>NC_059079.1:99987052-100596578 GCF_020497125.1 Mauremys mutica | reverse complement strand
TTCTCCTACCACTCTTATTGCTGTAGTATCCGAGCACCTTCAAGCAGTGCACTAAGTGACATGACTACATCTGCCATGTGTGTGTTCTCTCGTCCTCTCCCCCGGGGGAGAGGAGTGTGCAGTGGAGTGTTTTTGGTTTTGAATTGTGTATATATCTATATAATTACATGTTGATCTATGTTTGTTAGAGGAGGCAGGTCACAGAAGTGCACCTAACCTTGCACTTGGAGCAGGAGGTGGGGAGGTTTGTGATGGTTCTTAGTTCCTGGGGAAGTGTGTTCCACAGTGCTGGACCAGACCCCGGAGAAGGCTCTCTGTCCCACAGAGACATGAGGACCGCCAAATAGAGCTAGTCAAAACAACTCATTTTTTTCAAACTTTTTAAAAAAAAAATTTGCATGGGGAAAAAACCCCCACAGTTGTTTGAACCTTCAAAAATTCAAAAACTTCTGATGAGCTCCACCAGTTTTGGAGCCCTTCTTGAAAATGGGAGACAGAGAAAACCAGTTAGACAGAAAAAGCTAGATGAGGGTTTCTGGAAATGCTTCTGTACCAATTCAGTGCTAAGGGTGAAATCCTTGCTCCATTGAAGTCATTTGCAAACCTCTCATTGACTTCAGTGACCCAGGTTTCACCCTAAGGCCATGAGCCTGCAATAATCCTATGAGGATACAGGCTTGCGGAGAACGCATTGTAGGATTGAGGCCCAGGGTGGTTTGCAGAACGGAAATTACATTAAGCAACCAGCCCAAGCTATGGGTTGGGTGAAAGAGGATTTATAGCCAAAATACACGAGGCTGTACTTGAGAAGCGGTGTGTGTGGGGAAGGTGAATTGACATTTTGCTTAATGTGATAGCTTCTAAGCCCCCTTGCTTCTCCTTTGAGATGTTGCTTATTCTTTCTTTGGTAAGTTCCCTACTAGTCCATTCTATTCATTTTTGTTCCTTCTCCCACTCACCACCTCTCTCGCTCCTCGTGCACTCTATCTTCAGCTGGTCTGAGGTATAGCCCTAGATGGGGGAAAGCGATTTGTTTTGAAAGCCTTTTGGAACTGTATTTTCCATTCTTGGAATGAATCCCAGAAGCAAGTAATAAATGTTTCTTTTAATTAGTGAGAAACCCCTGGCCTACCATTAAAATTACCTTCAGCTGACAGGATGCACTTAATTTACTGTTGATTTGCGTAGTCAACGGGGCTGTTGGATTCTTTCATTAACCCAAGAAGAGGCAAAAATCACAAAACAGACTTAGCTCTGCACATTATAGCAGGAGCCATAATTATGGCAGCACAGCTGTAGTTAAGGTTATGTCTGTGTTTCTTTTCCACACATTATTTTCAGGGTTTCTAACTTGACAATAATGAGAGTCACAAAATTTAAATTCCTGTGCTTTACCTTAAAAAATTATCCCTCTAGCTCTGTAAACCTGTCTCATCTGTATTAGCATTCAAAAAATGAATGCATTTGTTAAGCCAAACTAGTTGGCTGCTAAGGTAATTTCTAGTAGAGGAAAACTTACTACAATATTTGCAGCAGTTTCCTGATTGATAAAAATGGTAGATTCCTACCTCTCAGACTTGAATGTAGCCATCTGGTCATACTTCAGAGCCTGACCCATCCATCATTGACGTTAATGTCAGTACTGCTTTACATTTACTTTAAAGGGAGGTGGATTGTGCCCACAGTGATGACCAGTCTATTTATCTAGAGTCTCACACTGCCTCAGCAATGACACCTGTGAAAAATAATTAAATGTAAGCCCCTGCTAGAGCACCCCTGGGGTGGTAGAGTTCACTTGCTCCCTCTCCTAAGTGGCTTTGTAGGGCCACCTTAAGACCAGATTTCTTGTGCTCTTTACGCTAAAGGTAGGTGTCCGATCTTAGCGTGCTGGTTACTGGAGCTACCTGGATTGTCAGTGTGCAGTACCTCTACCTAATGGCTGAGTGAATACACCAATATCCAACCCCCGTGATCTCTAGGACATTAATATTATATTTAAAAAAAAGAACCAATGGAGAAACTCATGCTTTATTCCAGGAAAAAGAAGGTTAAATGAAAAGAAAGGGTAAAGGTAGGAACCAGGGATGAAAGGGAGAAGGCAGGGTGAATCGAGGGTAACAAATGAGTAACAAACCCATCATATAACCATAATCAAACACTCTCTGCCTCAAATAGTCAACAGCCCACAAAGTGAATACACAGATCTACAGGAGACCCAGGGTCTCCCAATAAGCCTTCACTGGGCGGTGGGGTTGGCATTTGGTGGAAAGTTGTGGTGTATCTCCCTGAGCAAGCAGCAGCCTTCTGGGTAGAGTGACTTTCTAGCGTTTGCAAGCCCTGGCTTCCAGTGCAGGGGCAACTTCTCAGGTACAGCCAGCAGTTAGTCCTCTGCAGTGTAAGTGTAATGGTGTCTCGGTGCCCCGGCTCTCCTTCCCTCAGACAGCTATTGATGGCTGCATCTCCTCATGCTGCTGAAATGCGAATCACTGTAGCAAGCCTCATGCTGTGTCTTGCAGGGCTCAGTACACAGGCGTGAGCAGTTCCAGACATATGCAAGCTATCTGGGACCAGTTGGTTGTCCTGACACGTCAATTAGGCTCTTGGCTTGGCCCCCTGTGGCTACTCAGGTCCCTTAAAGTGTCCTTCTCTTCTCTTCTTTGAGGCATCTAGAATAGCAGGGGGCTACACAAATACTTCACCACTGGAGGCCTGATTCTCCTCTGACCTTAGGGTGAGTCTGGCATAACTCCAGTGCCGTTCTCTGGGTCTGATTCTCCAATGCCTTGCCTCTTGTGCAAACATTTAAACTTGTACAGAAAGGATGCACAACGCTCCCACTCTGCTTTTCTCAATCATTTCTCAATCTTTGTTGTAGGAAACCATGATACAGAGGCCCATTTGTGGTTCACTGCTCTGTGTCAGCAGGTCTGATATACTTACTACCCCTACCACACTAGTCATGATATATACCCAAAACTCACTGATCATTAATATTCTTGCATGCTGTATATAAGTGAAACTCTTGGATTCAGGATTAATATTTCTTCCAAGCCTAAAAGATAAGATCTGGATTCCAAACTTCAATCAGTCTTTGACTGCTTGCCATATCCCTAAGAGCTGAGACATGGTATCATGTCAAATTTCTATCACCACTCAACATCAAATGTTACTTTGTTGACTGTTCAGAAAATACATCCCAGTTACACAGATATGAAGGGATATCAGGGCCTGTGGTTGAATTATTGTAAAATTATATATGGTTTGTCACAATAATATATTATACTGAGGATTAACTTGCTGCCATCAGGAGCCAAATTGTGTTTAAAATTAATCTTTTTAAATCTTTTTTAACAAATTCCATTAACAGCCAATCTCACTGGTTTGATTTACTGTGAAGGCAATGGAGTCTTCTGAACCGGTTTCATATCAGACATGGAATTTGTGCTGCAGAATTTCAGTGGCAGTTTAATCCACTATGTCAAGGTAGGAAGCCACAAACCATAACACACATTGCTGAGGAATGCAAAATGACTCAACTTCCTGGAGGTCTTCGTGCCTTGAACATTGTTGATGAGAATGCTGTGACTTGGCTTGACCAGATTGCACATGCCAAATAAATAAATAAAACTGCTTCCTAAGCAGGTGTAATAGCCAATAAGTGCCTTAAAAGTTGTGCATAAAAAACAGCTTTCCAGTTTTTAAAATCTTTAGAATAATATTTGTATCCACTTTGATCCAAGCGGTCAGAAGAAGAAGAGAGATTTCTGAGGGATGCATTTTCAAGCCTGCCTTTCTCCCAGGAACCCATTGCGGCTCTATGTAACATTTCTAGACTTGGACATCTTCAAGTTGGAACCATCACTTCTGACAATCTGCCTGGTAAAGGTCATCAGCATAGTAATGAAGCCACACACATTACTGCACAAAGAGAACACAAATGACAGCTAGTGCTGGGAAGTAGACGGCACAGCACTGCACATACCACAGTATCTGACAGCTACAACCTCTATTGTTAATTTAACTTCCTGCCCCAAGTTGAGAAAATGAGAAATAATTGAATGAGTCAGAAATGGGAAGTTCTGTGTTTTCTGGGGTTAGTTCTGTTCAATAACTGAACAAGTATGTATGTATTAATATTCAGGTAAGGTATAGAGAGGAAATCCCTCAGTTTGTATCCCATGAAATATATATAAAGGCAGATCATCTCCAAGGCAATTCCATGAAGCTGCTTTCCTAAAGATACTCATCTGTTGTCCCCTGAGGGCAGTGAGGTTTGCCCCTCTTCCTGTGGAAATGAGGGAGGCCTATCCCCAAACCTGGCAGATCTCTGAAGATGCTGGGCAGGCTAGGGCCTTTCCAAAAGAGACCCTGTCTGTCTGTCTGTCTAGGGTTTTATAAGTTCATTGTTGTGGTACTGGAGCATCTGTGCCGCTGATCTGATCCAAATAGGGAACCCCTTCTGCTCTCTGGCAGCACACAGTTCCACTAGTGTCATGCTACCTGGAGCTGACTTTTGGTTGTAGCAGCACCTAGAGGTAGGTGAACTACGAGGAAAAGGTAATACACCCTAGGGCTGTGCTGTTTTTTCTGAGTGAGGTAGGTGGGGCACAAAGGTGGGGGGGCGATGCACATTTCCCCTGGCCCACCCAGCCTCCTCTCAGCATTGACCATGGAGGCGGCAAGAGCATTCTGCTGGGTCTGAAGGGCATGGGAATACTGGCACAGAAATAGCTGTGCTCCATGTGAAGAGGGCTTTTTGGCATTGATCAAGCAGACCCCTGCAATGATGTGAAGCCCCCTTGACCTCAAAGAAGCTTTGCACAGGTGCAGAGGTCCACCCACATGAGGTTCACTGGAAGACTGGGAGATATGGGTGCTGGTGCTGGAGCTGAGCCTGCTGTAGAATTGAAGGGGATGGAGCATCTCGCCCCTCCCCACCCAATCCTGGGGCTGCTAGGAGCCAGGTCAGCCCCTAATTCTGGGTGAGGCAGCCCTGGAGGCTATATTGTGCCCATCTCTCCATATTTGCATGGACCCGGGCAACTGAGGAATAGCTAGGGCACAGGTCTGCCCTGACCACACCCTCAGATCTCCTGAATCCCAATTCTAGTCTCTAACTGCGAGATGACATGGCCTCTAATCATAACAATTAATCTAAATGATGCCTGTTTGACTCTCCTTGACCCACACTTGCCTCTTTTTGTTTTCTTGCTTAGACCTTTTCTACGTAATTCCCAACTCAAAAGAGAGAGATGGAAAGGTTCTCCATGCTAGCAACCAAACACTTGATCACAAAAAGAAAAAACACCATCCAGCATAGATCAGTAGTGACCAAACATCTCCATCATCATCATCTAACAGCTGTCTAGTGACCTGCACAAAATGAGTCAGTGGTCTCATTCCAGATCTAGCATAAAGGCCACAAAAGCTACAACTGGCATATTTATTGGCAGTCTCGGAAGACGTCAGTGGTTGAAGGGATAGGAAGAATGAACTTTATTTTGTAGCTTTTCATCCTTGGAAGCTGTCCTTCTGGAATGAAGCACACTAGTAGGGTTAGTAAGAGAGGACTGCTGGGCCTATCCTGAGAGTAAACATTCCAGCTCTGTCATTCAGCCACCTTTCACAAGCAGGAATTTCACTTCAAAATACAAAATGGGGGGATAATACAGTGTGAAAATACAGACCAAAGAAGAGGGAAAGGGGGGTAGCTAGGCTAGAAAAATAATTGCCAGTTTGACCAGATTTAAAATAGAAAATTGTTTTTCAAGCAGATTCAGATTTCATGGCAATCCCAAGTGACTTTCCTTACAACTAGATAACTAATCAACATAGCTACTTTAAAAGTTTAGAGAAAATAATGAACTGGCATATATTTATAGTAGAAACTATTGCACATTATTTATTCCAAAGTACTTATGTCAGCACCACTTTCATACAGTTTTAGAGGAAAAGCCGTAAGAAGCTTTATCAGCATAAAACATATTTTGAAATTCATACATTAATAATTGGCATAGCAAAGTCAAATTCCATCTAAGTGGAATGCCTTACCCCTGGTGGATGGTATTTTTCAACAAACTAATGGTTAATCTGTCCTTCTAGGGAAGAATAACTACTTCTCTTCTGAAGTTAAATCTAATGAAGACAAAGAAGGAAAGCGCTCAGGATAGCGAGGACTTTACAAGAACACAACGAAAACTCTGTAGTATGGGACCCATCTTCAAATGATCCAAGTAAAGCCAATTAACTTAAACTAAGTTAAGGAATTTGGGTGTGTATGATTTCCTGTGATTGAATTATGCATTGTATTTTCATCTGATCTGGCCCGGCCCAACTCATGCCCACTGAAGTCAATGGAAGGAATCCTATTGACTTGGATCAGACCCTGTGGACACTTTCTACAAATATACAAATTAATCTGCATTGACAGTTTTCTCATCCTCCCTGCATTTGATTTGCACAAATATTCTCGCAAAGATGAAAAGTTTCCTCAAAAAGCAGAGTTTACGGCTTGAGTTTTCAAAGCAAGTGCTGAACTCTTAAACTCCTTTGAAAATCCTACAGCAAGCAAATTTCAAATTCATAATCACAACTATTTGCACTGGGGAATCCTAATTTCGACAGTAATGGGATTAGAAACATGGCAAGTGACTTCAACAGTTGAATTATGAAGATGAAATAGCCACAGAGAATTGCTCACAACCAGGCTACCTGACCAAGAATTTTGGGAAATAATTTCAAAATATTGACACTTGGCAAATAAGAAATTTGCAAATAAATTCAAAGAATGAATAAATTCTAGGAAACTTCAACCTGTTTTGTGACTAATTCACAAACCGGAGGGGAAAAAAGAGAAATACTCAACACATTAAAATATTAGAGTATCCACCCAACCCTGATCCTCCCATTGCCATCAGAAGATATGGAGTGAATAAAAAGAGAAAGTGTTTCATGACCAGCAGTCACATCTAACACTAGACACAGTCCTTGGTAACCTCTAGTCTTTCCTTTCTACGTGAATGGTGATCATATGTTTTAGTGCTGGAGGTACAATAATGTCCTCATTGGTAAAGCACTTCCCTGCCCACACTTTCATTGAACTCCTTTAGTGCACTGGTACCCTACAGAGCCCAATGCTTTCATCTTCAAGGATGATCACAGGACAGTGTAAAGAGATGATAATGATCTATTCAGGCATAAATGGGGCGTTCAGGGTTGGCTCAGATAGGCACACATCCAATGCCTGGAATAAGCAAAGTGGGAAAGGGTGGAATATCATCAGAAAGAAGGAACGAGAAGAGAACAATTGTTTTCCCATGCTGCAGATTTTGACTAGATCAGTGGTTTTCAAGCTTTTCTCATTTGCAGACTCCTAAAAAATGTCAAATGGAGGTGCCAGACCCCTTTGGAAATCTTAGACACTGTCTGCGGCCCCATAGGTATTCATGGACCACAGGTTGAAAACCACCACTGTTCTGTGGTAATGACAATCTTTTGTGGACCCCTTAGACATAGTCCGTGGACCCCAGGTTGAAAACCACTGGTCTAATATAACCTGCCCTCATCTCTACTAAAGCAACTCCCCTGTAGGCTTCATGCAGGTTGGTCACCATTTGCACTTATAGAGACTGATTTGGAGACGTAAGATAGTCACTAGCATCCCACACACCCTCTCTACACAAAGGAACCCTTTGGGCAGCCAGGGGCTGTAACAAGTAAAGAAGTCTTATCATTTTTCCATTGGGAATGTTCTGTTATCATGGACCTGAGGAAAGCTACAGTGGCCATGGAGCTAATGCAGAGAGAGCGCTGATTTGGTGGGCTTACCCTCTCCTTCTTCCAAAGAGTGAGCAAATCCATTCTCCCCTCCCAACCAGAAGGATATAGAGGAAACTTCCCTGCCCTTGTTTTGTAAAGTCTCACTATAACACTGTGCTTTTCAGAATGACAGCAGCCTTTTGAATAGCTTATGTTGTCTGAGGCCTGGAATGAATGTCCATTATGCTGACACTGTACACTCCTGTGAGTACGAATCCTGTATCTGACAGTAATTGCTCCTTCATGTCAGGAAGAAAATGGGAGTTAGATTTCCTGACACTAAATGCATTAGTATTAACATCCAGCAGCTGATGCTTCATGCCACCTGAGCCAAACAATCTTCTTTTGACACCAAGAATAAGTCTGCAAGCTTTCCGGTACCCAGGGCAAAGAAACTGATGTCCATTATTTATCTTAAATTCAGTTTATCATCTCCATTGATGATCATTCCTTTCACATTCTCTGTTTGCTGAAATATAATACCAAGAGCACTGGCTACTTAGCCTGCTACGTGTGCATCACGTAGTAGACCTTCCAGAGGTTTCACTATTTAAAGGAATCCAAAAGTGCCACCTGCTGGTAAATTAAAGGTAGATCAGTCTCATCATTAATTCATCCCCACCTGCAGACTTCTATTACATTCTAGCCTCCTCCTCCTTATTTTCAGACTCTCATTCTGTTACACACTTCCTGTGACATAGAGTTTTGAGAAACCAGATTATTTTGGATCAGAGCAGTCCATGTAAATCTTTTTTTTTTCAGGTTTAGTTATCACCTCCTGAATTTTGTTTTAAGTTCTGAATTGAACCCAAAAATTCAGAGCAAAGGCAGCTTCCAAGTTTTGCCTGCTTTCAAATGAAAGTCATATGGAGCCACCGAATCGTGCAGTGCATGGCAATTCGAGCTGAGATTTAGAATCTACTGAAACTCAAAACTCATATGGAAATTAAAGCACTTGCAACAGTTCATTAAGTAACCCCTCCACCCATTAACATGAACTTGTCCCCCCCCCCTTGAACCCACTACTTTTTACAGGGCTGTTTGTAACCTACTCAACTGATGGTCAACTTGATTGATAAAAAGAGAGGTTTTAATCTTTATTATACCTAAGTTGCCTTGTTATTAGAAACCTATGAACTCTCTGACAAATATATTGCTCACCTGCCTTACTCCTCCACATCCTGTTATTCAGGCAGCCCAATCCTGCCTGCCTTCCATTGTGATCTCTTTGGGGAAAGGAAGGTCTTTTTGTTCTGTGATTTAATGCTACTTTTGATTGCATACTAGCCTTTATATTGTAAACTCTTTATAGCATAGACTCAGTGGGTCTCAAACTGTGGGTTGGGACCCCAAAGTGGGTTGTGACCCCATTTTAATGGAGTCACCAGGGGCTGGCATTAGACTTGCTGGGGCCCAGGGCTGAAGCCCGAGCCCCACCACCCTTGGCCAAAGCCCAAAGGCTTCAGACTTGAGTGGTGGGGTTCAGATTACAGGCCCCTGCCTGGGGTTGACGCCTTTGGGTTTGGCTTTGGTCCTCCTGCCCAGGTCCTTCCATCCCCACTCCTGGGGTCATGTAGAATTATTTTTGTTAGAAGGGGGTCGTGTTGAAATGAAGTTTGAGAACCCCTGGGTAGACCTTATCTTCATGATTTCATCATATGTCTGAAAGGTATCTATTTATCTGTCTTATGGTTTTCTGTGATACCTCTTGGTATTTCAGTACTTACCAAGTAGTTTAGACTGCACAGGAGTGTGAATTTCTTGGAACTTTCTGCTCTTCTCTCTTCCTTAATGATAAGCATCTTTCATGTGTTCCAGTCCTATGTTTTTTCTCTACCATCTGAGTTCATCACTGTGCAAATGAGCCATGCCATAAAACATGCCTCTACTGAAAGGTCTGTAGCCATTGTTGCTGCTAGCAGGTAGTATCTGGTAGGAAGAGGCAGAGAAATTATGGTTGATCCTCTTTTACGTTGAATACAGACATGTTCCAAGCAGCCCTTGTAGTCTGCTCTTCAATTGCCACACCCACTATTTGTTTCCACCACTGAAAAATTCTCGTTCAGTCTAGCACAAATCTCTGCCAAATCTTTTAATCTCTCGTTAACACCTACCAAGCCTACAGCTGACATTCTTAATATTTACAAAACCACACATGTGACCTCATCTGCATCAGCCAGGCAATGCCAGCACACACTTATGCCCATCCCAACTACCTGATCCCACCTAGACTGCATATTTAAGTATTTGCATTTCTACATATTTTCAGCTTGTCCTTTGTCTTAGCCTTTAGTACCCATCCCCATGCAGTCGTCATCCCATCTGTGCAACCTCACGCTATTTCCATTTTCAGAATTCACATTTCAAAATAAATACCCTGAGTAACTACAAGGATGCTTGCTAACATTTCTATTAATTATCTTCCTCTCATCCCATCTGCCCATTTGTCGGACCAACCCACCACTCCCAAAATTACAGCATTCACAATTCAAAATAGTCAAATCGGATCTTCTCACCAAAATCTCTAGCATCTGTTCCATCTTCTGTCTCCAACAGGAGCTGCTCAGTCCTAGCCTAGTCTCTGCTTTTGCATTATTATTTCAATTGGAAACTGCAATAATCAATTTTAATCATAAAATGTAGGGCTGAAAGGGAACCTAAGAGGTCATTTCGTCCATCCCCCCTGCGCTGAGGTAGGATTAAATATCTCTAGACCATCCCTGACAGGTGTTTGCATAACCTGTTATTCAAAACCTCCAATGACAGGGATTCTACAACCTCCCTAGGTAACCTGTTTCCATGCTTAACTATCCTTATGGATAGAAAGCTTTTCCTAATATCTGACCTTGCTGCAAAACCAAGCTAATTACTTCTTGTTCTACTTTCAGTGGACATGGAGAACAATTGATCACCATCCTCTTTATAACAATATTTTACCTATTTGAAGATTGTTATCATGTCCCTCGTCAGCCTTCTGTTCTCTAGACTAAGCATTCACAATTCTCTCAACTTTTCCTCAGAGGTCAGGTTTGCTAAACCTTTTGTCATTTTTGTTACTCTCCTCTGGACTCTCTTCAATTTGTTCACATCTTTCTTAAAGTGTGATGCCCAAAACTGTACTCAGTACCAGGGCCGGCTCCAGACCCCAGCACGCCAAGCACGTGCTTGGGGCGGCATGCCGTGGGGAGCGCTCTGCCGGTTGCCGGGAGGGCGGCAGGCGGCTCCGGTGGACCTCCTGCAGGCGTGCCCCAGGACCCGCGGATCCTCTGCAGGGACGCCTGCAGGAGGTCCACCGGAGCTGCGGGACCGGCGAGCGGCAGAGCGCCTCCCGCGGCATGCTGCCGTGCTTGGGGCGCCGAAATTGCTAGAGCCGGCCCTGCTCAGTACTCCAGCTGAGGCCTCACCACAGCCGAGTAGGCCTCACCACAGCCATGTTTTACATATGGCACTTCTGTTAATACACCCCCCAGCTGTTTCATCCCAGCGATGCTCCTGTTAATACACCCCCAAATGTATAGGTACCCAAGCTTACAGGCCTTTGGGTGCATTGCCAGAAGTAACAAAAATTAAATTACAATATTCCTATATAAAAAAATGTCTAGGATTTTTATTATTATCCATTTCCTTTATTATTTACATTACAATAGCACCTAGAGACCCCAGTTGGGACTGGGACCATGTTGTGCCAGGCAGCGTATAGAAACACCATGAGAGAGTCCCTGCTCTGAAGAAACTTCAGTCTAAATAGACAAGACAGACAAAGGATGAGAGAAATTACTATCCCCATTATGAACTCCTGAGCCCCAGTCCAGGACTTTAACCACAAATCAACCTTCCTCCCTTGCCATGCCTCCGTCTCAGAGTCTGAAAGCTGTTTGATGCATTTTTAATAATGCTATTAAAAATAACAGAAAAACCCACAACATTTTCACACCTACCTGGTTTCTCTCATTTATTCCCCTTTATATTGAATTTCAATCAATGTTTTATTTATTAGACTTCGAAGAATAAATACAAATTTCTAAAACGGTAACTATTAGTGACTTGGTAACATTGTGTTATTGTAACTGTTTAACTCCGCCCTCCAGTAATCTCTTCAAATCCCAGTGCGCATTTTCTCTCTCTGATGAGTCCTCCCAGAGTTACCTCTGAGCCAGAGCCTGCCTAAATCTGATTAGTCATCCCCTAGACAGGTATATGGGTGATTCTGACAGTCTGAGCAGACTAAAGAGTCTGCTTCCCTTATGTGAGCCTATATACCTGTCTTGGGATCACCTGGGTGGGTCCTCACCTGTGGATGGGCGGAACCCTGCTTGAATGGCATGAGGCCTATCATAATATCTGCAGGTAACTGCCTCTGGATGACTCATCATGTTCTCTGGCTAAGAGATGACTCATCAGGCTTAAGCAGGCTCAGAGGTAACTTGGGGATGTTTCATCACATGCTTTACCTATGCTCCCCTGAAGTCACTAGTCAAAATCACGTATCTTCTTCAATACCTTGGTTCCCTTGCAGTCCTTCCTTTTAAGTAGCTGGTTGGCATGGTTTGTCCTCTTCTCAGTTGGCTCATCCTCTGATTCATCAAGGATGGAATATTTGCTGTTGTCTAGGGTGAGAGGCTCCATACAGATTACCTTTCCTGCTTTGTTTGTTACCACACCCTTAACTTTGTTTCTTATCCTTCCCATCCAGGGTCTTCACTTACAGAGTAAGTGCTCTGATCGACCCAGTTCAGCGTCTTTCCACTTTCCCCTTCACAGTGTGCATATATATATATATATATATATATATATCCCTCCTGCATTTCATGCATAAATAGATAGCTTGTATATCAGATACCTTGGACCCATTAGTAGCCATTCTATTGACCAGAGCCAACACTCATTGGAAATAATAGGAAGTCTTTCCATTAACATCCATGGGCATTTGATCAGGGCCTTTACACCCCCTCCTTACTGCTCAATCCTACTTCTACTTTCTTTTTGAACTACTATAACTCCAGGCACTCCCTTGTTTGGGCTGATTAGGTTCTCAGGACTCCAGCTGTCTCAGCTCTCCCTTCTCATTTGTTTTCTTTGTGGCTCTAATAAATTAGGTGTAAACTTAGCTTTGGAACAAAGCAGTCATTTATTCATGCACTACTAAGCCTGGTGTGTTTTTACTGAAGATAATTAATGAGCCTAAAATCCACTGCCTCGGGAAAGTGAAGGGGGGTTGGCTGGGATCTGTTTAATACAAATATATCTAATAATGTTTATTGACCTAGTAGCTGCTAGACAGATGCTTCATCTTCGGCTACGTTTAAATTCTTCCCCAAGCAAAAGCCCATTTTAAAGTGAAGATAGTATGACAAACAATATGAACCAAACACTTTACTTATCCTGATATAAAATAAACCATGCATACAAAATGTATTGTCCTGGTGAAAGAGAGACCACACACAAGGGATTCGGATATCTACCTTACTTAAATATTTTCTTCACACTGACTTCCCGGTGATTTATTTTCCTGTTGGCCACAACAAATTAAATGCCAAATGTGTTTATCTTATGCATTTTCAAGACGAGTAACTAGCCTCCTATTGCAGTTTAAATAACGTTGCTGGCAAAATACCTTTTGATGGATTGTAGGGATAAAATACCAGCTGCAAAGATAAAAAAAGAAACAGTAATTTCCATTTTCACCTTTAATTTACCAAAAGACACATGAATTAAAGGAATCTTTTTAAGATATGTAGGTTCCACACGGGGGGGGGGGAACTATTTATGAAGAAGTATCCTTACTTCCTTCAAATCCCTCCTAAGAGCTCCCTTCTGCTATCTTGCCTATGAGAAGTAAGAAGCAGTGGAAAGGTAACCCTGCCCTATTGATTAACCATGTGATCTTATAATAGTTGCCTGGGTCCTTCCTTTGCTTCTGTATGGAAAGCTAGCATTACCTTGAAGATATCTGAGACCAAATTCAACAACAGGAGCTGTATGCCTGTGTGGGGAACATTGGGACCCCTAGTCCAGGGGTTCTCAAACTTCATTGCACCATGACTCTCTTCTGATAACAAAAATTACTACATGACCCCAAACTGAAGCCTGAGCCTGCCAAGCCTTTCTGCCCCGGGTGGAGGGGCCAAAGCCGAAGCCCAAAGGCTTCAGCCCCAGGTGCAGGCATCTGTAACCTGAACCCCACCACCCAGGCTGGATCCCTTGGGCTTTGTCCCCAGGCAGTGGGGCTCGGGCTTTGGTTTCAGCCCTGGGCTCAAGCAAGTCTAACGCCAGCCCCAGACCCCATTAAAACGGGGTTGCAACCCACTTTGGGATCCCACCCAACCCACAGTTTGAGAACCGCTGTGCCTAGTCCATTATCCAGCCCCTCCGCTGGCACTGTAAGGTGTGTGGAACACAAATCCAGCTGGTAGTATTAGAAAACACTTTGTATATTAATGTTTCCCAGTAATGAAATTATTTTCCCACAAGTCATAATGGGATAAGCTGCCGAAGACCTTTTCTATCTACGCAGCCACTGTATGTTAATTTCACAAACAAATTACAACAATTAACTACATTTCTCCGGAGGCTTAAAGGGAGTAGGAAAAAAAAAAAAAAAAGACTCAATCCATGGGCCAGCAACTCTGCCCCCAGAACTTGTCATTTGTATGGCGGATGCACAAGTTTGGTGGGTCTATGGATTTCTCTACCTACAGAGACATCGTAAGATTATATACAGCTCTACAGTCGCCAGGGAGACCCTGCACACCTGCTGCCAGCAATTTCAGATGAGTATGTTGTGTTAGGAGTCAGCCGAGGCTAGAAATATGCTTTATTATAGCGAGATGTTTATAGCTGAGCCAGAGACAAGCTACTGTATCTGCTGTAACGTCTCTCACTCTTGGCAGACGTAAAATTCTCAGAAGCAAAGAAGCAAGGGGAGGAGGGGAGCCTGCCAGAGAGAAGCACTGTATTTCTATTGTGCATATAGTTCTGTGGCTGCTGCTGCTCCAGGAAGGGCTTTATTCTATGAAGTTTAGATTTTAGTTACTTTAGGTTACACAACTCTTGTGTCTCCATGAAATACATTGAAAGAGAAGCCAAACAAAAGAGTAAAACACCAGCAACATCCTGGGCCTGAGCCACTGATGGGTTACTCTAGCTTTGGGGTGGTGTAACACCTTTGAAATCACCCCCATAAAAATGGAGTAACCTGAGCATAGGAATCAGGCCTATAATATGCAGGTGTGTGGTGATGCAAACCATGCATCTTAATGCAGCTAACTAAGGACCAGATCCTCAGGTGCCTGAACATCTTTGAAGATCAAGGTCTAAGTGATTTGACTATAGAGGACTGTAGTGAGGCGGTCACCCCACTCTGGCCCTGAAAGGGTTAAAGGCCAGCCCTTGGAGAGGGTGGGGGTGAGAGCCAGTAGGAAAGAGTCCAGCACCCCGAAAAACCCCCTCGAGCTCTCCCTCCTCCCCACCCCCTGCAGCAGTGTCCTCTATTAGGGAACTTGAAATGCAGGTGGGGTCACACCCCAAAGCTCCTCACCTGGGATATAGGAGCATGGACTCTCGCCCTACGTTTTAAAATTTTTATTTTTTTTTAAATTTTGTGTGTGTGTTTTTTTAATATTTATATTTTTTACCTTTTTAATATATTTTACTTGTATTTCCTGTTTTATTTTATTGTTTATATATATTTTAAGTTTCATTTTATTTTATTTCCCTTTTCATGGTTTTTATGTATTTTACAATTTTTTCTTTAATTTTTTTGTTTTTATTATTTTACTTTTTAAGCCTGTTAATATTTTTGTTTTATTTATTACTATTTTAAATGTATTTGCACTTTCTATAAATGTATTATTTTTTTTCTATTTTTTATTCTACTTTATGTGAATCGTATACTCTATTGTCCAGTCCTTTGTGCTCCTATCTTCTCACCCAGTGAGGATCTTCAGCTAAGCCCCTGACCCCATCATGGTAGTCATGCGCTGCCCCAGCCAAATCTCTTTGTCCCGTGACTCCAGCCAGACCCCCACCATTCCAGGCCATGGGTGCTGAAGTGCACCCCCTGGCTTGAAGTGTTTTCAATCCCTATACAGTTTGGTTCAATCGCTCTCAGCACCTCACAATAAAAATTGTTCCAGCACCTCTGTTCCAGCCGGGTCCCTTGTCCCAGGAGTCAGCTGACTGGTGTAGGGGCCAAAAAGGGCTGCTGGGTTTTACAGTTCAGTCAACATAACCAACAAAGCGTGTAAGCCTCTGTGAAGAAGTAGTAGCCACTAAGGGAGTTAGGCACCAACCTTTAGAGCATAAAGTGCTATAGAAAGTTAACAGCACTCCTATGTTTACCTCACCCATAAAACTTAAAATTTAAATTGATGTGACATTTAACATAACTTGTGAGTAAACATCAATCAGAATCAATGGGTGACCTTGGAATGACACCAGGGGTAGCCTGAGATCAGTGTCCACTGATCACTACTATCTGCTTGTGCAGCTAACACACACCAGAGCTTCAAGAAAAGAGCGGCAGTAGCAGCATTAACAACACTGCAAGCCACTAGGTGTGGTGTAGCATGGGATATCTGCAAATCTCTGCTCTCATGACTGTGATGGTGCCACTCACTCCCAGAGATGGTGTTCAGAGGGCAGGGTGTGTATTTTCCAGAGGAAAGGGTATAATCCAGCAGACAGGGCACTGTTTCAGAAATGAACCAAGATATATGGGGCTCTATCAGCTATACTCTGTGTAGTATTGGATCAGAGCTGCCTCGGGGGGAGTGGGGGAGAGGCAAGTGGGGTAATTTGCCCTGGGACGCATAGGGGCCCCGCAAGCCCTGCCCAACGGTCTGGGTCTTTGGCAGCATTACAGTGGTGGGGGGGCCCTTCAGTGCTGCTGAAGACCCGGACTGCTGCCGGGTGAGTACAAGCACTGCAGCTCCCCCGCTTTGCCCCAAGCCCCCTGAATCCTCTGGGCGGTCCTGCGGGAGGCAGCCAATCAGGGCCAGGCTGGGCCCTATAAAAGAGCTGCAGGGCCAGAAGGCAGGGAGTCTCTCTTCAGCCTTGGAGAGAGAAGGGCCTAACTGCCTGGGAGCTCAGGGTACCGGAAGCAGAGCAGTGCTGGGGAAAGGCAAGAGGAGCTCCAGCTTGGCAACTCCCCAGGCTGAGGCCTTGTGCAAGGCCTAAAGAGGTACTGGGGCTGCAAAGGGGCAACCCGGGGATAGGCCGAGGCAGCTGGTCCAACTCCCTTGCCAATGATGAGTGGCCATTACTGACTGCAGTCTGCCCCAGAGAGAAGGGGCTAGATGACACCTGGCAGTAGCCACTGAGGCAAGGTGGGTGTAAAGGGTTCGGAGACCCAGAGTGTGGGGGTACTGCTGGGGCAGAACCCTGAGGTAAAGGGGCACTGGGGTCCAGGAGGGACGCGGGGCCTTGAGGCAGGTGAGACACCATCCAGCAGAGGGCGCTTCAGGCTGCACAAGAGCTAATTCCCAAGATAACCAGCAGGAGGCGCCGTGCCAGTGATTCTTCGACTCTGCTACAAGGACCAACACAAATGGCAGCAGTTAATGGAGGCTTTAAGCATTTTAACAAGATTTCTACTTATAGAATATGTAGAATTGATACATCCTGCTGGAAATGTAACTGCTCACAAGATAGAAATGTGTTTAAAGACTCAGGTTAAGGAGAAGAAACTTGAAGAAAGGAGGTGGAAAGGGAAGAGGAGGGAGGGAGAGAGAGACTCAATTTATAACGCACTAGAGTCATGAATAGATTAGCAACAAAGATAAGAGTTTACCCAGCTAGTGTTATTGCCAGCAGCCACTGTTTAATTCTTTCTTGTAGAGAACAAAAGTGACAGAGACTTAATCAACACAGGCAGGGCTGAAGGACCCAGAGATAATATTCCTGTACCTTCCTGCTGGGCCCCAGTGGGGGAGAAGGGGGAATGGTTTAAAGTAACTAAACAAGGAATCAGTTGGGTAAATTTCATCCATTTAACTGTCTAAACAAAAGGAGCATTTAGACTCTGTTGCCTAGCTGGAATAACCAGGGGTGAAAGTAAATTAAAGGACTTACCAGCTTTAAATCACCACTCAAGCCCCGCTGCCGGAGCCCCAGGGTAGCAGCAGCAGCCCTGGGGTAGCAGCAGTGGGGCTCCAGCAGCAAGTTAAAGGGCCTGAGGCGGTAGCGATGGCCGAGGCCCAGGCCCTTTAAATCGCCGCCGGAGCCATGCTGCCACTACCCCAGGGCTCCGGCAGGCTCTGGGGATAATTTAAAGGGCCCAGGGTGGTAGCAGCTACCGGAGCCCCGGACCCTTTAAATCACCACCGCAGCCCCGCCGCCGCCTCCCCAGGGCTCTGGGGACAATTTAAAGGGCCTGGAGCGGTAGCTGTGGCTGGAGCCCGGGGCCCTTTAAATCGCTGCCCGAACCCTGCCACCACTTCCCCAGGGCTCTGGCAGCAGGTCTCCGGGATGATTTAACGGGCCGGGGCGGTAGCTGCGGCTGGAGCCCCGGGCCCTTTAAATCGCTGCCCGAGCCCTGCCGCCACTTCCGCAGGGCTCCAGCAGCAGGGCTCTGGCAGAAATTTCAAGGGCCCGCAGCTCCAGCCACTGCTGGGAGCCCCAGGCCCTTTAAATTGCCACCAGGGGAAGCCGATCCATCCTGGTACAGCGCACCAGCTCTTATCGGCTTACTTTCACCTCTGGGAATAACCCTAGAGACAAATCACCTCTGTGACAAACCCAGAGAGGGGCTGGACTCTGGTGGGAGCAACAAAAATATATAGGTGCTCACCTGTTCCCAGGATCTGGCCCTACATTTACACATTAAAACCAATAGGTATTACAGGCTTTTTAACTCTGTCATCCAGAAAGATACTTCTCTTAACATGTTTCTCTAATAGACGTGAGTGGTGAGATTCAACCTCATGCACAAAGCCCATGCATCAGGAAAGTCCCACCCAAAGCCTTGTTTTGAGTTTCTAACCCTATGATGTAGCCTAGATACCATGCTGACTAGTAATTTGTAAATATCACTGGTTAGATGAATAGATCTGATGGACAGTTGGCCGGATGAGACAGATGAGGAGCAGACCTAGAAGTTTAGCATGTGCCCAGAGCTGAAAAATGCTGACAATCCAAGTATTTGTGAGGTGAAACCAAAACCTACATCCCACAGTGCTGTTTGGTTTGACTCCCACTGGTGCAGTTGCAAGCAGGTGCTTGTCATAACTTGCTGTCATGATCTCCCCAGCTAGCACCTGGAACTTCCCTCCTGCAGTTAGTACTGTAGCCCATCTAACATCTGAGCTGACGTTCCCCTAGGATATGTTTTTAAACTGCAGTGGGCAGAGAGGTAAAGATCTAAGAATTGGGAGGGAAAGAAGAGAGGAAAGAAAGAGGGAAAGGGACAATGAAACAGGACAAGGAGACAAAGAGAGGAAAGGAGGCTGTTGATGAGCTTTTTCTAACAATATCATTTAAGGGGAGGGGAGTGGCAGGGCAGACAATTATTTGCTCTGTATTGATCTCCAGTGAAACATGTCTTAAGTAGGGCTGGTTGGAGAAGTTTTGTCCACTTTTTCTTTGGAAAATTTTGTTAAAACTAAACCAAATATTTTCGCAACATCAGATTGATTTTTGACAGTTTCCCACAAAAGTTTTTAAAAAAATTTTCGTTTCAGAAAGCTTTTGTTTGGGAAACTTTTGAAATTTCATTTTAAAACAAAATTTGATTCCATTTTAAAATTATTTTTACATTATTTCATGGCAGCAGCAGTTGTAATGCATAATATGACATGTCATGTCATATCCTGATCAGGGACGGCTCCAGGCACCAGCATACCAAGCGCGTGCCTGGGGCAGCAAGCCAGCGGGGGCGCTCTGCCAGTTGCCGCGAGGGCGGCAGGCAGATTGCCTTCAGCGGCATGCCTGCGGAGGGTCTGCTGATCCTGCGGCTTCGGTGGACCTCCTGCAGGCCTGCCGCCAAATCCACGGGACTGGGAACCTCCTGCAGGCAAGCCGCCAAAGGCAGCCTGCCTGCCGTGCTTGGGGCGGCAAAATACCTAGAGCTGCTCTGATCATGACATCATATTATGACATAATGATCAAAATAGTCTATTTTATTTTTAAAGTTGAGCAGTTGCTACTTATTACCGCTTGAAACATCATATCTTATTTTCTTGTTGAAATGGCCTGTTTGTGTTGTAATGAAAAAGTTTGACACTTGGTACTTTCCACAAGAAAGTAGTATAAGCACTCAGTGTACTAAGTAGAGGAGCAGCTATTTTCAATAGCTTGGAATAATTTTTCTAAGGTAACATCAGGATTTTGACAACAGCTGTTCCTCTAATTAGTATATTAAGTGCTTCTTTACTTGTTTAAAGTGTCGGACTGTTTTACAACAGAACCAGGAGGCACTTTATCTAGCAAATAAGTTCAATATAATGTAAAAATAAAAGATCTAGTCTTACACGACCAACAAAGTGAATAGCAAACATGGGCATCCTTTAATTTTTTACAGATTTAAAATTTGTATTAAATGGGGGAGGGATAGCTCTAGTGGTCTGAGTATTGGCCTGCTAAACCCAGGGTTGTGAGTTCAATCCTTGAGGGGGCCATTTAAGGAACTGGGGTAAAAATCTATCTGGGGATTGGTCCTGCTTTGAGCAGGGGGTTGGACTAGGTGACCTCCTGAGGTCCCTTCCAACCCTGATATTCTATGATTAAAGGTAATGTTAAAATTATATAATACATAGGTTGAGAAAAGACATGATGGCAACTGACACCATGAGCCACTGCATCAGCCGAGCGTAGCACTGACCAATTCCACATTATCTCAACACCTGCTCGTTATGAGCTACAAGTCCAACAGACCCAAACTGGAAAATTCTCACATTTTCATATGGTCAATTTAAGGCAGGAGTTTGCCGACCAGAGATGGTATTTAGCGCAGATTTTGCTCTATTCCATGTTCTCTGCTATATCCTAATGGACTCCTTTTGAGACTAGCAGGATTTAATTGCTCTATCTGCATGTGTCCCCTGGAGCTGGCGTTTGAATGGTGATTAGCCAAGTTCCTCCCAGCTAATCAGTCAAAACTCTTGGTGGGTGAACAAATTAAAGTGACTGACTCCATGGCCACCCATGAGGTTGAATCTGCATCATGCTGCTGTGAGTGATGCAGAGTAGGCAGTGGTAAAAATCCACCTCCCCGAGAGGTGGTAGCTAGGTTGACAGAGGAGTTCTTCCATCAACCTAGCACTGCCTACATGGGGACTTAGCTGTGTTGCTCAGGGGCATGGCTTTTTCACATTTCTGATTCAACACAGCTGCATTGATCTCCTTTTCCTCTGTAGACTAGCCCTAAATTAAACTGAAGAAAGTATGTCCACACAGCCTACGGCACCGGTTTAACTGAATTACTTTACTGTCACAATTCCTTTCTGGAGCTTCTCCTGAGGAGAGCAGTAATGGACCATCCTTTCTTCAAGGCTGATAAACTCTCAATCTGTCTCAAAGAACATAACTTTTTTAATGGGCTTTTGGATTCCTGATCATCATAAGAAGTTCTAAGGAGGGTTTGGGTTTTTACATTTCAATAGCCATTTAAGCTTCTTTTTCTTTATACAGAAATGGCTTTGACAAGAAGATTCCAATATCAAAACCATACCTGAAATTTCAACACAAAGAGCTCCTTATGAATACACAGTAATCTGCTTTGACTAAGGTACATAAACACAAGCGAATACCAAAGCTGGAATGAAGATATGTCATACACAACTCCCATATACGTCTCTAAGAGCTGCATGCATAAAATGGTTCCCTCGTTTAAATAAACAATTTCCCTAAGACTTGCTTCTCACTTGATAACATTGAAGGTACCGACATCTAAACTTTCCTAGAGCTTCTTCCCATTGACATATGCATGGAAAACTCCTCTAATTAAGAGAGAAAAAATAATCTTCACTTTGCTTTTCTTCTATGTATATTTCCAAGCTTCATTCTAATGAATTATTGTATTCATCTCAGCCTAGAATCTCTGCTTTATGACATCTCTGGGACTAAATCCATTAATGGTTAACCACTGAAATCTCCCTGTCGAGCTAAGGATTAGGGGAAGACACATACTCCCCAGCTCACAGAAACAATGTTCAAGCCTTTATGAGCTTCTACTTCCTGCTTTCTGACACCACCAAAGATCATTCGATGCCGGGGTTTGCAGTGGTTCATAACTGGCAGCTCCAACAAGGCCTGAGGTTGCAGCTGTTTAAAGTACTGTTAAGACTCCAAAGAGGCACAGACAGGCTATCTAAGGTGTAAGGTACCCTGGCCTGGGGCAACCAGCTGATAGGACGTCTTAGGTAGAAGGATGAGGAGTTGGGCAGTCCTAGAACTCCACGAATAGCATCAATCCAAGACCACAAAGACACAAATACTCTTGGACCGAGGTCAACATTTGCAAATCTGCTAAATCCAAACCCACTCTGATTTTAGGTCAAGATTCTAAGCAGACCTTTTTCACAGTCACACAGACAGGTCTTTTAAATCTCACATTTCTATAAACTACTGAAATGGAAGCGTCATATGTAAACACTGGCCTCTCAACACCCATTTTTCTGTTCCTTTCTAAATTTGTTCTGCCACAATGAATTACCCTTGTAAGCCTTTCCCTCCAAAGCTCCAGAACAGCCATACAGTTTAAAATGTCACGTCTGGCTTGGAGGCTAAGAGATTTCATTGTAAAGTAAACATATAAATGCAAAGAAGCTTGTTCATTAGGACTCACATATCTGGAAAACTCCTTCCAAATGTTCTCAGTAAGGAAATAAATTAGGACAAGAAATACATTGTAGAATGATGTCCCCTTAAATGTTGTTGTAAAAGAATCATGGAGCACAACTATTAATGACACTTTTTTGTGACAGATACTTTGAAAACTCAGTTCACACTCTTTGCTTTATAAGAGAGCCTTGCACAACAATACAAGTACAGGCGCATTGGTTGGGACAAGCCATATTGTCTAGAATAGCAGAATACACAATTTGCAAACCGTACAAAGAAAATAAGGTAGAATAGTTGCAGGTTTTATCTGTTGCATAACCATAGCCTCATTAGCATCATGAGTCACTTAGCATTATTTTTATAGCCTAACTCCTTCTAGCATCAGATGCACACTGGGTTATCTCCAAGTACAAAATTTAGATGCAAATTCTTGTAGGCTGAAATTGGAGCTGAGCAATTTTGCAAAAGATTTTTCTGCACACATTTGCTGTCATTTTCAAATGATTTCATTCTGGTCATCTGCCTGCCCATTCTCCTATTGTGAGTGTTTAAGCAATGCCGTTGTGTCTGAAGAAACCAAACTGTAATTTTGGGTGCTTCTCATTGGTGAACACAAAAATATTAATAATAAAAAAATGAAACTTAACTGACCAGCTATAAATAATTTGAGAAAATTGCAATCTGCTCCTGGATGTTCTGAGAACAAAAAAAGAGGCTGAATTCATCAGATATCTGCAAATTATTCATTCAGCTCCAGGTGAAACATTTAACTGGAGATCTGCAGAATTCTACCTAAAAATTTAGTTCTCTCCTCTGTATTGCTGATGCTGGTACTTCAGATGAGGCATTTGGACCCAAAGGGGGCATTTTTAAAACACCATAAGCTATTTTTTCTTTAATTTTTTTAAGTTCTATTCAGTTTTGGATCAGAAGTTACTTTTGCCTATTTGGAATAACATACTCTCTGCAAACGGGAGATGACTGGATACTAGCATTTTTACACATATAAATGTATAGGTCCCATCGCAAATATGAGCACTCAGAAATATTATCTGGATCCCTGGGGACCTGTGAAAAAAATCTCATATTTTGGCATCTTCGGATAGATTTAATCCTGCTCCCACATGTCACATGGCATTTAAAGTGGAACTATACTCATGTTTTTATTCAAATCACTGCTGTAAAATTACAAAAGATAAGTACTACCTTTCAGCATGAATAAACTCAAATACACACTAAAAATAATTCTGCATTAACTTTTGAAGTTTCTGGCTTCTGAAATGAGTAAATGGGCACAGTTTTCTATTACATGCTTTACAAAATCAAACGTCAAAAAAATTCAATAGAATGAAAATTGCTTATCCTAAGTGTGAATTTGCAGCATTTTGAGACACATGAGGTATTTAATTTAAACTATTGTTAGATGTACATTTCTCATTTCTTAAACTCTTAGCTGGACCCAAGGTAGCACAACTTTTGAAGACGATACATTCTCTCTGGGGTTAGATTACATTAATATTTTAGGAGATGGACAAATGTTTGGACTACAGTTTGGGAATTGAGGGTGTGACTCTCTTGCTGTGTTAAATTGTACTTTATTCTATGTGCTCCCATTGATGCCAGAATAAGAAGCAACCCAAAGTGACTAAGCGAGGTCGAATTATAAAGCCATTGTAGGGTTAGATTGTGATTTTGACTACATTCCCACACAAGAGAGTGACTGGCTCCAGTAAGATCCCCTTTTCTGCCTCCCAGACCAGCCACCCAGATTTTGGATCCAGGCACAGAAGATCTGTCCATGCAACATTTTGGAGTGACCCTCCCAGCCTGGGTCTACAGACTCAAGTTAGTGAACTTAGCCGGGCTCATGCTTGTGCTCTAAAAACAGTTGTGGAAACAGCATTTTGAAGTTGCAGCTCCACATTCCCTGGGCTTCAGAGCCCGAGCCACAACTTCAAAGCTCCAAAAGGCTGTGTAGACATATCCTCAGAGAGTCTACTCCCCAGAACAAGTGGGTGTGGAATAGGGTGACCATATAGCAAGTGTGAAAAATCCAGACAGGGGGGTAATAGGAGCCTATATAAGAAAAAGCCCCAAATATCAGGACTGTCCCTATAAAATTGAGGCATCTGGTCACCCTAGTGTGGACTAGGCAGAGCATGGCCCTATACCAGCACTAAATTACTGAACACGCACACATACCCCCATGCTGGTTCAGCTACTTTGCCAAGGGACCGTGCTCTCTTCCCACACCCCATTCACTGGTCAGAATAGCTGAGCTAGTGGAAGGAAAGGTAGGTAGTAATTTACTGCTGGCTTATTCCAGTGGGAAATTGCTACCCCTGAGGAGCAACGAAGCAAGGGAAGAATTGTGCCTCAGAGGGGTATCTCTAACTCACAGTGTCTCCTGGTGATGCTCCTGGCTTGGTGCAGCTTTCACATCACCTCTTGCTCAGGGCTGAGCTTAACTTCACCATCTGGCCTAAAGAGGTTTCATTTTACTATAATGGCAGAAGCTGTGGCCCCCACTAATGCCAAGCAGCTTATTTTACTTGCAGTGATTTTTTTGAAATAAAATATTCACATTATGATCAGGATTATGGCAGTGCTGAGTGATCCCCCAGGGCCAATATTCAGAGATGGGAGGGGGAAAACCCATCATTTCTCACAGACAGGTAATCATTTGGAAGGGGGTTACCTTTTTCTCCCCAAATTTTGAAGCAGATTTTCGCCACTGAATCACCTTATTATTTTCAAAAAGTCTGTCTGCTAAAGTTTTCCAGAAGGATATTGGCAACTGCAGATAGTAAAGCGTATTCAAATTGAATGCAGTGGATTAGGATATTTAATTGCTAAAAGAAATACAGGACAGGCAGTTTCTTTCTGTATGCAGTACTGAGTTCTGCTAATCCCAAGCAAAGCACTATGGTAAGGAGCAGGAAAAGCTTAAAACAACAAAAAAAAAGATATTATATGCCAAGCAAAGAAAGCTAGAAAATTATTGCAAAATGTGGCTTCACTTCATTCAAAACAAGCTTCATTGCAAAATACTATGAAATAGAACATTCGGGTTGTACTGTTAAGTAATCAAAATGTCACAACCTTAACTCACCCCTCTTCTTCATGTGCATTCTTTAATTACCTGATCACATGTTATTTTCAAATAATACAATATAATATCATGTGATCTTTCCACTCACCTTAGATACATATCTTAGAGTATGTGAATGTGCAATGAAATTCTTTATTATAATACATATGCACAAGGGCACATGCAACCTTAAGCATGGTGTTTTGTGACTTTTAAGTCACAGCCTCTTGTGGCTTTTAAGACTCAACTTCAGTGAGGTAATTAAATGTTTACTAAGGAAAGTGGTAAATTCATTATTGCTTGTAGCCTTTTAAATCAGTAGTGGATGGCATTCTAAAGGCTATGCTGTTGTTCAAACAAAAAAAATTTAGTTCAACTACATCATTTTCATACCAAGGAAGAACAACAACTGTAAGTGAGTAATTTTAATCAAAACTCTTAGGGCCAAATTCAGCCATATTCCTGGGTGCTACAACTCCCATTGAAGACAAGGATTTGCACTGACATTTGTAGGGCAGTCCTGAGGAATTAGAAGCAGATTTTCAGGAGAGCTCAGCAATCGCAACTGAGCTCAGGGATGTGGTCATAATTGTCACAATGGGGACTTCTGGGTGCTAAACATTTTTGCCTATCTGTCCTCCATAGTTGAATCTGCTAGTGGCCTGAACCAACTTCTACTTAAGTCAGTAGGAGCTGGGATGGGCCCTAGGTAAGCTAAAGGCAAGCACCCATTTTGCAAAGCCAGTGGGAACTAGACGCTATACTTTGTATGTAATGGTAATGTGCCAGATCCCCAGCTGGTGTGACTCTACTTAACTCAATTGGCTTCAGACCTAGGGAAGTAGGTTGCTTAACACATGATGACATCCAGTACTGTTCAGTATTGGTGGGCTTTCAAGCATTCAAGCATCGGCCTAACTCTGTGCCAGTTAAAGTTAATGGGAAAACTTTCCTCAACTTCAAAGGGAGCAGAGCTGGGTCAATGCTGAGTGCTTTAGACAATCCCACCCTATATGGTCACATACTTCCCCTGTTTGGATATTGCTCTTAGCTAAGAATGCTTCAATATTTCCATGACAAACTTCCTTTATTCTGCCAAATAACTCCTTCTGATATTATAAGATCTTCACTGTTCCATTGGCCTCGCTTCAATCACTGTATAGCTTGACGTGGGAGAATTTGATTTTTAGTGTGTATAATTTTGACAGATAGCGATACTTATTTTTAACACTTTTTCTCAGTTGTGAGAATTATAGGCAGGGTCAGCTACGTCTTCAATGACAGTAAATATTGAGATTCAAAAAGTTCAACTTTGTAACTGTTAAAACACAAATTGTCAACATCACATTCAAAAGATACAAAGTAAACATTCTGAAACCAAACGTCAGTGCGTTCTCAAGCAGCATTTTCTTATTTTGCCTAGCTGTATATTTTGATTATTATCAATGGAAATATTTTTTTCCATCAGTTTGGGTGTGTATGGCAAAGTTGAAGTTTAATGACCTTTACCGATAAAAAATCGAATCCTTCCAAGCCTATGCATAGTTCTTCTTATATGAAGAACTTTAATTCCCCAAACAGGTTTTCTGGCTCCTGTTCAGCACTATAAGCACATCCAGGAAATCTTAAAATACAAGGGTTTTCTGGCAACAGAGAATCACCTTCCATCACAGTTTATTTTACACTGTTTACATATTTTAGTAGAACAGCATAATTTTATGTCTCATGTAATACAAACAGAGTCATTACTAACTGTGTCATGTACCGTATATTCCGTATGAGGTTTAATCTCTAATGCTCTGCTTATCTACACAAAATCAAGACCCAGCCCACCCAACCTGGATGCAATAATAATTAAGGTACAATTATGAACTCTGATCTGTTGTGTGTGTTACCTCCTACTGTGTCTCCGGCATGGAAGAATATCTAGGATCAGAATAGAAACTTCAGTTTTGAAGCAAGATTCCCAGGCAGAAAAGAAAAGCTGCTTTGCAGTCATACAGTAATGTTCTTTAGAAACACTGGACCACATACATAAGGGGTCTGTATTTTGATGACTGGAGATGAGAGCACAGTGTCAGGACTAAGTTCTCCAATAGAGGGCTCTGCCAGTGGACCTGTAAATCACTACCTCTGATGATTGTCTGTGAGCTTATATAGTGGGAGCTAGATTCCTGGAGTCCAAGTGTCTACAATAGAAAACGCACAAGCTCAAGTGGTGGCTCTACTGGAGCTCTGTGCAGAAAGGCCCAGGGTGGAATAGACAGGGAGACTGAACTGACCCCGAATCCACCCCCATAGTACTAGGAGCCATGCTTAGGGATGGAAGTTGGCTCTCATTCATTTTCTTATGAAGATGAGGGGTGTGTGTGTGTGTGTGTGTGTGTGTGTGTGTGTGTGTGTGTGTGTGTGTGTGTGACATTTGCTTACATACGCTGTCTGTGTTGCAAGAGGGAACTGAGATATTAGAACTTTCAGTGCCAGAAAGCAAACATTAAAAGGAACTACTTTAAAGCCACAGTGTCTAATTTCCACCATAAAAAGAAAATGTAAATTAACCATAAAGTGATTTGTCACTCATTGTGAACTAATTAATCACTCAAGCAATCAGCATCTCAAGAGTTTGAAAAGAGGGCTATTTCCCATAATCACATCCAGGCCCCACCACTTCTCCCATGTCTTTTCTATGCATTAGAGGCTTTGCAGCTGGTTTACATATATGACAAAGTTCTCTGAAGCTGGAGACCACAGGTCTGCTCTACACACAGATCTTATATCAATATAACTATTTTGGTTAGGGTGTGAATTTTTTTTTAACCGATAGCTATATGGGTACAAACCTAGGGTATGTCTACACTGGCAAGTTTCTGCGCCACAAGTTATACCACTTTTATTAAAACGCTGGATTTAAACTGCTGTTGCGTGTCCGGACTGTGCTCCTTGTGATGCTGGAGTGCATCCACATTAGTAGCTCTTGCAACGGCAAAGAGAGCAGTGCATTGTGGTAGCTATCCCACTGTGCAACTGCCCACAGGGTGCTTTGGGAAGGGTTTGCAATGCCTCATGGGGCAGGCACAGCGTCACATGATGCATAGCTTAAGACTCTCAAAACCCACAGTGAGGTATGGAGAATGTGTCATTGGGTATCTGATTGCATCTCCATAATCATCTTTAACTCTTGAGAGGCATATTAATGAAGATGAGGCAAAGGAGTCATGTGTACAAATTCTATGTGCGCCAGTCTTCAACTGAGTCAGAAACAAGAAATATTGTCTCTTGTCATTCCTATTTTGCTACATTTCTCTTCCCTGGCTCGGTTTTCAGTCTAAAACACAGTCTGACAGAATTACTCACAAGGGAAAACTGATACTAAATAGTTCCTTTCAGATTCAGACCCATCTCTTTGGAATCCTGAGCTGAAGAATTCTCCAGGCACCAGCAGTCCTGAGTTTGGGGGAAGGTAATGACAGAATTATTTGTGAGCAAACAAAGAAATGGGTCAGAGCTCCACAGGCGAGGCAGGTTGTCAAATTAAACTATGAAGATGCATAGCTTCTTGATGATTGTTGTATTCATATTGTTTAGCGAAATGGAATCCATTTTTTAAGTAAAATGAGGTGGGAATAAATCTGGTGTTTTTATAATGGCCCACATGAGGAGCATGATTGCACTAGATGTAGAAGGGGTTTATTGTTTTGTGATTTTATTCCTTGGACGCAAGAGTTTGCTCACTCGGGAAATACTTGGTAAATTACAATATCTTGCAGAAGCAAGCACTTTATTCATGACAGTGTCCCTGGCTACCCAAAAAACCATACCATGATCCCCAAGTCTAATATGGTGTCTACCTCAGACTCACAGGAGAGATTATTTTCTCTCTAACAAAGAGCAAACATTAAAGATTCAGCTCAGTTAAAAATAAACCAAAACAAAGCTCTCCCGAGAGCCCCATGCAGTGCTGACCATCATTCTGTGCATCTGAATGCCCTTTCAAGTTGTTTTGATTCATCTCATTTTTTATCTCCTATTGTACTTCAAAAAAAGATCTATATAAATAATATGACCTATGGAGGGGTGGCTCAGAAGTGACCCTGCGGACAAGTTTTTTTGCAAGATTTAGATAACAAATATGCCAGGGGCTTCTCTTGTTTCTTGCAGCTCAAAGAAGCCCTGAAAAATGAGACGAGAGCCCGCCTCAAATCTCACCACGAAAGGCCTAGATTAAAAGCAGATCACTGAAGCAGTGGCGTGTGACAGTGTTAAGACAGATAGAGTAATGTACTTTGGAGCAAATGATTATATAGTTAAGAGCAGGGCCCAAGGGAAAATGGCGCCCTGGGCAAACTTGTATTTTGGTGCCCCTGGCCCCTGCTGCCTCCCCACCCATCTCTCCATCGCCCCTGGCCCCCACTGCCTCCCCAACCCCCCATCACCTCTGGCCCTCACTACCTCCCCAGACACTGCTGACTCCTCTACATTGCCCCACGTTCCCTTCCACAGCCTCACCCCCCAAGACAGCCTCACTCCTTGCCCCTTGACATGGTAGCTGGAGAGCGGTGGCTGCTGGCCAGGCACCCAGCTCCGAAGGCAGTAGTAATGGTGGCAATACCATACTATGCCATCTTTACTTCTGCGCTTCTGTTGGTGGCAGTGCTGCCTTCACAGCTGGGTGCCCGGCGACCAGCAGGTGCTGACCAAGAGCCCAGAGGTGCTGGGGCTATGAACTGCCAAGCCTGGAGGTGCCAGGGCTCAGCCCCGGGAAACCCAGCACAAATTAAGCACTGTTGGCACCCCCTGACCCCGGCACCCTGGGTGGTTACCCTTGTCACCCATCCCTAGGGCCAGCCCTGGTTAAGAGAGTTGGGGTTTTTTCCCTAGTGTGACAAGAAGAGAAGGCTTTATTTTCTTTAACATGATTTGCACTGCAGTATGTGTTACATGCCTTTAGTGGTGTCAGTGAGATAGAATATAGTTTGATATGTGGGTGAAGATGTAGATGTCTGTGTGGGTGTCAGTGCACAAGTTAGGGAATTAACTCGGCAGCCATCAATTACCTAATTAATTATCCTCATACCTGTGCCTGGAGAGTGTTGCCCGCAAGATGAGCTCCTCACATGTAGGACTTGGTTATGCAAGGTGGGAAATGACCCTCTGTCTTTAATTCCTTTCCAAGCCACATTACGAAACACAGTAAAGATTTTTTTTCTTTTAATTTTTTATTTCATTTAAAAACCATAATTGTCAAGATGATCACCCTGTACACTTTGTGGGGACTTAATTTGCTGAGCTGTCAGGAACCACAAATGTGGCTTCCCCCTCACTCCTCCTAAAAGCCCAAGTGACACTGTAGTTCTGAATTGCTCCAGCAAAGTTGGTCTGAATACTCACTATTTAGGAGACAGTTCAGAACTGTTAATCTGCTTTGCATACTGTTGTTCCTAAGTGCAAAAAGCTTATTTATTTTAATATCTGCTGTGATCAGCCAGGAAGCCTGTTGCTAATGTGCACGGCCAGTGTCCTCTCTAAATAGTGGACAACTGCAGCTGTTCTGGTTGCTTGCCAAAACGTGGGATTCACAAAGGGGACTTGAGGTGCCGCAATGCTGACTTGTGTGTTGATTTCAATGGGAGTTCGGCATCGAAATGCTTTTGAGGCACTGAGTCGCTGTGCCTCAACTTGCCAGCTGTAAAATGCTTTCCTCTCTCACAGGGCTGTTGTAAGGCTTAAAAAGCATTACATAGACTGTGAGAGGATCACATACCATCGTAATGGGGACCACAGATGCATCATAGATATTTCCTGTTAAAACCACGGAGGAACTATCTTTTCTGTACAAATATTCCCCTGTACTACTCTACCGTCCTTTTATAGCCTTCCCCTCACAGCTCCTCTTGCTTTATTACTGCAACAATCGCCTATCAAGCACCCAAATAGTATTGTCAATTACTTCTGAGTCAATTAGCTGCTGATGGAATTGCTAGCTAACTCAGCCGCTTCCGCTCTTCCATGAATGTCAGCGCACCATTCTGTTCTAAGAAACTTTGGTTTGGCTCGTTTCTTTTACAGTTATGTACAGCTCCTTCAGTTATTGTTAGGCCTTCGTACCACTATGTGCATGATCTCAATGCATTTTAAAACAAGAACTGCTGAGGGAAATTAGGCCTCCTGCATCTAGCATTATACAACAAGCCAAAAAGCACAAAGGTAAATGAAAGCACAACATTAGCTAACCCATGTATAGAATGCTTTACTATAGAATACTGCTGGTGGAAAGAGACCTAAACCATCATGCTTCAGGGCTAAAAACAACCTTTAGCTATTAGGGGTTAGGAGGAAACTTTCCTTAAGGTCAGGTTAGCCCAGAACTGCTGACTGTAGGGATTTTTATACCTTCCTCTGAAATATCTGGTGTTAGCCACTGGATTAGATGGATTCTGGTCTGGTCCAGGCTGACAGCTCCTGTGTTCATTGTGTGATCTATATGTATTGTGAATTAACTATAGCACTGCTTTGAAGGAGCATCGGGGTTGGAGATGGAAGAGGATGAAGGAGATACAAGGATTAAAGCTAAAAGCAACAGTAACAAAATGATACCTAGAGATGGGAGTGAGCTCTCAAGTTCAGATCCAGAGCTTGAAGGATGGTTGGACACATAGGTGAAGCAAGGAAGTTTGTCTTGGTCAGGTCAGTACCATAAGGATAATTTTGGCCTGAGCTGTCTGATTTTGTTCATCACAGTATCAGTGGTACTGGGGGAAACGCATAGAAAAGCCCCTTCTTCCAAGGTGTCCCAGAAAATAGAGCACTTCCTGTTTCTGGAAGTGGTGAAGAGATTCACCTCTGGCAGTCCCCCTCTTAGGAATAGGTATCTTGGGTATCTAGCTCCCATTTGTAGTCCTTTGAGAAGTGCCTGCTGAGGATATTGGCTGTGGTGTACTGAATACCTGGTAGGAAAACCGCAGAGATTTAGATCTGGTGAGTTATACACCAGTTCCGCAGATCCACAGTTTCATGGCTTCAGCGCATAGGGAGGGGGATCGTGCTTCTCCTGGCTTGTTGATATAGAACATGCGGGATACGCTGTCCTCCATGACCTTGACTGATTTGCCCCAATGAGGGGTAGGATATGGAGACTGATAGCCCTGAGCTCCAATCGATTGATGTGGAAACTGGTTTTCTGAGTTGTCCATCTGCCCTGAATCATAAGGGCATTGAGATGGGCTCCCCACACCAACATTGATGTGTCTGTTGTTAAAGTCACTGATGGAGCTGGGTGGTAGAAAGAAATGCCTGGGAGGGAGTCCCTTGCTTGTAGAGGAACTATCACCTGTCTGTCCAGGGTGTCTCTGACTAGAGACCAGGTCATTTGGAGCGAACCCTGGAAGCAGCTGAGATGTAGCTGCCATGTGTCCCAGGAGCTGAAGGCAATTCCTTATTGTGGTCCGAGGGCTCCTTTGAATTGTCCTTACCAGGCCTGACAAAGTTACAAAAGGTAGGCTCTGGCTGTCAATAAGTCCAAATACGCTCCTATAAACTGTATCATCTGCACAGGGGTTAGCATGGATTTTTTTACATTCAGTTGCAGACCAACTCCTGGAACAAAGCAAGGGCCGTCTGGGTGAAAGATAGCACTACTCTGTAGGAACAGACCTTGAGTAGCCAGCCAGTCATGCAGATACCGGAATACTAGGGTTGCTTCTCAGCAGAGGTAAGCAGCCACTATTGCCAGGACCTTTGAGAATACACTTGGGGCAAAGAAAGGATGAAGTGAAGTGCTCGGTATTGGAAATGACCGTGGCCTAGTGTAGGTATTTCCTGTGCGATTAATGTATCGTTATATGAAAATAGTCATCATGTAGGTTGAGGGCTGAAAACCAATTTGCTTTCTCTAGTGAAGAAATTATATCTGCCAGATTCACCATCCTGAACTTTTGAGACTTTACGAACTTGTATAGAAGGCTTGGATCTAAGATCTCCACCCTCCATCCTTCTTTGGCATAAGAAAGCACTGAGTAAAAACCCTTGCCCTTGTGAGGAGGAGGGACCATCTCTATAGCTCCTAACTGAAGGAGAGAGTTCACTTCTTGTCTCAATAAAAGCTTTTGAGAGGGGTTCCTGCAGAGGGATAGTGAAGGGGGCTGGGAGGGAGGGAGTGATGTAAAATGAATGGTAGGGCCCAATGTTATTCCCTCTATGACCCACTTGTCTGTGAGCCACTTCCACACATGTTGGAAACAGGCAAGTTGGTCCCCAAAAGGGGGAACATGTGCCAATGGACCAGCTGTGAAATCAGGAGGATTCGACCCCTCAACCAACCCATCAAAACTGTTGCTTTGAAGATGAATGAGTGGTTGTGGAGGGCAGTCAGGCAGTCCTCTTTCTCTGAAATCTATGCCTTTCCCTGGGGAGGGTTCAGAGGATCTATGAAGCCCGGCAACCTGAGCAGGATACGATCTCTGCGTAGTCTGTGACCTACTAAACCTTTTTTATGTATAGGTGTATATATGCCCAAGAATTGTAAAGTAGTCCTAGAGTCCTTCAGCATGTGTGAGGACTCAACTGTGGTTGCCAAGAAAAGCTTATGACTGTTGAAGGGGAGGCCCCCTAGAGTGTTTTGTACTTCGCTCAGTAACCCCGAGACTTAGAGCCACGATGCCTTGCACATAACCACTGCTGTGCAGATAGACCTGGCAGCAGTGTCTGCAGTACCTAAGGATACCAGAAGAGCAGTTCTGGTCAATAACTGGCCCTCAGAGATGATGACCTGGAATTACTCCTTGTGACCCGGTGGCAGATGTTCAATAAAAGCCATGAATCTGTTTGTGCTGTGAATCATTGACCTTCTGAAGTGGAATTTGAAGAGTTATCTTCTTTGGGAGATATTCAAATTGCCAAAACTCATTGGCCATGGATGGTGGCAGAGGCATTATTGCCTCATCTGGTGATGAGGGTGAAATAGGTATTTGAGGGGTGGCCTCTTTATCTGCCCTAGTGTCCTGCTCCTCAAACATCTCCTTCTGTGGCAGGGCTGGTTGGGGAGAAGAGGACTGTACAACTCTGGCCTCCCTCTAAGACACTACTGGTGGTCTGGCAAATGGGTGTCGATAGGCAGCGCAGAGGTTCCAGTATGGCCACTGAGAAGAGGAGGTCAGCATGCAGGCTTGGTTCCACCACCCTTGATAACGAGCATGATCTTCCCTGTGACTCTCAGAGAATGGGTTCCTGAAGGGACATGTTGGAGAACCATGAACAGAAATCGAGGAGACTGACTGGAATTCTCCTCCATCTCATCCAATGGAAGAGCACCCACAGAAAACGGTGAAGAGTCCTGCAGTACCAGAGGATGGTGGTCCAGAGATCGGAGATGCTTGAGGAGCGAGGACTCCAATTCATCTGTTTTCAAGAGGTCTTTTGTACATCTGAATGCTTGTGGTACTGAATAGGGGATCGGTGCCTGAAGTGGAGCTCCCAAGGGATGCTACTCAAAGAACTAGCCTCTCTCTATTATAAGTGTGTGACCCCCTGAAAAGTAAGAAAAAAATCAACACACTGTATGTGGTAGATCCTACAATATTTGTCAAAATTCCCTTGCTAATTAGTAAAAAATTCAATTTGAGAGGTTTCATGGCTGACATAATGCTTTAAAGTTAATGAGTAGTTCATAATTATTCAATCATTTTATGAAGCCTAATCTGATAATCATGACAATCTTCCACTGTACACAATCTCCTTAAAAGTTTACCAATGGGTTAAGCAATAGTCACATTTCAGTCATTTAAAGTTAATAGTCCTGTGGCTGGCAGTTGTCAGAGATAGTGCTGGGTTTTATGTTATGCAGTATGAATTTTAATAAAGCACAGTACTGTACTCCCCAGAAGTATATACTCAAACCTTATTATTATAAAACTGGAAATTATTTGTCTAAAAATAGCAAAATGTTTCTCAGAGACATTACTTTGCTGAGCAACAGTAACTTTCTGCATAGCCCTGAAAAAAACCTACAGTATATTTATTATGCCTTTTCTCCTTAAAGTTAAATCTCAGCTGGAATTTTACTAATCTGGGGCATTAGTGGCAAACATTTCAAGGGATTTTGAGTGCTGAAGTAGTGTATTCCTCCTGGCATCATATTTCATACAGTTTTCATTTTAGACCACTAATACAGAGGTGAACAGGCTAATGATGTTATCCTAACTAATATCATTCACTGCCCTTTTGAAATTCATTTCCATGATCAAGTGATGGCAATGACATTGCAGCCAAAATAATTCACTCCAGGAAAGCACAGACAGTCACAAATTAATAAAATTTTAGATTATTTATATAATCGGTCTCACGTGTTCATAGATTTTCCTTCTTTATCAGTGCAGTCAATTAGCATACGTTTCATGTCAACGCTCCCGAGGGCATTTTTATAATTCCTTCTTCTAGCTGATGGCCAATGAATGTCATCATTCTGCAAAATTGTGAACACTAAAACTGCTGATCCACAATCTAAAAATCAGCCTTTTCAAGAGGATGCCTGGTAGAATGTTTTAAACCAGCTGAACAGTGACACTCAATTACTGATGTGTATGAAGCAGAGACATCAGAAAAGCAGAACTTTAAAAGCTTGTGCATTGCCACCCCTTCTCGTGAGAAAATTGCATTAATCTTCACCACTCTGTTTCTCTGAGATTAAACTCTCCAGGTTTATGTTATTTTGCCCTCAAATGGTGACCTCTGTCTTCAAGTTTGCATCCTGGATGGCTCAAGTGGAATACACCTTCTCGATATTTGTAAAGAGTTTTATCATCCTGTCACCAAAATGCATGCTATGTTTAGAAACACCAGCACTGGCAGACATTGGACCTGCAGTTTGGAACGGAGTGGGGGGGGTTCAGATTCACAAACAGGCATAGGAACGGAACTCCGCACTTTAGTCACCTTAGACCAAAATGTAGATGTCATTGAGATCCTTAAAACAGCTGCCACCTAAACCTGTAGGCATAGGCCCCAGCTTCGTGGGTGCTCCGGGGATCAAGCACCCATGGGAAAAAACAGTGGGTGCTCAGCACCCACCAGCTACAGCTGTTTGGTGTGGCCGCTGGTTAGCTGTTTGGTGGCTGGCGGGAGGCACATGGAGGCGGGCGAGGGAGGTCTCGGGGGCGGGGGCAGAGCTGGGGCGGGAAGACGCAGAGCAAGGGTGGGGCCTCAGGGGAAGGTGCGGAGTGTGGGCAGAGCCTTGGGGGCGGAGCAGGGGTGTAGCACCTACCAGGAAAAATAAAAGTCAGCGCCTGAGCCTATAGGCCAAAATCCCTCCGTACCTGAATTTTCTCTTTAAATATCCCCTAGGCACCTAAGTGTCTGCCTCACTTTAGGCAGCCAGGTGGATATCGCACACCTAAGCTCCAGCATGTTGCCCAAACCAGGTGACGTTGGATGTTCCTCCACCAAATTTGCCTGTGGGGACCAATCTGGAAGACGTGCTCAGAGCACATCTACGTCCCATTGTGGCTCCATGCCTGGGTTTATTTCCAGCCACTGGCCTGGTGGCTGCAGTCCAGCCATGCCATGCATGAGTCCCTGCTTTTATTCCCAGACTCTTTCTCTCCAAGCAGGCACAGAATGAGAGCCCTGCATGGGGCACAGAGCGAGAGACATATAGACAATAGGCAAATAAGAATTGGCATTGGAAACATCCAAAGAGAATCCATCCTATTCTTTTTGACCAAGAGGTTAATGAGTCTAATGGATTGAGCTCTGGCATGGACATCAGGAGATCTATGCCCTGCCAGTGAACAGATGCATGCCTTTGGGGAAGGCATGCCCACACTCTGTCTGTCTTGTCTATTTAGATTGTAACCTCCACGAGGAGCTCATGCCTACAGTGCTTAGCACAATGGGATCCTGATTTCATTTGAGACCAGTAGGTGTTACCACAAACAATAACTATGGAGGCCTGGTGGATGAGTAGTGGTGTGCCAAAGTCATTGAGCCACAAAGTTAGGGAGCGGGGTAAAGAGTCCAGCCTTAGAAGGAGGTGATGCCATTTTATCATTGGGACTCTAGAGGCTGAGGGAGGAGGGAGGTTTCCCTTCGCTCAAACCTAATCTGATGGTCAGGCTCTCCTGGCAGGTGTCTCATCTTTCACCACCGCCTGGCAGTTGGGCTTTCCCGCTTCTTCCATCTGGGAAACACCCCTGCCCTGACTCTTGCAGGAAGGAGGCACAGAAGTTTCTATAACTCCCTCCCACAGCAGCCAGAATAGGGAGATTTTGGAGAGGAAGACATTTAAAATGGTACAGTGGCACCTCTGTAGCACTTCACTATAGACATTACCATGACAGGAGCAGTTCTCCATCACTGTAGTTAATTCAACTCCCCATGAGATGGCAGCTAGTGTGATGGAAGAATTCTTCCATCGACCTTGCCCTGTCTACACTGGAGGTTATGTCAGCTTAACTACATTTCTTGGGGGGTGTGGATTTTTCAAACCCCGGGGAGACATAGCTATGCCGATGTAATTTTTCAGTGTAGACCAGCCCTTTGTCTATTTAGTAACCCTGGAACATTAGCGAGTTCAACCCATAAGACTTGAACATTAGAAGCCTTGGTCAATGGCTCAGAGATGCTCTTTTTGTTTTTTGTGGGGTGCCCATCTTCATCACTTGGAAGATCTGTCAGGAAGAAGAGGTACCGACATTTAATTTTTTTTTAAGCTGAACCCTTATGCATTACAAATTAGAAATTATAAAACAATTCATCCTTAGCAAGTGGCAGACAAACAATTAAACTGGCGGTATCTTGCTTTGCCTGCAGAGGAATAGCATATTCACGGCTCTTTTCATTTTCTTCAGTCATAGATAAAATATCCCTTAAAGTAGTTACCAAGCACATGCAGTATTTTGTAATCTTTCTCAAGTAAGGGATGTCTTACACTTCTCTTTAGTGTTGCTGCTGTAAAGCTGATCTGTGTCAATGCTCCTACTGCAAAGATGACCTGGCACATTGTAACGTTCCCCTCTGGTGTTATCTGGACCAGTGATCTACTAGGTCACTCCAATCTAGGGTGACCAGACAGCAAGTGTGAAAAATCAGGACAGGGGGTGGGGGATAATAGGAGGCTATATAAGAAAAAGATCCAAAAATCGGGACTGTCCCTATAAAATCGGGACATCTGGTCACCCTACTCCAATCCTTGACTCTGGGAGCCAGCCTTACCCTGTTCTGCTGTGAGACCCGCCCCCCACTCCTGGACTGTTCATGCACAGTCTCTGGTATGTAAGCGGCTCCTTGGATTGTGCAACCGAATGACACTAGCCAATATCTCTGGTCCCAGACACAACCCTAGGAACCTCCGTCTTGCAGTGTCCAGTTATGCCCACTGGACGCTGCAAGCTTATATGATTTCATCAATTTAACAAAGAAACTGATATATACCAGGCTTGTTATCCCAAGGGGAATCTCTGACAGGCTTCAAACCAAACACACTGCTTTAGGTAGAATAAACAAACAAATTTATTAACTACAAAGATAGATTTTTAAGTGATTATAAGTTAAAGCATAACAAGTCAGATTTGGTCAAATGAAATAAAAGCAGAATGCATTCTAAGCTGATATTAACACTTTCAGTACCCTTACAAACTTAGACGCTTCTCACCACAGGCTGGCTGGTTTCCCTTCAGCCAGGCTCTCCCCTTTGATCAGTGCTTCAGTCGCTTGGTGCGGTGTCTGTAGATGTAGGTGGAAGAGAGAGGAAGAGCATGGCAAAGTTTCTCTCTTTTATCATGTCCTTTCTTCCCTCTTGGCTTTGCCCCCTCTCCTGATCTCCCCCTCCCCTCCTGTTCAGAGACAGGTGAGCATTACCTCATCGCAGTCCCAAGCTCTGGGGTGCTGCTCTCAGAATGTCTGCCAGCAGGGTGCCTCCACTTTATTGGGCATTTTTTTTGGTCATTTTTATTTGACGGAGTGAGTGGACCAGCTCACTAGGAGTATTGGATACTGAAAATTTGAACTTTATTGGTTAGCTGTAATTTGTTCATAGACGTCACATGGTATTGTTTCTGGGTCCTCATTAAATGAGCACACCTTATATAATTAAGAGGAAGACACGAATAAGCCCCCTATTTCTTTGAATCTCTTTCCTAGGGAGGTAGAACCTTAGGAAATCTTAGAAAAGATGGCACTTTTTCCTTTCTGGGTTATATAATCTTTGCCTACGGGCATCCTCCATAGAAAAAACACAGTCCTGTGAGATTTAGTGGTTGAATGGAGGGTTTAAATTTAAGGGGCCCCCTCCCTTACCTTCATAGTTAGCAGAGTCCATCCTGGGAGAGAGGAATTAGATCCTGTCCGGTTTGTTTAATTGTCGCTGCACCGGGACTCCCGTAAGGGGCTTACCTCTGCTATGGTAATCAAGCAGAGTCCCATGCCATACAAAATATACCATTGCACACACATGCATATTTAAAATGCACTTTCTGTGAGAATTCATGTGACTTATCCATGCTCACTTAAATGTTCACAATAAACAAATGCAAAGGGAACATATGAATGGCCAGAGTCTGGTCATTTCTAAATTCAAACAAAGATTTGCAGGCTTTTTTAATGCAGCATTCAACCATCTCAGCCATTTATCTAGTGGGATATTTTTTATTTGGCACATCAAATGCTTGTATCATGCCTACTGATTTCTGCTCTGCTCTGCTCACTCATGTGAACACTTGAGTTCAAAGTCATCATTTAAATCTGCAGCAGGAATGGAACCCATCTCAATTTATAAGTGACAGTCCATTTGGATTGCTCAGAACTGTGGAGCATCTTGCCTACAAAGGAGGGTGTAAACAATGAAGAAATGACAGAAGAAAGACATGCACTATTGAGATAAAAATCCTGTGCTGATCTGCAACGTTTCCCCTAGCAATACTTCTAATCATCCCCAACTCCTAATGCTAGCAAAGTAGGGTAAGGAAAACTAAGGCAGTGCCATAATGCTCACACAAAGAATTGTGATCTGAGAGTTAGGTATTGTCTCGAGAAACATCTCTTCCATTGTTTTCTTTATGGAAATTACATTGCAGCCATTTCATAAAACCGTGGGGTTAAATATTAGGCCATGGAGACTGCCCATAGCAGAGTAGACCAGTGCCCCATCTAGTCCAAACCTCCGGGCTTTAACTAACACCAAATGCTTCAAAATAAATGCATTTATGGAATAACTTGTCCTCGAGGAACCCACACACGCAGAATTACTGAGGTTGAAACAACAATTTTGTTCAGATTATGGGTAATCACTGATCATTGTCTGGGAGAACTAGGGGAACGTTTGTCTTATTTTTTCACAAAGGAGATCATATTTCCACCTTAAAAAAACTCTCTCCTTGCTGAGGGTGAAACTCACCACAGTGCCACATGAGAGTCTGGAGCCCCTGCTCAGGGCCAAATCATGCCTCTGCCAACCAACCTGAGTAATTTGGGGCATAAGGGAAGGGAATGTCCTCTCCTCAAGTAGAACTGGAGTGGAGCCACTACTCAACCGATTGGCTTGACTATTCTCCTTTGCTCTTTGCTCTCCCACATTTGCTTGGATTGGGGAGAACCAGAGAATCTCTATAATTGTGGGCCTCAGGATCCACTCCAGGAACCCCCATGCTCCACAGTCTTCAGCACATGCAGGGCTCTTGCATTAGTTTATAGTCTCTCTTGCCTCTCCTTCCAGACACATTGAATTACCCCACTGAATCGGTGGCTCTGTGCAGAGAAAGAGAAAAGGGGAAGATTTGACAGAGCAAATGACTACTGTGTTGGGATGAATTTCACCTTGATGGCACTGGCAAAAATCTCCTCCATAATGCAATGCACAAATTCTGATGGCAACTTGCAAGATACCTTTGTGAAGATACACAGCAAAAACTGACGTTGGAGCAGAGTTCTAAATGTTATACACGAGCTATTAGGCCCATATTTTTTAGGCATCACATTTAGGCAAATGGCCTGATTAGGGGCCTAAAACTTGGGTTGGAGACTTCATTTTAGGCACATTAATTTTTATTTCAAAGACATTATGGGGCTGGGGCACATGACTTATGAGGAAAGGCTAAGGGAAGTGGGCTTGTTTAGTCTGCAGAAGAGTGAGGGGTGATTTGATAGCAGCCTTCAACTACCTGACGGGGGATTCCAAAGAGGAGAAGCTCAGCTGTTCTCAGTAGTGGCAGATGACAGAACAAAGAGCAATGGTCTCAAGTTGCAGTGGGGGAGGTATAGGTTGGAGATTAGAAAAAACTATTTCATTAGGAGGGTGGTGAAGCACTGGAATGGGTTCCCTAGGGAGATAATGGAATCACCATCTGTAGAGGTTTTTAGGGCCCATCTTGACAAAGCCTTAGCTGGGATGATTTAGTTGGGGTTGGTCCTGCTTTGAGTAGATGGTTGGACTAGATGACCTCCTGAGCTCTCTTCCAACTCTAATCTTCTATAATTCTATGACATTCAATCAGAAGTGTTTTCCTTTAGAGTGACTTTTTTAAAATATAGACTCATTATTTCCTTTCTGTTTTCTTTCCTTTATAACATTTTGAGTCATTATAGCAGTTTTTAGGTTGTGCTAGGTTACAGCCTATGATTTGTTACATTTTACTCTCTAATAGAAACAATTCCCCTGGATTGCAGTTTACTCTTAAAAGCAGAAGGATTGTAACACACACTGTAAATGGTTATATTATTGAGAAAGCTAATGTGTTATTTCCTCCTTCATTTCACTCAGCTGATATTTATCTTGATATGTACACAAAGGTTGGATCGTGTGCTATTCACCAGGGCAGAGCTGGAGAAAGATTCCAGTCATTCACAAAGGGTCTGTACCCTACATGACCCATTACCCACCAAGATTATGGCCTGTTTATTTGTAGTGGGTGAGTGATTGTTACAGCAAATGCTATTACTTTGTCAGTCTGTAAAGTGAGTAGGAGACTGTTGGTGCGGCACCCACATAATAAATGGAATGATCCCTGCTTTCCGTTATAAAAACGATGAATAATTCATTTCAGTGTTTGATTAATACTGGGGCATTGGACCACAAGGCAGGAGACTTGGGTTCTCTTCCTAGGACTGCCATTAACAGATCATATTGTATCTTAGGGCCAGCTTTTGAACCCCTTACTCCTGCTGGTAAGTAGTTATTCACATGAGTAGCCCCACTGATTTCAGGGGCCTTCCTTGTGCAGGTGTTTGCTCACCAGTGGGCGTAGGGAGCAGCAATCAGACTATGCTGTGATTTTAGAGCAGAGGTGGGCAAACTATGGCCCGCGGGCCACATCTGGCCCATGGGACTGTCCTGCCCGGCCCCTGAGCTCCTGGCTGGGGAGAATAGCCCCTGGCCCCTCCCCTGCTGTCCCCTCTCCCCCGCAGCCACGCTGCCACATGGGCAGCACTCTGGGCCATGGGGCTGTGTGCTCCTGCCAGGCAGCACGGCGGCCAGACATGCTGCTCTGAGGCCAGGGCTGGGGACGGGGGGTTGGATAAGGGGTTGGGAGTCCCAGCAGGAAGTCAAGGGACAGGGAGCGGGGGCGGTTGGATGGGCAAAGGTTCTGGGGGGCAGTCAGGGGATGGGGAACATGGGAGGGGGTTGGATAAGTGTAGGAGTCTTAGGGGACAGGGGTGTGGATAGGGGTCAGGGGACAGGGAACAGGGGGGTTGGATAGGTGTGGGGTCCCGGGAGGCCTGTTGGGGGGTGGATAGGGATTGGGGCAGTTAGGGGACTGGGAGCAGGGAGGTTGGGTAGAGTGTGGGGTGACACCACATCCCTGAGTCAGGATTCCTCCAGGTTGCGCCTTGCTCCAAGGGGTAGTAATTTGCTGTTGGCCTAAGCATCCCCCTATACCAGGCCAGAGTGTAATGGGATGGTGGAGTTCTTGAGGTAGCGAAAAGAAATAGGCCGGCACCCAAGATCTGGGTAGCTCATGCAAGAGTGTGGAGTGGAGGTTTACTGCTTTGCATATGAACCAGTTCATACCCTAGCGCTGAACCTCGTGGGGCTGCAGCACCCACGGGGAAAAATTAGCGGGTGCTCCGCACCCACTGGCAGCCAAGCTCCTCCCTCCTTCCTAGCCTCCTCCTCCGCCCCCGTGAGTGTAGCATCCCCACTCCTCCCCCTCCCAGCGCTTCCCGCCCGCCACCTAACAGCTGTTTGGTGGCGCTTAGGACTTTCCAAGAGGGAGGGGGAGGAGTGGGGATGTGGCGCGCTCCGGGGAGGAAGCGGTAAAGAGGTGGGGCAGGGGCGGGGACTTGGGGGAAGGAGGTGGAATTGGGGAGGAGCAAGGGTGGTGTAGACTGGGGCTGGGGGGTCGAGCACCCACAGGGCAGAGGGGAAGTCGGCGCCTGTGGCCCCAGCCATTAAAATGAGGCTAATAATGCTTTGCCAGCTTCGTAAAGCTCTTTGAGTTTTAAAGCTGAAAAGGGCTGAGCATAACAAGACAACCCACCAATGGTGTTAGGGTCCACCAGGGCCGGTGCAGCCATTTAGGTGACCTAGGCAGTTGTCTAGGGCACTAGGATTTGGGGGGGCAGCATTTTCTTTGGCAGCAACTGTGGCGGCCGGATCTTCGGCCATCCCGGTCGCCGCCGGCATTTAGGTGGAGGGAGCTGGGGCAGGGGAGCGCGGGGAGGGCCGCCTGCAGCAAGTAAGGGAGGGGGGGTGGCACACAGGGGAACTCCCCACCCCAGCTCACCCCTGCCCCTCCTCCTCCCCGAGCACGCTGTGGCCGCTTCACTTCTCCCACCTCCCAGGCTTACGGCGCCTAAGCTGATTGGCACCGCAAGCCTGGGAGGCGGGAGAAGTGAAGCGGTCATGGCGTGCTCGGGGAGGAGGCGGGGCAGGGGTGAGCTGGGGCAGGGGGGGTGCCTCAGAGTGGAAGGGGTGAGCTGGGGCGTGGGGGTGCCTCAGAGTGGAAGGGGGAGCTGCCACAGGGGGGGCCTCTGCACGGGGGCTTGGGGATGGGGGAGGGCGCAAGGTGGAAGTTTTGCCTAGGGCGTGAAACATCCCTGGGGTCCACACACATGCCTTCGGCGCATCCTTCCCAGACATTTTAGAAGCCTACTTATGGGAATTCAAAAACGTTACCAAACAAGAGATGAGCGCAGGGCCGGCTCCAGACCCCCAGTGCGCCAAGCGCGCGCCAAGCGCGCGCTTGGGGCAGCGTCCCAGCGGGAGGGCGGCAGGCGGCTCCGGCAGACCTCCCGCAGACGTGCCTGCAGAGGGGCCGCTGGTCCCGCGGCTCTGGTGGAGCATCCGCAGGCATGCCTGCGGGAGGTCCACCGGAGCCGCGGGGCCAGCGGACCCTCCACAGGCACGTCTGCCGGAGCCGTGGGACCGGCGACCGCTAGAGCGCCCCCCGTGGCGTGCCGCCGTGCTTGGGGCGGCGGAAATCCTAGAGCCGCCCCTGGATGAGCGCATGAGGAAAAATTACAGCTTTATTTCGACTTTGAACCAGACCCTTCTCAAGGATAATAAAGTAAAAGGATCAGCTCTTAATTTTGTAATTAAGGAATTATTTAGGGCAAATTAGCCTTCTTGAAATTAAGCCTAAATTCACCAGCGTTAGCCGAAAACATGACTGACTTACTCCCAGGCTTCTTATCAGGGGCGGCTCCAGGCCCCAGCATGCCAAGCGCGTGCTTGGGGCGGCAAGCCGTGGGGGGGGGCGCTCTGCCGGTCACCAGGAGGGCGGCAGGCAGCTCCGGTGGACCTCCCGCAGGCGTCCCTGCAGAGGGTCCGCTGGTCCCGTGGCTTCGGTGGAACATCTGCAGGCACATCTGCGGGAGGTCCACCGGAGCCACGGGACCAGCGATCGGCAGAGCGCCCCCCGCGGCGTGCCACTGTGCTTGGGGCGGCGAAATGGCTAGAGCTGCCCCTGCTTCTTATTAAAGCCTATATCATATTTTGGCCAAAAAGGCAGCAGAACGCGCTTACTCAGTGTATGCAAGGTACTTGTAAAACATGCTGATGATGTCATTCCAATGCCAGCTGTTTGGTGGCTGGACCACAACAATTAACAACGGCTCTGAATGCAAATTTTTAACACTGTAGCTAAATTGTTATATCTGTAGGGCAAAGAAAGCTTCCAAGAGCTTAAGATACAATTTTGTAGCAGCAAAAGGATCCATGTTGGCTGGCTACGTGCCTCTGTGCATGCAGAACACCTGCAGGCAGTGTCCGGAAGACGTTAGCTCCCCGGTCCATTCTCAGGACACAGAGCTTATTTACATGAACCACCCCCTTGCATGGCTGTGACATCCTTTGGGCCCACGCACTAAGTGCTTATAATGGTTCACACCACCGCTTTGGCTTGCCAAGCACAGCTAAGCACGCAGCACTGTGTCTGCTGAACAGTGTAGAGGGCAAGCACTGAGCTTGCTGAGGCAGGAGTGCAATTGGTGCAGTCCCACAATGCACCTGTTGAGCTGCTCTCTGGCATGCTGCATGCAAGAGACAGACAGCAGCTGCGGCAGTGCTGGACTAGTCCCAGCAATGCCCCACCATCCTCTACCACCATCTTATGCTTCTGAGTAATAAGCAGAACACATCGAAACAGCCAGGAAAACACATTTTTAAACTGGAATAAAATGCATCCATTACTTTTGTTTCCCACTGTTATGACTTTTACACTTGTGCATTGTGCTGTGGTGTTTTTTTACAGGCTCAGTGCCATTTTTTAAAGGAGCTATTTATAACTAATACTTTTTCAAACTGTATGCAGCATTAAAACTTTCTCCATTTCATTCGGCGCCCATTTCTCCAGCTCCTGTTTTGTTTTGTTTTTTAAAGAGAGAGAGGCAGCGGGGAAGAGTTCAGTTCAACTCCTACAGTGCTGACCAGGGAGAGCAAATGCATTTCCCTACAATGCTGTTTCCTTGGGAGCGCATAGATGCTAGAACCAGGGGTGTTCAGCCCCTTTCCTGCCCTCTGGATGACCCGTCTATGGATCCTTGGCAGCAAACACAAGAGAGAAAGAAATTTAGCACTTTTTGAAAACAGGCAATGTAGAAAAGTATACAAGTATACTATGTATAAGTAGGGGCATTTCCAGCAGATCGAGGGATGTGATCATTCCCCTCTACTCAGCACTGGTGAGGCCTCATTTGGAGTACTGTGTCCAGTTTTGGGCCCCACACTACAAGAAGGATGTGGATAAATTGGAGAGAGTCCAGCGGAGGGCAACAAAAATGATTAGGGGGCTGGAGCACATGACTTATGAGGAGAGGCTGAGGGAACTGGGATTGTTTAGTCTGCAGAAGAGAAGAATGAGGGGGGATTTGATAGCTGCTTTCAACTACCTGAAAGGGGGTTCCAAAGAGGATGGATCTAGACTGTTCTCAGTGGTAGAAGATGACAGAACAAGGAGTAATGGTCTCAAGTTGCAGAGGGGGAGGTTTAGGTTGGATATTAGGAAAAACTTTTTCACTAGGAGGGTGGTGAAGAATTGGAATGGGTTACCTAGGGAGGTAGTGGAATCTCCTTCCTTAGAGTTTTTTTAAGGTCAGGCTTGACAAAGCCCTGGCTGGGATGACTTAGTTGGGTTTGGTCCTGCTTTGAGCAGGGGGTTGGACTAGATGACCTCCTGAGGTCCCTTCCAACCCTGAGATGCTATGATTCTATGACAAGGAAACGATTCATCCCTGAATGGATGGATAAAGACTAATGTCCATACACCCTCGAGCAGCACTGGCCTCCTGTGGAAGTGCTGGTCCCAGGGAAGTTAATGGGCCTTCAACACAGGCTGAAAGTTAAGCACACACTTAAGTGCTTTACTGAAAAGAGACAGACTGCTGAGTCAGGGCCAAAGTGAGGGGCGTGTGTACAAAGAGTCTGAAGCATGTGCCTAGTTTTAAGTACAAAAGAGGTCTCATTGAAGTGGCTGGGCTTACCCAGGTGCTTAAAGTTCAGCATGTGTTTAAGTGCCTCAATGAATCTCAGGGCCTAAACCATTCTCTTGTCCTGAACCAGGGGCAGCTCTAGGCATTTCGCCGCCCCCAAGCACGGCAGGCAGGCTGCGTTCAGCCGCCTGCCTGCGGGAGGTCCGCTGGTCCTGCGGACCTCCCGCAGTCGTGCCTGTGGGAGGTTCACTGAAGCCACGGGACCAGTGGACCTTCCGCAGGCAAGCCGCCCCCACGGCGCCAGCAGAGCGCCCCCCCACGGCTTGCCGCCCCAAGCACGCGCTTGGCGTGCTGGGGCCTGGAGCCGCCCCTGTCCTGAACAGAAACTTTTTAAAAAAAATCTTTGTACATAAGCTTCCTCCTTTTACATTTCCTCTCTTTTAAGGCAGAATCATTTTATTATGGTAATTCAAATGCTTAACCATCCAGAATTGGGATGTGATAATCTCCACAAGCCGTTCTAAGGTTTGCTTGTATCCCTGTCCTGAGGGTGAAGAGAGTGGTTCGTAGTTTCCTCTCTCAAGCTACCAAATGCTCCCTCTTCCCCCTGGGTTGCCCCTCCTCCCATTTTTGAGTTCTGATGGTTACAATACAGAATTAACCATGTTTATCTGATGTATTGAAGTGAGGGATTGCTAAGGGGAGCTGGCTGCCAGCCAGCAGCTAATGGCAGTATATAAGTAATTTGATGAAAAAGAATTAACATGCTAATTGTCAGGCTGTAGAGGGTGCTGGGGACTATGTAGAAAAAAAGAGACATTTTCTTATTTACCCTAGAAATCCCCATTTTAATAACAAAATCCAAGGAAAAGAGCGAGAGAGAGAGAGAGAGACTCTGATGCAATTTACGTTTGCTTTGTTTTCTCCTTATCTCTAGCTTTACACCCAGAGCCTTGAAACTCATGAGGATCTATCATGAGATCTCTTCCCTTTTAGCATCAAGTCACTGCAAGATATCACAGGCTCCAGAAGCATTCAGCACCACTGTGTAATTCTTCCCTTCACATAGTAGCAAGTGACGCTGTGGTGGAGTGTCTGTTTAAAGGGAAAAGTCACGTTTCACATATTTATGCCCAGATCCCAGTTCCAGCTAACAGCTTAGCGGGAGCAGGGGTGAGGAAGAGGCATCAAAAGAACTAAGAACTTATTTTTGTTTTAAACAAAGGAGGCTTTTTTTTTTCATGAAAGCAACTGAAAAAGCTGATCCAGAAAGCGAAAGCTTCTCAGTGCTAGCTGCACAGTGCACAGTTAACAGATCAAGAAAGTCAACTAATGATACACAAAACCAGCATTCCAGCAGTGAGGAGTCCCCTGAGGGAGGGAATTGCAACTGAGAATTCAACTAGATGTCAAAGAGGAAGCTGCTTCTTTTGGTGGACGTGGATCTTATTTAACACTGGATTTGTGTGCATCGCTCTTCAGATAATCACCTGGAAATCTGTTGTGCCTTCCCTTCAAAACAAGCAAGTGCTGCTATACAAAGCATTTCTTCTTCTCTCTTTGGCTTACAGTACAGGGTTTTGTTAAAAAGGAGAGTCTTTTTTTCCTATGCACGGGAGGCTGCCACATTCCACTCCCAGGAAAATTAAGAAGATCCTGTCAACTCATCCTAGATAACCAGTTCAGTTCACACAGAAGACCCGGTCCATTTGGCATAAGCCCTGGTTTTGTCTGAGGGAGCAAGTGCCCGAACAAGAGGCATATATATAAATATATATATATATACACATTTTTTTCTGGTTACTATCTGAGGATTAATGATGTAAATGTGATCCAGGGAGACAGAAGGAAGCAAACTCACTGAGCCATGTAAGTGAACTGAATTGCTGCATTTACGTTTATACAGTATGTGGCTGGATTTCAGCCCATTACAAATGGGAACGGTCCTTTTCCACACCAAAGACTGACACTTTTACTCTGTTCTGATACACCTACAGGGGAAGACAATTTAAGCAAGAACATGTATAGTGAATTGTTAAATTCAACCAGTGCCACTGAAGCTCACCTAATCATTCAGACCAACACACCCTACCTGAACAGCACACAGAGACCAGTAAGCTCCTCCGCGTTTTATATGTCAACAGCCAGGGTGTTAAAAGAAGGGGAAATAAATAAGCCAGATCTGGTGACTTACGTTGTTCTGTTTTTCTTCCTGCTTTTGACTGTGATAATAATTGTGCTCTTTATTAACTGTCAGTTGAAAAATTCTTTTTTTGCTACTCTACCTTATGACAGATCACTCCGAGAAACCAGGAGTACATGGAGGACACAAGCTGTCTAAAGCCAGAAAGTGGAAGCCTTGTTTAATACAGTTTTGCTTTGATATATAGCAGTAGCATGAGCCAGAAAACTTGTGCAATAAAATGTTATTTCCTTGCACTGTTAGGTGGAGCCAATCCCCTTTTAAATAATATTTGGAGTCTCAGTATTAAGAGAAAAAAAATCCATGCAGGGAAAAAAAATTGCTGAATGTATATTAGAGTAGATGTAAATAAAAAGTCCTTTTATGAATTAAAAAGATAAAGCATTATTATGTTTAATTTCTGTACAGAGATACATACAAAAGAAATGCATTGCAGATAGTAGAAACCTCTGTTTAACTCTATATGTATGCAAATTTCATCACTGACCCATTCAATCAAGGTACAATGGCATTTGCCTTGACAATAATCTCTAATTTGTACATCTGGTGGAACTGTAGCCTGTATTTGGGAAATCATGGCATGAAATGTAGAAATGTTAATATATTTACTTGAGGGCCACAATGAGGAAATCAATTTACTTTACAGACCGATTTTGCTTTATTGTTACTAGAAACATGTGGCAACGTAATGGAAGATATTTCTGGTAAAGACCGTAAGCCAAACATGCTTCTAGTTTTATTTAGCATCTCTTCTGTGATTCTGTTAACCAGCATTCTTGACGTTCTAGTGCAGTGATACTCTGACCTCAGTGGCTCAGGAGCCAAATTAGTGATCAACATTATCCAAAAGCTCCACCGTACTGTGAATTCATTGTTTCATTTACTATAGTACTATTCATATTTAAATAGCATGGGAAGGGAAATACTTAGTTTTTATATATTATTCTCACAGCAAATAAGTTATTAACTTGGTGGAAGTTCATAACTTAATTGGTTAATAACATAGTGAAACATCCGGACTGCTAAATAACGTAGATTGGTTAATAATTCAATCACAGTGTTTTAATATCATGTGCTGCTAAGAGCTGCAGGAGACACCTTAAAGAGCCTCTTGTGGCTCGCGAGCCACAGTCTGAGTATCACTGTTCTAGTGTATCTTGGTCAGATTTTCAGGCCCCAGTTCTGCCAAATGGACCACTTAAGAATGAGGTAACTTGGTTAAAACTTTCTTGAGAAACAACAACAACAACAACAAATGCTGCATTAACAAAAGTAGCAACCCAAAAGGATCATTAGGGTGGAAAAATGCCACTGTTGCATGGAAACTAATTATGAGAGGATAACATCAGTCCCATGTCAGTGCAAAAAAAATGAGTAACAAATTGAAAAGCAGGAATCACAATTTTATAAGAATGGTTTCTTTAATGCTCACAATTATTTTCATCCCATGCTTTTGGCATACTGCTGGAAAAATTAGAAGCATGGATGGAGGATGGTGCCATTTACTCAGCAGTGGTCACTGGTGACAAATTTAAATTGCAATTAATTAGCAATGAGGCGCTGTTATAAGAGCTGCATGAAAATATCTGTTTAAACTTACTAATTGACTTGATTCTTTACGTGTACAAAAATGTGATTTACTACAGAGCTGCATACTTCTATTCTGTAATCCCAGTTTTGCAGAGGAAGAACTGCACAGTGACTGGTATGCATTGTCATTCTATTTAATAGTCAAAGAATGTCCCATACCCAGTGGTTCACCAAGGTCGAGGCTGTAGGTATACAGGTGTATGTATATAGACACATACACAGAAGGCCAGATTCTACTCTCAGTGACACTGGCACAATCCAAGTGAAACAAATGGGATTCAGTTGGTGTCACTAAGAGCAAACGTTGTACCTGTGTTTCAGTTCATTAACATAGTGGGAATGTTGTGTGTATGTAACTTCTTTTAAAGCCAACTGGAAAAAGTTTACAAACAGATCACATACACACACACAGTGAGCTGATATAGACACAACCACGTGTGTGTGTGTGTGTGTTTGTAACCTGTTTTTAAGCTCTCTTACCTTACAAGAAATGTTACCATTGACAAATCAACTCTCCTTTGATGCTCTCATAGTAGTGAACACTTTATGCTTTTATTAGAGAGAAGAACAAAACTACCATATAACTAGGTCTGACTTTTTTCACCAGGAGCAATTCTGATCTCACGTAAACCAGTTTAACACTGGTGTAACTCCAAGGACTCATTCGAGTATAAATGCAGCGTTTATATGGGAGCTGCATTTAGCTCAACACATCTAAATGTAAGAGTTAGAAGATTAAGTAATCAAACTAGGCAATAAATGGCTTTTAAACAATGACAGTGTGTTTTAAATGATCACAAATAACAAGTTTGGTCTAAGAATTTCCATTGGCACAACAATTACGACCTTTTAAAGTGTGTTTTGCATTGTACTGTAATTAATTTGTATTAAAATATTCCATCACACAAGAAAAACCACAGCAGAATCCTATTTTTAAAGGGTTAATGACAAGAGGAGGGTCATCAGAAGAATATGGCACGCTTACAATGATATTTACAATGGCACTTGGTAGCAACAACAGTTTACTGAACGTCTGAATTTTTCTTACCAGTCCCCAAAGATGCTACACATCTCAGGTGTGTTAATGCAATTTTAACAAAAGAGGGGGGAGAGATCAGATATAGTCTCTTTTACTAAACCCAAAATGTTGACAAGACAGGGGACAACAAAGGATTATTTAGAAGCATTCTTGACCATGAATTCACTTTTCTTATGTCAGCCCATGACTCCTGTTAAGCCTGATAGTAAATATTCCTTGTGCAAGTTTTTTCGCACTTACCTCACTAAAAAAAGCATATGTGTAGTATTTGTGTATGTACTATGGCCTCCTATCGAATTGCTGAATGGTGGCAACACAATTTCAACTTCTCTGCAAAGGAGATTATACTTTGCATCAAAGAGCGGTGTACTACTGTAAAAAGGACATGACTTTCTGTACTTAATAACCATCTGAAGTCTGACACAAATTCTGTAATAATGAAGAGGGCCCTGATTCAGAGGGGCACTTAAGCAGATGCTTAACTTTAAGTATGTGAATATTAACTCCAGTACAGCTACTTGTGCTTAAATTAAGTACATCCCAATATGCCCTGCCAACTCAGAGCCTATGTGCTGGAAAGGGTTGGATTACTTTTTAATATAAAGCTAGGGACATGATCCATTATTCCTACCTTGCCACGGCAAGATGACTGTGACCTTTTCCCTTTGATGCCACTCTTGCTACAATTAGCCTGGCCTTTGTCACGGCGAGATTAGGTTGCTGGCATGCGCTCTTGAGGGGTCTACACAATGGGACCATTGGAAATGCAGAATGCTGCAGTCTGCATTTTAAGTGGAGTTACATATTGGCAGCACATTGGACCTGCACTCCCTGATCTCTACACTTGCTTCCAAAAAGCTTCTGGGTTAATTTCCAGCTGTTGGTTTTAACCTCTACAGCTTGGAACCTCCTTACCTGACCAACTGGCTCTTGCCCTGTGACACAGCTCAGATCGGCGACTGTGCTCGGGCTAGATAGTCAAGATGGAGCTGCCGCCAGTATGATCCTTGCAGGAGGCCTTTTGTTTTGGAGCTTGGTCTATCAGAGCCCAAGGTCGTTAGCATTCTAAGCAATTCCCATTTTTCTTCTCTCTTTCTAAGGCCGTTGAGGAGTGGCTGATCTGAGGTGGGCATATGTGGAGTCACTTCTTCTGCATTGGTGTATGATTTTGATTAATGGGATCTGTGCCTACAGCGCAGGATGGGCATCTATAGTTAGGAATTTAAAATAAATACCCGTTTGCCCTTCTAATTAGCGCTGAATTCGCAACCAGCCTAGGAGCAGTTTGGTGTTTACCTTCAAAGACCACCCTCCCCCACCCTTATTTATTTATTTTTAAGAAAATATGCAGAGTATTTGCCTAATGATGGGATAATTGTGTGAAAGAGCCATTGTGATTTACACCTGGAAGAAAAGATTCTTCCATAGGACTCATAAACCTGTCATTAAAATAAAATACGTAGCCAGGCAGCAGGCTAGGGATAAAAGACAACAGCTCAGTATTTCAGTTACATGCGAGAAGGCTGTTAAATGTGGGGCCTGTGTCTATAAATCCAAGGGCTAAACTGAGTTGTGATATCATACATTTGGAATGGATGTTAAATCTCCAGCGCCACAGCAATTTGTAATTGCACCGCTTCTTCTGGGATTTCATCTTTTAGTGTATTCTAAGGAAAGGAAATGCCAGGTCCCCAACCACCACTTCAAAATGGGAACCATAGAGATCTAGGCTTTTCCACGGTTTAATTTTCCTGACTTTTGTAAATAATGTAGAGTCTGAGACTATTGAAAATAGTCAAGTTTAGTCACTTGTGAATTATGTCACTGAGGAGTTGTTTCTGGGCTTCCATGTTTACAAAAGCAGGTTTCAATGAATAGCAGCTGGAGAGGCTGAATAGGATGAAGAGCCCTGATTTCCTGCAGCGACGTATTGTACAGTGGGACTCCATATTTATATAGGAGTGGGTGAATTGATCTAAACACAATTGAAGTGTTGAGGGGAGATGCTGTTTTGATGAAAGCCTTTTTTTTCCATGAACCTTTAGAAAACCTATAGCTTTAAAGGTTTGATATTTGGAAGCACATTCAACCTAGAAACATCGCCAAATAAATCAGTCTGAAAAGGTGCAAGGGAGACCTGATTGGATTGTGAATGCTCTGGGGGCTTCATTCTCCCCCCCTCCCCCTTTCTGAAATGAATTACTGCACATTACAAAGTAACTTACAAGCTGCAGGTTTAGGCAAAGAAACTTATGGGAAGTTGGTTTAACATGCATAAGTACACACACAGAGTGCACCCTACAAAACATCTTAGGGAGAAGGTTATCATCACCTTTACCCTTTCCTTGCAACTGGTTCGTTTTCCATTTCTATCTTCGTTGCAACAGCAGGAATTTCTCTATCTGTGTTTCTCAGTGCAGGAACAGGAAGTGGCGTTAGCAACCATTAGCAAACATTCTCTGAACACATGGTCTGTTCATTCCTAGGGTTACATTTCTCTTAGTGTTTGTTGGAACTGCATCTGTTATTGGAAGCTTAAGGAGATGTTTTTCCCCATTGTCTTCATAATAAGATCATTTTTAGAGCAGCAATGAACTGTTCACCAGAGATTTGAAATCTACCAAAAAAAGTCCCAAGACTTAATCCTCTATTTGGCTTTTAGAGGCTATAATATCTGCTTCATTTTACCTTGCAGTAACTTTAAAATCTCTACTCCGAAGCTATATCCAACTAATCTTCCCACTCCAGTGCTTTCTTGAGAGGTTCATGGTTTTCCTGAGAATAGGTCTTGGGTTTGGAGAGACTTTAGGAAGAAAGATTTCATGCGAATGATTGGATTATATAGAGCATTTCAATTTAGTCTCCAAAATAACTGTGTTGTTTACAACAAGAGGCTTGCACCTTCAAAAGGTGAATGGAAAATAGTTATTTTTAACCCCTTAGGACAATATATCTGTTGACATAAAATGATACATACATACTTTTTAAAGAGTCAGCATTCTTTTTCCTTAGCTCCTGAAAAGTGAGAGTATGATATTCATTTTCCATGCCACACTAGTAACAGCCTTAATGAAAGCATGACAAAGAATAAAACTGCCTACTCCAATTTAAGTATTAGTGATGCCAATGAGTGTTAGAGGGAAAAACCCTAAAATCAAGACCTGCCAGGTAAGAAACTTTTCACATTCTCAATATACCCAAAATAGTAGCTGCTCCAGATATCATGAAGGCAGTTTCACAGAGGGAACAGAAATACAGGATGACTATAATAACCCTCAGTTGCTCTGAATTAAATATTATTTGGGATTAGAACCAAACATCATACACCCCTCTTTTCCAAATTCCTTCAAATCTCTACCTCGTCGCAGGAATAGCCTTGTCTTCACTAGGGGGGAAAACGTGTGTTCTTAACTTGAGTTAACTAACTCAAGATCATATCCTAGTGAAGACAAGGTAGTTTGTAGTTTTCACATGAGTTAGCAGGTCACAATAAGGACTATGGGGCAGCTTAGGGGTTTCCCTGGCTTGTGAAAACTACAAACTGCATTGTCTTCACTAGGATTGTATCGAGCTAATTAGCCAAGCTAAGAACACCTCTTTTTCCTAGTGAAGATACAGTCTTGGGAGTGCAACTGTGTCTATGCTACGGACCTTACAGAGGCATAGCATATCAGGGGAAGCCCAGTGAGTTTCTGGGTGTCGGGGCAACTCAAGGAGTCTCTGGGAGTCAGGGCAGCCAGATGCTCCATTTTGTTTCAGAGAAATCAAACAAAGGTTTGGATTTTTCCAAAACAACATTTTTTCAGAATTTCCTCGATACAGGAAATTTTGAATTTTCTAGCTTTTGTTCTGAATTGGAATGAAAACTTATTTTTGAAATATTTCCTACAAAAAGACTTCTCAGGGCCTCTGGCTCTGCCATTGTCCTGCAACAAGTCTCAAATGTGTGCAGAGGGGTGGCCTATCTTGAACTAATCTTCTTCCATCCTGCTTAATTAAATTAACCAGTATATTCATACAGTGAACTTCCCAATAACCAGCTCAACAGTGTTCATATATTATTACAGAGCAGCGCCACACCTGCCAAATGTACTGTCTTATTTGTCAGCACATAGTTACATTTAATAAAAAACTGCACAAGGACTGGGCTTTGCACAGCAGAATTCTGGATTCAGGATAATTTACCATGTCCCCCTTCCCATCGCACTAGGAATCTCTCTCCTCATTTTGCAGTAAATTGACCTTAATTATTTTACATGTATTAGAACAGGGTTCCTACCTCACCACCATCACCAAGACTGTGTATTCTTCAGTAGAGAATTAACTAGCTAACTAAAAGATTATGGCACATAACTCTGAAATTTGTGATATATTCAAAGTGTTTTATTTGATTCTCACTATTTTCACTGCATCTTCATAAGCACCATTTTCAATCAAGTAAAAAGAAGCTGGCATTCTTAAGCATTCTACACTAATGGATGCTTTTAAGCAAGTTTCTGTTTGAAAGTATGAAATACATTGCATGCAAGATTTGGGCATTTTGTAGTATTTTCTACACATACACACAGGATTGAAGGTCCAGATCTGTTTTCCTGCAAACGGGTGATTCAGCAGTGCCCAACACACAACGTAAAGCTATTTTCATCATTTAGTAGCTTCATTTTTTAAATCAGCTCCTTAGCAGAAGAGGAAATGGAGCATCTTACAAAAAGTATCGTGTATAATTTGTGCAAATGAGTTTCAATGGGCTGTAAAAATTCAGTCTTGGAAATAAAGCATGTTCTTTTCACATTCGAAATTCAGCTTTTAAAAATGAGGAAAGAAAATCCTCCCCCCCCCACTCTCATATTTTCTTAATGTATGTCAGGTTACCTAGGCATAGGAAAAATAACCTGGTGAAAATAAACCTGGTACAGTTTTTTCTTAAAAAGTTACATTTTAAAATATCTTTAAATAAAAATACCATAAGTGCTTTGGGAGGGTGAATGTTCTTTTGTTCTGTTTGTACCAGCACCTAGAACAATGGGGTCTTGGTCTATGACCAGGGTTCCTAGGCATTCCCATGGTACAAATAATAAAAATATTAAGCAAAAGTAAGGTTGATGCTACAATACCGGGATTCAAAAAAGACAGGAGATTGATCTGACTAAAAACATCCACAGATACATCCAGTAAAGATTTTTTTTTAAAAATCCCTAAAAAGAAAATTAAAATCCAAGGGTTCTGCAAGGGATATAAACCCTCAAGATAAAATCCTGGTCCCATCGTCGTTAATGGAAAAACTCCCATTCGTGTCAATAGGGTTAGACTTTCACTCTTATGCTTCAGGGCATAAGGCAGCCTCTCACTGGCTTGTGTTAGGAGGACACTGTTCCTGGGAGCAGGCTATTCCATAGCTGCCTACTGCAGAGTTTCTTGCACCTTCTCCTGACCCGTCCGATACAGGCCATTCAGAGGCAGGATACAAGGCTAGACAGATGGCGCTAACCAGTTTCCTGTGGTATTTTTCATCAGCGAGAGTGCATGTGTTGCTATAGTTCTTCAATAGCTGTGTAGCAACTTTCAGACCGGAGACCCTGTAGAGCACTTCACAAATGGATGGTCTATTCAGCGAGACTTGGCTAGTGGGTGCACTCTGCCTGGAAAGGGGGCGAGTAGTCAAGTGCTGAACGACATAATTTCTTGGAATTTTATGTGTTGGTTGGTAATGCTTGGGCCAGATCTTTTTCGTTGGTACAAGCCACCGACTTACTTAACGCACAAGCACTGAAATTTGCACTCTGTCTTTTGGCATTTGTATTCAGATACTTAAAACTCTCCCTACATATGGCCTCCTAGAAAAATGGCCTCTGAGAAGATCTGATCCAAAGCCTACTCAAAGCAGTGGGAGTCTTTCCACTGGGCTTTGCATCAGGCCAGAAACGTTTTCCTTTCAGTAAATGCTGGCAACTGATTATGAACCAGGGAGGCTGACTCGGAAGACAGTGAACAATATGGGACTTACCAGAACACAAAGGGTGCCAAAGATCCGCACTTGGGTTGAGTGGCTTGGATGGCAGAGGGGGGAAAAAAATCAACAGCCCACCACCAGAAAAGTACAGAGTTGTGGTTTGGCTAAAAAAGGGACTGAGGCAGTAGTGAGGCTATATAAAAAGGCGATTCACGTGGGATTGCAGTTAACTTTTCTGGCGGTTTTGCATTGTAGAGATTTACACCCCCATAAGTTTCACTTCAGTTATGGCTTCACCTGATCCTTGAGACCCAAAGCAAAGCCAGGGATGGATTAAATCACAGATTTCAGAAGTCTTTTGCCACCCGCTCTCTACTCTTCTTGGTGATCCATTCCTCTTCAAGATTTGTTCTCCCTCTAAAAATCTGAAACAACTGGAGTGGGGATTCCTAGTGTAGAATTAATAGAAAAGTATATTTCCTCTATGTGTTAACTACTCAGCAAGATGATAGCTAAGTACATATCCGTACCCATGAAATAGTTGGCATGCTTTGTGTTAAATGTTACATTGTAAATGTTCTCATTCAAAACCACGATTAGTTGTCTACTGCAGAAAGATACCCACACAATAAATCCATTAATTTACTAATACTCATCTAGAATTATAGTAACACCAAGGATTTAAATACACCAAAGCTTAATCAAATGGATTAGAATTTACATTGCTTGGGGATTTTTTCAGGAATCCATTTTAGCAGAATAAAACGGCAGACAGCTTGCTTTGCATCCCAAATCAGAAGATTAACATTGTCTCCAGTTTCCCTTTTAAAATCTTAAAACAACGTCACAGAGTGTGGGCTGATGACTAAAAACATGTTTTTCTTTTTGAACAAAAACAAAATACCTGATTTCTGGGCCAAGCTGACTGACCTCAGCTACATATTAGCAGAAGATAGAATAAATTAGAACCAGTGGGTCAGGTTCTGCATTTACTTGTCAGTGATCACATTTCTTGACCCTGTAGAGCCTTAGCAGCTGCTTTTTCATACAAATTTGCAAAATGTAACCATGTCCCTCAGCTCAGAAGAGTCTTGTGTAAATGAGACGTTCAGTGATTTAAGTATGCAATTAAGTTTATTCATTTTCTGGACAAAACTCATTGACTGCATGTATTATTTAGCTCTACATAAACCTTTTGCCTGATGAATATAAAGCTCTGTAAATATTTTGTCAATGGAATACTAAATCTTATAGGCTGAGATACTGAAGATGACAAGTTAAATGGAAAAATCAGTATTTCTGTAACACAAAGTGCTTTCTTCGTGAAAGCAAATTTTAAAACGCCCAAATTAATGCACTGACTCAATATTCTTGACTGATGCAGATGCAACCTGCTGAATGGATCCACATATGAATGGTACCATTACTCAAGGGCAGAAGCAATAGCTGTATAGCTACTGAATAGCTTTTTTAAGATTGTTTTCTCTAGGTGAGTGGGATCTTTGAATACAATATTAAGAGAAAGCAGGATATATTTTACTAGGACAAGCCTCAGGTATGCTTTAAGGCATAAAGCCAAGCAACAGATTAATGTCTCAGTAAGACGTGTCTGGAGTGTCTTAATGTGTTACAGTATTGATCGGTTATTTCTACTTTTTTTCCCTAAAGGGCTAAATTTTCAAAAACCTGTGTGGGCACAGAAACCAACCTATGTTGCTCCCTGGGGCTCAAGCAGGAACACGTGCCTAGGATCCCTTTTAATATGAGTCTCTAACAGTTTTCTGAGCGCTGCCAGCATCTGGCGCTGGCACTGAAGGATGGGCATGTGAAAATGGGATAGGCAGCGGGCATGTCAAAGACAGGCAGGCACCGCCTCACTGAGACAGCTTAGGCCATCCAAGCCCCCAGTCCTGCAGAGACAAACTGTGAGTCGACTTGAACTAAATAGGATTACGCACGTGCTTAAAATTAAACAAGTGCACAAACCATTGCAAGAAAGGCAAGTTTGGCAGGGACAAGCCAGGAGGCACAAGCAAAGGTTGCTTCAGTGGCTGCTGGGTCAGCTACTGCAGTTCTAGAGAGGCAGCAGCTGTGGCACACACACGCTTTGCATCGGAGGAGTGGCTGGCGCTGTCCTTGCATTAAAACTAGCGTGCCCCGTCCTCGCTGTGTTTTTACCAGGGCCGGCGCTTCCATTAGGCTACCGTAGGCAGTTGCCTAGAGCGCATTTTGTGCGCTCCCCACGGGGCACACGGGAGCTTCTGGTTCCGCTCCCGTCGTGCCGCCGAAGGACCTTCTGCCAACATGCTGCGGAAAACAGCGGCAGGCAATTGAGCAGCTCAATGACTGCCGCTGTCACCCGCGGCATTTCGGCGGAGGGTCTCTTCTTTGGCGGCGCGATGGGAGTGGAACTGGAAGCTCCCGCGCGCCCCCGTGGAGAGCGCACAAAATGCCGCCCCCCGAATTCTGCCTAGGGCGCCAGAAACCCTGGCGCCGCTCCTGGTTTTTACCTCAGGATGGCTAACACATCACCGCAATATGAACCCTCCTCTTTTTAGGAGTGAAGACAAAGCCTCAGGGAACAGGGAGCTGCAGCCTTAGCCCCCTTGAGAAGAAAACAGAGTGAATCTTCTCTTCTGTTTCTAGAGCAGGAGTTCTGAAACTGGGGGTTGGGACCCCTCTGTGGGTCACGAGGTTATTACATGGGGGGGGTCGTGAGCTGTCAGCCTCCACCCCAAACCCTGCTTTTCCTCCAGCATTTATAATGGTGTTAAATATATAAAAATATGTTTTTAATTTATAAGGGGGGGTCACACTCAGAGGCCTGCTATGTGAAAGAGGTCACCAGTACAAGAGTTTGAGAACCACTGCTCTAGAGACAGGGTAGCCCAGAGGTCTTGGGTACCTCTGGGAAAACTTAGAGGGCATGATCCTTGGGGTGCAAACAGGAGCATGGGTATAGGACTGACAGCAGGGCCCCCCCCCTTTATAAATGTCATAGTGCTCAGCTCTGGTTACTTTAGCATGTTACAAGGGAAATTTCAGACAGGCAGTTCTTCCTAATGCTGCTGCCTCATAGAATGCAGTCAACCCAAGGAGAACATAGGAGAAGTGACATCTCGAGAACTGCAGACGGGTAGGGGTCAGAGACAGAAATGTTTTCAAGGGTCCTCCCATTCTCTCTCTCACACACAGAATCCTATTTTCAATTTATTGCCAAGTCTTCTTCCACTTTGGTACCCAGAGTGTTCACAGCTTCCTATTGGTGAGATTCATGTCTGGCTGTAGTCCTATTGCATGCAGCACTCGAGAAACGGGCGGCTTTGTACTAGTTTCACTTTCTGCAAAGTTCTTTTCTATTAGTATTTGAAGCTGCTATTCTCCTTGACAACATGCACAGTGTGGCAGAAATTTTCAAAGCCGAGTAAGAAATTTAAATATTCAACAATGCAAACAAAAAATAACTATCTAGTAATAGCCTAAAAGCTTCGATTCTATAGATTTTACTTTTTAAAAATCTCTAGTAATTAAACCTCTTTTAGCGAAAGCTGATAGTTCTACCTTCACTACTGAATTTGAGAATGCTGTTGAGCACGTGTTCTTTGTTTCAATATCTCACGCAATGGGTTAACTAGAGAAATCGCTATAGAAAATAGCCTCTAAATGTCACTTATATTTATACTAAATAGAAAATTGTAAGCTGTACCATATGAAATGCTACAGGCATAAGTGACAGTTTTAGCTAAATTTCAAGAGATCCTGTGTTCATATAGTTGACAAGTGAGAGCTGAAGTTACAGGGATTAGACAAAACAAGCAAGACTTCAGACACATTTAAAAGCTTGGTTTCAGAAGTGCTCAGTTTTTATTTTATATGCCAATTGGAAATTTGGCTGTCGTCTTCTATTAGGACTGAGAGTAGGAACTATGGCACTTTACCCAGAACATGGAGTATTTTTGTTTAAAGCTCTCTCTTCAGAGTAAAACTATTACCTGAGCAACGTTTAGTTTGGATAGTTATTAATGAGCAGGCATGAAATGTATCCATTGTGATAATACTTTTAAATTCCCTCACAGGAAAAAACAGACAGGACTAATAAAGCTTTTACATTTTGTTCTAATATATACCTTTCAACTGAGAGTAATATCAGCTGTAGAAAGCTGTTAATACAATACTAAATTTCCATACAAAAGCTTATTCAGCTGCAATTCGAGAAAAACATAGCCAATCAAGGGTAAAAAGCCTTACAAGGAGGTGGTAATTATTACAAATACTAATATCAGAATCTCTGAAGCTTTAAAGTTAGGGTTAAGTTTAAAAGTAACCCAAAGTTCTGAAGTTATGGTGATGGCTTATCATTCAAGAAAGCAACTACCATGGAGGAAATGGGTTCTGATCCTTTAAAAATAAAGACTTCCAACAAATTACTTCGCAAGGTTTCTAATCTAACTGCTGTCTCCACCAGGAAGAGGGCTAGAGGCTTTATTTTATTTTTAAACGAAAGCTTAAGTTTTCATTCGTTTGACACCCTTTAAAGTACACTAGAGCCCAAGAGGCCATTTTGACATTGCTGTTTTGGAAAGCTAGCTATTCACTTGCAAAAAATAACTGCCCCTGGGTCAGAAATGGTTCTGTGCAGTAGGATCTAATTAAATTTTATTTGAACTTTCTAGGACATTTTTTGGAAGGAGGTGAGAGGAGAAGGTGAGAAGACGTTATTAGAAGAAAGTGAAAAACATGAACCAGCAACTGCTTCTTCTCTCACCCCAAACTCCTGTCTCTCACAAATGACAAGCATTTGGGCAAAGAAATCTACTCACCAGCTGCACATGCAAAATGTGAAGTTGGAAATGACCTTTGAGGATTTTAGGAGGAAGTGGGACAAAAGCAAGTGCTCTCAGGGGAGCATCCTGTAACCCCCATATTCCTCATTTTTATATAATTGTGATATTGCATATAAAGCATCATGCCTGGTAAGGTATCAGGGGAAAGGTTATGATTGGCTGAAAGTCACTCTTCTACCTAAATATGTGTATCAATGCATATGAAATAAGAGTGTGTTATATGGTTTTCACTAAAATATGCTGTGGGTTTGGGAGGTGCCCAAATACTAGCTTTACAGAGACAATCACAAGAGAGGTCACCGACACCTGGGTGGGTGCTGCTGAACAGACATCACCAGCCATTGTCCAACAAGGGAGCTACAATTCAATAACTCACCTGCATGAGGCCACACCAGGGGAATTGCTCAACTTGCCTGGGGACTCAGCAATGCTCACCAGACATGCCTGGACTTGTATTTTCCAAGGATATGGGACTGCAGGTATAAAACAGAACAGAGGGGGCTCATGCTGGACCTTTTCTACTGCCCCCCCCCCCCCGCCTCCCACCCTATACTGCAAGCAAGAACACTGCTTAGTCTAATAGGGTTGAGAGGTTAGACTGCATGCTTATATTTTCTTTTGGTAACTAATCTGGCTTTTTGCCTATCATTTAAAATCTATCTTTTGTAATCAATAAATTTGCTTAACTGTTTATCTTTACCAGTGAGTTTGCCTGAAGTGTGTGGCAAATCTGCTCAGGTTTGCAAAGGCTGGGGTATGTCCGCTTTCCATTGACGAAGCGGTGAACCAATTCATAAATTTGCAGTGCTCATCTTGAGCAGTGCAAGATGTTATATTCCTGGGGTACAGTGCTGGGAGGAGAGGGACTGGGCTCTGGTGCTTTTCCCTGTGTGATTCATGAGTGGCTCTGGGAGCATTCATGCAATTTAGCTAGATGGGGGTCGCCCCATGCCGTTGTGCACTGAGTGATCACAGCACGGGGAGGGTTTTCCTGCTGATCACTAGCAAGGCATTGTGAGACAGCCCAAACTGGAGAGAGTTCATGGGGCACTGTGGTCCCACAATCCCAGGCTGCACCGCAGGGATCCTGTCACAGCAAGTCTCAGCTATAGCTATGGCAAGACCACACTCTATTACAGGTGGACATTTTTAAAAGTTGTTTTTAATTTAACCCTGATGTTTGATATTTCTGTACATTGTCCAAAAAAGATGTTGTTCAAACTGCCTTTTAATAGCCTCCTCGGTAGGGCTTGCTAGAAAACAAGAATTCTAGTTGGTGAAAATTTTTAAACATTTTGTTTTTATTCCAGAGCAGGGCAAAACCAAGATGTTCCAAAAAGTTTTGCAAAAAATGGGAATAGCCAATAGCCCAGCAGTTAGGGCACTCACCAGACATGGGAGACGCAGGTTGAGACAGGGAAGGGTACATCCCAAGGGAGTGCATTAATTACTGGGCTACTGGCGCTTCTGGGATGAGGGGGGTTTCATTTTGACTAAAATTGTATCTTGCACCCGAGAAAGCATCCAGACACGTTTTGTTGAAAAACAGTATGTTCCCGGGAAACACTGCAATTTTCCAAACAAACATATTTGGTTAAAAAATTCTCCACCAGGTCTACGCCTCCAAAATTTCTGAAGAGAAAACTGCACTGTTATTGGCTTTGTATATAGTAACATCAGATACTGACTTCTGATAGCTGAGAGAAACAGGAGCAAATGTCATTTTATTGTATTATCAGGTTTGAAAGCTGTGGGAAGGTCATAAAAATGCCCAAGCCTTTTTCTATAACAGGGCTTACACTTTCACAGCTACCCACTTGGTTTTGTATTTGTTTTCCAATAATTTTTTTTCGATTGAGAAAACCTTTGAAAATCATAGGCAGCATTACTATCAGAAGGTTGGTACCTGCCCATAGCAAGTCCTTAAGCAGGAAGCATTCACAAGATCAAGCAGTGCCATCACCGTTTCAGCTTTGTATTAACTAAAGAACTGGTCCCTCCTGTTGCTTTTATGTGGACTGGCATAGCATGTAATTCTATACATTATCTTCTCTGTTCTCAATTTATTATTTCCTGTAAAATATTGGGCATCCTTGAATATGATTGGAACTGCATAAATTCAGAGAGGAAAATGCTAATCAGGTTTTACTCTATGAAAGACTCATTAGTCTATGTTGTGCTATAGCACTGGTTTTCAATCTTTTTTCATTTGCAGACTCTTAAAAAATTTCAAATAGAGATACAGACCCTGTTGGAAATCTTAGACATCGTCTGTAGATCCCCACGGGTCCACAGACCAGAGGTTGAAAACCACTGTGCTGAAGGACGCATGTTTCAGATATATTCTAGATTCAATTTCCCCGTATTAGCATTTATTTCTAGGTAAAGTTTGGTTCTAGTATAAACTGGCTTTAAAAAAAAAATCAAACATTTTGAAAATTTGTTTCTTTGACTTTATTCAAGTTATCCCACCATCCCCCACCCCTTTGCATTTGTTGAATATTGCTCACAGGAAGCATTCAGGGCCTTTATAGTCCAGCTGTCTCCTCTACAACCAAATTAATAACACAAAAAAAGGTTATGTTTCAAGTATATTTGGTGTATATTCTATAAAAGCTTCAAGTTTTCCCTTAACTTGTCCTCCCCTCACCACTCCAAGTGTTACCCTAAAACCATAAACTCTAATTACTCTTTGCTCTAGTTACCAAGATAATGTGGAAGTTAGGACAAGAATGTTAACTTCTCTCTCCCTTTAAAAAAAAGTCTGTTAAAACAGGTCAAACCATAATGAAGGCAGTTACTCTGATCATTAAGTTTTACTGAAACATTTAAGAAAACAGTTTCAAAAGGAATATTCTTAGTTTTCTTCTTTGCATGAGGAAGCTGTCAGTCATTAGTTTCAAGTTCTACAGGCTTAGGCAGGATGCTTGGTTGCTTAAGGCGGTTATGCTAGCCATGGGTATGTTCAAAAAATTACTAGCCAGAAGAATCTTATTAAATAAGTGTTACAGCTAAGATTTTACATATGGCGAACTGCTGTCAAATTGCTGGTATCCATTACCCACGTATGTTGAGTGATATAAAAATACATTGTACATATAAGCCAATATTGTTATTGTGATGTACCTTAATATGTTTTAATCAACTTACCTCACAATGCAGCTGACAAAAGAATTCTCAAATACATTAAGCTTAATTAAAAAAAATTTTTTTTCAAGAACCTTACATTATAGCCTCAAATGTTCCAGGCAAACTGCCTTTGGAATGAAATTCCCTATTCTCACTTCAATAAGGAGCAATACCTATATAACTAAACACACCAGTAGTGACAATTACAAGAATAATTATACCTTGTAGGACATTCAAATTATACTTTTAAAAACATACCTATATAGACATACATTTATAAGTACTGGAGGCATCCACTGAATTATATTTAGAGCAAAACAGGAAAGAGCCATTCTGAAAGGGGATTTTTCATGTTTAGCCAAATATGGGCAGCAGTACATTGTAACACAATGGTTTGCTTTATCAGTATGAATTCAAAATGGGTTTCCTCCATAAGGAAAGACTGCATGACTAGAAAAAAAAAATAAAAAAAATAACTTTTCTTTGAGGCAAACATTTTTAAAATGGGTTTTATTTATTGAAAACTGCTACCTAACAACTGTTTGGGAAACTAAAATATTAGTTTTCAGAGTATTTCAAGCTAGGAAATTCTTGACATTTTTATATGGGTTTTCAACCCCCCTAGACTACAAGAGTATTTGCCTGACAGGTATACTGTGCAACTTTTACATTGTAATACTGTGGGGAAAAAAATCAATAGCTTCAGGCAAAACATCAAGAATTCCAAGGTTTCCTTTAAGAAATCCCATACCAATCATAACATGTAAGCTGCTCAATTATTTTGACTATCCAGCCATTTTTATCCGTTCAGTCATACCAAAAAGTTACATATTGGTTCCACAGGATCTCTCATAACCCAATGTTGCCCCTTCATGTACAGTTAAATGAAGTTAATACTCATGAAAAGTTCTGGATTGACAGCTTGTAAGGCTAAAGTCCTCTGTCCAAACTTTCACTTCTGTGATGCCATGACAACTTGATGAGCTGGCTAAAACAGTAGTTCAGTATATACCTGTTCTATCTTTAGGCTCTGTGCTGGTATTACCAACAAGGCTCACAATTAATTGCTGGTGGCTAGTGAGATATAGAAACATGCCCACCAAACAAAGATTGAAGTGTAACTTTATTTTACATAGGGCAAAATAGCTTTCATGCAATGGTAACATTGAGTCCGACAGGGCTAGGTTTGATCTTCTATTTCCAAGACCCTGAGCCATCCAGTTTCTCTGTACCTGTTAGCAATGTAATCAAACAGCAACTGCACTCACAGGTATAGTGTGATCAGTGCCGCCATCTTTGCCATCATAGAATTTAAACATATTTAGTGTCAAACAGTTCTCAGCCAGCCTATCCTTGCATAGATGTGTGAACTGTGATACTCCGACACATATAAAACTAAACAGAACTAAATATATCATGGCTCTGCACCACACAAAACTAGAAAGCTCTTGCAGTGTCCTAGTATTTATGATAAGCACCACTTAAAAATTGCAAGCGCAGCACTTAGCAAGCCTGCCTCTGCGAAAGAAAATGTAGGAGCAAGGCACTAAGACATGAACATCTCAGGAACAGAGGTTGTTCCGAACGCTGAAATGTTCATAACTCTGAACAAAACATTATGGTTATTCTTTCAAAAGTTTACAACTGAACACTGACTTAACCCAGGTTTGAAACTCTACTATGAAGAAAAATGCTGCTTTCCCTTTTTTTAAGTACAGGTTGAACTTTTCTAATCAGGCACTCTCTGGTCCGGCAACATCCGTGGTCCGGCATAGGTGCCGACTCTGTGGGTGCTCCAGACACGGGGAAAAATTGGTGGGTGCAGAGCATCCACCAGCACCAAGCACCCCCCTTTGGCCCCCTACCCCCGTGTGCTGGCAGCCCTACATTTACCAACTCCTCCTCCCTCCCAGCGCCTCCAGAGTGCAGCAAACAGCTGATTTGCAGCATTCAAACTCCAGGAGGGAGTGGGAGGACCTGGGGCCAACGGCTGGGACCCCGGGCTGGCTTTGGAGCCCCCAGGTGGGGTGCCATCAGCCAGGACTCTGGGTGGCAGCAGGGCCCCCAGGCAGGGGGCCACACTGGGCACAAAGCCTGGGGGTGCTGTAGCACCCCCTGCACTCCTACTTCCTGCACCCATGGAGACCCGCTGGCACTCTGCATTGACTTCCCATGGTTCGGCACCAGTCAGGTCACGAGGGTGCCAGACTAGAAAGGTTGAACCTATGGTTAACGTTTAATGCAATGTACTATACTGTACTTGCTTTTTTTGGTGCGTCTCTGCTGCTGCCTGACTGCGTACTTCCAGTTCCAAATGAGGTGTCTGGTTGACCGGTCACTTTGTAACTTTGAGGTTCTACTGTATTGCTAGGATTATAGTACTGATGCACATGTAGCCAGACTGCCCATATTAAGCACTAGTTCTGGTTCGTGCACACCCATGCACCCATTCCTGAATCACTCACTTAGCTTCAGCTAGGCATATACATGAGCATAGATGAAGCCAATTAAAAAAAAAGTCAAGCATGGATGCAGTGAAATCTTTTAATTTTAGTAGAGGCCCTGAAACTGAGATTTTATTCTTTTAACCTGATGTGTCATGCCATTAATCATAAAAATTATTCTAGGAAAGATACCATAGTGTCAAATATATGAAGATTCAGAAACTTATGAAGAGAACTCAAATATGGGTGTAGGAAAATGTTCATTTTGACAATGGAAGGCCTGATCTTGTGGGCAACAGCTGAATTTGTAGCTCTTTCAATGAAACCATTGTTGCCTGTAGTTCAAAGGAATAAATAAATAGTGGTCCAGAAGATAAGTGACAAAGTAATGTTACTCCCCTTTTTCCTGAACATGTTTTATTTTAAAATGCTGGAGAAAGTGTTTAAAATCAAGTACAAATACTTATTCCTGTATAAGACAGCATTATAGATCTGTGAACATGATCAGTTTAGCTTTATTCCTTTAAGGCATTTCATAAGAAACAGAATTTATCATGATATGTAAACAATTTTGTTCCTTTAAAAAGATGATTTACTTATGTACTCGGTGATACAGGGATTACCACATTTAAGTACAAACTTTGTCATTCAATAAAAGGACACAAGAAGAACTTAAGTGATCAAAACCCTGGGACTGCAGTAGCTAACTACAAAGCATCCTTTAATAAGTACACAAGTTTTAGAGTTTTCAGCCTACCTCCCAAATATTTCATATGGCTGGGTAAATAACATGCGTTTGCGATAGGGAAAGGGGAAGGTGAATAGTATTATACACAACAGGCCTTGCGCTCTGCACATAAGAACTTTAGAATTAGAAGAGTCAGGCCATAATTCACTGCACCTAGTATTCTCCACAATACATTTCTTTCCCTCATTTTCTTAGGAAAAGGAATTACCCATAGATTCCCCCCTTTTTTTATTTAGTGTTTGTATTGACAGCCTGGGCACTGAAGTCCTCCAATTAGTGACAACAAATACAGCAGGCAGCTGCAGTACGAGCTTTCTCACAGCCTTACACCAGTGTGCATCAACCCTGACCCTGAAGGATTTCCTATGTGGGAGAAAGGGCAACTTAATCTCGATCTGCATTCAATTGCTAGCTTCTCTGCTAAGAATGCCAACTGCAGGCCTAGACGACATGAGGAGAAACCCATTCATCAGGATTAGGATGAAGACCACCATTTCACACAGACGCAAGTCTTTACAATAATGATTTTTGAGAATTATCTGCCACATCTGCATTTGATCTAGAAATAAAAGGTTCTCCACTCAATTACCAATTTGCTAGGCCAGTCTTCAAACAGTAGGAGAGAAAGAGAGATTAATCAAATCTGTATTGGAAGTGAAGTATAGGGTATCACTAATACTGCATAACAACTGCTAAGTGGTTTAAGAGGCCTAAAACATGCCAATTCTGGATAGGTAAAAAACAGACAGCTAGAGAACTTAGCTCCTTTGCTATGCAAGTACTGCCATTTATAAAAAGTGGTGTGTATGCTAAAATACAAAAGGATACCTAAAAAGCCAGGTGCTGGCAATTACATCCAAAACAGCAAGGGTGTATATATCAAGGCAAAACAAGAACTGACTAGACCACAGCAGTGTGAAAAGTTGACCTTGTATCAATTACTCTTTAAAATGGTTGTTAAAAGCGATGTTATAAAATTGGAATGGGACAAGGCTAATAATTTATATTCTGCAACATATATAATGGGTTTGTGACTGCACTTTCCAAAAGTTAATGCAAATGTCTTTACACCGTCCATATCTATTAAAATCTCTTTTAAAAAAAGAAGTGTGTACATTTAAATCACATTGTTCAAATTGAGAAACTTTTTTTTATGACAGAAGTCTTCCATAAGATGTTACACAGCTACACATAAAATACTGATTGTAATCTGGAGCCGCACATGTTCAGCAAACAGAATGTACAATTTTATTAACACTAAAAATCTATGATCTGTATTTACTCCTAAAATTTGTCTTCAAAATTCTTGTCCCTATGTGACAGTGAAGAAAATATGTTCCAGTTAGACATATACCTGTTTAAGTTTCATATGAAGAGGGGGGGGAAAAAGTGTTGCAAGTTTTTCAAGAGACTTCGCCCCCCACCTTCTCCCAATAGGGCTCAATTGTCACTTTAGTATCACAAGAACAAACTGAAATGTAAAAATAAATCAACAATATGTAATGGAATTGGTCACAAAGGGGGTAAAAAGTTAAACCATGTCTGTTCTCCATCTAACTCACAGTATCCACACTGGAAGTTTCTCTAGAATTAAAATAAGTTCACTAAAAGTAGAGTTGAAGGTAATATCGCAGCACTATGAAACTGAAGAGATGGGATTCAGTGGTGAGCCCATTTGTGTAAGTACTTTATCCAGCCACTGAAGGGGCCCATGAAGATGAATTTCTATCCAGCATGGGGTGCTTGTGACATCTTGCCGGTGATATTCCGCTCCCCAACCCTATAAAAATGAACATATGTTATACCTTTGACATTATGGGTGTATACTCTTAATCCAAACTAATTTTAGCAACAGGAAATACAAAGTTAGGCTGTAGGACATTTAAAGCTATTAGAGGCCCCAAATAAGCAAGAACAATTGTAATCTAAAGGGGAAGAAGAGGAAAAAGGAAAAAAAGAGGAAGGATGGTGTTGAGGTTGTCACTGGACTACAATTCAGGAGCTCTGGATTCTAACACAGACTTCTTGTGTAACCTTAGCCAAGATTAATCCCTGTGTCTCATTTCTCCATTTATAAAATGGGTATAATGCTTCCTTTCTCCTAACTTCTGTCTGCCTTGTTTAAGCTCTTCGGGAAAAAGACTCTCTCAGTATGAGTTTGTAGAGTACACAACATGATAGGGTTCCAATCTAATTTGGGGCCCCTAGGGGTTACCATAAAACAAGTACCTAACAGAAAAAGTGCTAACACTAACATTGTGTAAGATCATTGATGGATTCCAAGTGATAGAGGCTGCAATTCCACAAGTTATTGGACTTGACGCTTGTATTAATTCAGGGAAGTCCTATGGCTTGTGCAACGCAGGTGGTCAGACTAGGTGATCAATGGTCCCTTCTGGCCTTAAAAATTGATGAATTAACTCTAGAGGCTCAGAAGAGTTCTTTGTAAAAAAAAAAGAATTCCAGGAGTAAATTAGATCCATGCCTTTTACTTCAGAGTATCGGAAAAAAACAAAACAAAAAACGGATGCTTTTTTACCATGATTAACACCAAGTGTATTTTTAAAAAGTCAGTTCTCGGTGAGTACAGAAACACTCCACAGGATACTGTGCAAGAACTACACAGACGGGTTGGAAGAGTGGCCTCCACAAGCAATAAAACCTAACAGCATCATTGCTCCATGGCACTTTAACAAAATAAATTACTTTACAAACGTGTTAAGTCAACTGTGTTTATTAATTACTCATCACACCCCCTCTCCCTCCTATAAAACCCACTTTTCAAAAATTCTTCCTCCACTGACCGCCTTAGTGATCTCTAGACACATTTCCTTTCTTTAACTGTGCAGACTGAGAACTATAACCCAACACATCTGTGTCTTATTCTATTTCTGTAACGAGCCATGCACTACTATGGGGCTATACAAATGTTCAAAATACATTTTGTTTCAACCATGAATACCCAATATTGAACATCCTTTCAAAGACCAGATACAGAAGAGCTTAGTGGCACAATTCATCTCTTTTACTACAGTAAAAGAAAGTCAGACCACTCACTAATAGAAAATCAGGTGTTTTGAAAACTACAGATATTGCGGAATTCTTTTTTTTTTTAAAGGCACATTGAGAATACAATTTGGCTGCATACAAGTAAAAAATAAGTCTCCCTTCATTCTACAAAAAAGTATACTGAAGGCCCAAGAGATTGATGACATTCATTTGTGTAAGAACTAAAACTTTTTTGGGGAAGAGGAATTGAGGAAGGTACAAGGAGGAGTCAAATTGTTATATATGTTATTCGTTCAGTTTTACCATATGGATCACAGCCATGTTAGTGGTCCAGCAGGTCACTTTATTCTTGCTCCATCATTCAATTGAAGTGTGAGTGCACACTACAAGTCTCCTTTAGAAATGGAAGTTTACAAGAGTTATAGCATGCTTTGGATCTAAGAACGGAAGCATTTAACTCAGGGGTCTCAAAGTCCCATACCGTGGGCCATCTGCGGCCTGAGAACAACCCCACTGTGGCCTGTGGAGGAGAGACGCATGCCACCACGCTGCCAGCAATGTCTGCTGCAGGCGCCGCCCTCTCACAGCTCCCATTGGCTTGGGGGAGAGGGCCAGAGATACCATGACTAGTTGCCAGGCAGAGAGTCAGCCATGGAGGCAGCGTCACTTTTTTCCACAATTAATATAAACAAGTCAAAATACTGAACACAGCTATCTGATGCACACCTTGCTGCAATCCTGAAGGTTTCAACTGCTCAGCCACTGAGGCCAAACATCAACAAACTTACAGAACTGAAGCATTGCCAGGTGTCTGGCAAACACTAAAAAACTCTCTGGCAGGCAAAGAATTGTATAAAGTTGTATGACAGTTTTATTATTTCTAAGAAATTTGAAATAAAAAATACAATATAAACATTTTCTTTCTTTCTTTCAGTGACATGATTGGCCTTCTGGAAGGATTTGAGGGCTGGCACTGGCCCTAAGGTAAAATGAGTTTGAGACCCCTGATTTAACTGGACTAGATGGAACAGGGGACCTACTAAACTACTATGGCCAACACACTCACCTGGCAAGTATCACACCTAAAACAGCAATGATACTGCAACACAAGGTATCAGATTAAAATGTAAAAATGTTACATTGCAAATAACTTTCTGCAGTATAGTATCAATGCCAATCTGAATACTTTGCTTGAACCTCTCTCATTCCACAGTAAATTTAAATGCTTAGATAAAGAATTTATTTACCTTTACAAAACTCATTCGAATGGTGCACATTTTGGTGAGCTCATACACGGCCTCAAATCCATGGTTGACAGACTGAGCTAAAAGCTGAGCAAACTCCTGATTGTTAAAAATTTTAAGGCTGCAGCCACTGGGAATCTTGCACACAGTTGTAGGGTGAAAGCCATGATGGTAGTTGCAGTTCCTGCTCTGTACAAATATGCTGCTGTCACTTAAGCACTCAGCATAGACTTCTCCACCAACATAGTAGAGATGAACTCCTTAAAAACAAAAGGAAAAATCAGATTAAAAATTGTTTCAAGTTATAATCAAGCTATATTACTACAAAAAACTCCCTTGAGTCAGACTTCCATTTGAAGAACTTTCCTGAAAAGATATTTTCCCAATTTTTCAAGTCATATGCACATAAGCAGTTCAACACACTTTTTCATTTCAAACTACTTCATTTTATATCAGCCACTAGATGGCCTTCTCTCATCAATTATAGGACAGAATGCCTAGTGTCGAGCTTAAAGCAGCACTACTCTCCCAGAACAACAGATGCATTTCTCCCCCCTCCCCCACACCTTTCAAGATCCATGGGTCCTACACACCTATCACAATATGTGGTGTACCTCAGTGTGCTAAATGTCCCAATAGCAACTGTGTGAGTGAAACCAGATAAACAATCACTACACTCTCGAATGAGCTCACATAGGAAAATGATAAAAGAGAAGAAACACCACAGCTTCTGTGGGTGAATATTTTTCACAAAGCAATCATTCTGCATCTGACCTATCAGCCCTAATCCTCAAAGGAAACCTGCACACTTTCAAAAGATGAACCTGGGAGCTTAAATTAATAGCTTTGCTAGACACTAAAAATCATTGACTGAAGAGAGACTGGATTTATGGCTTATTACAACAATCTATAACCCTCTAACCACCCCCTCCACCTCCCAGCTGATTTCCCTCTCCCCCTTCCTTTCTTCCCTATGACTGGGACAAAAGCTTGTCGCTCTCACCAACAGAAGTTGGTCCAATAAAATATATTACCTCACCCATCTTGTCGCTTTAGTATCCTGAGACGGACACAGCTACAACACTGCATATAATAAAGGAAGACCTGAACCGATCTTTCAGACTGACAGCTATTGGTGAACTCATCAGGTCCACTTGGAGTCTGGGGTGGGATGAAGTTTGGGGAAAAGGAACTTGGAAGCAGATTGCTTGGTCAGCTGATCAACTGCAAGTGGCTCACAGTGGATTTGGGGTCAGGCCTCTCTCCCATGTAATTCTGTTCTATTCTGCTTCTTTCCTGCCACACTACTCAGTTGGCCTTCCCAGGATTGATTGGGGATCTCAGAGGAGTTGAATTGGAGAGGTAGGCTGTGTTGAGTTGGAGAACAGAGGTGCGGCAGAAATGTCTGCTTCTCCTGGGGAAAATAAAACTCAAGATGAAGAAATAACTTTTAAGCTATTTAATTCTGAAATTTCAAAAGTGACCCTTGGCAGTGCTTTTACAAAAATGTGAGAAGTCTGGCATTTTTGGTGGCTGTCTTGTTATAGTGAGGGCAAGAAAGGAGAGATATTCAGGGTAAATTTAATAAGTAGGTAAAATCCCTTGTGAAGTTAACAGAAATCATCCTAGAAAATGCAACAGCCCCAGGAACAGTGATTGTACACTTATCCCAGAGTTAAAATTCCATTACTAAGATTACAAGATTTTCACTGTAAGTTTTAATCTATGCAAGCCTATCTACCTAGTACTCCTGGGGGAATTCTGCACCAAGTCAGACCCCCGCCTTCAGAGTCCCACTTCTGTGCATTCAGTGGCCTGTGCTCTCCAATGCCCTGCAGGAGCATCCACATTTATTTGACAAATAACATTTGCAGAACTTGTAAATGTTTTGGCACAGAATGCCCTCAGGAGTAACACAGTCATTAGCAAAGCTCTGTAATATTGTCTCCATTTCTAATCTATTGATGGTTCCATTAGTCCACATCAGAAGTAGCCCAAAAGAAAAAGGTTATACTCCTTATTATAGTATCTTTGGCTTTTCTAAGGCACTATTCAACTGTTTCAGTTTGACCAATGGTAATGCAATTTTGAGAATAATCTAAACAATTTTAAGTACTAAAGGGATCTTTATAAAGCAGGGCAGTAAGAAAAGGGTTCTCTTCTCAAGACATGAATTAGGAAAGGCACATGAAGGGACATTTTAAAAATTCACTAAAATACTTTAAGAGATTGAGCAGGCTTCATCTGTGTGAAAATTGTGTGTCCAAATAGTGCTATCAGCTGAAAAGTACGGCAGACCCAAGGGAAAGCTGCAAGATCCTGCAAGACCTGTCAAATCCAGGACTACCCCCATCCCTCACCCATCTTGGATTCACTCCGACAAAACAGATCCTTCTAGCATTATTTTAGTTTTACTTTCAACCTATGCAGAATATTTAAAACATACTAGACAGCACTCAAATACCCCATATAAACTGAGAACAAAAAACTCTGAAATATTATTAAGCAGCAGCAAGAACTTTTTCTGAGGAAAAAATCTAAAACGATAGTTGTATATATGGAACTTGACAGATACTCCCAAGACCTACAACTGTGCTGAAGTGCTGGCATTGAATACAATATAGTCACAGCAGGCTTGTTTGCTAACAGTTTTCTATCTACTCTAGAAGAAGGGGATTTTTATATTGTACATCATTTAGGTTAGTTGGATGGATTCTGTGATCAGCATTCTTCAACGTGTATCACAAATTGTGATTTATACATATTTGTATATGTTTAAATAAACCTTTTCTCCGGGCTTATTATGTGCCACTGCAACCACCATATGTAATTTCAATTTTTGCACATTACAATATGCCTGTTTTCAATGAAGTCTTTGCTTGTCAACCCATTGCTATTAATCATAAAGGAGGCATAAAGTACACTTATGAATTACCTTTTCCAATATGTCGCCTAGTGTTCTCAATAGTTGAGTTGCGATTAACATTGGACAGCAAACCTAAGCAGAACCTGTTTTTATTGTTAGAAGGATCTGTAAATCCATCCACTAAAACACTGGTAGAAGATGCGTGAAAAGCCTCTCCAACGCGATTGTTTAATTCATAGTACACAATTGAACACCAGTGCTTTGGCTCTTCATAAGCAACAGGTTGAACATCTATAATAAAATGAAATTAAAATAGGTCAATCTGTATTTCAATTTAGAAGCATTTAACAATTCTTTTCACATAGCAGTAAAAAAATTGCTCCCGCAATCTCACATCTGTATCTTATGCTCAGACTTGAAAGGCAGTATGATATGGTTAAAAAGGCCACTACCAATTTGTTGAAACCTAGTCAGTTTAAAAAAAAAGGTAAGAGCACCTTCAGGTACTACACCTGCCCCAAGTTACTCTGAAAGTTTTATTTCACAATCATTTTCTTATTTTGGTGCCTTTCCCTCTTGGCTTAGGCTTATGTAAGAGACTCATGCAAACAAAGGGGAAAATTATACAATAAGTGCTGCAAAACAAACAAACAAGAGAAAGATTTTCTGTATAAACTTATTTATAATTGACGTTTTGAGGCCTGATCTTCAGGGATGCCGAGCAAGCACAACTCCATGTGCAATCAAAGGTAAAAGATAGGGTCTGAACAATTCTGAAAAAAAAATAATCAGACCCCTAGTTATTAAAAGAAGCTCAATTCAAAAATAAGGTTTTTGTTGTTTTCTTCTAACTGGTTTAAAAATAAGTCAAACAACAAAACGGTGTAAAAATGAACTAGGTTGTTTCATCTTGCATTCTCTTCCTGGTGGCTGCTCCTCCTGGTACAACCCTGGACTTCTTCAGTTTTCATTTGCAAGTTATATCTACTTAACAGCACATAAATTACTCCAATTAAGTCACCACTGAATCTGGCTCTCAGCATTAAATAAGCCAACCAAAAATTACTTATATACCATACTCTCTTACCTCTGCTGGATATATTTGGCATAATTTGAGGAATCATAGTGTTGCTTGTGTCCATAGACTGTGAATTATCCTGCCCCATCTGATCTTCAGGGGGCATATATGCAGGAGGTGGAGTATCAGCTTCAAATAAGGAAAAAAATGCACAAGTTAAAACTATAAATGAAGACTGACAGATGCCATCAAGTGGAGCATAAGGCCCTGCTTTGCTCACTCAGCTAGGCCACACTTAAATGTTATCAGGTGCTTGGTTAGAGTGATGAGTATATACTCATGCTTAGATGCATGCATTTATTAAGAGTTCCAAGTCAATACTCTTCAGCACAACTCATTGCTGCAGTATTTGAGGTCTCATAAGAAACTACCATTCTGTACTACTGGATGATGTTTAATATAAGCTATGCCCTCTGTGAACTCAGAATTTGTTCATGTCAAATTCCTTCTGTTTTAAAAGAGGACTGTTACATATTAAGATATTTCCTCTCTGCTTTGCACCTCATATTTAAAAACACTGAATTCATTTAGTATCCCCATTTTTCCATATCCTACCCTCTGACATGTGGCTATTTGGAAAATAAAATCCATAACAAATAATTCACAAGAGCTCTTTCAGACCCATATCAAAGACCAAGGAAAAGTAGTAATGAATGATTAACATAGTACTAGAATTGGTTGACAATAAGACAATATCAACTGATACCAGAAACAAGCAGAGAGGCAAAATGGAATTGCAATAGCTTTTGGTATTGCTATACAAGCATGTTCTAATTTCTCAGCAGAGTTCGCATACAGACTGTTCTCACCTGGTAGCTGAAATGGACTAGATGGTCCAGAACTGGCAGGGGAACTCGGGTAAGTGCTGCTCACTGGAGAAGGTGGGTAGGGGCTGTTTGGTGAAATGGAAAATGGAGTGCTGTTGGGTTGCTGGAAAGAATCTGGAAATGTAGCATTTTGTGGCATGTGCGGTTCATTGTGGCTTAAGTTCCTGAACTGAACTAGAAGGCTGTGCTGTGGATTGAATTCACTATGTCTAGGCACTAACACTGGAGGTAGAACTAAAAAAAAACAAAACAAATCAGACAAAACAAAATTATTAAAAATATAGCTAGAACAAACAGCATAAAATAATGCACTAACTATTCACTAACCACACACACAAAAATTCCCATTACCAGCTCAGAAGTAAGAACAAGGGGTTACAAGATTTAAGTGCTTCTTACAAATTTGTGGATTTTTAAAAAAATATATACTTTGTAAAACTATTTTACACTTCTGCTCTGTTTCTTGCCAGACTTAATTTATACTTAACAGCATGAAAAATAGTTGTTTGTTACCAGTTTAGTGAGCCTTTTGTATAGTGTGTGCATACTAAGTGGAAAGTACTAATGATTTTAAAGGATTAGTGTCCTCCTAACATACAATTAAGTGCAAAAAAGATACCTGAGTTTAGAGTTCAATGTATTAATGTAAGGAAATTCAAAAGTCAATGTTTCCACAACAGCATTAGCAATCTAAGCACACATCTGATACATGTTATTTTGGATTGCGTACAGACGCTTTCAAATATACACCTTCTCACAACACTATCTCAGAAATGGTGCAGGTAAGAACAGCAAATTACAACTTCCTGACTCATGTGTGCAAATTCTCCATTTTAACCTTGCATTAAATCTTCTTATGCCCACTCTAGTGGAAAGCAGATACCCCTGCTAAACATACCTCCCAGAAATTACAAGACTGCCTTTTCCCTTTCCTAGCTACAACTCTACTTTCCCCAATGTCTCCCAGGGACACATGCTTTTACATACCACCATGCTTACCTTTGGGAACATTGTACAAGGAACATGGCTGTATCTATCATTCCTAGTCTGCCCTCCCCCAATCACCAGTTGTCTAGAACTTGACTGGGGAGCACCACAGTCTCTCCACATCTCTTCTTCCTGTCTCATGCCCACTGTGACTGATAGAACACCCAGTGATTTAAAATAAACCTGACCTAATAAGAATTCTGAGGTTTATAGCTAAATTTCTCAAAGAATACGAAGTCTTCAGTTGACTACTTTTGTATTTAGAGCCGAATGCTGGTGACAAAGTCAATGACAATTTTGTTATTAACTATCGGAACTAGGATTTAGAAATCCCCTCCATAGATCATATGCTATACAGCTACAGTTTACTGTGAGGTTTTTACCTGGAAAACTGCATCTATTCTAACCAGAATGTTATATTCCACCCCACCCCACCCCTACCCCTGACAATTTAATTGGCAAAGCAACACTGTCTATGGGCAATTTGTTCAGTTTTATAGACAGAGATGCTCAAACTTACCTGGGCTCTCCACCCTTTTGTAGTGGTATGGATTAATACAAACTTCCTTCTGTTTAGATCCAAATGGAAATTCACAAATATCCAAAGGCTTCAACTCATGATGACTCTGTAGATCAGGCCAACGCCAGACACGACAGTATATAACATGGGGCAGGCCTTTTCTGTGAGAAACTTGAAGTCTCCCATCTAAAGAACGAGGAATAGTAACACACTTGCTGGGTTGTCCAGGACTGCTCAAGGCTTTTTCTAATTCTTCCATAGCACCCTTTTTCTTTTTCAACTTTTTTACTAAAGCATCAACTGCCTTTTCCGCCCATTTTTCTTCTTCATCTCCTTGTTTCCAGCCCAATAAACGCTTTACAGCTGGGCTAGTAAAAGAGAACAAACTGGCCATTGACGTCATTTGACACAAGTCTTCAGAAAACCTTTCTATAAATAAATGTCAATGTCTACAAGAAGCAACTGACCAACTGTATTATTTCTTGGAAGACAACACCTGATTGAATAGATGTCACTTATAAAGCAAAAGGGACGATTCTTCTAATTTAGTCCTGTTTAAAACAAAAAACAAAAAATAGCAAGTAGTTAGCCACTATATTTTGTTTTGGGTCTTTTGGTGGGAAGGAAGAGGAAGGCAGAGCTGAATACAATTCAGATATTAAATAGGAAGAGTGATTATTTCCACCCTTTATCTAATTTTAAAAAAAAAAACACAACCACTGAAGTCCCACATCACAACTACCATTCTTCTACCTGAAAGACAATTTTGTATGACTCCTTTCACACTATCAGTGCTAGGTCAGGGGAGGCCAGGGTGGTTTCCATGAGATGCAAGGTACTCCTCTCCATCTCCCGTAACTTTGGATTTCCTGACATTGATTGGTTGAATGGGACTTGAATGCAAAGCTTTCCAAGTTAGCTTTATACAGTATGCAGTTTAGTGTAGATATGGCGTAGGTAAAAAACATGTACAAACCTTATTTGCTTAATAGCTAAAAAGTTTACTAGACTACAGACAGACAAACTAATTCTACTCACCAAAAGGTAGGATACAGACAAATTGAGGGATATGAGTAACCAGCAAGTTCCAAGGGCAATACTCTGGAGCAGTGGTTCTCAATCAGGGATGCACAGGTTTTCCAGAGGGTACATCAACTCATCTAGATATTTGCCTAGTTTTACAACATGCTACATAAAAAGGACTAGCGAACTCAGTACAAACTAAAATTTTATACAGACAGTGATTTGTTTATACTGTTCTATATACTGAAATGTAAGTACAATACTTATGTTCCAACTGATTTATTTTATAATTATGTGGTCAAATGAGAACAAAAACAATATTTCACTAATACTGTGCTGTGACATTTTTATGTCTGATTTTGTAAGCAAGTAGTTTTTAAGTGAGGTGAAACTTGGGGGTACGCAAGACAAATGAGACTCCTGAAAAGGGTACAGTAATCTGGAAAGGATGAGAGCCACTGCTCTGGAGAACCCTATCCTGACATCACCTTAACTGCCGAGAAGGTTTGCTGAAGCTTCTACCAGGGTGCTGTTCTTGGACTCTGCTTGGGTATTCCATTTTTTGTAGCTGCTAATAATGATGAGATTGGGGGAATAACTGAGGATAGCTAATAAAAAAAGATTTTAGACACAGTCAATCACTTGGCCACCTCACTGATACGCTTGGCCACTTCCCCCAGTCTCCTGGCTGCTGGGATAGGGATTATAAGCAGTGGATTTTCAAGCTTTTGCAATACGTGTTCTTCCTAAAAAGGTGAAGAGACTGCAGAATAAGTGCCAGAAATAAGACCTTTACCATAAAATGTTTGAGGGAGTTGATTTGAACAGTACTGTTCTGTACACAATGTCATAAAGAAACAGTGTTCACACACTGCCCACCAGATTGGTTTTTAAAAAAAAAAACAGGGAGTAAAGATGACATGAGGAAATGATGTGCTGTGGCAACTAGCTGATAAGAGCTCATGAAATCCCTTGTGATTACTACACAAGCAAGTACAGACAATGAGCAGCTGGCAAAAAGCAAGAGCGGAGCTAAGAGAAAGGATGTCAATAACAAAAGATGCTTCCTTTCTTGCTACAGAGACTGCCAAACAATATTGTCTCTCAGCTTTTGATAAACTCTGGTGAATGAGAACATCTAACACACTCTGGAACACTGAATCTGCATACGAGAGAAAAAAAATCCATCTAAGTATTTCAGTACTAAACAAGATAAAATTATTCACTTTCAAGATGTCACTATTCTCATACTACTGTCTCTGATCATCAGAACTTTAGTTACTTTTCTTACAACCCATAAAAGTAAAATAAGATTACCTAAAATAATTGGTGGTGTTTTTTTTAACTTCAGACCCCATCCTGTCAGACAGTTTTAAAAATATCTAGAGATAACAATGGGTACCTTCCTAACATTTAACATTTACCCACCAGAAAAACTGTTTAAGTCCCAGTTTACGGCACAGGTTATTACACTTTATGACTGCAACTAAAGCATTAACTTAAGCCTACATCAAGCAACCATTCTGAATATCAGCCAAGGGTAAAAGTGTAAGTAATTCGGAACCAGAACATCAATACTCTATCCACATTCAGCTCTTTTTTTTTTTTTTTTTTGCTTTGTAAATAAAGGAACACACACTTTGCCATGATAAAGATAAAAGAGGTTAACACACTTTGGACAGACTTTCTGCAGGAAGAAAAACTATCCTAGATAGCCTACCTCTCAATCCAGCAACCATTTCTATGAAAGCTCTGGAAGGTGTGCCTAAGTAATAAGGAATTCAAAACTGGGAAAAGCATTAGTAGAAACTCTATTAAAAATACTTCTTACTTGCTCCTAAACACACACCATACTAACAAGAAAAAAGAAAGACGACAGATGTTACATTGCACTGATAAGCACTTATTCTGTGCTCCATAACCATCTTTACATTACAGGTGCTATTTTTTAAACAGCAATTACTCATAATTAGTTTCCAGGCAAAATAGAGAAATGTGACAAATGTCTGTCATGTTGTTATTTCAGTGAGAAGTTTGTTTTCTGCCTGAACGATCATGCATACAGAAAGCCTCTACCTACGTGCATCGTTACAAGCAAGAGGAAACACAGAAAAGGAACAAAGTTTAGCCAAAAGAACAGTCTGAGATTATCACCTTAAAAAGCATGCACGTGTAGTAAAAGACAAGTAAAAGCTGCTCAGTCATAAGTAATTTACTTTCCAGGTATGAGTACCACTCATTTGCTAGCTCTTATTAATACTCTCCACATTCAAGCTTCCTTATAAACATTAATTCACTCCGTACGGTAAATAAGAATCGTGCTCATTTTTACCCAAAGCTAAGAAGCAACCCAGTGGCAAAACCAGACCAAAACCCCACAAAATAAACTTTCAGGAGTTTTGAGATCTTAGCCCTTGCTCACTCCACTGCTAATAAATAAATGACAAAACCACTATGTGTGTCCACATAGAATATCAGGGAAAGGAACAAAAAGAATTCCCAAATACGTGTTCTATTTTTGACATGTTTTCACAAGCTTAATGTAGCCTTGTGAGAGAGAAAAAAAACAAATTATAAGTTTTGCTAGTTATATTATTTTAAATTAGAGCAATCTTTCTGTCCCAAACACATCAAATACTACCAAGTGGCAGAGCACAGCCATAGGAAACACTTATAATGGATTATTACTGCAAATGCATACCCTAGAGATCCCTTAGCATTTAACTGATTTTAGGACATTTCTAGATATTTTCTTCTAAACCGTTCTGATATGGCTGTCCCATGTTTTATGCACTAGAAGTGCAGAACATGTACCAATCAATAGTATTTTATTTGGTATGTGCCATGATAACATGCAATATATATTTGAAATTTTACCAATTTTGTATTCCGTGTGAAACATTTGCTACAGATACAGTAAGCAAGCGGCATTTAAAACCATAATGAAAGTTAGAAAAAAAAGGTAATTAAAGGCAAAGAGGTCCTTTATAACAACCAACCTAAGCACCAAGAAAGCTGCTTTCCTGTTAGAAGTGCTTTAGCATTCTCAATTTTAGGGAAGCGAGAATCAGTTGGAAGGAAGCAAGTGTCAACAGAATTTTGTTAGATTTCTGTCTTCAATACACATGATTTTAGGAAAAAACGTTGGGGGTAGATATCGTCTGCTTTCCTGCTCTGAGCGCTCAATAATCAGACTGCAAAACTAAGAGGTGCTGTGTTCCTGAGATCTAACAACAGAAGGTTGAGGCTTTGGGGGTTCTTGTGCATCTTTGAGAAAAATGACCATATCCATTCCCATTTTTCCAGGAGAATACAAAGACTACAAGGGATAACATACTAAGAACTTGTCTACAAAGGCCAGGTTGTTATGAATTGTTGAAGGATATCATTTGGGAAAGCATTTTATTTTAAATATTTTAAAACAGCTGAAGAGAATAGGAGTAATGGAAAGATCATCTCCTCCCTTTGCATAGCACATTGTGATGCAAAGAGGAACAAAACTCATATTGGAGTCTGAGACCGTGGTGTTCAAACCATTTCAAACGGGTCTTATCTTTTCCCATCTCTCAGTACTGGAATGCACCAAAAGAGCCTGTTAAGACACTGGTCCATGCTTTGCACAGCATTTTGGGATGTATACACCATCTAAAGGGAAAGATTTAAAATGAGAAAGTTCCTTTTTCACTATTTGGCTCATAGATATTGAGTGGCAAGTGTCCTTATATTAAGGGCTTGTCTACAGTGGCACCTTACAGCGCTGCAACTTTCACGCTCAGGAGTGTGGAAAAAACACCCGCCGAGCACTGCAAGTTTCAGTGCTGTAAAGTGCCAGTGTAGTCAGTGCACCAGAGCTGGTAGATATTCCCCTTGTGGAGGTGGGTTTTGCCAAAGCGCTGGTGCCGCGACTACACAGCCACGTTAACGTTGCTAGTGAAGACATGCCCTTATTCTCTCAAATGGAAGAGAACAATGAACAGCTTGTGAAGTGCAGAATAAAGATTCGTTTACACACAGAAATTTCAAGTACACCTAACTTTACCCAATACATGTACTTGAAACAATGTCTTAAACAAATAGTAGTAAAACTGACAAGTACCCATTGTCAATTTATAGGTGTTATTGTACTAGATTGGCTTGTAAGAGCCCTCTTAACTTCACAGAAGATGAGGATCTAAGAATTTCAACTAGATAAACTAAAACTAAGAAGATTCTGTTAACTGAGCAGAACTATATAATTTGTACACCATAAAACACTCAACTTCATATACCATAAATCAATTTTGGCTACCTGACAACATGATCAGACTTCCTGGTCATCTTTAAGAGAAATTCATTTCCACTTTTCATTTAAGAGCAGTGTAAAATCAATAATGTTTCCAGCAGGTTAAATGGTACTGTGAATTTTGCTTTCATTATAAGCCCTTGGGAGACGGCATTTAGAGAGAGCAACATTGATAAAGGTTAAAGCCTTATTTTAATACAAAAACAGAAGTTATATTTATTGGTAGATTAAAATCCTGATTATTTCTTTGGATCTTTATTAGTGCCATAAAAATCTTTTAAGCTATTTGTCTAAAAAAAAAAAAAAAATGTTTTTATCCTAAAAGCTGCAGTCTTTAAAGGGGGGTAAAATTTATAAGCTACATACATATCCTACATTTAGATCCCTCACTTGTGTTTTATGCAGATAATATGGGGTCAAAAGTCATTTATAAAAAAGGTTCTGAGGTACCGCAGTGACTTGCTGCTTGAAATACTTCAATGGAACATCCATGTTCAGAAGTCAGCATTCCTGATACTTTTAAGCAAGGACATAGTTGTTATAATTAGTTGTGACTGCAGAACAACATTCTGTCTCAGCAAGAGGATCATCTGTTCAAAAATGAACTTTAAGCTCAGGTGCTTTTTCAGAAAGGTATACATATGTTACCCAAGAGCTCATCTCAGACAAAGAGTGTTCATTGTGTCTAGTTTCCTTTTCACAAATAAAATAAAAAAACAGTCATGAACGGTTTTAACAGATCAAATAAAATCCCTTGAAATCTAGAGAATCCACAATACATTTCACAAACATCTATCCTACTCAGCTATTTAAGTATTTGGAATGTCAGGTTGTTTGCACAATATTTTGATAGCCTAAACTATACAAAAGTACTTTAATATGCCCAAGTAATACACGTGGCTCTTTATTTGTGGTATAAAAACATAATGTAACTCGGTAGGTGGCATGGTGTGTGCTTCGTTACTGAACACAAGAGGAAGTAATCTCTATATCAAACTAGACTTTGGGGCAGACTTGATTTATAGATCTAGGGTTCTAATAGTTGCAGCAAATGGAAGGAAACAATCTGTGTGAACAAGTCCATTGTTTGAACCCCTTCTTAGTACCATATCAGGCGAGCTGCATATAAACAAAGCTGGTTATCAGTAGAAATGGCAGATTAAGTTTCATTTGTCAAGGAAATATTTTATTTGTAAGTCTTTCAGCTATTGAACGAAACAACTGAGACTGGTTGCCGAACAACTGCCCTGTCACCAAAATTAAACAATTCAAAGCTCTGATTTTACACATTTCTCTTCCCCTCACACTTACTTATATGTGAAAAATTTTTTACCAACAACTTTCATTACAAACACTGCTGGCCTAATATGGCAACCAAGCTTCTGGATTAATAGGACCTGAACAAGAATCATGCCAGAACATATCAACAAAAGATGACACGTGGTTGTATATAATGATATGAGATAAACCCTCCATTTCTCCATCTGAACTGTTAGATAAAGAATGAAATGGACAAGAGTTGCATAATAGATTACACTGAAGGAGCAGAAGAACTAGCCTCTTCCTGATAAATTAGTCTACTTACTAGTTTTAAAAATGCAAGAGACAGAAACATAAGGATTCCTGAACACCATGTCCAAACTGAAACAATGAATGTATTTGTCAGTAAAGTGGCGGCTTATAATGACCCAGTTACATAATATAAACAAGCTGCCCACTAGAATTATCTACACAACTGGAAGTTTGGTTAGAATCTCCAGTCGTGTCTGTTACAAGGTGTGTACTATAGAAGCCATTTGCAGTTCACAACAACTTTATTGGTTCCACAAATTTATTAACACAACCAGCTGTGGCCCATATTTATTCTTTATATTAATTATATACATACATTTGCATATATACTGATCTATAACACATGAACCCTTTATAACATCTCTTCCTATGATGGAAACTAAATCATTTGATTAACAAGATCTTTGAAACTATGAGGCAACTATCCTGTTCTTCCACTGCACCTGATTTTGTTTAGAGTCCCTTCCTTCTGTTGATGTTTGCCCTCTGTGCAGATATATTTTCTGGCATCACTTTGCCAACTCACAAGGGTCCCTAGTGAGCTAACTCATTTCATATTCACTGGTAGTTTACACTGTAGCCCCTGTCTATGCACCGATGTCACAGGATTCATTACAGTCTTTTCCTAAGGACAAATAATTCCTTGCTTGTTTCTAGGAAGCGATGGTTACGATAGTATAGTTGTCCATGTAATTCTACCTCATATATGAAGGTTTGAATGGTCATTGAAGGTTTGTCTGCACATACAGAGCTGCAGCTGTGCCACTGTAGTGCTTTTGTGAAGACGCTACTATGTCAAAGGGAGAGTTTCTCCCATCAGCATAGTTAATCACAGGAAAAGCTCTCCCTTCAACATAATGCTGCCTACATGGTGTGAAAAATCCACACCCCTGAGCGACGTAGTTATACCGTAGGTCTGTAGTGTCGAACTGGCCTGAGAACAAGTTACTTTCCCATGCTGAACCAGTTTCATTTCAAGTAATGCATGATGAACTTCCATGGGGTGGTTAAAAGGAAGTCTGCATTGCCACTGTTTGTGCCATACTTGTTCTGTAAAAATCAAGTCTCCCCTTCATAACTAAGAATTCAGCTTTTTTCACAAACACTATACAACCCTATAAATTTAAAAAATAAACTACTTACAGACTACTAAATTGGAAGTTGGGCAGTTTTTAGAAAAATGGTTTTAACTTTCAGCCAATTGGATTTCCATATAAACCTTGGTGACAATTGATTTCATATTACCATTAAAGTCACTTGCTTCTGTTCAGACATCCAAAGTAAGGAAAAAAAAATTTTGGTAAAAATATAGATATTAGAAATAGAAAAATTGTTTGTTTTTTTTAAGATCAAGCTAACAAAAAGAACACCAAGCTTTAATATCCACAACTGAATGATTTAACAACAAAAGCTATGAAGTACTTCAAATACTGCTTTCCAATTTAATACTTGTTCTTTTTATTTCCATAGTCCCACATCAGTTGAAACAGATTTTTTTTAAATGAAGCTTACCAACCAATATAAATTTGTCATTCTAATCAGTATATTCTTATATGATATACATGTCTAACACTTTAACTAGGTAAACTGTGGTACATGCCTATATAAGTAGACAACTCGCAATTAACAACTATTCACATGAGGAAGTTACCAAAACAAGGACACAAAGTGATGCCTATGTGGGCAGTTTTAGCAGATAGATACCAAGGACTATATGGTCATTTCAAATGAACTACACTCATCACTAAAGGCACTCTCTCCAAAAAAGTATGGTGAAAATTTACACAGCTGCAGCCCATACTATACCTGTTCTGTGGAAAAATGGAAGACATTCTTTCTCCAGGTCTATCAAGACAGCACTTTTCAAAAGCCCTACAACACATTAAAATAAAAAGACATTTAAGAAGCTGCATGAACCCTTCCAAAAGTTTAGCTGTTCACGTGAAAGAGCCTAAATACAGTACAAGATGCTAAACACTATCCATGAGAAAATGAATTGGACACAAAGACAGTCCTAGTTTCACCAGAAAGGAGAAATTTTACAAACTTCCATGAATTTTTTTCTTTTAAAAAAGAGGAAATATATACAAAAGATACCACTATGTTAAAGCTGTGACAAGCTTACAAAAGCCCCAGAATTTAGAGGGAAGACTGACAATAGTAATTCACTAATGTACTTCTTACCCTTGCACTGTGAGTTAATGGCAAAATATTCTGGATTTGTCAGTTTGTGACATCCACTGACCCAGAATTCAGAGACACTACCTCATAATTGGTGGATCAGTGTCAACTAGTCTGACAAAGATCCTCTATGTCAAGGATGACAGTCATAGGCAGGCTCAACCTTGGTAGTAGGTCAGCAGGGATACAGACTTGGCAGACACTGCTCTACACCTTGCCAATCTGCACTGGAGAAGCATGTTGAAGTGCCAGCCAAACTCTTTTGCATGCATCCAGGAACATTGCTGAAGAGGTTTCCATCAGAGAACAGTATAAGAATTTACAAGGCCAAGGATGTGAGAGATAATGTATTAAATATTAAAATTAAATATGAAAGTAATTTTAAATGAGTTATCAATGTGAGCCATGAAATGCACAAACATTCCATGTCATAAATACCATTAATTTGCATGAGATTGTTCCCTTACTGCAGGAGCTTCAGTTTGTTGATGTAATATTTTATATACAATAGAAAATCAGTTTTAAAGTCTTTTACAGTCTTTTAACAGCTATACTGATTTGTTAGACGAGATTTTCATTTATTTGCATTTTAAATATCAGATCACCCATGCTCCTCCCACTCCACCTTTCAAGAATGGAAAAGAGTAAAGGTCTTTGGAGAACACTATATAATTGTCACAAAGAACGTCTCCATGCAATGGTTTAACTCTATTTTAAAAGCAAAGAACAGATAGGCACTTTCACTTAACACCTCCCTAAACAGCAGAATCTAAAAATGGACCAGTTACAAATAACTGCTTCTTGATATTAAAGATTTACCGTAAACCTCTGTAAAGACTGTTCAAGCAACCCTTGAAATGCATATCATGCATTTAACAAACCGTTATTAGCATTCTACATGGAGAGAGATGAGAACAATACTAGGCATTAAGATAAGTACTCTATCAATATGAAGATTATAAAGCAGGTCGTCAAAACAAGTATTTAAAGTCTGACTTCATAGCAAAAATAAGAAAACAAAGAAAAATATGGTCCGTAGGCTTGAGCTCCTTCAAGTTCAGCCATGGGTTATAATTCAGGAGGGCAAGGAAGCTATTCAACGCTGTAGTGTGTAGTCTTCAAATGTACTAACTTCAGTAACTAAAAATATCAGAGAAACAATTCAATCCAAGTCCCACAGATGTCAATATCCCATCCCTCCTTTGCATTCCTCATAGTTCTAAAACTCCCCTGAGAAGAGAGTAACTTTTTATACTTTCCTTCTCCTTCCCCCATTCATTTTTAATCATATTTATCTGTCTTGTGTCTCCTTTGCTTTCATTGAAAAAGTTTTCTTTCAAAATTTCCTCACCCCTCTATAATATATCCTCCATATCTGGCAGCAAAATATGCTGGTTTCACCAAGTTAGGTAAACCACTGGGCAGATGTTTTTTGAAAAATAAATGTCTTGAGGCGATTAACAGTAATTTCAAGGCTTAGTCAGCAAAGTTTGATTCAAGTGAGGTAAACACGGAACCACTACTATCTTCCTGTGGGGATTAGTTTATGAAATCAAGCAGCACATTTGATTCAACCACGTAAAGTTTATTTTAATCTAAGACCTACGTTCCAATGTTTTCAAAAATTATACTAACTAAAACTCCTTTAGTGAAGTTACTAGCTTTTCCATCACCTTGCATCACCATTGTTTGCTGACTAGTGAGAAATATTGCAGCTTTTGAAGAATATGGCAGCAAAATGTAGATAGAGGAAACGGGGGGTCTGGGGGGGAATGAGGATGAACACAACCAAAAACAGGATTCAGAATCTGACAAAGTTATGGTACTCATGAACAGCAGGCTTCCTAAGCATTACTGCAGCTGGGAAAAGTGTGCACTGAATAATCCTTACTTTTTCATTACTTTTATTTATTTGTGATAAAAGCAGGGCTTTGGAGCTGTGCTCTGGCTCCGCTCCAGCTCCAGGCAAAAATCTGCAGCTCCACTGCTCGAGAGCTGCTCCACGCTCCAGCTCCGCTCCAAAGCCCTGGTTAAAAGGCCACCACAGTAGCTGAATATTTGGGGTTTAAAGTAAGTGGCTCTATTACAGTGAGAGGAAAGCAGCATGACATGGTATCTACAACAGAATATTGCAGCTATAAACAAGACAACATGGAAATATAGCACAATAATACAAACTTTGAAAGTTATCCATGGATATCTCATTATATTGGATCTGACCTTCAAGTTATTCATTAGGTATAATCTTTACAATTTCATAGAGCCTTCCATTAAAGAACCACAATGCACTATACAAACATTGGTGAATTATGTCTCTGGGAGGCATGGAAGTACTACCCCCGATTTACAGAAGAGGAAAATCAAATATAAAGAGGTTAAATAGTTTGCCCAAGTTCACACAGGAAGTCACAGAAATGGAAAAAACCCACAGGTCACTTGACTTCCAGTCTTGTGTTTTAACCACAAGACCGTGCTTCCTCTATTATGTCCCCCGAATCAGATCCACAAGCCATGGAAACACAGAAATTGCCTTAATGGATCAGAGAAGCAGTCCATCTAATCCAGGGTGGCCAACCTGAGCCTGAAAAGGAGCCAGAATTTACCAATGAACATTGTCAAAGAGCCACAGTAATAGGTCAGCAGTCACCCATCCGCTCCCCGCTTCAACCTCCAGTGCCTCCCACCCACTGGCAGCCCCGCCAGTCAGTGCCTCCCCATGCCTCCTGCCCACCACAATCAGCTGTTTTGCAGTGTGCAAAAGGCTCTGGTGGGGAGGGGGAAGGAGCAAGGGCATGGCAGGTTTGGGAGAAAGGGCAGGGCTCTTGGGGCATGGGGTGGAGTGGTGGCAGGACCTGGGGCAGAGCAGGGGGTTGAACAGTGAGCATCCCACAGGACATTTGAAAGTCAGCATCTATAGCTACATCCTCGGAGTCAGCACCTATACAAGGAGCCGCATATTAACCTTTGAAGAGCCGCATGTGGCTCAGGAGCCACAGGTTGGCCACCCCTGATATAATTGAATACCCTGTATCAGGCCAAGAAATCCCATAGCGCAGTGGTTCTCAACCTTTTTTTTATTTGCAGACCCCTAAAAATTTTCCATTGAAGGTGTGGACCCCTTTGGAAATCTATTGTCTGTATATATAGTAGAATTCTGTTCAAATAGTTTTCAATCTAAGTCTTTCATGGACCCTTTAGATCAGAGGTCCCCAAACTGTGGGGCATGGAGGAATGTTCACAGGGCTGCAGATGAGGCCAGGGCAGCATGGCTGAGGCCTGGGCCAGCCCCACAGGAGGTGGGGGCAGAGGAGGGGCAGTGCCCCCACCGGGGCTCCGCTCCTGGCCTCGGCACCCTTACCCCTGCCCCCCAGGGCCGGTGCAAGGAAGTTTTGCGCCCTAGGCGAAACTTCCACCTTGCGCCCGCCCCCCCCCCAGCCCTGTGGCAGCTCCCCCCCAAGCCTGAGGTGCTCCCCACAGGGAGCCATGCAGCACCTCCCCACCCCAGCTCACCTCTGCTCCGCCTCCTCTCTGAGCACGCCGCCCCCGCTCTAATTCTCCTCCCCTCCCAGGCTTGCAGTGCCAAACAGCTGTTTGGTGCCACAAGCCTGGGAGGCAGGAGAATTAGAGTGGGGGCAGCGTGCTCGGAGAGGAGGCGGAGCAGAGGTGAGCTGGGGTGGGGAGCCCTGTGGCAGTTCCCCCCCCCGCCCTGAGGTACCCCCGCGGCAGCTCCCCACCCCGGCGAGCCGTGCGGTGCCTCCCCACCCCAGCTCACCTCTGCTCCACGTCCTCCTTGAGCACGCCGCCCCCACTCTAATTCTCCTTGCAGCGCCAAACAGCTGATTGGCGCTGCAAGCCTGAGAGGCGGGAGAAGTGGAGCAGCGACCGCGCGCTCGGGGAGGAACCACTGTAAAAAAAAAAAAAATGGGGGCACCGCTTTTTGGTGCCCCCAAATCTTGGCACCCTAGGCAATCACCTAGTTCGCCTTAATGGTAGCACCGGCCCTAATGCCCCCATCCACACCACCTGTGGTCCTGCTCCCAGCCTGGGGGGAGGGATTGCAAACAGAAGGGAGGACACAACCCTGAAAATTTTGGGGACGACCACTGCCTTAGACATAGTCCATGGACACCACAGGTTGAGAACCGCTGCCATAGTGAATTATTACAGAATCCTTACAATTACGGAATAACCACCTGTCCACAAATGTCCCATTCAGTGGCTGATGTATGCCACAAACCATGAGGGTTTACAGCCTTTGGTTTACATTGTAGGTAACGTAACTATGATTGTTCCTCATCTTATTAGTGCCTCATCTTTTTAAAATCCTATTAAATCCTAACCTTTAACAATTTGAGGCAAGAAGTTCCACAAATATGAACACACAAAACTTATTTCCAGTGATCAGCGTTATGTGAGCTTATCTGCAATTTCACTGAATGTCCCACCCCCTTATATTTGTATTACAAGAAAGTATAAACAGGCGCAACTGATCAGTACTTTACTCACCTCTCATACCCTATCTGAAGCCTCCTCACTAAACTAAACAGTCCCACTCTTTCCACTCCCCTCACAGGGAAGTATCGGTCATTTTTCTTGGACATAAGCTTTCATGGGAAAACATCCATTTCTTTAGATGCATCAGAAGTGGGTTTTTTTTAACTCACAAAAGCTTATGCCCAAATTAATTAGTGTGTAAATTGCCACCGGACTCCGTGTTGTTTTTATGGATACAGACTAACCCGGCTACCCCTCCGAGACGTGTCATCTTTCTTATTGCTCTCGGATCCCCTTCTGTTTCTGCCCCCCCACCCCGGTGTGTGAAGTCACATTGCAGCTCCCCAGTCACTGCTAAGCCTTGACCAAACCTGCCGGGCAGGGGCAGGGACACTCCCTCTCTACACCGGCTGCTAGAGGAAATCTATGGTGGGGTGACCAGATGTCCCAGCTGTATAGGGACAGCCCCAATATTTGGGGCTTTTTCCTATATAGGTGCCAAGTATCGCCCCCCTCCCCCCCTTGTTTCACACTTGCTACTCGGTCACCCCAATATACAGGGCTAGCGGGACTTTCACTTAAACTCTCCACGAGGAGGCCACAACTCCCCCCCTCCCTCAACGTCCACCGACCCCCGGCCGAGCCCAGGCGCGCTCACCCCGCCCCGCCGCCAGCCAGCCACCTCCCGCCTCGCCCCCCTTCTCCCCTCAACGGGACACGCCAGCCCAGCCCGCTCCGGGGGGGGCACCCCGTTCTCCAGGGCCCGGCCCTAGAGCCCCCGGGGGGGTCAGGGACCCGCTGCACAAGCCCCGGCCCCGGGGGACATCCCGCCCCCGCGAACAGGCCGCCGCCGCCGCTCGCACTTACCGGACGCGCAGCGACCGGCCCTTGAGCGCTGGGCCCCAGCCTCGCTCTCGGCAGAACGGTATTCAGACCGCGCCGGACGGCGGGACACACACGGCGCCTCCGCTCGGGCAGAGCCGGGCCCAGAGCCCCGGATGTGAACCTGGGCCGGGGCGAGGGAGGAGAGAGCGAGCGCGCGCAGACAGATTCCTCCAGCACTGCGCAGGCGCCGGCTGGGCACGGAGGGCTCTGAGCCAATCCCAGCTACAGGGGAGAGGGGGCGGGGGGAGGAAGTGGGGATTTGAAGTGAGGGTGGAGAGCGGGTTGGGGGGCTGTGGGAGGAGGTGGGGATGTGGGAAGTGTAGGAGGAGCTAGGGTCAGGGTGGGGGACAGGCCGGCTGTGGGAGGAGCTAGGGTCAGGGTGGGGGTTCAGGGGACGTGGGAGGAGGTGGGGATGGGGGAGTGTTGGAGAGGAGCTGGGTTCAGGGTGGAGACCAGGGAGGTTAGGGGGCAGGGAGGCTGTGGGAGGAGGTGGGGATGGGGGAGAGTTGAAGAGGATCTAGGGTCAGGGTGGAGAGCAGGTTGGGGGCCAGAGGGGGGCTGAGGGAGGAGGTGGGGATGTAGGGAGTGTTGGAGAGGAGCTAGGGTCAGGGTGGGGGTTGGGAGGAAGTGGGGATGCGGGAAGTGTTGAAGAGGAGCTGGGGTCAGTGTGGAGAGCAGGGAGGGTGACAAGCGGGGAGCTGAAGGGGGATGGGGAAGGGCAAAAGTCTTTATACTATGGCAGGGTGGATATTTTCCACCAAAACTTTTTTTTTTCCAACAGAAAATTGGATTTTTGACAAAACAGGGGAGGGGTGGCATGAAAACAGAACATTTCAATTTCAAGATGCTGCACTGGTGCCCCAGGGGTGATGTTGTTCAGCTGCCTCATTCCCTCCTCAATGGGATGTTTTCCCCAGCTTGGCTACAATATGCATCCCGTGGGGCCAGGGACTCCCATGAAGCACCACTGTGGCTCAGCAAGAGGGGAGCCCATAGCACATGCTGGGAGATGTAGTGTGATCATGGGGCATGCAGCAACCAAACTACAACTTGCAGGAGGCATCGTGGTTGTATTTCCAAAATGAAGTTTGGCCATAAAATTACCTATTTCAGTTATTTGCCAGGGTCGGGGGAAGACACCTTTTCCACCTACTCTACTTTAAACTCTCCTACCTCAGCCTCTCAGTGTTTCATACTGCCCCGCTATTCAGACACCCAGTCTCAGGCTGTGACTCTGGTGGAGCCCACAGCGTGCTTGATGCTTTCCCCTTCCAAGCCCAAAAGCAGGGACTATATTTACCCCAAAGAGCTTGGAAAATCCTGGTTCTGAGAGTTTGCACTGACTCCCATCATGGATGAAACACTACTCAGTGCAAATGGGTAGCCAGCAGGGCTTGACCATAACTTCCCTGCCCCGCTTGCTCAGGAGTTTGTGTTGTGTTTTTTTGGTGGCAAGCTCAGTATTGTAAAACTGCGGAGGATGAAGGACTTCTCTTAAATTACTGAATGCCCTACCTGTAATCTAATAAGGAGCTACTAAGAAATGTTTGGTAGCGTTTTAAAAAAAGGATGTTGCCAAGCAATAATCCTATAAAGAATCATACATTATGTAATTATTGTACCACAAACAAAACAACTGTGGGATGGTGTCCCATAAAATTAAATTGTGTCCTGTACTTTTCTTTTTCTCGTTTCCTTGAAATGTAAGTGGACAGACACCTTTCTTGAAGAACTATAGCAACGCAATAGCTGCTAGAGTATTGCAGGGAAACACAAGAAGGTAGACATTCATAGAACAGTACTATATATTCATTAGAAAATAGAGTTAGAGAGACAGAAAATATGAGCATTACAGTATGTACCAGTAAGCCAAAAAGACCCACACATTTTATTTGTGTAAATTAGAAATTGAACTAAATCAAAAACGCAACCAAACTAAATTTTATGTCATTCTGCTGCCTCTGCAGTGTGCCAAACTTATGCTTTAGATTCAAACACCTGAACTTTGGAAAAATTTGGATCCAGATCCAAATTCTGTGGCTCAGGATTATGTCTAGTGTAAACAGAAGTCATTCAGCAGAATGATTTCCCCCAGCATGTTGTGACTAGACAGACACAGGCTATGTCTACACTGCAAATAAACACCCACTGCTAGCGCATGTTAGCTGACTTGGGCTTGTGGGGCTCAGCCTGCGAGGCTATAAAACTGCAATGTCAATGTTTGGGCTCTGTCTGGAGCTAAGGCTCTGGGTCCCTCCCCGCTTGCACAGTACCTAGACCACAATTTTACAGCTCTGCAGCACAAGCCTCAGGAGCAAGTCAGCTGACATGGGCCAGCCAGGGGTGTTTAATTGCAGTGTAGACACACCCACAGAGGACTCAAGTAATTCCCCAGGCATATGTTTCTATTGCAATTTAGTAAGTGTGGAGAAAAAGGCTAGAGGTAGTTTAGCCAGTGAATTTAGTCAACCACCTTTTGATACAACATCTCTGCACCAATGACAGAGCTGGAAAAATAATATGCTAATATTTATTTTTGCAGAAATTAAACTATAAAATACAAAATACTTACTATGGAGGTACTTTATCATTGCTAGAAGTATGAATTAAAAAAATAAAATGTCTTATTTTTGCAGAATAGCTCTTTGAAGGGAGCTGCATCATCACCTTCTTTGTAGCCATTAGGATAACAATTGTTCTGTCTTGGCCAACCCCTCTGAAAATGGAACAACAACAACAAAAAAGCTGGGCCTTTTCCAACCCTTTTGTTTAGCTTAATTAATAAAGCGAATAACAAATAGGCAGCAGGCATTTTAGGTACTGTTCATGTGCCAGCCATGTCTCCATGAAACAAAATGTACTCGTATTGGAGAGTCACTTAACACAGTCTTACATAGTCTGATGAAAGATACAATAGAATTACTATATATATGTTGTACAAAAATGCCAGAGTCCTGTTACTAATGGAGAAGGTTAAAGCACTCTCAGTTGGGGAGTGAGAGGCAGAGACAAAACATAAAGAAGTAGGCAATTCTTAATTTAAACCTACAGAGAAAGTTGCCTTGGGCACAGTGCTTGAACCACATAGCATCTCTGAAGGCAAAGTATTATTTCAAAGAGTATCCTCAATATTTTGGAGCAAGCCAATGGTGAATATATTCCAGCAGGTGAGAGGAAAGTTTCTCTCCTTGTTTTGCAGTAGAGGCAAAGAATTATTCAATGAGAAAAATGTCCAAAGACCAAATGATAGGAATCTGGACTACCTCCTTCCAGTCAACAGGGAGATAGAAATGACATTTTATAAACATTAATTCAAGTTTTGTATATTCTTAAGGCCCTTACAAAAGCACTGCCACAAAAAATAGTAGACCACCTCAGACATAGTATGTATCAATTTAGATCAGATGGGCTGATCTGTAGTGCAGTACTTAATATGTTTTCTTCCCGCCTATGTCTCAGAACTTCCATCATGAATAATATAACTAGGTTAATATAAAACATGCAACAAGTGGGCTCAAGTCACCCTGAATGTATTGTTGACAGAAACCATCTGAATTCCAAAAAGAAGTTGATCTATTATTTTTCATACTTACTGGCCCAGACTTTTAGAAATACAGGCATGCAATTGTAGTAATTTGCATGGAAATCACTACTTAAACATCTAGTCATACGAACATTTAATCGGTAATTAAGAGTCCAGGTTATGCAGAGGCAATTGCAAATGCACAATTATAAAAAACTTGTTCTTGCTTCCTAAACTCAGGCAAATGTTTTCTGATGATCTCAGCTCCATTTGCTAATAAATTCCTCCAGTCTTAGTAAAGAGGACAGATTACTGTGACAGCTGTCTCTTAAAATCATCTGTCAGTCATATAATACAGTTTATGCCCCCTTCACACTGGGACTAACTCGGGGACCGTCTTTTTGTTATGTTTGTACAGCACCTAGCACAAATGGGGTCCTGGTCCATGACTAGGGCTACTAGGTGCTACAGTAAGAAAAAATATTATTAATATTTATTATTAATACAATGCCACAAGGCCTGATCCAAAGCCCATTGAAATCAATGATAAAATCAGGCCCCAAATTATTAGAAGCAACATGTACATCTCAAATTATATTATTCTGATCTTCTCTTCGTATTTTGAATATGAACGTTGCATTTCTTTTTGTTTGGCTGGAAACTAGCAGTTTGATAACTAAATATGATGTTTGAATTGCAAGGAAACTGTCTACAAAAAGGTATTATAAAAACTTGGCCTTCCTGTGACTCCTAAAATGACTGCATTGTTTACATTGAACTTTTAAACGGCAGGGGGAGTTCAAAAATAGGTAACGTGTTTTCATTACACATCTTCTAAACCATTTTACAACCATGTTAAATAACAGGTTGATTCTTGCAAGGTCAGGATGGGGTATTCCTCACTTCAGCTTAGAATCAGAAGGATGTGGGGAGGATAGGATCAGGGCCGGCTCCAGAGCCCAGCGGGGCAAGCACCCGCCTGGGGCGGCCCTTTCCCGGGGGGGCGGCAGGCTGGGCCGGCGGACCTGCCGCAGTCATGCCTGCGGGAGGTCCACCGGAGCCCCGGGAGGACCGGACCTGCCGCAGGCATGACTGCGGAGGGGACGCTCGGCCGGCGGCTCCAGTGGACCTCCCGCAGGCATGACTGCGGCAGCTCAACCGGAGCCGCCGGACCAGCGAACCGCCCGCAGCTGCGGGAGGTCCAGCCGAGCCGTGCGACCAGCGGACCCTCCGCAGTCATGCCCGCGGGAGGTCCGCTGCTCCCGCGGCTCGGGGGCGCCTCCCGGGCATGACTGCTTGGGGCGGCCAAATTTGTAGAGCCGCCCCTGGATAGGATAGCATAGGGGAGATTGGAATCTCATTTATGAGCATAAATTCAATTTAGTTGAAATCTGGTGGGAGGATACACATGATAGGATTGTAAAAATCAATGGCTATATACTATTTAGGATGGATCGAGTGGACAAAAGGGGAGGGGGTGTGGCACGCTATCAAAAATGGCATTACCTGTTTCTGAGTCATCAGGGAGAACAAGATGGGGTATTAAAGTTGATGTCTGCTACAGACCACCAAATCACAAATGGGAACTGAATGACTGCCTCCTTACATGCCTATATATACTGTGTAGGGGGAAAAAACTATGTAATCATGGGGGACTTCAATCTGCGTGACATATGCTGGAGGTCTCATGCTTCCAGTACTAAAACATCCTTGATTTTCTACAGGTTATAGATGACAATTTCCTGACTCAAAAAGGGTTGCAGTCAACACAAGAGACTTTTTTATTAGGTCTTGGCCTAACTGATAAAGAAGAACTGATCACAGAACCTTAGGTACAAGTGATCATGACTTGATCACATTTATACTGTGCAAGCAGAATAAAGTTCATACCAATAATATATATACCTGTTACTTTAACAGAGCCAGTTTCATAATGCTGAAAACAATTATGAGCTAAATCAGCTGGGAGGAAGAATTTAATCAGAAAATGTGAATGATAATTGGGAATAATTTAAGAACACCTTACTAGAGGCCCCAAAAGCCGCAATCAGCCAACTGAGAAAGAAGGCCATACTGGTTAAAAAAAATGACCTGGTTTAGAGGGTAGGTGAAAGCAACTATATATATATAAACATATGGAAGAAAGAGGAAGTTGATAGCAATGAATATGAATCAGAAGTTAGGAATTGTAGAAAATTGCTAAGGGGCACAAGAAGAACCCTATGACCAGCAGAGTTAAGGACAATATGAAGGAACTTTTAAAATATGTTAGGAACAAAAAGAATTCTGACAATGGTATTGGTCCATTACTAGATGGAAGTGGTAGAATTATCAATAACAATGCATAAAAGGTAGATGTGCTCAATAAATATTACTGATCTGTATTTGGGGGAAAATATAGTTTCATCATATGCTGATGAAAACACTCTTTCCATTTCAGTAGTATGGTCTGAAGGATGTTAAACAGAAGCTATTAAAGTTAGATATTTTTAAATCAGCAGGCCCAGATAACTTGCATCCAAGAGTTTTTAAAGAGCTGTCCGAGGAGTTTGCTGGACCATTAATGTTGATTTTCAACAAGTCTTGGAGCACTGGGAGAAGGTCCAGAAGACTAGAAGAAAGCTAATGTGCCAATTTTAAAAAAGGGTAAATGGGATGAGCTGGGTAAGGAGAGGCCTGTTAGCCTGACATCAATACCAGCAAGACAATGGAGCATCTGTTTTGGGACTCTGTTAACAGTGGATTAAAGGAGGGTAATGTAATTAATGCAAATTGACATGGGTTTATGGAAAATAGACTCTTTCAAACTAACTTGATTTTTTTTGGGTGAGATTACAAGTTTGGTTGCTAAAGGTAATACTGATGATGGAATATACTTGAGTCTTCTATAAGGCATTTGCCTAGGTACCACACAACATTTTGATTAAAAAACTAGAATATACAGTTAACATGGCACACATTAAATGGATTTAAAATATAATTGTAAATGGGGAATCATCATCAAACAGGTGTTTCCACAGGGACTGGTTCTTGGCCCTATGCTACTTAACATTTTTATCAATGAGTTGAAAGAAAACATCAAATCATCACTGATAAAGTTGTCAGATGACACAAAAATTGGGAGAGTGGTAGATAAAGAAGAGGCCAGCTCATTGATTCAGAACGATCTCTTGGTAAATTGACCGCAAGCAAGCAATATGGGTTTTAATATGGCTAAGTGTAAAGATATACATCAGGGGAAAAAGAATGTAGGCCCCGCTTACAGGATGCGGGACTCTATTCTGGGAAGCAGTGACTCTGAAAAAGATTTGGGGGTCAAGGTGTATAATCAGCTGAACAAGAGCTCCCAATGCGACACTGTGACCAAAATGCAATCCTGGGATGCCTAACTGGAACTCTCAAGTAGAGAGGTTATTTTACCTCTGTATTTGGCACTCGTGTGACTGCTGTTGGAATACTGTGTTCAGTTCTGCTGCCTACACTTTAAGGAGGATGCTGATAAATTGGAGAGGGTTCAGAGAAGAGCCACAAGAATGACTCAAGGAATAGAAAACATGCCTTACAGTGACAGATTCAAGGAGCTCAATCATCTGTTAACAAAGAGATGGTTAAGGGGTGACTTAATTGCAGTCTACCAATATCTACATTGGAAACAAATATTGAATAATAGGCCTTAAACCTAGCAAAGAAAGGTATAATATGACCCAATGGCTGGAAGTTGAAGCTAGACAAATTCAGACCGGAAATAAGCCATACATTTTAACAGTGAGAGTAATTAGCCATTGGAACAATTTACCAAGGGTCATAGTGGATTCTCCACCACTGACAATTTTTAAATCAAGATTGCATGTTTTTTCTAAAAGATCTGCCCTAGGAATTACTTTGAGGGAGTTCTCTGCCCTGTGTTATACAGGAGGTCAGAGTAGATTAGTGGTTCTTAACCTTTACTGCAGCCTGCACACCTTTGGTTCTCAAAATATGTTCTCGCACCCCTTATCAAAAATCAAAATATGGTCTCGCACCCGTTAAACCTAAAAAACTGGTTCTCGCACCCCTTAAACTTAGATATATTTTTGTTTGTATATTACAGTAATCATTAAAAAATGTAGAATGTTAATAAATACATCGGTTTGATGAAACAAAGTAGTTGTACTTATGTGCCTGTGCTTAATTTGTGTTTTCAATGATTTACCTTCTAATAAAATCTGGCATGTCTCACACCCCCAGAAAGGGCATCTCGCACCCCCAGGGGGTGCGTGCACCCCAGGTTAAGAACCACTGGACTAGATGATCCCAATGCCCCCTTCAGGCCCTGGAATCTATGAATCTACAAGCAGACTCCCTCTCACTGCTGCCTATTTGGGGAATAGGAGCGAGGGAGGGGGTTCGTAAAAAGAGGGAGTGGAGAGGAATTTGAAACAATCCATCTCTGGGCTGGTCTACACTACGGGGGGAAATCGATCTAAGATATGCAACTTCAGCTACGTGAATAACGTAGCTGAAGTCGAAGTATCTTAAACTGAATTACCTACCGTCCTCACTGTGCGGGATCGATGTCCGCGGCTCCCCATGTCGACTCCACTACCACCGTTCGGGTTGGTGGAGTTCCGGAGTCAACAGGAGCTCATTCGGGGATCGATATATCGCGTCTAGATGAGATGTGATATATCGATCCCCGAGAAATCGATTGCTACCCGCCAATACGGCGGGTAGTGAAGACGTACCCTCTGTTTTGGCTGAGGGGAATAGTATACCAAGATGGGCAGGGCAAACATATCACTTATATCTACAAATGTTATGGTGGGGAGGAGGAACTGTCACTTTTTAGGTATCTGTGCAGAGGAATAGGACCATCTTTTGAGGAGAGCTTAAGGAGTAGGGAGGGAGCTGCTGTTCCTCTTTTTATCCATTTCATCTTTTCAGGTAACCCCACGATTCACTGCTTGATGAAAACAAGCAAAATACATGATGAGTAGCTACTTCTTAGCAAGAAAGTAAATACAGAGGTTTAGTATGTCTTAGACTTTCTTTTCCCCCCACACGTACAAGTGTTTTCAAAATATGGAGTAAAACATTTAACCACTGATCTGTGGTGAATTAGGGGCTACTATGAGATATTATCTTATCAAGCACATGGCCCCTGAGTTCTAGAATGGTCAGTGTGGATGCTCTTGCAGAACAGAATCACAGAGTATAACAAACTCCTTTTAAAGTTAGTTGGAGCAATATGAAAAGTCCTGTTATGTCCCTGTGACCTATCCACATGTGGAGAAAAAAAAGACAGGAAATAGTTTTGCCTGCAGTACTAGACAGCATTTCCACATTACTGGTGCTATCATTGCCCCCCTGCCGATGATCTGATGTTGAATGCCAAATGACACAGCTCACTGAACAGTAAGGGAAAGGATGTCCTTGTGTGCTGATGCTACAGATGTGTGATGCTAGGTATTAAAATGAGGTTGCAGATCAGTGGAGGGAAAGCTAATGTTATATTTATGAATAAAGTTAAAGCCACAAACTTTTTATTATTAATTGATTGGAAAAATGACTTGGCCCAAGCACGCGATCAAACACTGATATATTAATGAAGATGTTATAAACAGGGAACATTATGGCAAGATTAATATGACTATTCTCAGTTGAGCATCAATGGTCTTCTCCGCACTGAAAAGAACACAGAGGAAGTGCATGAGCTGTCGATGAGCTATCCATGTTGATACATCTGAAAGGTGGTGAAAGTGCAAGATTGAACAGAGATAGAGGTAGAAAAGTAGACTGGGAGTCATAAGCATAAAAATACTAATCAAAGCCATGGGAAGTGAAATGTGGAGAGGACCAAGGACAGAGTAGGTCACAGAAGAAGCTACCAACAAGCGGACCCTTTGTTTGAATACTGTTTCAAGTTTCTGTATTACAGCATGATCTAACTGCCATTAAAGAAAGAATCTTGCTGGAGCAAAACACTGTTAATTGGATGTGGTCCTTGAAGAGGAGAAAAACTTCCTGGAAGTGCAGACAACATGTCTCATTTACTTAACTCAAAATAAAACACTCTCATAGAGGAAATATCAGAGAAAGGAATTTAAAATTGCTTGATTCCTTGGAATATCTATCCAATGTTGTTCACTGCATGGATCATCCTTCATTTTACACTCCTTTTAGCTTTCATGGAGAGAACCGTGTACTCTTACTTTTATTAACTCTAAATCAGCGGTTCTTTCTATACAGGAATAGGAGGGTGGTTACAAGTGCACCTGGAGCTGTTTGTGTCCACCAGGTTGTGAACCTGTGCTCCAAAGCACTGAGAACAGAAATGCTGGATCATGAAACGGAAGTTCTACAAAACTGTAATATACAAGGGAAATTAATCTCACATCACTATAAACTCCTACCCTATTATTATACTCAGGTAGCTCATTATCACGTTTTTTTCTTTCTTTCTTTAAGGTTTAAGCTCTGCTGACAGATTTTTAAGTCACTACAGATTTACTCACTTGCATACCGGGAGCAAGACAACAACCTTCACATGGTGCTCCTGCTAAGTGTGGGTGGTTTTTTGTGCTTTGTGCAAATTCACTAATATACCAACGTCAGCAACTGGCCACTGGATGTCGCATTATCAACCTCACAGTGAAAGTAGCAACTTGCATACCTTATGGCTCCTCTAAATGTGTAGTACATTGTGTGTCTGGCACAGAACCCAGTGTGTATAACTTCCAAGGTCATTGGCTACAGGGATGTTGTCTGTTTCTGAAAGGTTGTCACCCCCAAATGTCAATATACTCTCCTGAGCATGCTCAATTTTGAAAGTGTCTGACATCTGGGTGGGACACATTCCATATATGGGATGGTGGGGAGGTCTAACGTGCCGCATCATACTAATTACAGCAATCTGTTGACAAAACGCTGAGTTGGATGTCCACTTTTCCACTTTCTGCTGTGGAGTTAGGGCTAACGTCTGACAATAGCTATGCACTGAAAGTTGTCTTTGTGGCTGCCCAGCCACAGCCACGGGAAAACTATTTTGAGCCTTAAATAGTGGAAACATAGGAAATACAGCACATTGCAAGGGTTACAGCCACCCTTCTGGAGATGCTTGGATGTAACTGAGCAGATTTACACTGCGGCGGAGATCAAAAAGTTTTCCTCTTTTTAATATGTGAAACCAACTTATTTCATTCTTTAAAACAAAGGAATATTTCCCACAAAAATATACACTTTATAGCTGTATTTATGGTGGTCTGTCATATCTGTTCCAATAAAGTAAATGCACCCCACAGTATATATGTGCAGACATGATGCTTACAGCTAAACTCTCAATCCATTTAATACACAGATACTTCTGGCTCTCAGGGAGTGCAACTGTCAAGACTACTTACATTTTATGGTGGGCTTTTATGACTAAACAATCGAGAGCAAGTAGAAAGCACATGGATATATCTATATATTTATCTTACGAGCAAATGAGTAACGTTAAAGATAAACAGTGCTAAAGAGGACCAAACCAACCTTCCATCCATAAACATGCATACGCAATTCTTTTTAGTTATCAACCCAAATGATTCAGCAAGACAAAATATTCCAGTGCCATTACTATGATATGCCACTCATCAGGACAGTGGTACAATTAGTGATGTCAATATTCCCAGGAACCAAAAGTCTCCTCTCATCCTGATTTAAATAATGTAGAGTATCTCCTCTGATGTCCCTAGAGATACACAGGTGAAAAACCAGGATAAGGATCAAGAATTAGGCCCCTTTGAGTTTAAATGTATCTTTGCACAAAAAGTGACACAACTGTATTTTTTCTAACCCTTAAGCAAAGATTGTGGTTTGCTTTAATAAATTTCTCTCCAGTATCAAAATCTGCAAATATAAGTACACTAATGTCTGTCTCAGGAAATGAAACTGCTGAAAAAGAGCAAAAATGTTATTGGCCTTTTCTGTTTTGCTCAAATATAAGCAAATACTTTTAGAATAAAAAACAAATGCTATTTCCTTTAGTATCGAATTTTGTGTAATAGTGAAAGTAAAAACGGAACATAACCTTTGCATCTTTTAGGCACAAATTTTACAAATTACTTTCATTGTGCTTTCTTTTTCACTGGAGCTATTTTCAGCAACAAAAATAGCTTTTTATGTAGTCAAAAATGGAAGTGGGACATTTACTGAGATGAAAATGAAATGTTGCCTGACAAACAAGCAAAGAAAAACGGTGAAGGTAATAATCCAGTTTTCATAGAAAGTAGCCAAAAATTGGTCTTCTCATCATTTCTCCTGTGGCACCCCCTTCCCCGCCCCTCCCCTTTTGAAACAGCTCTATTACGCAAGTATTTAAAAAAAGAGCTACATGGGGAAAAACAGCTTTTAAATTTAAGATGCTTTTTACAATGCTGCAAGAAATTAGGTGAAAATATTTCTCTGTTTGGACGTACTGATGTTTAAACTCCTCTACATTTGGCATTGGAGAGGGAAAGCTAAAAGTTCATAAACTTTTTTGCTTCACATGCTTAGATGGGCCCCATGGAAAGCTGTGTCACCAAAATAGTTCACAACCCTAATTACAGTGCACACATCTTCTACAGAATGACATTTTGGGTTCTCGAGGCACTTTTAGATCAGATTTAAAATACACAAACTACTTCATTTGTTGTAAGCATGTGTTATTATGTAATATATTTTCTACATTAATTGCTTCCCATTGTAGTAAATACAGCATGGTGTGTTTGGATTAGGCTAAAAGATGTTGAAGAATAAAATATTATACAATTTGTTAAGCCGGCTGGTATAGAACTCCTAAAACCGATAAAACAAAATCTTTTTTAGTTGAGAATCTTTTCGTATCCGTTTTCAAAAGCTATGCTTCAGCACAAGACTCCAGCGTCTCTATATTTAGATTCCGCATTATTCCAAACCCACTCTGGATGTCAGGAATTTTACACAACTACAGTTTTGTTATTAAATAAATCTTTATCACTTCATGCTTTAACTGGAATCCTAGAAGTTAACAGAAATGACCTTGCTAACATATACTATCTCTGGGATTCCACTTTCACAGGCACATATTTAGACCTCAGCTGCATTGTTGAGGTGCCTAAAAAGAGTACAAATCACAGTTTAAACAGTAAACTCTGCAAACTTTTAGGAACTTATGCCATGTCAGAAGATCTCCTTCCCCTTTCTCCAGAATACAGTTCAGAGTTTAACAAATTAAGGGATAGAAGCACTGTTGTAGAAAAAATAACCACATGAACAAAAGTCAGTTTTACCTTGGAAAATGTTATTGCCGTTCCATTTTCTCTGCACTTATTTTTTTCTCTCTAGTTCCTTTCCAAGTGATTTCTATTTCTCTGTCCTCTTCTCTCATACTGGCGACAGAGAGGCTAGGGGTGGAGCCCTAAGCAAAGTATCCCCCTGCCTGCTGGGAGAACTGAGGTATCAGATAACACATACTCCACAGCAAAGGAGCAGAGGCAGTTAAGCTGGGAGATCTGTGTTTATGTGTAAGAGAGAAAGAGTTCAAATTCCCACTTTAGAAACTTTGTGGAAAAGTTATCCCTCAATTTTATTTTTGTTTCCTTCTTCCATCTTGAAATAATATCCTTAATTCCAGTACAATGTAGCCATATTTTGTTCGGCGTCTTTCATACAATCCACATAAAAATGATTAAATCATATTGTTACTAGAAATTATTGATTTTTTTCCCAATGAATTATTTGTTCAGTGCATTTTTTTTCCTGTTTGCAAACTGTGAACCGAAGGTGATATTCTCAAATGTATTGACTATTTGTTTTCTGTTTCCCTGTAAATAGATACTTTTGGGCTAAACAACCCTTATTTTAGATTAAAAGGACAACAGAACAAAGAACAAAAGGTAAGTCTCTAGGAGAGAGCAAAGTATATGCTCTCTCTCGGGAAATGTATTGAACACGAAATGGCTGCCTATCCTGCTTACAACAGAGTCTTTGGCGATTTCCAGGTGCAGTGTACTTATATAGCTATATTCACACTTTGGGTATATCTGCACTGCAGTCAGATGTGTGATGGCAGCACATGTAGAAACGCTGGAACTAGCTTTAATCTAGCAAGCTAGTGTACCAATAGCAGTGAAGGTGTGGCAGCATGGACTTCAGCAGGGGCTAGCCACCTAAATACGTACCCAGGGTCCCAGGCCAACTTGTACAGCTGCAAACGCCTACACCAGTAAGTAAAATCATTCACGGGACTAAGTGAATGGAGGGCAAGACCTTAACAATTACAATAAGGCAGTGTGTTTCTCAAACTGGGGTCACCGCTTGTGTAGGGAAAGCCCCTGGTGGGCTGGGCCGGTTTGTTTACCTGCCTCGTCCGCAGGTTCGGCCGATTGCGGCTCCCATGGGCCGCAGTTCGCCGCTGCAGGCTAATGGGAGCGGCTGGAAGCGGCGGCCAGTAAGTCCCTTGGCCCGCGCTGCTTCCAGCAGCTCCCATTGGCCTGGAGCAGCGAACCGCGGCCTGTGGGAGCCGCAATCGGCTGAACCTGTGGACGAGGCAGGTAAACAAACCGGCCCAGCCCGCCAGGGGCTTTCCCTATACAAGCGGCGACCCCAGTTTGAGAAACACTGCAATAAGGCTCTTTTCAGTCTAGTGCTTAAGCACTTATCACGCATATTGGTCCTCCATGCTCACTGGGTAATTAGGACTGCTATGACTGACCTTACTGGCTACTATTTTACTGTATTTATATTTTATTATATAATATCTTGTATGTTTCTAACTGCATGTTGTTTAAATTGTTAGTGCAGCAACTAGAGTATCTCTGTTACGCTACAAAATCAGTGTAAACTTGTAAATTACACAAATAACAAACAACCAAAGCTATTAACAGGGATAAGACCTGTTCAGAGCCAGGATTATGTGAAATGATTTTTGTTTACACCAGCAGGGCTTTCACTGTCAGATAAGAACAATGAGTTTCAGGTGCGAGAGATTCCACAAGTCTATAATGAGTTTACACTGTTATACAAATATTCATTAATTATTATAATCTACACTAAGAAACTATTACTAACAGTGGCACATTAAAGGTTGTTTGAAGAGATGCCTCAGTTTAATTAATCTTCATTATGTTAAACCAGTCACATTGTGTAATGTTTCTGTGCAAATAATATTAATACAGCTAAACGTACTAGATTTTCTTCCTTCAGCCCTTCAATTTTCATTTTATACAATGGAGAACAGTATGCTTTGAAATGGACACTTCCAGCACATCTTTCCTCCAAGGATATTAAACCCCTTGACAAACATTTACTAATTCATTTCTCTGGCAAGAAAGGTATTATTATTTGCATTTTAAAGATAGGGAAAATGAAACACAGATGGCGAAGGTGACCTGCCCAAGGGTCATGCAGCAAGTCTGTGGCAGAGCTGGAGATAGTAGAAACTATAATCTTGTCCCATATTCCCAGTTCTGCACTCTAACCACTGGATTGCATTGCTTCTCTAACAACGTACTTGTATGTAAGTGTAACGCCATTGTCGGCGGGTGGGATTGAACCAGGGACCTCTGGAGCTTAGTACATGAGCCTCTACAGCAGTGGTTCCCAAACTGGGGTTTGCGAACTGGGGTTGGCACAATGTTACAGGGCGTTCGCCAAAAAATTCCTTAATGGCGGCCAGAGGACTCTGAGCATTGGAGGCAGCAGGTGGGACCCGGTTGCGGAGGCAGCAGCTGAGCCCCGGTCAGCGCGGGGCCGGCAGCCTGAGCCCGCGGCAGTTGGGGCTGGCAGCACGAGCCCCAGCAGTCAGCAGGGGTCAGCAGTACAAGCCCCGCGGCGTGCAGAGCCGGCAGCCCAGACCCCAGTGTGGGGCCAGAAGCCTGAGCCTCCTTGCGAGCAGGGAGGCAGCTTGGACCCCGGTCCTTGGCAGACAGGGGAAGTTGGGTGGCATGAGGGGCAGAGTGAGCAAGAGGCCACGCTGTCCAGGCTAATTTGTCCCTCATGAGGCACCCCCCTAGGGATGGACCTGGTGGCAGAAGAAAAGGTGTTTGTGCCCCAAACCAGCCGGAATCACACTGTAGTCAATGTTAAGGTGCCTCAGTAATTCGATACTAAGTCATTCTCTCTGGAGTGCTGTTTTGCTTCAATGAGAGGTGAGTGAATCTTCCCATTTTCTAGTTTGTTGGTTGTTAGCCTCACACTGAGGAGATTTAAAATTAAATCCCTGGAAATATTCATTTTTAGGAGGAGATTCAAGAGATATCACATTTTAGTGAAAAGGGTTCACGGGTTGTTATTATTTGAGAACCACTGCTCTACAGTATGAGCTAAAAGCCAACTGACTCTCAGCTAAGGGTGTAGCGCAGACTCATTTAACTCTCTTTCTAAGTGGTCTCGGTGCCATTAAAGGGGCAGAGCACCACACCCAGGAGGTGTGTGGCTTACATATGCATAAAGCAGATGTAGTTCCACTGAAGTGTTCCAGTCACATCATGAACTCTGCCATTTTTCTTTTTCTAGAATCAGTAGAAGGAACTAGATATTACAGTCTGGGTAACCCAAAGTGATATTCCTGGAAAGGCCACAATAAAACAATTTAAAATCAATCCTTGCTTGCCTTTCTGCAGCCCAGTTTGATTGTGCATTAATAAGCAGGCACAAAATGATATGCAAGATACATATTAAGATTTCTATTCAATCACCCTGCACAAAGCCTTTAAGTGAATGGGGGTTGAATGAGCATAACAGCACATTGGTCCTCAGTGTTTAATAATATGGTGCAGCAAACATAACCACATACTATTGTCACCTATCTACTATGCAAGTAAAGGTAGTATTATTATTCCAATTCTGTACTCTCTGATTGCCATATTTTGAAGATTATTGGTAAATAAAGGAGACAAAAATTATAATTAATAATATATATTAGCTTGTACAATACTAATTAGGCAGATGCATTTGAAGACAACTTCTACCTGGTGTCACTCATCAGACATTCTTGTCTGCAAGCAGCGCAGATTATTTAAATTCATCAATGTAAACAGTTTTGGGTATTTAAACAATTTGGGTCAAAATCTGGGTCTAGACCAAGTAGTTTACCCCTCTCTTCCTGTAAACAGGACACATTAATCTTGCAAAAACAGTGTTAAATTGAACCCCTCCCTGCAATCCTTCATGCAGATTAATCCTGGAGTAGGGGGATTCATTTGCACAGGATGGAGGAAGATGAAGCTGCATCAGCGTGCATGTTGTGTGCTAAAATGTGTGGCTGACTTCTATGCCCCATCCCAGAATGCCTTTCCATGGTTCCAATGACGTGGGACTGTAGGATAGCATCTCCATTGTTTCAGTGAGGAGCGAGAATCAGATCCTCCCCCCATGCTCCCCTGTGCTCTGTGGTGTTTGGGGCCTCTGCAGTACATATATGCAGCTCAGGCCTAAATTTGTTCCACTATTTGTAAGCATAAGGGGCCAGGTTGTCCAGTGCATTATGGCTCCTTTACAACACTCAAGTATTATAAAGGGTATGCAATCTGGCAACAAATTCCAAGCAGAGAATATCCCCAGCATGGAGAAATTCCCTGTTAGGAATAACTGAATTGTAGGCAGGCCCGTGCCTCTGTCCCCTTCTCATTCTCCGCACTCCCCGTGTGAAAGGCATGTTGTGGGAGAAGTAGTGATGGAACAGATTTTTCCTACGTCAATCCTCCACTGGTTTAGTGTCCATTAAGAAAGCAGAATTTACAGGCTATGGAGGACTGGATGGCTCAGGGACTATGAAGGTGTTTACCTCTAAGTCCCTCATGGAGATCCTGTGTGGATATTATAGCCACAGGAAGGTTATCTCATAATCTATTCAATGTGAAATGCATTGGAGGTTTAAATCTAGGTTCTCATCACAGAAGCTATCACTACTTTGTCGTGTGCCTAACCTGCCTGGTGTTGAGTGCCTCCAGCCTTCAGAGCTATTATCTAAAGATCTTGCATTTTGTTAAAGAAAAAAAGGAATTAGCAGCAATTGCAATGCAATAAGCCTCGCAGATGTATTTCTTGAAGCACAGCACATCACACTCAGACTTTAGTATTAGTAATGGTTTTGTTATTCCAACATATCCACTTAAACAAGTAAGTGACTTGCACCCTTTGTCAGACAAATTTAACTAGAAAAGCCCAACTTTCACTAGTGGGATAGTCTTCTTTTCAGAGCTGTTAGGTTTGGAAACCCTAATTCAGCAAAATATTTAAGCAAGTGCTTAGATGTGAGAAATCTCATTTCTATTCAGTAAAGTGCTTCTGTCCATGCTTTACTTTAAGTACATGCTTAAGTACATGTCCCATTGACATTAAGTACTTTGCTGTATCAGGCTCCTAAGGCTGGTGGCATTGCATCTGTCTCAATGAGCTTGTTTTGGCAAAATGTCTTTTACTTTCAAGACCAACAAACTGACAAGCAAGCAAATAAGAATTAAGTTTTTGCCTCTCTGAAGAAAATGATAAACCGAATCATCATACTGTCCCTTAGGGAAAACACACATCCACAGAATGTGTTGTGGATTTCCTTGATGCTATCACACTGTTACTATCTATTAATGAGAGGCTGTCTTATAAGCAGTGAATGAATGAATGAATGAGTGTGTATCCCTATCTTTTCTCTAGTTCTATACACTAGTCTTAGTGGTCATCATTTTTAATTAAACTAGAGCATGTTCTGGCTTTTTATGTTCAATTGCTTTTACTTCAAACATAGACAAAAGCTTGTGTTGTTAAGAGACTCTGAGCCAGAGCTGCAGCTGGCTTAAATTGGCTCCACTGACTTCAATGGAGTTACACCAATTTACATCAGCTGAGAATCTGTCTTTATGAATTCCCATGTCATGTATGAACTCAAATGAATTGGTTCTACATCCAGGGGTGAAACCATTATTTGCAAGTGTTTCACGTTCTGACATAGGGTGGCCAGATGTCCCGATTTTATAGGGACAGTCCCGATTTTGGGGTCTTTTTCTTATATAGGCTCCTATTACCCCCATCCTGATTTTTCACAGTTGCTGTCTGGTCACCCTATTCTGACATAAAACACTGATGTCTGGGAATGTTTGGTTGCATCTGTTTTTCTAAATACAGTTGGATTAGGTAATTTAGTGGGACTAGTTGTTTATCTCAAGAAGAATGAATGAATCAAGTCTGAAGGCTAGCCAACACAAGTTCCAGTCATCCGTAGGTTTTTAATTAAAACAAACAAAACAAAAAGGAAAGAAAGAAATTAAACATTGTTATAAAATGTTGTATGCAAGATTGTGTTACTCAAATAAATGACTTGCAAACCATTTTTTTCCATTAAAAACGATAAATTTAAAACCATTAATACGCTTACATTGATTCACCAATGTAGTGATCAGAGCTAAAACAGTCATTGGAAGTCACTGAATACAAATTCCTTTATAGAGCTGTTAGAAAATTGTTCCATCAAAGTTTTTCCTCTTGGAAAATGCAGTTCTGTTGAAATTGAAACATTTTGCAAAATCATGTCAATTTTGCCAAAATTTCATTTCGAATTTTAAAAAATGGACTTTTTGACATTATTGGAACAAAACATTTTGATTTTTCCTGTTGAAATGGCTTATTTCAATTGTTTTTTTAAAGTCAAAAAGAGAATATTTCAGTTATGCCATACTGAAAGATTTTAATCACTCTGAACAAATAAATAAATAAATTGGAATTCAAATTTTCCTTTGGAAAATTTCAAAGTTTATGAAACTGGAACACGAAAAATTTTTGAAATCCTCTGCAAAATGGAATGCCCATTCTCTGCACAACTATTTTCATTTATACTGACACTACTACAAACTGAATGTGAAAACTGCCTTTAACGTGCGTGATGTGCTTCTATTATCTTATGAACATTAACAATTATTTTTTAAAAGACAGAAAAAAATTATTATTAGAGCAAGAGCCTAAGAGACATAAGGAGCTTGCAAAGAACATTCAGATTTTCCTCATAAGCACAAAATATTCATGCTGGTGTTAGCCACTGCCGCCTCAAAAATCTATTGGAAATACCATTTATTAGACAGCGAAAAATGTTGAGTAGGGTGGCTTTTCCCTGGTCCTATCCCCACTACCTGCTTGACACTTACCTGAAGAAAATGATCATGCAAAGATCTGCAGAAAGTCCTCCTTCGGCCCATACAGGGGAGGTAATGCTGTGCAATGACTGCTCCCTTCCACCCCCAAACACACACATTCTGAATCTGCCATGTGCAGAGATATCATCCCATGTTTCCTCTGTGCCTTGTATCAAGGGGAGCATAGGGCTTTCAGTAAGGACTGCGTTATTTGGCCCTGTATTATGAAACAAAAGGTAGTTTGAAGCAAGGGTGCATTCAGGATAGATAAGTCATTGTCAAACACCCTGGAATGAGATTGCATTTCAAATCCATGAGTTTAAGCCAAAGATGCCAACTTCACATCCTGAATCACTGTAAACTATAACGATTTTAGCACTTCCTGAGTTTTGCTGTTTCTGACATGCAGGGCTGTGCACACAGGTGGTCTTGTTTTTTCTTGAATCCCTCAGGAGCTGGATGCTGATCATTTAGATGAGGGTTAGTACTTTGAAAATAACGGGCCTGATTCACCTTTCACTTGTACCAGTTTTGCAACAGTATCCTTCTATTGCCTCCAGCTGAATGATTCTTAATTTACACTGGTATAAAATGAGAGGGAAGTCAGGCCCCATGTGCACATTAGGCATTGAAAACTGTTGTTGTTTTTCTGTTGTTTTGCAAATCCAGAAGTACCATCCTAGCTCCTGAGTACAGGAAGCGTTTGGACTTCTGCAATGGGCTAGTTTCTTGTTGGGGGTGGCTATAGACTCAGACTTCTTAATTTTTATTTTTATTATTTACACTATGAACATGGGCCTCAGCAGTGCCTTCTGCCTCCTCCCACGGATCAGAGCTGAAAAGCCAATAAGGGATGATGGCTGATTCCATTGATAAATTTGCTCCAAAGAAATATGTTGAATATTGACAGCCAATTCCTTCATAAATTTATACCTGTGCAACCATTTTGAGTCCGTAAAATTTAATGAGTTCAATAGGGTTATGTGGTGTAATTGAGATGATTATCTATTATAGGCCAAGTCATACAATTTTTATGTAGGCAAAGGTCCTCTTGGCTTCTTCCTGAATAAGGGTTGATTAATGGCTGCAGGATTTAGCCTTATGTTAATACAACATTTTAATGCACAACATTTGCACACTGCAGTACTAAATCTGTGTCCACTTAACAAGGTCAGAATAAGTTAGCAGTGAAGAAGTATGTTAAAATGCTGCATAGAGTGGAGTTCAGATGTGGTGGAGTGGATTATAGGGAGCCCACTGTATTCCAAACAACTTCTAGACACGGCTTTGGCACGTGTGTTTTTTAATGACATGCTTGCCATTTGGTCTGATGCCATGTTGCATAATGCTAGAGTGCTAATGTTTGGGGTCTGGGGCGTTCTTTTATAGCAAAAGGAAAGCTTCAGGACAGTGAACTTTGCTGTGCCATCATGGCAGAATGCCACCACATAAACACCTGCATTAGAGAAGCAAGAGTGTTTGGAGACACAGGGCATCTCTTTCAAAAGACAGATCACAGTGTGGTCAGGCACCTGAGCCTTCCCAGTAGAATTCTTAATCCCCGAGGAAAGGAGGGGATTATCTTGGAAAAGTTATTCTCTTTGCGGTAGACTGAAACTATTAAATAACTTGCTATGTAGCTGGCTGTGCACAAGTGCATTGGAGTCTGGGGAAGAGGCCACCAGGCATTTGCTTCCCTAAATGGGGGCAAGTGACAATGCACTTCTGATGCTCCCTGAGAGCAAGGATTGTTCTAGGCTAGCATCACTAACCACCACCAAGGAACTGGGGTGAGAGGACTGAGCCACACCCAAGGCCGGCGCAACCCATTAGGCGACTACGGCAGCCGGATCTTTGGCCACCCCAGTTGTCTTTGGTATTTCAGGGGCGGGACCTTCCGTCGCCTCTGTTGGGGGCGGCATTTCGGGGGCGGGACCTTCCGCCGCCCTAGGGCTGCAAAAAAGCTGGCGGCGCTCCTGGTCACACCCACACTGCCAACAAGTGGAGCTCAACCAGAACAGCTGGGAAAGCATGTTGCATTCTTTCCAAAGGTGAGGCCCGTGAGGTGTTCTAGCTGAATCAACATGAATTCCTCCGGGGACTCCCACTGTGGCCCAGCCCCTTTGCATTGCCCACAATGCAGACCCTGTCTTAAAACCACACAATCTGGCTCTAGGAATTTTTCCTCTGAAAACTGTCTCCTTACCAAGGTGCTGGTCATAGAACATCTTATCCTCGTGGTACCTCTCTGTAGAACTTTATTATTCCGACCAGTATCCTCGTGGAAGCATATCATCATACAGGGAGGCGAATTGAGTCAGCTCAGCATGGCTCAGCAAGCTGCCCGGTTGTGCTCCAAAATCTAAGTATTTGTTTAAAAAATAATTTCGGGTCTCTGGCCTTTATGACTGCAAAGAGAACCTTCCTCTTGGGAACAGAATGTAAAATGATGCAATGTTCATCTGTCTGAATCTGTGGACAGCCTGGAAAAAAATAGCTCGAGGGAGTGTTAACCTCCATATTCATGTAAGTGGGCTGTGGATTCCTTCTCATAGATCCTGACTGGAGGATGCATGGAGATGTGGAGAACTACCTGAGTTCTCCGCTGCATGCTGTTCCCATCTCTTGATCCCACAGAACCCTCTCTGCAGACACTTCATTGGGATTCTTATCCATGCACAGGAGGGAGATGGCCACTCTCTGTATCATTAACCCCACTGATTTTGTGCAAGATCATGCTGACGTAGGGTAAAATTCTGCCTGTGGATGCCAGCACTGATTTCAGAGGGAGTTGTGCATGTAAGATCAGAATTTGGCTCCAAGTCAACATTAACCCCCGTTTCCCCTCCACGCAAAAGGGCCAATAACATGACTCAAAGTAGTTTCACCAGTTATTTGTTTAAAATACTGTATCTGTTCCTCTGACAAGAAATCATTAGTCTCTTTGTGAATCCTGCCTTTAAGTTCTTTCGTGTAGCAGAGACAAATAAACTCGTCTGTGCTGATGCGCTATTTCCAGATTGCCTTCCATTACAAAGGGCACAATGTTATGTCACTGGCAGTGGCATGTCTGCGGGAGAATCTTCAATTTTTCATCTCTTATCCTTTTCATTTTCCCCCCTCCCCCATCACAAATATTTCCCATGGTGCCTTTGTTTTCTATTGGCCTCCTTAGTCATCCAAGTTAATAGTTAGGGGCACACTGGACATTTTGTTATGCTTCTTTATGTCCTGGCAGGCATGAAAACACACAGTAGGGATTCCATTATGTTTTAGCTCTTGTGCTCAAGGATGAAATAGCTTCATAGCTTGTCAGAGGAGCGATGCAGCTTGAATAGCTCCTTTTTCATTCTACATATCTTTATTTGCTGGAAGTTGTTAACATTCTACAATAAACTGTTCTCATTGTACAACACTGATTAAAAAAGGACAATGTTTTCATCTGCAAATGGCCGTGAATGATTGCAGGGAAAAACCTCTATATTAAGTTATCAAAACCTGATTAACATTCATGGTTTTTCAGCCTCATTATACACATAATGGCCTCAACTCAAATGGGAAATGTAAGCAGAGAACAGCATTTGCCTTCATTCAACTCATAGCTGCCCTTATCTTAAGAAGTTGCCATTGTTTTCACAGGGATGTTGATTTCTACTTGACACTAAGCAATCGGATTCCATGCTAGCTGTGGCTGACCTCTCTGTTAAATCATATCTGCTGTGAATTTCAGGGGTGGAGCACTGGGCACCTCAGTGTCGAAAGGCTCATTGTTTTTCCTTTTCTGGACAATTTGTGTTGTCAGAAGTCTGGCTTGTTAACACACACACACACACTGCCAAACCCCATTGTTTTGATAATATAAAATTGTGTGTTCACCCATTTGGTTACTGTACAACATGTCTCATTCCCACCTTCAGTGGAATAACAGTACCAAGTTGCCGGTCAGAGGGATTCATTTACATATGTTTGCCCCTAAGTTGTCTTTTAAGAAGCAAAGATAATGAGTGGTGCTGGTTTGACAGCATCAGTGATTGAAATCAAAGATGCAACCATCGGAGGGGTCTTAGAGGGGACAACATTTTTCTAGCCCAGGGTTGCCCTCAGTGCGGTTCTAGCACTAATGCATTTTTCACTGGGGCTTCCTCCTCAGCATTTTAATGCGATTGCATCACTGATTGAAGGCTTCTTTGTATCCACAGAGCAAAGCCCACAGAAGTCACGAGTGCTAGAGTAGCTTCCCCACATTTCTTCTCCAATATTCCTCAGTTCTGCTCTAAAGAACAGGGTTATCCTGACCCCTTTCCTTTCTAATCTAGGGGCTGAGGTTCCTCCCACCATAGGTGTATGTTGTGGCTTTGCCACAACCCCTGCGAGGCCTCTTACACAACAACATGCTGCCCCAGGAGCAGACTGGAAATCACACTGTGACGCAGCCTGAGTCACTCTCTTCCTCTTGGTTTTCCCCTGCGCTGGGCTGGGGGGGCCCATGACTGGAACATTGTATGGCCCCATCCTGCCAGCTAAAGAGCAGTGGCTGGAGTGTTGTATGGGAACAGAGTCAAAGCTCCACCCGGTCCCTGGCACTTCCTGCCTAAACCCGGGGGGGGGAAAGAGACGGACGCTGTGACCCTGCCAAGGTTGCTCCCTTCTCCTTGCTGCTATATCTGGTACCGGTAGCTTGCACCAGGGAGTAAGGAGGTGCCCTCATTCCCTGTGCAGGTTAATTTTACCCAGGAAATGTGTCCAAAAGCTTTCTATAGACCTCACTTTTCCTTTCAATAACTTACAACTTAAAGGGTCAGCTCTCAGTTTCAGGGAGGCTTTCAGAATGAAGAAAGAACACAGGCTTTGGATCTAAGACATAGGCAGGCCATATTTCAAAATTATTCGTAGGCACAGACCTAGCCTCGATGTAACTGTACTCCAATAGTGTAAGATTGATTACAAGTACGGCCCTACCAAATTCAGGATCCATTTTGGTCAATGTCACAGTCATAAGATTTTTTAAATAGCAAATTTCATGATTTCAACCATTTAAATATGAAATTTCACGGTGTTGTAACTCTAGGGGTCCAGACCCAAAAAGGAGGTGTGGGGCGTTGCAAGGTTGTTGTAGTGGGGGTTGCGGTACTGCTACCCTTACTTCTGCGCTGCTCCTGGCGGCAGCACTGCCTTCAGAGCCGGGCAGCTGGAAAGCGGCGGCTGCTGGCTGGGAGCCCAGCTCTGAAGGAAGAGCTACCACCAGCAGCAGTGCAGAAAGATGGCATGATATGGTATTGTCACTCTTACTTCTGGGCTGCTGCCTGCAGAGCAGGGCCCTCAGTCAGCCACCGCCACTCTCTAGCCACCCAGCTCTGAAGGCAGCACAAAAGTAAGAGTGGCAATACCACAATCCCCCCTAAAATAATCTTGACACAGCCCCCACTACTCCTTTTTGGGTCAGAACCGCCAATTAGAGAAATGCTGATCTCCCCTGTGAAACTGGTATAGTATAGACTAAAAGCACACAACAGACCAGATTTCACGGTCTGTGATGCGTTTTCATGGCTGTGAATTTGGTAGGGCCCTAATTATGAGCGTTAGTCTGAACTCTGCCCAAATAAAAAGAGGTACAGCTAGGAGCTGGAAGTGTGGATGCAATCCTTGCTGAAGAATAAAAAAAACAACCCAAAGCCACCTTTTTAAATGTACAAAATGATTCAATTTAGGATTCCATGCAGACAAAAACATCAGCAATAATCCATCTTAGATTCCACATTTCCCACCCAACATATATTAAATAGCAAATTGCATCAGATTAGATTACATGAAAGAGGGCAGGAAGCTGATCAGAATTAAAGATGATGTAGGTATTTGCTTCTAATCCTCCCTCTATTTGCCAGGTAAAAGCAGAGGAAATTTACATTGAAATCAAGCAGTTCCTGCTGTAAAGAGGAAGGCAATGGCATTGGGTTTGTCTAGACCTCACAATAACTGGGAACATTAGGAGTATTTTGCTGCAAAACTGTTTATTTCTGTTTGATACGAATGTATTACAATTCAGTATCTGTGAGCCGTGAAGACAAAAGTTATTAACAGTGTGACTTGGCCAGGGATTGAAACATTGCTACTTTCTCCATGTGTTATAGAAAATGCTGCTTTCAATGTATTCAGCAAAAATAAACCCAGTCTATCAGAGGAGTGCTTCTCTAAAGTCATCAGAGGCTCTTTATTATATTTGTGAGATCACAGGATTCTCAGGTCCCAAGATTTAACTGCATTCTCCATACTTATTTTTTTCATATATTCTAAGGCATTTGAGTTCATCAGCCTCTGTAATCATTCTGGCTTCCTTTCCCTCAGGCATTTTAATGGATTTACAGAATTTCTGATATTTTCTCTCTGATTTTAGCGCATGGTTCTAATTTATTATTCTAAATTGTCTCTTTACACAATGACTTTTCCATCCTTAAAGGAGTGATTTAAATGAAGTATTTAATGACCCATTTGGCAATTTTTAGTAGTGGCCATAGCATACTCAACTTTTATATAGCACTTCTCACCCAGCGCTCTCAAAGAGCTTTACAAAGGAGCAAATATTATCTCCATTTTACAGATTGGGGAAAAGACACAAAGAGGTGATCTTTCCCCAGGTCACTCAGTAGGCCAGTTCCAGAGCTAGGAATAGAACCCAAGTCTTCTGAGTCCCAGCCTAGTGCCCTATCCATTGGGCAATACTGCCTCTCCTCTAGCCATGAAGAGAAAGACTGACATTTCAACAGCTTACTAACTTGGGCCCAAAACTTCTTCACCTGCTGACTAAGACCCCAATTCAGGTAAGCATTCCCATTCAAGAAAGCACTTAGACCACATTTACCTTTAGGCATGGGCTTAAGTACTTTCCTGAACATGGCTTATAGGCGTTGAGATTTTTCTTTTGTGGAACAGTCCAAGAAAATCAGTCACGCCAAGAGAGCTCAGTGCTGGCAGATTTAGTCAGGCTCCCTCCCTTCTCTTCAGTCAGGGTATCCTATGAAGCAGGAAGAGGACAGAGCAAAAAACCAAACAGAGAACATTTCAAACACTGTTTTGCTCAGCATTAATTTGGGGAATGGGCAAAAATAAAATAATAATAATAATAATGAAAAAAAATAAGAGGGCTTTTTTCATGCCAGCTCAGCAGTGGTATTACTCAGAGCACGTTGTTCAAGCACCATCTTACTTTCTGACATATTCTCTGATTCCCTCCAAATGGGTTCTTCTCCCAGGTAGTGTCCCCATTTACTGACAGTAGCCATGGTGACTTAGGAAAGCAGGCCTCAATGTACCTGAAGTAGCTATTGCTAAAGGAACCAAAGCTTACATGCTCACCTCAGTGGGTCAAACACGGGATGGTGAAAGCAGGGGGAGCAGCCCTCTTTGTTTTACTGCTTAGCAGCTAGAATTAAAAAGCATTTGGCCTCCTAAATTGTATTTTAAAGGGACTCAATAAAAGAAGATTTTTGTTTCAGTTTAAAAATCTGGTTTTCCTCACATTTTTTTTAATACACTCATGTAGGGGTCAGGAGGTTTCCATAAACCTGATCTCTTGAGTTCAGCACTTTGTACCCCACAATATTTTGTCCTGCCACCATGTCACACCACATTTGCAAAATCATCACAGCTAGTCACTGTTATTACAGCTGCTACTCTTGTCCATAAAGTAAATGTTCTCTGTGTGTCAAAAGTCTGCCTGATTTTTTAATGGTCCTTTAGCTCTTAATGGGCTTAATCCTACCTCCTCAGTAGTCCTGGCCAGTCCAGATAAGAGTCACCCATAGCAGGTAAGAACATTAAACAAGTCACTGCATCAACCTGTATTCCATTCACTTTCGCTTCTGCACAAGCAGGGTGGGGAAGATGGGGAAAAATGGGGGATAACTGTACCCCCATCCCCAAGCTCAGGGTGCCCCCCGAAACATCTTTAACATCTGCATACATAAGGTGAAATAGGAGGGGGTGGAGCCCCGGCCAGTATGGTTTACCAGGGCCCCACACTTATCTTCTTGGGCCTATGCATAGGCAATATTCAGTAGGAACAAACATTAACATGAATAAAATTGGAGCCTTTTTTATGATGTCTGAAAACGTTGGGTAAGTTTTAAGAAACATTGAGCCAAATCTAACCACTCACACCACTTCCATTGCTTCACTGGAGGTTCTACTGCTTATTTCTGAGCTATCTATGGTGCAACTTTGTCCTAGCTGGTTTTGACTGGAATGAGACAAATATCCTAAGAAAGGTGCTTATCATGGTATTAGTAGGGCTGCTGGCCTGTCTCTCCCAGCCCAGGCAGAACTAACCTCACACCCAAATTCATTTCAGGCCCCTCCTTCAGGGCAGGATTTTATTCTTCAAACATAAAATCCCCAGGATGACACCTGAACAAAAGCTATGCTATTCTCCTGACCAAAGCAGGCTGCAGTGACCCAGAGGCCTTTCCCCTTGCACCTCTTCCCTCCCCTCATGCAAGAGCCAGCCACAGATCCCCTCTTCAGCTGACTTCTCTCAGCCCTTTATAGGAATGACCTGACCTCTTCCCAGATGGATCTGATAATTGAACAGGCCTGGCTGGCCCCAAGGCCCCCTGCCGTTAAAGAGGCAGACCACCACTACAGTATTTTCATCCTGGCCAGACTGACTGCAGTGAGGCTCCAGACGGATTCAGCAGAGGAATTGGAGAATGCAAATTACAGAAACTGGGCCAAAATAGAACCAAGACATTTTAAATAAGCATCCACCTATTTTGGATGCTTTTCTGAACTGAGGCCCAATGTGCTCAAATTTGTCCTCATTCTGACAAGATTCCTACTGTTGTGAATGGGAGTTTTGTCAGAGTATGGATTTCAGCACTGGGTTCAGAGGTCCAGATTTTCTGTGGTGTCCAATTTTCACTTGATGCAGCAACCAGTGCAGGAGAGGTGAAGGGGTGTCTGCAAATCATAGAATCATAGAATATCAGGGTTGGAAGGGACCTCAGGAGGTATCTAGTCCAACCCCCTGCTCAAAGCAGGACCAGTCCCCAACTAAAGCATCCCAGCCAGGACTTTGTCAAGCCTGACCTTAAAAACCTCTAAGGAAAGAGATTCCACCACCTCCCTACGTAACCCATTCCAGTGCTTAAATGAGATGGTTGCCACACCCAGTTTGATCAAGCCAGCATGCTAAAAGTTGCAGTGTAGTCACAGCGGGAGGGCGAGCCCTGCTGAGTACATACCTAGGGTTTCAGATGTGATTGTACATGGGCAGCTAGCCCATCCCACCACCCACAAAGCTGCAGCTACACTGCTATTTTGAGTGCACTAGATTAATCAGAGCTAGCATGGGTATGTCTATGCAAGCTGGAAATTACATCTCCAGCGTAGAAACAGCCTAAATGTCATGGATAGCATAGGAGCCAGCTCTGATGGCTCTAAACCAGCGGAGGCATTCTCAGTTGGCAGGATTTGACCTACCCTCTTTGTTCCACCAGTGTGGCATAAACATTCTGGAGCAGGCTAAAGAATCTGGCTCAACCTCTGCAGTTTGAGGGGATTATTTTTTTTTCTTACCCAACAGAGAAGTTATGTTTAATGATGTCACCACTTTCCTTTCTCAGAGTTTATAAACTTTCAGAATCCAGAGAACAATTACTAATAAAGTGTGAAGTATTTCTGTCAGGGCAGGTTGAAACTTCTGACAATGTCCCTCTAAGGGAAAACTCCAATTTGCTCGGCCCCGCAGTCTAAAAGTTCAAAAGATTAAAAAAAAACGTTTCTCACCATGAGTGTTTGTGACAGGCAATTGAAAATAAAGATTCTAATTACATTTGGCATTTCTGAGAGTCAGGCTCTCGCTAAACAAATGACATCATTTGTGGCATTGGCAGTAAATGAGCCAAGTCTAAGAGACCATAAAAAAAGAATCTATCTAGCTTTCATTTTAAATTCAACAAAAGGAAGGGGGGAAATCTTGTTTAATAGCTGTAACGTTCAAACATTTTAAAGGTATTAAACATGGCCAGAGAGTTTCAGTATATACTTCTGCAGAATGCTATTGAAGTGGGAAAATACACACTGGTACTCTGATTTTCAGCAAATGTAGGCAGGCCACCAAAGTTGTATGCACACTTATCATGGCAGGCCTGAGTCACAAATTCTGGATCTGAACTTCGTCAATGTTCAGAGGCATTCAGATCTGGGGGTCTTTGTTTGGTCTCGCTTCATTCAAGTGCTATATTTTTTAATTCCTTCAGAACCATGGGATGTACTTTCCCAGACAGCAGCCTCTTAAAAAATGCACTCCTCCATTAGGGTTACCAATTTTGGTTGGACAAATTTCACAAGGTTTCATCACATGACATTTTCTTTAATTAAAGATTAATCTTTAATTCCTGGAGACTCCAGGACAATCCTGTCGAGTTAGCAAACCTATACTCCACTGTTTTATTTATAATATAATATAATACTGTGTACTTCTTTTTACCTGAGGGTCTCACAGCATTTTACAGACACTAACTGGTCCCCTAACACTTCACTGGGGTACTGGTTTAATACCAATTCCGAGCAAAGAGTATTACCAACACCTGTGCATTTTTTCTGAGATCGTCTTTCCAGGTAATGATCTGCCTCAATCCTGCGTAATTTGCGAGATATGATGGCATCACAGCAATAAGTGGTATGAATGCAGCCCATTAACTGTAACAGGATGCTCTTTGAGGCTTTTCAATACGTACATGCCTGTAACAGTAATCTGCAATCACATCCAGTTATTTTTATCCCCTAATGGAAATGGAAATAACATTTTGCATTCAGTTTGCCTTTAGTGCATAGAGCTATAACATGCGATAATGCGACCGTGCAAATGTTTCACGGTTGTTACATCTCATTCATGTGAGATTCATATTTGCCCTGATGAGTATGAAAGGCATTTAAAGTTACTAAATGATAACCAGGAGCAGATAGACTGGAAACAAAAAACAATAGGGCTTTACAGGAAAGAACACTTAGCGTTGTCAATAGGGTGAAATGGTCAGACATCTGGTTGTTCATGAGATTCCTCATTGCAGTCCAAAGTAAGAGGTTGCAGAGGGAGGTGGAGCTTGGATTCATGGTTATGTTGTCTCAATGGCAGGCACGGCTGATGGTTCTTGTGGACTCAGAAGCATGCCTGACAGCATGAAATCTTTCTTCAAGGAGGCTGCAGCAGTGACAGCCCAGAATTGGCAAACTTTACATAATCAAACTCCCAGCGAGTAAACAAATACAGAGAGAGGGTATTTTGCATTGGTTTTTATTATTAATTGGGGTGGAGGGGAATTTGTCCATACTTTTACAAGCAAAATTATGGAGATTTTAGGTTTGGTCTAAGACTATAAATAAAATGATCAGAAAATATCTCCAAAAATCTATCATGTCAGATTAATTCTTTTGAAATATTTAAAAAGTAAAGGCCAGATTAACTGGTGTGCTTTACCTGCTTTGCTCTATTCTAGCAATGCAAAACAGCCATAACCCCAGTGTATTAGTTAAGCCAGTGTTATGGCTGATTTCCCATTGCTGTGGTGGCGAATTTGGCCCTAAGTTCTTAGTCATCACAACATGCTGGGTTCTCAGTGGTTTTTGCCACCACCTTGTTTCATAGTAATTGTTGTGGGTCAGAGGAACCTGAAATTTTAAGTGGATCATTATTTGGCACATGGAGCATGAAAAAATTACAAGGGTAACTTTTCTAATGGGGCCTCGACTTGACCTCTGTACACGTGCGGGTTTTTGCTTATCAGCCATGGAAGCAAGTGTTGGAATTTAAATGCATGAAGCCTTTGTGAACTCGATTTGTGTTTGCCAATGGAGTTTGCAAATGTAAATTCACAGGCAGTGCTTTTGCTTCTTCTTGCTGTGATAGTGATAGGATTGTTGTTTTGCCATTTGCTGCCTGGCCCAAGGTCACTGCAATACAGAAAGCTAGAGGAGGTGGTACCGGTTACAGGGGAATAAATCCCACACTTCCCTAGACCCAGCCCAATGGCTGAGTATCTTTTGAATTCTCAGCAATTGATAGGACGGTTGGAGACACATGGGTTTTATCCAGGGGTGGCTCCAGGCACCGGCACAGCAAGCGCATGCCTGGGGCGGCAAGCCGCGGGGGGGCGGCCTACTGGTCGCTGTGAGGGTGGCAGGCAGGAGGCTTTCAGCGGCGCGCCTGTGGGTGGTCCTCTGGTCCCGCGGCTTCGGCAGCAATTCGGCAGCGGGGATGCAGATGGCGCAGCACTGGTGGACCTCCCGCAGGTATGCCACCGAATTGCATGACCAGCGGACCGCCCGCAGGCGCGCCACCGAAAGCTGCCTGCCTGCCATGCTTGGGGCAGCAAAAAACACAGAGCTGCCCCTGGTTTTATCATACCATCAAATCCAGCGGGATCCCATGTAGCTTTTCCTTTCATGCCACATTTCAGCAACATTCAAACATTAGCTAACTGTTTTCTCAAACATTCTTCACATTGGTCCATTGGATTATGAATTATTTTGTTATGATACACATAGGTACCAATGACATAGGGAAGGATAGGTGAGAGGTCCTGGAGGCTAAATTTAGGCTGCTAGGTAAGAGATTTAAGTCCATGACCTCCATGGTAGCATTCTCTGAAATGCTTCAAGTTCCACGGGCAGGGCCATTTAGACAGGCAGAACGGCAGGGTCTCAATGCATGGATGGTGTAGGGAGGAGCGGGGGTAGATTTATTAGGAACTGGGAAAGCTTTTGGGAAAGGGGGAGCCTATACAGGAAGGATGGGCTCCATCTAAACCACTTAAAATTAAAAAGGTCGCAGAGCAGTTTTTTAAACTAAGGGCTGGAGGAAAGCAGACAGGTGTGGAGACGCACGTGGTTAAGACAGAGACATCCCTTGGGGAGGATCTATTAATGGAGATTCCCTATGTCTTAGTAAGAAGGAGAGGATGGAAGATGATAAAATACAGATAGGAGCTGATGAGAAACAGTCAACTGAAAAAGAGTCTCATTCAATTACATCGTGTAATGGCAGATAGCTAAAAAGTGACAAGTTTTTAAAGTGCTTATATACAAATTGTAGAAGTCTAAATAAGAAGATGGGTGAACGAGAGTGCCTCGTATTAAATGAGGATATTGATATAATAGGCATCACAGAAACTTGGTGGAATGAGGATAATCAGTGGGATACAGTAATACCAGGGTACAAAATATATCGGAAGGACAGAACAGGTCATGCTGGTGCGGGAGGGGCTCTATATGTGAAAGAAAGCATAGAATCAAATGAAGTAAAAATCTTAAATGAAGCATAGAATCTCTATGGATAGTAATGCCATGCTGTAATAGGAATATAGCAGTAGGGATTTATTACTAACCACCTACCCTGGATGGTGATAGTGACTATGAAATGCTCAGGGAAATTAGAGAGGCTATAACAATAAAAATCTCAATAATAATGAGGGATTTCAACTATCCCCATATTGACTGGGCATATGTCACGTCAGGACGGGATGCAGAGATAAAGTTTCTTGACATCTTAAATAACTGCTTCTTGGAGCAGTTAGATCTGGAACCCACAAGAAGAGAGGCAATTCTTGATTTAGTCCTAAATGGAGCACAGGATCAGGTCCAAGAGGACTGCTTGGTAATAGTGACCATAATATAATTAAAATTAATATCCCTGTGGTGTGGAAAACACCACAGCGGCCCAACACCGTTGCATTTAATTTCAGAAAGGGGAACTACACAAAAATGAGGAAGTTAGCTAAACAGAAATTAAAAGGTACAGCGCCAAAAGTAAAATCCCTGCAAGCTGCATGAAAACTTTTTTAAGACACCATAATAAAGGCTCAACTTAAATGTATACCCCAAATTAAAAAAAACATAGTAAGAGAACCAAAAAAGTGGCACCGTGGCTAAACAAAGTAAAAGAAGCAGTGAGAGGCAAAAAAGCATCCTTTAAAAAGTGAAAGTTAAATCCTAGTGAGGAAAATAGAAAGGAGGAGAAACTCTGACAAATGAAGTGTAAAAATATAATTAGGAAGGCCAAAAAAGAATGTGAAGAACAGCTAGCCAAAGACTTAAAAAGTAATAGCAAAAAAAATGTTATGTACATCAGAAGCAAAAAGCCTGCTGAACAACCAGTGGGACCACTGGATGATCGAGATGCTAAAGGAGCACTCAAGGACGATAAGGCCATTGTGGAGAAACTAAATGAGGATGTGATGGAGAGTCCCAAACCTGAGCCATTCTTTTTACATGACAAATCTGAGGAACTGTCCCAGATTGAGGTGTCATTAGAGGACGTTTTGGAACAAATTGATAAACTAAATAGTAATAAGTCACCAGGACGAGATGATAGTCCCTCAAGAGTTCTGAAGGAACTCAAATGTGAAATTGCAGGACGACTAACTGTAGTTTGTAACCTATCAATTAAATCAACTTCTGTATCAAATGACTGGAGGATAGCTAATATGATGCCAATTTTTAAAAAGGGCTCTAGAGGTGATCCTGGCAGTTACAGGCGAGTCAGCCTGACATCAGTAGCAGGCAAACTGGTTGAAACTATAGTAATTAACAAAATTATCAGACAAATAGGTGAACATAATTTGTTGGGGAAGAGTCAACATGTTTTTTGAAAAGGGAAACCATGCCTCGCCAATCTACTAGCATTCATTGAGGGGGTCAACAAGTATGTGGACAAGGAGGATCCAGTGGATATAGTGTACTACAGTGGTTCTTAAACTTTTGTACTGGTGATTCTTTTCATACAGCAAGCCTCTCTGTGCATTCCCCCCCCCAATAAATTAAATACCCTTTTAAATATATTTAACACCATTATAAATGCTGGAGGCAAAGTGGGGTTTGGGGCTGACAGCTGACAGCTCACGACCCCCCATGTAATAACCTTGTGACCCCCTGAGGGGTCCCAACCCCCAGTTTGAGGACCCCTGGTGTACTTAGATTTTCAGAATGCCTTTGACAAGGTCCCTCATCAAAGGCTCTTAAGCAAAGTAAGCTGTCATGGGATAAGAGGGAAGGTTCTCTCATGGATTGGTAACTGGTCAGTTTTCAGAATGGAGAGAGGTAAATAGTGGTGTCTCCCAGGGGTCTTCTGCTGGGACAAGTCCTATTCAACATATTCATAAATGATCTGGAAAAAGGGGTAAACAATGAGGTGGCAAAATTTGCAGATGATACAAAACTACTCAAGATAGTTAAGTCCTAAGAAGACTGCGAAGAGCTATAAAAGGATCTCACAAAATTGAGTGACTGGGCAACAAAATGAGAGATTAAATTAAATGTTGACAAATGCAAAGTACTGCACATTGGAAAACATAATCCCAACTATACATATAAAATGATGGGGTCTAAATTAGCTGTTACCACTCAAGGAAGAGATGTTGGAGTCATTGTGGATAGTTCTCTGAAAACATCCACTCAATGTGCAGAGGCAGTCAAAAAAGCAAACAGAATGATGGGAATCATTAAGAAAGGGATAGATAATAAGACAGAAAATATCATATTGCCTGTATATAAAGCCATGGTATGTCCACGTATTGAATACTGTGTGCAGATGTGGTCACCCCATCTCAAAAAAGATATATTGGACGTGGAAAAGGTTCAGAAAAGGGCAACAAAAATGATTAGGGGTATGGAATTGCTGCCATATGAGGAAAGATTAAAAAGACTTGGACTTTTCAGGTTGGAAAAGAGACAATATGATAGAGGTCTATAAAATCATGAGTGGTGTGGAGAAAGTAAATAAGGAAGTGTTATTTACTCCTTCTCATAACACAAGAACTAGGGGTCACCAAATGAAATGAATAGGCATCAGGTTTAAAACAAACAAAAGGAAGTATTTTTCACATAATGCACAGTCAACCTGTGGAACTCCTTGCCAGAGGATGTTGTGAAGGCCAAGACTATCACAGGGTTTAAAAAAGAACTAGATAAGAACTAGATAGATGGCTATTAGCCTGGCTGTTTGCCAGAAGCTGGGAATGGGCAACAGGGATGGATCACTTGATGATTACCTATTCTGTTCATTCTCTCTGGGGCACCTGGCATTGGCCACTGTTGGAAGACAGTATACTGGGCTAGGTGGACCTTTGGTCTGACCCAGTAAGGCCGTTCTTATGTTCTTATGATGAGTACATACTTGATAGTTTAATAGCTAAAGGGATTGTTCTTGAAATATGGAGATGGTTGTCATGGTAACAATGCTAGGATGCTTAGTACATGCTTAAATTAAGGTATGCATTGAATACCCAGTTGCTTTAGCTACTCTTTCAGTGCCTTGTTTGGAGGAGAACATCATATCTAGTGAAATTCTTCAAGATATCTTGCTGGATTACCGTTCAAGAGAGAACAATATAGAGGTGACTAAGCTAGTGCTTTGAGTTACTAACATGCCATTCTTGGTATTAAACCATAGCCATGTGCAGTGTATAAGGTGGGAGTTGTCAGAACTGCGGCTACACTGTAGTGTTGTCTGTTCAGCAATACCTGAAATTCTTTCCAGTTCCACTGACATAAACCTTTACTGAGGAGTGCTCAGCTGGAGTGTTTTAATGGAAGACACTGGGGTAGATTTTCTAAGGCCTCCAAGGGAGTTTGAATGTCAGTGGGAGCTGGCTCCAAGGACCAGATTTTAAAGGCACTTAAGAGCCTAGTGGGGTTTTCAGAAGTGCCTATCTGCATCTGCAAGTGCCTAAATATCTCTAAAAATCTTGGCCCAGCTCACTTAGGTGCTTTTGAAAATCCAAGCCACGGGATCCCCTCCCCACATGTTTTGTTCAGCATTCAAAGGAAGTCACCACAAGCAGTTTCCTCAGGAAACTCCCTGATGAAGATGCTATTAGTCAGATGGAAAGTTCATACATTTTCCAAATTAAAGGACAGAGCCTCAGCTGGTGTAACTTGGCACAACAATATTGAGCTATGCCAAATGACACCAGCTAAAGATCTGACCCTAAACAGATGGTCACCAGGAGTTCTTTCCTTAAGCTGTCACATGTGGTCTCAGTGCTGAGGGGCACTCGCCAAAAACCCAAATCTTTGAAAGTTTGTATAGCAAAGGAAAGTCACTGCAACTCCAAGCAGATACTTGGGAGAGGAGTCCATAGAAACGTCAGTGAATGAAGGAATGCAAAAACAAAGATCTGACTTACACACACACACAGATAGATAATGGGTAAAATTTTCAAAAAGTGCCTGAGAGAGACAGGAGCCCATTTTCAAGTGACATAGGTGCCTAGACTCAGATTTTTAATGGTATTTAGGCATTGCTGCATTCAGCGTTGCAAGGCCTAACCGATTTAGGAGCCTATATATCATTTTCAAAAGGGGTTTAGGAACCTAAGAGTAAATTTCATCGACTCTCAAATGGATTTTGGCTATTAAGTGCCTAAATCACTTTTGAAAATGAGATTTTCAGTCCTAAAGCAGTTAGGCATTGTGCCACTGAGCAAAGCAACGCCTACATACCTTTACAAATCAGGGCCATTCGCTACTAAGCCCCATTCACTTTAATGGGACTTAAATCAAAGTAAGACTTAGCAGCCCAGATGCTACTGAAAATGTTACCCAGTGACTCTCTCCAGAGCCGCCCCTTAGGTACGGCGAATTGGGGTGACCACTCTGGGCCCGCGCTTTGGGGGTCCCTGTGGGCCAGTGTGATTGGCTGGCATGGTCAGTCCCAGAAGACGTGGGTGCAGGAACTAGAGGTCCGGGGGGTGCTGCAGCACCTCTGGGCTCCCGGCTGCCAGCCCCATGCCCAGAGTCCTCAAGCTGGTGGGGGATAGTTTGTCCCAGGCCCCGCACCCTGCTAGGGACAGCCCTGACTCTCTCAATTATTACTGCTATGGAGTGGGATTTCAGCACGCGCTCCGTGTTGGCTTAGCTCTGCTCCCTTCGAATTCAGTGGGAATTTTACCATTCACTTCAATGGCAGCAGAATAAGGCCAATACTGAGGGCTTGTGAAAAAAATCCCACCAATTATTTTCAGTGAACATAGAGCTGATGAAAGTTTCTAGACTGACAGCCCTGGAGAGAGAAAGCCCTCTTCCTGTGTATCCTCAAGAGAGGTACAGCGTCGGTGTAAGCAAACCAAACATTCCTGTCTTCCCACCAAAGTGCTGAACCATAAAGTTTTTGTCACGTGTGACTGTTTCTGTGGTGCTTAACATTTATGAGCCAGAAATGGATGGAAAGTAATGGCCAGTAACAAATCAGGAAGGAAAAAAAAAACCAGCACTGGAGCTGATGAATTATTTGCAAGCCGTACATGTATTAAAGACACACAAGAGTTGAGTACAGATCAAATCCACACAGGCAGTCTTCAACAGTTCTAAAACATTCTTTAGCATGTGAAGTTAGGAGTATATAACTGCTGCCTGGGTTTGAGAGACCACTGCACTATGATCGGTTTGAGATAATAAATGAATCCAAACTTCTCCAAAGTTCAGAGTGCTTGGGTCAGAAGCCTGGTTCCTCTGTGGAATACACGAATATTTCCATTCTACACCTGTCATGATTTCTTTGGGATCCCAGCCATAATGTTTCACAGATATCCACTCAGACCCTCATAGAATCTAACCAGAGAAAGTGAGATGAGGGAGAAGGGGAGCTGTTTTTATGGGGCTCAGTTCTGCCTTGATCAAGACCCGGTGAGCTCTGTCAGATAGAGCTCCTTTGCCATTCACTAGTTCCTCGCATGTATTGGGAGGTGAAGTCACACCAGAGGAAAAAAGCTAGTAAACTCGGGAGCAACCAGTGGGAGATTGCAACCATTACTGCACAATTATTACCCACCAGGGTGAATCTTCAGGAATGTGAATAGAGTGTTAGGGACCAAATCCTGCTCACCGATCCACCGCAGGAGTCCCAATGACTTCAGTGGGATGTGGAGGGTGAGCAAGAATTTGCCCCTCTAACTGCAACACATTTTGGAAGTCCACTGTCCACCAAGGGCCTGGTTCCATGCCATCTGAAACCAATTGCAGAGGTTCCACTGGTTTTAATGGTGAAGGATGAGGGCTCATGCACGTCCATAATAATGAAGTTGTGTTACAAATTGTTAATTTGTGCTAGAAGTTTGTCTATTAAAACACTTCCTGCCCCTCCCGCCCCCCCTCCCGGAAGTTATTATTTAGAAACACTGTTATAGGCTACATGTTCCCTATAAAATCAGGAAAATAAATTTTTACTGCACTGTACGTGTTCCGCAGCTTGCAGCGAGGATGACCCCAGACACATGGAAAAATGATCAAAACAAACAGGCTGTGGTTCTTAACAGAAATGACAGGATCCACAGAAAAGACAAACACACATGGCCTTTCAATTCCTTTAAAACAATACCAAGGCTGCATCATGACCAAGGCTGGGGAAAAAAAAATCCTCCCCAAAAGAATAAATATGCCAGAGAAGTTTAACATGCAGGAAATCGTAGTGTTTGGCATGAGTTGGGAAAAGCTCAAGCCAGCCTTATTTCAAGCTCATTTGTGGCAACACAAGTGAATATAAATGAGAGATGGGCTCAAGATGCAAAGTTCAGAACAGGATCAGTAAGTTCACACTCTTCACCTTGGATCTGGTGCTTTGATTCAACTATTCACAGAGGCAAACGCCAGCTACAAAACTTGGATCTTTCTCAAGATCACGGTCTACTGAAAACACACGAGGAAATGCTATAATGCTGTTCTTAACAATCACCATTATTTATAGCAAGGACTATATGCCTCAATTGTTGCCTTCATTCCTTGAAATCTTAGAGAAGCTCACACAATGCATACGGTGTCCATGAGACCCAGTGTAAAAACTAATTGTTAGTGCTTCCTTCACTTCCTCAGAATTACAACCAATATATTTCACATAGTTGGTTTGGGTGTACAGGTTTAAGCCAGGCACTGATTTAATTTGGGCTGGAACCCACCCACTTTACTATTGGGACAGAGACAACAAACAAACAAAAAAAATTGTCACTCAAGTGCAGCTAGTCCTCCAATGCCTTTCCCACAATCCACTCTCCGCCCACCGAAGAAGGGACAAGTTCTACTATAATTGACACAATTGACTGTCTCAGCACAAAGCAGCATGGGATATGCCCCAAGATGGGCACAGCCAAGAGCAGAACTAGTGAGGACACAGTAATGTGAATAGGGCTTTAGTGGCGACACTCACACCCAGGTGTCAATCACCCAGGCGAATTGTGCAGTGAAGACACCAGGTAGTGCTTCTCAGGGTATATCAGACCCACAATTCCAGGGTGTTTGTAAATCATGCCTTAACACACTGAAAATTAAACTGTTTGAACCCTCCATGCTCCATCGTCACCAGACACCAGTAGATTACACATAGGTAAGCAATTGCACCACAGGTGTAACAAATCATTTGCCTTGCTCCCTCTGGTGGACTCTAGTTGCCAATTGCGCCAGTAGTCCAAATTACTTCTATGCACAGCCCCAGTGTTTGAACAGGGTCAGGTCTGTAGTTTACCATCATGAAGCAGAAGTGACAATAGCTGTGCTTAAGGGACAGTCATCTATTAGAAAAGAAAGGCCACCGAACGAGGGTAATATTGCTAAAGGGTGGAAACTGCCCAGCCAAAGGTAGCACTGGTAGCTTGTGAGGAGTTCAAAGGTTGCATGTAAGATGCAGAAAAGGAGCAGACTGCAAATGATGCATTTTTACACAGAGGTGCAACCTTCTTGGATCATGGTGAGGCAAATGCATACTGGGACATGTAGTCTGCTGTAACCTCCCCCTTGTAATAAAGCTCAGGGAAGCTGGTCAGACACAACCAAGCCTCAATGGGCTGCATTTGGTTTCTGGCCTGCATTTGGACCGCCCTTGATTTGGATCATAAATGACAAAAAAATGGGGCTATGGTCTTTGCAGTGGAAATGACTTTTTCTTAACAAATTGTTAAGCCAAGTGGAACTACTTCAACATGCACAGAGAAAGCCACTCTACTCCTCACCAAGATGGTGCCAGCACAGTGACAAAGCATCGCTCAGGGAAGACATTAAATACAGAGCCTGGCCTCAGGCACAAACTCGGCAGGGTTAGTAGAGATGCAAGGCGGCCACTTTTGAACAAAAGATTTTTTCCATTTTCAAATCTGTGTGTTTGGAATGATTTCTCTGGAGAAGACTCTGCTCTCAGATCTATTGGTCTCTTTTTAAAAATAGCTACATAGCCATTAGAAAAATTAACCAATTATCATACACGCAACAAACCATGACTATCTTGCACTTTCCCCCACATACTGCAACTCTCTCTCTCTCTCTCTGTAGCGCCTTTGCCAGTATTTATTTCATCTTCACCTACCTACAGGTATCTGCAGTTCATGAACCAGAAGAGACCTTTACCACCAGTAAATACTTCACAACTAAAAAAGCTTCCAAGTCATTCCAGGCCAGATCATGGAGCCCTTACTCCAAAGTTACTTACACATGTAATCCCATTGACTCAAGTGGGGCCATCCGTGTGCGGACCTTCACCAAAGATGTGATTCAAAACCTGGCCCTCGCTAAGCATTCCCTAGTGCTAGAAACAAAAGTGCCTGTTGAGTTATTCAGTAAGTAGTGGAAGAGGTTGGCCAACAAATCTCTTATTAAGAGATATTTACCCAGCAGAATTGATAGTATTGTAAATATCAGGAGGCTAGGTTATAATGGCAGTGGGCTAGCACTCAAGTGATTGGCTTAGTATTGTTTTGAAAAGCTCATAATAAAATTCGTTGAAAATCAGCCTCTCTATTGCAGAGATGGGTCTGAGGTCAAAAGCTTAAAATTGTATCTGGGTTTTGGTATGGGCCCCATCTCTGCTGCTTCCCCTTGCCCCCCATAGTGTCATATGTTAAATAGTATACAACTCATAGGCCAAGAAATAAGGACCCAAATCCAGCTCACCTTTGAAAGTGCCAATGACTTCAATGAGCCACTCCTTGTGAGCTGGGCAGGGTTTGGCCCATGACATTAAGTTTTCAATGTTAAGCAAATTAAAATCAAATATTAATAATATGAACTTACTTCCAATGGATTTAAAAAAAAAAGCCTTGAAGAATGGAGTTTCTGGGAATAGTTTAATTAACAGAGGAAGCAGGAGACAATTAAATACCAAATTCCTTGCCTCAGTCACTCATCGAGCCTTTGCAAAGACTGTATTGTGGTGCGGGGAGAGAAATTGACAAATTTCCACAGATTATTCCTGAAGCAGGCATCTCACCATTTAATAAAAGCGCTTTTATTAAATCTTAATTTTTTTATTCTGAGAAATCATTTTATTTTCTTTAGGCTTCTACTTCTTAAGTAAAAAAAGGTAATGAATAGTCTCTAATGATCCTCTCGAGAAATCATTATGTGGCACTGCCAAATTAATCTGCCAAAACAGAATTACTGAGCTCCCAGAAATTCACGACAATGAAATGCAAGTTTTTAAGCACCTTATTTAATGTATATTATTCTGAGGAATCGGCATGTGCGTTAAGAGAAATGCACAAGAGACTACCATAAGATTGCATGCAATCAGTCAGCCTGTTCCTTTCTAGAACTGGATTGAAACAGTTTGAGGAGAAAAATACCTTTTCTTCTCTCCTAGAGTTTTCTGCAGGCAAAGACACAACAGCCTTTTCCACTGTAGCTGTCACTCAGTAAGTTCCAGTGTTCTGATTCTTTTCCACCCCTTACGCCAACGTTTATTCTCCAATTGCTTCATACTTCACTGCAATTCAAATGTCCCATTCAATACAGAATACTTCCTCTCATGCACCACTTCCTAAATATAGATGCTTATTTATGTCCTGCATTTTCAGTAAATATTCATAAATGATAGAGTTGCCAGAATCCAGTTAAAATCTACTTTCAGTAACTGATTAGTCCATAACGTGGCCTCCTGTAGCAGAGCTACGTAGGAAACTGAAAAGAGGGTTATGAAAGGGAATGTTTCAGATGAACATTTACAGCATTTTTCTGTGGAAATGAAAGGACAGTGAAAGGAGCAGTTTAACACTCCACGTACAAGATGGGGAGACAGATCCTTAGCTGGTATAACTGGAGAGGAAGTGTGACCTATTCAGCCCCTTATTTCTACTCCTGCCTCTGTAGCATCGCACACATTGCAAATGGCCAAGTCTCATTGATATTAAATGGGAGCTTGGTCTAAATCAGGACTGCAGGATTTGGCTCCCTAGGCTCAAACATGCCTTCCATGGATGGGACACTCTCTCACCAGGTGGAAGGGAAGGAGTGCTGCCTCCGCGGTATCTTTCTCCCTGAAAATTCAATCTGGCACAAATGGGGAGCAAGTGAAGCTAGCCGACTCCCTCTGTGTGGAAGAGAAGCCCGCTGGGAACCACAGGAGGCGGGTGCAGCACTCCCACATTGCCCTGGAAAGAGAGGCACATCCAAAGACAATATCCCTCACCCTGCTGCTGTGGGGCAGTCGCAGCAGCCCTGAGTTCTGCAAATCATCCCAGTACGTACTGTCCTCTGACAGGAGCTCCATGCAGACACTAAGACCCCTAACCTCCATGGAGCCTGTCCTAGATGCATCCCAGAAGGGGAGGAGACGGGCAACACACAGGCGTGCCAGGAATCTCTCGGTCACCTAGCGAGGGTCAGGATTCACTGCCTCCAGTGGCTTCCGTCACAGAGCATGTAGCAGGTGGCCAGGCAGGACTGGTGGCCGACTGGGGTTCAAAGTAGAGGCGCTACAATGACACAGAAGCAGAGCGGCGTTAGGGGATAGCACTGGTCCCTTTACCCCAACAGAATTCCTTGGTCAGTGTTAGAAGAGAGAGACTCTAGCTTTGCACTTGACACCCAGGGGTCTCTCTGTCTCCACCCTGTGGTGTTCTCCTTGTGGGTTGCTGCACAGCAGTGCTGCCAGAGCCTCTCCAATGACTCTGAGTTGAGATGCTGGGGCCCAGATCTGCTAAAGGGGCGGGGGTGGGGGTGAGAGGAGGAGAAGCCTATTTGCATGAACTTCCCAACCCTCCATTTCTTTTGATGTCAGGCATCTCTGAAAACAATGTTGGACTTCGCTTACTTGCTAAATCTGTCTCATTTTTACTACTTCCTCAGGAAATTTCACAGGCCACACTGGCAGGCATTGATTTCGTGCAGAAACGATCTCGTCGGGAAGCTTAAAAAAGGAAAGATGTGCGGTAAGTATATCTCTTTTGAGTTTATAGGATTGTGAAAGGCAAGACTTAAACTAAAGTGTACACCGAAGATATAATGGCAGATAATATCTAATGAATGCCATCCATGTTTTTAAGGCATTTTCACTGTAATTTGAAGTCTGAAAGCTAAATACACACAGTTATATTTTGTAACACCTGATCACAGCAGTGTAGTCATCAAATGGCATGTAACAGTCCCCACAATCATTTCACATAGACAAGGGTAATTAAATATTCAGCTCGGTTTCTAGTTCATTAAAACAAAAAAGAAATTAGGATGCAAACCTGGTTCCACAAATCAATTACTGGAAACAAATATTTTCGTAGGAAAGAAATAAAATTTGCCCTGGTTGTGGATAAAGGTTCTGAATGTAGGAGTTGGAGAAGATGTGCTAGTGAGGAGTAATCTCTTTGCATAACAACATTACAGCTGGGATATTAGTTTTACCCAGCATTCGGAGGCAGTTTTGCTGAAATATGTTTTTTCTTAGCCAAATGAATGCTGATGCAAGGTGCCCGATTTATTTAATTGACCTAAATAGGTACCGATTAATACCCGGGCCCAGAGCCCCAAAGGTATTTAGGGATCTAAATATCTTTGAGGATGTGGGCCATACTGCCCATAGCCTTAATGTGTGGATGCCTCATGTGAATTTAAATGGGCAAAATCCTGTTCCCTTTGAAGTCTCTTAGGTACTTATTTGGTCCCCGTTATTACAGTATGTGAGCCCCTCACAATCTTTCATGGAGTTCTCCTCAGCTGCCGCAGAAGAGGCCTGGCATAGGTAGTGGAACTGCCCTCACTGTGTGTCTGGCAGGCACAGTCTGTCTTCATAAAAGAGGTGTGAGAGTAATGGCCCTGCGCCACCACATCTGGCTCAATAGTAAGCTTGCTGTATGCAATGGTAGGAGCGATTATTACTGTAGTGTTTCACAAGGCGAGGAAGCGAAGGATTAACCCTGGTTGATGCTATCTGGGCCTAGGCGGTCAAGAAAGATACCCAGCCAGTGAAAGTAGTGGTTTGGTCAGCGGGAACTGGGTTGCAACCACAAGTCATTTGCAGTAATGAATGTGCAGTAAGGCATCACCAAAAAGCCACCAGATAGTAGCAAAACCAGTTATTATTAACAACCTGAGCTGGATTCCAACTTGTATCCTAGAAGGCAGTAGCTCTATATTATATTACTAAAACCCTGAGTCATCCAGCCCTCATTACAGGTGTCTTGGAACAGACATAACAGGAACATTTAAAAAACGAACTAAAAGGTACGAATACACTGTTGACTGCCCTTTACGATTTTGAATACATCATTGAGACAGTCACCACCTATTATTAGATGGCAGAGCCTCAGAGTTACGAGAGTTACAAAGTGACCAGTCAATCACACACCTCATTTGGAACCAGAAGTACATAATCAGGCAGCAGCAAAGACAAAAACATATAACACAAATACAATACAGTGCTGTGTTAAACATAAACGACTAAAAAACTAAAGGGAAAGCAGCTTTTTTCTTCTGCATAGTAAAGTTCCAAAGCTGTATTAAGTCAATATTCAGTGGTAAACTTTTGAAAGAACCACCATAACATTTTGTTCAGAGTTACAAACATTTCAGAGTTCAGAACAACCTCCATTCCCGCGGTGTTCATAACTCTGAGATTCTACTGTACCTTGAAACTCTTCTAAATTCAGTTACTTGGATCTCTCACTGGATTTTTTAAAACTGAATTTACAAAGTCGTTACACTTTGGAGAATAATTCTCCATCTCATGTGTATGCTTAAAAAAGCACATGGATCATTCAAGATATGCAACATTTACATTTTGTACATTTGACAGATCTCTCAGGTCAGGTCTAGCAATTTGGGTTCTGCCTATTGGGCACAAGACACAAAGTACAGAACTTTTTTTTTTTTGTTAAATAGATAAATCCAGGTTTGCCTGGAGCCAAGGTTTTGGTATCATTCCTACTTTTGTACCATATTACAGTTTAATTCGCTTGCCTGACCTCAGACCTAAAAAGGAAAAGGAGCTCTAATTAAAAAGTAAGTCTTCATTTTCTTTACTACGAGCGTGTGGCTATTTATATACACTTGAAACAATAGCTGACCTTGGACTCCTACGAACATTTGGATACCCCTGTGTTTTCATTGTCCTTGAGTATTCCCACCCAAACGCCCAGGGCTGCCTTCCCTTGCCAGTGCTGCCAAGCCACTGAATCAAGGGTGGGGACAGCACAGGAAAATATAAATAAAGTCAGTGAATTTAAGACAGTCCAGGGCTCGTGTGATGCTGTGTTTCTAAGACAAGCAGAGATGGGTTTTCTCCCCAGCACAAAGTGTAAAGAAAACGTCACCATCCTCTATTACTGTAAATTACTCTTTTGCCTACCTATTTTTCCTGGGGTCTGTAATTGCTTCTAAGAAGCAGGAAAGCAAATGACCTTTCCCTGCTGGTTTTGTCCCTTCCCCTGTAGCAGGCATTACATGTTATATTTTCAGCAAGTGGACTGAAAGACACATTGGGTGGGAGCATTCCAGTAGTGGCCTAATTCTGCTCCTTTCGAAGTCCCTGGGCAGTATTCCTCTGCCGGTGCAAATTGCCATCACTTCCACAGTCAACAGAGCCATGACAACTTATACCAGCTGAGGATCTGCCTTATTGAGAGTATTACCCCGGGGTTCAGTGGGAGCCAAGTCAGTCCAGTGCAGCTTGCTTTTGAAAACCCTGCCCGTATTCGGTTGCGTGCTTTCTTATCTCTCCACTGATCGCTGGCTCCATCAGGGAGAACTGCTTGGTTACCTCCTTGAAAGCTTCTTTGTTGGGTTCCCATCGTGTTTGCAAATGCAGTGTGCAATCGTGTGATAAAGTGAAGGCTGCTGCCTAATGTTTGGCTTTACTGTTGTCATCAGTGCTCAGTTTGTAACGAAAGAGATGCCGGGGCTCAAGCAATTTTTTTACATTCATGGTGGATGCAGCACGCCCAGAGGTGTCGGGGCTAGGAACTGCCAAGCCTAGGGGATGTCATGCTTAGAAAGGCAGGGTTTGGTGGCGGTAGCAATGCAGTATAGAGCTAACTACGAAGGACTGCCTGTTCTGCAAATTCCTTTCCAAAGGCTTACGCTCCATGAAATGGGTGAACCACGAACTTAAACCTCCAAGGAATACAGGGTCATCCAACATCAAGAATAGGGTTCCCAAAGCAGTAGGTCAGAGGTACAGAGCTGAGAAACAACTGTGCAACAGTAGCAGAAATAAAGCACTGGTGTGCCCAGCCTTTCCCACTCCCCCATCCCCGGGAGCAGGGTTTTGTAGGCAGTATTGGAGGATGCTTTGAAGAAAGAACCTTAACATAGAGCCCAGAGGGAGGGAGGTGCATACAAATGAATAGCAGGGTAGGAGGTGCATGCAAATGAATAGCAAGCCAATGGAAAAAAAACCACAAGAAGTCCTTGTGGCACCTTAGAGACTAACAAAAAAACTCCAACGTGAAGCTGCAGAACTGGAATTCATTTGCAAACTAGATACCATCAGATTAGGCCTGAATAAAGACTGGGAGTGGGTTGGGTCATTACAAAACCTAAACTTAATTTCCCCAATACTAATTTCCCCCTACTGTTACTCACACCTTCTTGTCAACTGTCTGTAATGGGCCACTCTCTTACCACTTCAAAAGTTATTTTTCCTCCCTTGGTATCCTGCTGTTAATTGATTTAAATCGTTAGACTGACCTAACACTTGGTAAAGCAACCCCCATCCTTTCATGTATTTATACCTGCTCCTCTATTTTTCACTTCATGCATCAGATGAAGTGGGTTCTAACCCATGAAAGCTTATGCCCAAATAAATTTGTTAGTCTCTAAGGTGCCACAGGGACTCCTCGTTGTTTTTGCTGATACAGACTAACACGGCTACCACTCTGAATCCAATGAAGTTTACCATTACATGAATGCTCTAAAACGATTCACCACTAGATGGACCTCTTGTTTAGAGCTGTGAAAAATCAGGCGGCTATGACATGCATGCATTCAATACAGGCACACGTTTGGGGACGTACCTTTCTCTCTCAGCTCATCCCAGCTTCCCAATTTACACCACGTGTGCAACTGAGGCGTTGTCACTGCTTGCTTGCAAAGTGGCTAAATGTATTGGGTGGCTGGAAACTGTAACTGAGCAAAGAACTGGTACCAAGTCACTTGCTCCATGAATTTCACCTGTTTTCTGGTTGGGCTGCTTGCAGTTCATTATCTGAGATAAGTCACTGAATCCTTGTGCCTTAAGGCACTGGCCCTCCTTGGAGTTCCCAGGGGAGCTAGGTGGGGCAGATGCATTACTCTCCCTTCTGAGGGGAAATAACACATGCTCCTCTGTGTCATCAGCCACTGGGGACTGGGTTGGGCCATGTCCCTTCCAACCTCTTTGGGCTGGCTAGTGCAGGGCCAGCAGCCCTGTGTGCTCAGGAATGAACTTGGGGCTGGCCTGTACAGAGGCTGACCACCAGCAGGTCCTGCAGCAGCAGGACTAGGCTGTACAGAGCGAGGGGGCTTTATCGCAGCAGTTTGTTATCTAGGTCTGAGCAATTTCCTAGTCACACGTCTAATAGAATCTTAACTGGCACAGACCCCGGAGGAAGAGGAAACCTGCCAAGGGAGTCGTTATTCTGATTTGTGGAGTACGTGCAGGGAGACAATCATTTCTATCCCGTGCGCTGCTGTATAAATAAGAATCGTACAAACCATTCGAACAACTAGAGCAGTGAAGCAGTAGGAAGGGGATAGAGAATTGCCCGGTGGGCAATTTGTGCCAGCACACACCTGCAAGCCACTCTGAAAGACTTGTAAACAACATTAATCATGTCTCGCATCACAGCCTGGCGCACCATTCGCTCATTCTTTAGAGCTACTGCAATGCAGCTCACTCAGCCTCTGCCGGGCATTCATTCCAGTTCGATGGCAGAGGCATTCCAGGAAGTTGATTAAGTGGATTTCACTGAGTAACTCAGACAGGCTCTTGTATTCATTTAGATTAAATAAATGGGTCAAAAGGTGTTAACATAACCCAGTCACTGTCCTGTCCAACATTGAACAGAGTTGGACACGGTCTGGGCTGGGTATATAGAGACCTCTGCCTGCTGAGCACCAGGGCAAACACACCATTAATAAAAGTTCAGAATGGTTTGTAAAGATACAAGAAAGAAGGGGAAACCATTAAAGCATTTGAAATGTATTAAGTAAGGTTTTCATGTTAACAACATTTCTTGTTCTCCAAGCATGATTTTAACAGTCATTGAGTTATATTAATAGGCCTTTTTGTTCAGGCTAATTCAGTTGTTTTGTTGGGTTTTCTTGTACCTGTTTATAACATTTATTTATTAAAAATAACTTGACCTACTTTTCACAGTTAATTCCCAAGCAGGTAAAACGTTAGAGGCCTAGTTGTCGCAACAGGGCTCACAACCCCTCACTCTGATCAACCGACCCCCTGAATTCCAATGGGCTGATGGCAGAAACAAGGGCCACTCACGTGTGGAAGGGCCTGCAGGATCAGGGCCACAGAGAGGGCTGCGTACAAATCAGCAAATGTTCAAAACCAACCTCCTCCCTTTGATGATCAGCCTGAGGCCTGCCCCAGCACGTGCCAGAGGGGACCAAATGCTAGAAGACCGAGGCCAGGGGATGGGAGGGAGGAGCTGTTCTGTAGCACGTGCCCCCAAGCCTCCCAGAAGCCCCTCTGAGGGTTACTCACCTGAGTAGTCTCGCTGCTGGATTCAGGCCCATATTTTGCAATCATTAGGGTAGCAATAAATGATTTATTTCCTGGCCCGAAAGGCATGGGATCTTGTGATTTTGAGACTCCAACTCTAACTCTCTCATGCTGGGTCTTTTGATGGAGCTCACTAAAATTGAAGCTGAAATGTCTCCTCAGCTTTCAGCGTTGGTTCTCAGGGCCAGGCATCACCTTCAGTCTACATCTGAACTCCAATCCACAATGAGAACTGCTGCCAAGTCATCTTTACAATCCCCTTACCAATAAGAATACAATAAAATCTCTCTTACATAATGGCAAATATAAAGAATGATTTGAAAAGTGGACTGAATTTCAGCTAGAAATAGTATTTATAGAGATCAGCAGAACAGAAAGTATTCGTTATTGTCTCCTCTTTGTAACATCAAATTCAATCTCTCTCTCACACACACTTCACCTGCAGGTGGCAGTGCTAACAATGTTTTAACTGCAAACTTTTGTAACATTTCTTTGGTTCATCTCAAACAAAAGTGATACCGTATTTTCTGTCCATTTGATATTCTCCCTCAGATTTTTGCCTTGGGGGATACATACTTTTCTGTGCAGAATTGTTTGTTTGTGGGTGCTAACAAATGGGCCCTAGTCGGACCCTCATTCCAGACCCTATATTCTACTGTAGGTCAGAGGAAAATTCCCCTGGCACAAGAGCAGAGCGGAACTCCAGGCTGCCCCTCCTTGTAAGACAAGGTGTAGAGAGATAATCAAATGTTGTAGCATCTCCAGGACTGCTCTAAGTTAGGCAGCGTCTCCACTACAGACTTCTGACCAACATACCTGCGCCACCAGGAGTATGCAGAGGTGTGAACCCTGTTCGACACAGCTGTGCTGGCAGAAGCTGTAGATGCAATTATACTGGCAAAACTGTGCTTTTACCAACATAGCTTGTCTTGTTTGGGGGTGATGGAATAAGCTATACCAGTAAAAGCACAGCATAAGCTGTGTCCACACCAAGAGCGCGTTGCTGGTCTAGCACACCAATGTAGATATACCTGCAGAACACTCTGGGGAGACGTGGTCTTACAAGAGCCAAAACAACCCAAATGTAACCGCCCAGAATTCAGGGGGTGCAAGTATGGTGTAAAGCCACCCCCTGGCTGTGCCGCCTGAGCCATGTCTCTCAGGAGGTGCAGCATAGCGTTAACCCCAAAAGACGACTCGCTACTTATTTAATGGCCCATCTCTGGATTCCACTGAGCAGCATGGGAGCCAACTCCAGTCTGCAAAGGGCGTTACATAGGAAAACCTTAGAGCGTTAGTAACTTTTAATTTATGCCAGGAAGCCCATTCTCTGGTGTTTCTTGAGGCATTTCTTCCATTGGGGAATAACTGGCTTGGTTAAAAGTCAGCTTATTTGGCACAAAATAGATGGCATTCTAGGTCTGATACCGATTTGTAGTTTGACAATATTACTACTTAAAGGGGCAGTGTAGTCCTAAGGATTTGTTTTCAAGTTTTTTTGGGGTCTTCGTTTATTTCACCAACAAGAATATACCATAAAAAAGGATGAGGAAAAAACCAGCCAGAGGCAAGCACTTTTCCCTTAGAGGCGGAGTTGATAACAGCAGGACTGATTTCTTGAGTACTTTCTGATACTTTTACGGCAATGCCAATCTTGTAATTGTGAGAAAAATCTCTTCACGTTGCAGAGATCCTTGTCCCATCGCTTTAGGGCACTTCAAAATATTGTGGGTTCTTTTGCCGATGTTTGGAACCAGGTATTTTATTGCTCGTTGTGGCACCGGCAGAAACCTGAGCTGGAATTTGCCCTCGATGTTGTTATCAGGAGTTAAAATTCCACCTGTATATCTTTGTTTTATTTTTCCTCCCCATTGGTTTCTCAGCTGCTTCTTCTATCCTGCTGATGACGTGAGAAGCAGAGGACCATTGAAGCTATTGAGAAAGAAACGGAACAGCACGACTGCAAATGCCTCCAAATTATCACTCTCTCCTGTGCTTTCTCCTCCTTTTCCGCCTCCGCTTCTGTCTCGATTCTTTCCATTCCACTACCTGTTCTGTGAAGGCTGTCTTTCTGCGTTGGTCTTCCCCAACCCTTTCGGGCCTTCTTTCGCAGCTTTCCTGCAGCACAGTTTGCTTTGTGGGGAGATAATTAGCTGGTTGAAAATATGTAGAAATTCAAGAGTGGGTGGGGGCAGGAAAAAGAAGAGACACTTTTTAATGAAAAGTTCCTCCCATTTTTCGGCCAGCTCTATAGGAAACAAAGTGAGATCTCCATTGCACAGAGTACCTGAAGCAGGTAAGTTTCACATGCCCATGATAGAACACATACCCATGATGCTGGAGCTGCACTGCGAGGGGAGCACCAGACCGCTCGGGGCCAGCACTGTGTTACAACACCAAACAATGCGAGAGGGGTGAACTGGCTCTGTAAACTCTACCTCACACTCTAGGACCTTTGCCAGAGACTCAAAGTGAACTTTGGTTTGAGGTTTGACGTACTTTGGCTGTTCCCTGCCTCCATTTCAGAAAGGACTTTTCATTTTCTCTTGACTTTGCAATTCTGAGTTCTCACCACGAACACAAGTGAACATGACAAGACACGAACACTGGAATTCGGACTCTGATTCTCCTCAGGACTACAGCCCTGACAATATGCTGTACTATTTTGCATACACTCTCTCTCTCACACACGCTTTATTCATTATCCAGTACATTTCTGCACCTGTTCCCTCTCTATTAATAACACATCCATAATGGTAGCTTTAGAAATCTTTAATCAGATGACACTGTTGTGCTTGGGGAAATTATTCCTTCCCATCTGTCTGCTAATGGCACCAAATGACAAACTGCAGCAGGAAACCAAACCAAACCTGTAGCTGAAACAGGTTTGTGTTGAGCCTGCAGCCTCGTACGATGAAGACCTAATTTCCACCACTATCAGTCTAACCGGTTTTTCCAAAGCACCCATTACTAGAATATCTAGGGGGCTGATTCTGCAAAGTGCTGAGTGCCCTCAACACCCATTGACTTCAGTGGGGTGCTCAGCACTTTGCAGGGTCTGGCTCTGTGCACTGTAGGTGAAAACTACCTCATTGTAGAGGGCCAACACCAGACCTACGTCCCACCTAGTGCTTAAGGGGGACTGAAGTAATGCATAGGCCACATGCTGGCCTTTTGCATAGGGGCAAAGTTCACCCCTTGTACAGGACTCAGTGAGTGCTGTTCAAAGTAGGACCAAACTCCTCAACCTTTCCCTTGTTCATTTTCCAGAGGACAGCTACTTGTGGCGCCTACTCCATTATTTCGGGGGACACCTTCCCTGAGATATGGGCTTCGCTTTGTGCCCTGAATATGCTATGTACTAGTTTGGTAAAGCACTCCTGTGGTTGAACATGGAGCACTGGTATTTTAGTCAGTGACCATATGGAGCCCATTGCTGTGACATCTGGGTGCTTCACGTTCAATTTAAAATCCAAAAATCAGAGTCACCCCCTTAGGTGAGTCAATACAATTTTTTTTTCTAACTGGCTGTGATGGCAATTAAAAATCCTCAGTAATTGTGTCATAGAATCCAGAGATTAAAACCATCCTATGTGCGTTGTAGCTGGTATTAATGCCGTTGTGTAATCAGACCAAACATAAAGCAAGTAGCTTTTGCATTAACAGGAAACAATGTCAGAGTTAAGAATCATGAATGTTCTAAATTATGTGCAGATGAATTTTTATATTGATGCTGGGAGTTTTCCTTTGGCGATATGATCATTTCCTTTAACTGCTGAACTTGGAAGTGAGCCTTACCCTTTGCCATTGTGGCCGTGTGCAGTCAGTGCTTGCATTTACTGTTTATATGTTCATGTTTACAGACAGCTGCATGTGCAGTTCCTAATATGCCTTCTTGTTCTAAAAACTTATTCCGTCTCCAAGTTATAAGTGGGCAGGCACGTATAACTCAATAATGGAATACATCAGTAGCATGAGTCATTTATGGGAATAAACCAGGGGTGAAAGTAACTTAAAGGATTTACAGGTACTCCGGAGTCCTTAGGAGGGGTGGGGCCTCAACCAGAAGAGGCGGGGCCTTTAAATCCCCGGGCACTTTAAATCAGGATTTAAAGAGCCCGGGGCTGGGGCTGTGGTAGCAGCAGCTGGGAGCCCCGGGCCCTTTCAATCACCCCTGGAGCTACCAGTTGCAGAGGCGGCTGGGAGCCCCGGGGGTGATTTCAAGGGCCTGGGGCTCCAGCTGCCACTACTGCAGTGGAACCCCCGGGCCCTTTAAATCACCATCGGAGGGGGCCCAGGCATCTGGCAGGGCCCATGGCTCCACTGCAGTAGTGGCAGCCTGGAGCCCCTGGCCCTTTAAATCACTGCCAGAGCCCCGTGGCTGCTACCCCAGGGCTCCAGCAGTGGGGCTCGGGTGGTGATTTAAAGGGCCCCAGAGGGTAGTGGCAGTGGGAGCCCCAGGACTTTTAAATCATCCCCGGAGCCCCACTGCCAGAGCCCTGGGGTAGCGGTGGCTATTTTAAGGGCTGGGGCAGTAGCTGTGGCCAAGCCCCAGGCCCTTTAAATCGCTGTCTGAGCCCCGCCGCCACTTCCCCAGGGCTCCGGCAGCAGGGCTCTGGTGGCAGTTTAAAGTGTTCGGGTCTCCACCCGCTGCTGGGAGTCCCAGGCCCTTTAAATTGCCGCCAGGGGAAGCCGATCCACCTCGGTACGCCATACCGGGGCATACCAGCTTACTTTTACCTCTGGAATAAACAGGCCACCTTCTCCTCTCCGCACTGCACAATCTGAAAAACAATGAGCACCCCCAAAGATTTTCCTGAATTCAGTTCATCCTGGTTCCAGAATGGTCATTGCTCATACAGCGTTGAGTACATAGCCCAGCACAAACCTGGAAGGAGTCACTCCACTGTTCTTCTGGAAGGGAGACAAAGCTAGCCTGCCTCCCCACTAATTGGCAGCCCTGGTGCTAAACTGTTTATTTCGTTTTTCCACTTTCTGGCAAAGGAGACCCCCCCCCCCGCCCCACTTCCTCACAGCCCTCAAAGTCAGATGTGTCCCTCTGTGACCTCTCCCTTCTTGAGCTGCCACTTGTTGCTTATTTTCTTCCTGACCCCTTTCCCCTCACTGCTGATCAGGCAGATTAAAGTCTCCCGGTTCCTCTCAGACTCCAGAGTTTTCACATAGCCGTGCAACACGCGGATGCTGTGTCAATTGGCTATTAAGCAATGGGACATTGAAATGAGGCCTAGACGCAGCAGGCTGTTCACATCTGCTTCAGAACCCTCCATTCGCATTTCCAAACACATGATTTTCTCATAACTAGGATTTTCTCATGAATCATCAATCCTTATTAAGGACAAAGATGATATAAACAATAATATTTGTCTTCCTCACAATGGTGGTCACCATGAGCCGTCACTGATTAATGCTCAGTGGCCTTGGATGAAAGGAATATATAGAAGTCTAAATTATAGAAGTGAAAAATATTATTCCCTTAGTGCCAAACCCAGTTCCCACTGAAATCAGTGAACCTCTTTCCATTGACTGCAGTGGGAAGTATATCAGGCCTTCAAGGAAGACAAGGCTATGCTATCCAGACGATGACGAATGAACGTAATTTCTGCCTGAGTCATTTTCGCATATAGCCAGGTTTAATTTCTTCTTTCCTGCAAGTCTTTTATCTTGCCATTGATGTTTATGTAAAGAACTCTCTATGGCCTCACCACTATGGTATCTAAGCACCTGGAATCATGCCCACCATGCTTAAGTTAATTGGATCTGCATCTCTCTCTTCCTCACTCATGTGCATAATATTGCTTCCAACAACAAAGTCATCTGAACATTTGGGGAGTGACTCCGCAATGTACAGAAATGAATAGAATTCAGTACAGGAAGCAGTGCCTAAATTATACCAATCTGCATAGGCACATTGTTAAATCCCTGTCAGTAGATGAGTTAAAAGATATCTGTGAAAATAATCTGCCATCACATTACCCATAAGGGCCAAGTATGCTACATCTTTAAAGGTCTGATATTCACTAGTATATGCTCACTATGTATTCACGCAATGCAACACCTTTTAGCCAGAACAGCAGTTACGTACCCATGTTCATCGTGGGGAGAGGCAATGGCCTCCACAGTGAGCAAATTAATTCCCAAAATAACCAGTATGCGTGTGTCATTACAGTGGTCCACTCTCATTGACATCAATGGGACTGGAGCAGCATAAGCAAGAACAGCATGTGGCCTTTTTCTTGTTCAACTGTTTGGTGATCCAGAATGCCGCTCTGCTCAACTGCTTTGTGTGTCCATGTTACCGGCACTGTAGTTCACCTGAGAAACTCAAGACTTCTCACGTTTACTCAGAGTGTCTCATTCTTATGATCTTATGGCTAAATCAATCTATTCCCCGCAGAGGACAGCTACTGTTTGAAGACCTTGAGTGGCACTTGTGCTTCATGATCTGCAATGGAGAAGCTTGTGCATCACCGTGTTTCCTACTACAACAGTCACCTTTTTAAGATCATAACCATCGTTTCTGAAGGGAAATGTTGATATGCTTCCTGCCAAATATCTGCTGCTTTTTCCTGCTCCAGCTCCAACCTGTCCATTGGTCACCCTAAACTCATGGCTAGATTTATGTCCGACATATGACAAAGAGGACAGAGAAGATGGGAAAGGGAATGCAGATCTCATGGCACATTAAAGATGCTTGTAAGAGTAATAACACTGTAGCTGCCATTAAAACAAAAATCAGCATGTACCACACAATGATGTTAATCTACCACATCTCCTTAGACAGAATTGGACATAAGAGTCATCGTTACCAAATGACTCTCATGTAGTACTTTGCAGCCATAGGTCTCAAAGTACTTTACAAAGGAAGTTACTACTTATGGTTATTCCCCATTTCACAGATGGGGAAACATAGGCAGAGAGGCAAAGCCAGTTGCCCAAAGTCACCCAGCACGACAGTGGGAAAGCTGGGAAGCCAGCCCGCCCAGGTCTCTCAAGTACAGTCCTGGCACTTATTCATTTGGTCACATGACCTCCTATATTTGAGAGAGCGATTTTACAGACATGGACAGTATGGAGTAGTTCTACACAGCATTTATGGGTATTTTATTTATTTATTTTAAAGGGGATTGCTAGAAACATGGACATCTAGAAGAAAAGTAGCAAGATGATATAGAAGAAAGGACTTTGAGTAGCAGGAAACCACCCCTATTTCTGACTTTAGACATAATACAATTCAAAACGTGTGTGAGAGAAAAGCTGTAATTACTAGGGCGAGGAAGGAGACATTTCCAAAGCCAACAATTATCCAGTTAAAATAAATGTACTGAGCGGTCTTAGGCACAAGCAACCACTTGGTGCCTTACTAAGCTGGTTTTATATATAAACAAATGGAGATGTTCTGCTAGAAGCAAGGCTCTTTCAGATCTTTCCTGAGTACCTGTTTTTAGGGAGTCTTGCTAAGCTGAAAGCCTGTGCTGATTTTTTCAGTACGTTAGGGAATAATGCCATGTTATTTACCTAGACGTGGACAATTCCTTTGTGCCTTTAAAGAGCAAAGGATCTTTGGTGCCAACATTTTGAACTCTCCTCCCCGCCACCTTTCAGGAGCTCGCTTCCAGTAATGGACCCAAAGCCATGTGGCTCTGTCCCAGGAAGAGATCTTCTCTCAGAAATAGCCTTCACAGCAGCTGAGTCTACAAGGTCATGCCTCCCTCAGTAAGGAGATGCCTGCTCCCAATGATATCCCTGGATTGTGGAATACGTTTTCCCCACAGACTTCCTCAGCTTTCTGGGAGGTTTCCTTGAGGGCATGAGATCCTCATGGCCTGAGGTGGCTACATGGATGGCAGAGGTACCTGGAGATATGTGGTTAACTAAACTACCCTCTGGTTGAAGATCAGTCCACCCTACTAGCCCAGACCACTGCACTTCATTCCTCACAGACTTTTTACACTGGCTCAAGGGGTTCAAGACCCCAACTGGTTCCCGAGATGGAACTGTTACCCAAAGAACTTAAGTAACCTGCATTCTGTCCCATACGGGGCTGGCCTGAGAAGTAAACCTCACTCTCGGTAGTTCAGGTCCTGGCAGCTGAGACCTCACTGGCTATCTACTTGTCTTATCACTGAGAGGGTAACTCCCCTCCTCTTGCCATAGCAACCTTAGACCTTCACCAATGAACTTTTAAAGCTGGATTGTTACGGCTGGAAAGAGGTGTGTTTACCACAGCATTTGTAAAAACTGCTCTGAGAGTTGCGTTTTAATCAAGGATAAATTAAGTGTGAAAGAAAAATGAACATTCAGGAATGGGGGAAACAGGTCGCTATTGTGTTAAACAGAGATAAAGCCCATTGAAACAAACAGACTCATATTGTCTTCAGGAGGCTTTGGGTCAGAACTTCAGGGCCTAATTCTGGAAGACGCTTAGCACCCAGAAAGCTCAGAGCCCAGAAAGGTGCCCAGCATGAAACCATCAATACAACTCTATGAAGTTGATAAGAACTGAGCACCAGATTTGTAAAGGTATTTAGGTGCCTAAAGTTGCAGATAGGTGCTTTTGAAAATCCCACTAGGGAATGTTTATTGATAAGGGTATATAAGGAGGGAGCAGGGGGAGGGAAAGCAGATTTCTGGCCCCTGAAGTTTGTAGGAATAGAGATTAAAATCTAAACACTTCTGCAGCATTCTGTCTAAAAATAATCTACTTGGCCAACAGCGGTGGATTTTTTTTAAAATACCTGATTTAGAGTTATATTTTAATCCTCTCTTCTTATTGCTTCTTTCTAATCAAACAGGTGGTTTTATAATGCTATAAAATAGATTCTAGGTGACTAGGGAAATTTCCTTTCATTTAAGAGGATTTTTTTCCCTTCCATTTGTTTGGATCTGAAGAAAGCAGAGCCTTTCTTATCAGTCACTTATAGTCAGTGTTATTTTTGTTCTATAAACCGAACTCCAGACACTTTCACCTCAAGAGCATGCCAGAATGTACTATGGCACACGGCTGAAGTAATAACTCCTCTAGAAACTAAGCAGATTTCATTGCTGTCAGTGTGTTTTTCACATCATAGAGAGAAGTTCTGAAAGAATTTGGACAATTCAAGCGCATTATAAAATCTGGAATCATGTTACTAGGAAAGAAAGGGTTGGGGAGAGGGTGTCTTGGTCTCCCAGGCACTTAGAAGCTACAATCCCACAAAACAAGGCATAGGAGTAAACTGCCGAAAGTTTGAACCAGACCCAGTCTCTCTAAGTCCACTTAAGTCAAAGAGCATCTTTCCACTGACGTCTGTTAGCTTTGGATCAGGCCCAACATGCAGAGATAGGCCAGGATTTCAGTCTCATTCAGACTGAAATCAATGCCAAACCCTCCCCGTGTTTCAGTAGAAGCAGGCCTTTACTATGCAAAGCAGTTCTGCAAGGAGGCCTGCCGTGCTGATGAAGCGGCTATTAAAGACCCGAGCAACAGAAAAGCAGCCTTAGTGACAGCGGTCCAGATTTGCTGGTGTACTCCAACACTTTTGCGCAGCATCTGCAATGTTGTCAACTCTAGCGAGTCTATTGAGTCTCATGCGTGTGGTGTGTGTGTGTGTGTGTGTGTGTGTGTGTGTGTGTGTGGGACAGGTTCTGTGTCAGAGCAGAACACACTGTAGTTTGCGTTGACCTAGCAAAAATCATTTATCTCACCTTTACAATTACTGTACAGAGTCAGGCCAGATGTGTGAAACTAATTATTATCATTCCAATCTTGATTACTGCATGTTCTCTGCAGTGTGCAATACAACTGTGAGTTTTTATTCACCCATTCATTTTTACCAATACACACTTCTCAGGAGCAATTTTCTCAGCCATACGTACAGGACAACCTGAGAGACCCACCTCAGGGGTAATCTCCAGGGGTCCAAGTCAGCCTTGGTGTAAATAGGAACAACTCCATGGAAGTCAGTGGAGCTGCATCCATTCATACCAGAACTCAGTTTGTCCCCTGGTGTTTGTGAAGTGCTATGGAATTGGCTTCTCCTAGAGGAAATAAAATTAAAAAGTTTTTTAGATTTGTTGACAATGGGGGGGAGGGGGAAAGGCCACTTTCTTCCACTTTTCAGCTAGTTAGCAGGATATCTACTACTTCCTGACAGCATTAAACAAACAAATCAAACTAATGACATGGTAAAGGACAAGCGTATTAACAGTGATGTTTAACAACTGATAGAAGGTTATTTGGAGTCATTGTAGAAAAGTTCATAACTAAGACATAGATCCTGACCATAGGGAAGAGGAATTTCAAGCATGAAGACTGCAAGTTCAAAGATGCGTATGCTGTAGCATATACGAGATGCGATTCAAACCTTACAATCAAGGGCATGCATTTCTAGAAATGTTGAAATAGACACTAATGTGGCTCTGCATACACACATAGTCATGGATGTTTCTTATATACAGGATTAACATTCTTTGCAGCACATCTGAAGCTGGAATTGAGTCTATGGTACTAAGACGGAACAGCATTTTACTTCCTGGGGCCACTGCAGTTCCTAAAGAGAGACCCAGCAGGCAACAAAAACAGAAAGTTATGCAGGTAAAAACAGAGACAGGTAGATTTAAGACCTGATCTAGTTCTCTGAAGAATGTAAACATTTTGACTACCACCAAGAGTTATAAGCACATGGTCTTCATCAGCTGGAAGGAATATCTGTAGTTTAGGACCTTAACAGTTGGGATTTTACTGACTTGATTATTCAACAATCACTTTTGGGCTCAAAATAAAGTTTTAGATTTTTTTTCCCAATTAAACTGGAAAATAAAGTTATAAACATTGCAAAAGCGATGCAAGAATTCCTCCCCCCGCCCTCCCAACACTGCACTCTACTGTAGTTTGTAGGTATGATGGAGGAAATGATAATGACCACACAACATGGTTTGACTGATTTCTGTATTGTGCTCAGAGGGTCCAATCCCACAAGCTTGCGTTCACATGGAGCTCTCAGTCACTTAAGGGGAGATTCTGGCCAGTCCTCACGGGCCTCTCAGTGGTCAGGGGAAGGAGTAAGGAATTCCTTACGGGGGAGTACAGGGATGTTACCAAGCTGATTCCCACAGGGCACGTAGCATCCCAAAGAGGATGAGGAGACGGAAAGTAAGTGGAGTCATGGCTTCAAGCTCCCTTATGTGCTGGCTAGCAGAGCTGGGTGACCCCATGAGAGGATAGGGAAGAGCAAGAATGCAGACTTTGCAGGTTCAGAGCCTTAGGTCGTAGACGCTTGAGGAAAGGGAATAGTTTGTTTGGCCCGGCTCACTTACTGTACAGCGCCATGCATAATTATTTCTTCAAAGACATGTACAAACATTAGCTAATTAATCCTCAAAACACACCCCCAAGAGGCAAGTATTGTGTAGGACTACAACGATCCCCATTGTGCAGAGAAGTTAAAGGACTTGCCCAAAGCCACACAAACCATGGCTGAGTCAGGACAAGCAGTCCACAAGCTACCCTAACGTCCCTTTAATAGTAAAGCAAACCAAGCCTTCAGCCACTGGCGCATCATGTACGTGTTGCATCTGAGAAGACTCCTGTAGAAACTTGCCGGGTCATAAGAGCTGGTCTGGCTACTTCCTTCATGTAAGGTGAAAATATTTTAAATGACAGCCAGAGCTCTCTAAAGGGCAGGGTGGCTTGGGATTGAAAGCTCTTGGATCAAGGCCCGGTGAAAATCAGTTCTGGTTCTATAGGGCTTGGTCAAGGCACTTTTTCTACTTAATACAAAACATTCTTTATTGAGGAAATGGGGTAAGGCATAGTAGCCACATTTAAATAACTCTGCAGATGAGAGTAGGCCGCAAAGGAAAACCCAGGGCAGAAACCTACAGACAGACTGGAAGCTTAGAAAGGCAGTAAATGCAAGGAAATGATTTCTGAAATCCCTAGACTGTCTGAATCCAGTCTGAACCTCTTAAAACAGTTGTGGAACGAGCTCACTTGAAATAATGGACAAGAAACTTTACATAGCAGAATCTTATTTTATTGCTGTTTTATTTAACAAGAATGCCTTTCATTAGGGTGCTTTTACAATTAAAAAGTGTTAAAATAAATAGTTCTTTGTTTAAAAAAAAAAGAGGGGGGAATAGGAAAAGAAAGGGAATAGGTAAGAAGAGACACTATAAAGTAAGAGATTCAGGGATTGTGACTCCAGTGGGAGTTTTAGGGGGCTGGGGAAACCAAGCATCTCATAAGAGTGCTCAGCACTGGATTTGCACAGGGGAGAGCTTCATGAGAAATAAGAAATGGATAGAAAATATTTGTTAAAGAGTTTTTAGGAGAGATTTGAAGGAAGATAGTTGCATGAAGGTGGCTTAGAAGCCGCAGGTCCATTGATGAGCAAAAGAGTAGAAAAGACACAAAGAGAGCAGGGAATGGGAATATACCAAAGGCAACGCTAGTTTAAGAATGGAGAGCATGAGAGGAAAACAGATAAATACATTTGTGATAGGAAACCATATCAGATCAGTGAAGTGGAGGACAGAACTAAGATCTTAAACAATTCAAACATCACCTGGGAGTCAGTGAGGCTGATTTAGAAGTGTGTGTGGGGTGGGGGTGGAGGGAACACTTTGCAGAGATGAGCAGTTTGATAAATAAGTACTCCATCCTTATTCTGAACATGCTGGGATGATTTAAGAGAAGAAGCAAAGAGAACAGCCAGGAGAATTATACAAGTCCAGACAGGAGACAGCCAGAGATGGGAGATGACAAGGTCCTTATTGGAGAGAAAGAAGGAGGGTGAATTCTGCAAATATTAAGAAGTTGAAACTGACAAGATGAGATGCACTGGTAGTAAATATAGTGAGAGGCCAAAGATTTCAGGCAGAAGTTACAGGAATCAGTTTAAAGGAATCTGTTTTGATATTGACAGGCAGGAAGCCAGAGAAAGATGTGGTGGGAGAGAGACAAGAAGGAAAATATAAAGAAAGTCTGTTTTGTCTAGATTAATTTAAGAAAGTAGTTGGCCTCCTAGTGAAATAGCAGACAGAAAGATTATGGAAGGAATAGGGGCTAGAAGAGAAAGAAAAGCCTGAGTTTTAATATCAAAGGTGAAAATTACAGTCAAAGCTAGATCCGAGTTGCCCATGCTGTCCAGAAGCATGACATGCCTTTATCATGGAAAGTGGCCGTCCTGTTCAATATTAATTTTACCTTGTGTATCTAGATGTCTGATCTATAGTGGTGTGATAAATCTATGAACCTGTCCTATTCCAAAATATACCCAATCTCTTCTCAAAAGAATTTTGACTGGATATCCTTTGTCCAAAAAATTTCTTGCTATTAGCAGGAGACATTTATCTGGAAGGAACCATTAACATGTCAAAGACCCATTATAAAGACGATGTTCAAGAACATTAGTGTAAGGGGAGGGGAAAGCCACTTAAATCTTAAAAAGGACCTAGGAATATCTAGGGCCAGGAAAGAGCATTAGCTAGCGGAAACTGGCATTTGGAAAGGAATGTGGTTTTGCTAATAGCCAAAGGTCATCCAGAGTAAATGCCATTTTAGACTGGACTACAGAAGGATGTAACCCCAGATTGCTACTTGAAACCTGACATATGGAAGCAAAAATTTTTTAAAAAAAAGTCTTACCTCAGCCTCTGTACATGGACAGCTTTGCTTCTGCAAATCTTAAATGCTATTGCCTGCACCTCCAGTGAAAACAGGATTTATAGCTGAGCTTTTCAAAACTACATAGGTGATTTGGCTTCCCAATTCCCATTCATTTTAACAGATATTGGGAGCCCAATCCCCTCTGAAAATCTCAGCCTCCATATGTGAAACCTACTTGCTCAAACAGATGTGTGAATTCTGTATCTTGTGCACAAGTCTGACAGTCCCCCAAAACAGCACACTCAGGTGTTTCACATGCAGAAGTTGTGCATATAGAGATCACGTTTTAAACATTTGAAACTCTGGGTCTAAAGCAAGAAACAAGTACGAGGACAAGGGGTGCACATGCCCTTATATAAATCAATGGTACGCCCACATCTCGAATACTGCATACAGATGTGGCTCCTCATCTCAAAAAAGATATACTGGCACTAGAAAAGGTTCAGAAAAGGGCAACTAAAATTATTAGGGGTTTGGAGAGGGTCCCATATAAGGAAAGATTAAAGAGGCTAGGACTCTTCAGCTTGGAAAAGAGGAGATTAAAGGGGGATATGATAGAGGTATATAAAATCATGAGTGATGTGGAGAAAGTGGATAAGGAAAAGTTATTTACTTATTCCCATAATACAAGAACTAGGGTTCACCAAATGAAATTAATAGGCAGCAGGTTTAAAACAAATAAAAGGAAGTTCTTCTTCACGCAACGCACAGTCAACTTGTGGAACTCCTTACCTGAGGAGGTTGTGAAGGCTAGGACTATAACAGCGTTTAAAAGAGAACTGGATAAATTCATGGTGGTTAAGTCCATAAATGGCTATTAGCCAGGATGGGTAAGGAATGGTGTCCCTAGCCTCTGTTTGTCAGAGGGTGGAGATGGATGGCAGGAGAGAGATCACTTGATCATTGCCCGTTAGGTTCACTCCCTCTGGGGCACCTGGCATTGGCCACTGTCGGTAGCAGTGGTTTCCCCAGGAATTGAAATTAGGAGGGGGTGTTCGAATTTACAGGGGGGGTGTCAGGACCAATGAGATATGAAAAGAGATATGAATAAAGTAAATGTTTTGTTAGGATTATGCAAATTTAACATAAGAATAATGCAAGTTACACCAAAACACATAACACGTCTAGATTTCTAAAAAATATATACATTTAAAAAAAAAGTATTTAATTTAAATTGACTTTTGAAAAGTAAGCCATCATAGGGTAAGAGGGAAGATCCTCTCATGGATCAGTAACTGGTTAAAAGATGGGAAACAAAGGGTAGGAATAAATTATCAGTTTTCAGAATGGAGAGAGATAAATAGTGGTATCCCTGAGGGGTCGGTACTGGGACCAGTGCTGTTCAACATATTCATAAATGATCTGGAAAAATGGGTAAACAGTGAGGTGGCAAAATTTGCAGATGATACAAAACTATTCAAGATAGGTAAGTCCCAGGCAGACTGCGAAGAATTACAAAGGGATCTCATAAAACTGGGTGACTGGGCAACAAAAATGGCAGATGAAATTTAATGTTGATAAATGCAAAGTAATGTACATTGGAAAACAATCTCAACTATACATACAAAATGAAGGAGTCTGAATTAGCTGTTAACACTCAAGAAAGATCTTGCAATCATTGTGGATAGTTCTCTGAAAACATCCACTCAGTGTGCAGCAGCAGTCAGTGATTCCCAACATTCTGTTTGCTTCTTTAAAAAGAACAGGAGCACTTGTGGCACCTTAGAGACTAACAAATTTATTTGAGCATAAGCTTTCGTGGGCTACAGTCCACTTCAACGGATGTAGCCCACAAAAGCTTATGTTCTTTTTGCAATACAGACTAACACGGCTGCTCCTCTGAAACCTTTGCTTTTTTAAGAAAGGGATAGATAATAAGACAGAAAATATCATATTGCCTCTATATAAATCCATGGCACATGTACACCTTGAATACTGTGTGCAGATCTGGTTACCCTATCCCAAAAAAGACATACTGGAAATGCAAAAAGTATAGAGATGGGCAACTAAAATGATTAGGGGTATGAAACAGGAGAAGAAATTAAAATGACTGGGAATTTTCAGCTTAGAAAAGAGACAACTAAGGGGGGATATGCTAAAGGTCTATAAAATCTTGACTGATGTGAAGAAAGTGAATAAAGTAAATGTTTTGTTAGGATAATCCAAATTTAACATAAGGAAAATGCAAGTTACACCAAAACACATAACAGATCTAGATTTCTAAAAAAAAAAAATTAAAAAAAAATGTATTTAATTTAAATTGACTTTTGAAAAGTAAGCCATCATGGGGTAAGAGGGAAGATCCTCTCATGGATCAGTAACTGGTTAAAAGATGGGAAACAAAGGGTAGGAATAAATTATCAGTTTTCAGAATGGAGAGAGATAAATAGTGGTATCCTTGAGGGGTCAGTACTGGGACCAGTCCTATTCAACATATTCATCTGGAAAAATGGGTAAACAGTGAGGTGGCAAAATTTGCAGATGATACAAAATTATTCAAGATAGTTAAGTCCCAGGCAAACTGCGAAGATCTACAAAGGGGTCTCACAAAACTGGGTGACTGGGCAACAAAATGGCAAATTAAAGTCAATGTTGATAAATGCAAAGTAATGCACATTGGAAAGCAATCTCAACTATACATACAAAATGATGGCATCTGAATTAGCTGTTAACTCTCAAGGAAGAGATCTTGGAGTCATTGTGGATAGATCTCTGAAAACATCCACTCCATGTGCAGCAACAGTCACAAAAGCAAACAATGTTGGGAATCATTAAGAAAGGGATAGATAATAAGACAGAAAATATCATATTGCCTCTATATAAATCCATGGTACGTGCACACCTTGAATAGTGTGTGTAGATCTGGTCACATATCCTAAAATATATATATTGGAATTGGAAAAGGTACAGAGATGGGCAACTAAAATGATGAGGGGTATGAAACAGGAGGAGAGATTAAAGTGACTGGGAATTTTCAGCTTAGAAAAGAGATGACTAATGGGGATATGATAGAGGTCGACAAAATCTTGACTGGTGTGAAGAAAGTGAATAAGGAAATTTTATTTAATCCTTCACATAACACAAGAACTAGCAGTCACCCAATGAAATTAATAGGCAGCAGATTTTAAAAAAACAAAAGGAAGTATTTCTTCAGACAATATAAAGTCAACCCAGGGAACTCTTTGCCAGGGGATGCTGTGAAGACCAAAACTATAACAGGATTTTAAAAAGAACTAGATAAATTCCTGGAGAACAGGTCCATCTGTGGCTATTAGCCAGGATGAGAAGGATGCAACGCCATGCTCTGAGTGTCCCTAGCCTGTTTTCCAGAAGCTGGGAATGGGCAACAGGGGATGGATCACTTGATGATTCCCTGTTCTATTAATTCCCTCTGAAGCACCTGGCCTTGACCACTGTTGTAAGACAGGGTACTGGGCTATATGGACCATGGGTCTGACCCAGTACGACCATTCTTATGTAAAAATTAATTATAATAAAAATGTTTAGTACAGAAACTCCCCAACATAATGACCTCTCAAGATAGCAACAATGTGAGATAACAACCTTGGCAAATACTGCATTTTAAAAATCTTGGCCTACTGGGAAACATATTTATATAAGTTTCCATTCCCAGTCACAAATCTAGCATAATGGAGCAAAGTGACTAAAATATAGTCCAACAAAAAAATGTTTATTTAACGTGCCCCTCACTTTTCCCTCCACCGCACTCCACTCACCGGTGTTGTCCTTGGTCAGTGGAGACTCAGAGTTCAGAGGTGCTTTCACGTGAGTACACCTTCCAGGTGGGGGACAAAAAGGCACAGTTTGCTCTGGCCACGGCTGTTCGTTGTGCCATGGTTCACTTTACCACTCTGTTGCCAATGGCCCTGCACAGTCACCTTCTGCTGTCACCTACCACTGTGACCTCTGCGAGTTGGTCTCTTGAGGTTCCACCAGCTCTCAGGGTATGGCTACACTGGCGATTTGCAGCGCTGGAAAGCCTCCACCAGCGCTGCAATTAGTAGGTGGCCACACCTGCAGGGCACTTCCAGCGCTGCAACTCCCTGGCTGCAGCGCTGGCCGTACACCTCACTCAGCATGGGGAATAAGGATTCCAGCGCTGGTGCTGCAGTGCTGGTCATCAAGTGTGGCCACACACCAGCGCTGTGATTGGCCTCCAGGGTATAAGGATGTACAGTTGAACCCTGTTATGTCGCTGGCCTAGGGGTTTGCCAAACAGCGTCGAGATAACCAATGATCGAGATAAACCCCTATCCACCCCCCCACCCCCTCCCTGCCCCCTTACCGCGCTGCCTGCACGTGGCTGGATCCGGCGAAGCAGGAGGGGGAAGCAGGCCGGGCGGCCGTGGACGGGGACCCGGAGCCGGGCAGCCAAAGAAGCGGGACCCGGTAAGCGGGGCCGGGCGGCAGGTGAAGCGGGGACGGGTAAACGGAGCCGGGCGGGCGGGCGGCAGGCGAAGCGGGGACCAGGTATGCGGGGACGGGCAGGGACCGGGTATGCGGGCCAGGCGGGCGGCGAAGCGGGGACCGGCGAAGCGGAGCCGGGCGGACGGCGAAGCGGGGACCGGGTAAGCGGGGCCGGGCGGCCGGGCGGCAGGCGAAGCGGGGACTGGGTCAGCGGGGCCGGGCGGGCGGGTGGCAGGCGAAGCGGGGACCAGGTATGCGGGGGCGGGCAGGGACCGGGTATGCGGGGCCGGGCGGGCGGGCGGCGAAGCGGGGCCGGGCAGACGGGCGGGCGGCGAAGCGGGGACCGGCGAAGCGGAGCCGGGCGGGTGGGCGGCAGGCGAAGCGGGGACCAGGTATGCGGGGACGGGCGGGCGGGGACGGGCAGGGTGCGGGTATGCGGGGCCGGGCGGGCGGGGGCGGGCAGGGTCCGGGTATGCGGGGCCGGGCGGGCGGGCGGGCGGGGACGGGCAGGGACCTGGTATGCGGGGCCGGGCGGCGAAGCGGAGCCGGGCGGGGACCAGGTATGCGGGGCCGGGCGGGCGGGCGGGGACGGGCAGGGACCGGGTATGCGGGGCCGGGCGGCGAAGCGGAGCCGGGCGGGGACCAGGTATGCGGGGCCGGGCGGGCGGGGCCGGGCAGGGACCGGGTATGCGGGGCCGGGCGGCGAAGCGGAGCCGGGCGGGGACCAGGAATGCGGGGCCGGGCGGGCGGGGACGGGCAGGGACCAGGTATGCGGGGACGGGTGGGTGGGCGGGCGGGGACGGGCAGGGTCCGGGTATGCGGGGCCGGGCGGGCGGCGAAGCGGAGCCGGGCGGGGACGGGCAGGGTCCGGGTATGCGGGGCCGGGCGGGCGGGCGACGAAGCGGGGACCGGCGAAGTGGAGCCGGGCGGGCAGGCGGCTGGACAAGCGGGGACCAGGTATGCGGGGTCGGGCGGGCTGGGCCGGGCAGGGACCGGGTATGCGGGGCCGGGCGGCGAAGCGGAGCCGGGCGGGGACCAGGTATGCGGGGCCGGGCGGGCGGGGCCGGGCAGGGACCGGGTATGCGGGGCCGGGCGGCGAAGCGGAGCCGGGCGGGGACCAGGTATGCGGGGCCGGGCGGGCGGGGACGGGCAGGGAGCCGGTCTGCGGGGACGGTGGGTGGGCGGGCGGGGACGGGCAGGGTCCGGGTATGCGGGGCCGGGTGGGCGGCGAAGCGGAGCCGGGCGGGGACGGGCAGGGTCCGGGTATGCGGGGCCGGGCGGGCGGGCGACGAAGCGGGGACTGGCGAAGCGGAGCCGGGCGGGCAGGCGGCAGGCAAAGCGGGGACCAGGTATGCGGGGTCGGGCGGGCGGGGCCGGGCAGGGACCGGGTATGCGGGGCCGGGCGGGCAGGCGGCGAAGCGGGGACCGGCGAAGCGGAGCCGGGCGGGCGGGCGGCAGGCGAAGCGGGGACCAGGTATGCGGGGCCAGGCGGGGATGGGCAGGGACCGGGTATGCAGGGGCGGCCGGGCGGCTGGGGACGCGGGGAGCGGGCGGCTGGGGAACCGCGCGGCTGGAGAGCCAGGGAGCGGGCGGCTGGGGTCACGGTGGGTCGGGGACGCGGGGAGCCGGGCTCGAGATATTAGGGTTCGGCGAATCGACATAACGGATGAGAAACCCATAAGACAAAGAGGGAGTTTGGCGGTTCCACTTGTAAAACCTCGACTTAATAGGATTGGCAAGTTAACCGAGGTCGAGATAAATGGGTTCGACTGTATCCCAGAATGCTTTTATAAATTACTCTCTTTGTTTTGTTATGCAGCCTCTCTTTGTTTTGTTGTGAACGAGCTCCGATCGGAGCTCCGTTGCTTATCTAAAAAACAAACAGAGCTCCTGTTTGCTGTGATCATCTGTACCTGGCTGTAAACAATCAAACAATCTTTGTAAACAATGAGAGGCAGGGAGGGAGTGAAACAGCGGGGAGTCGTGTTGGCTGCAGGCTGTTTGCAATTAAGAGTTAAGACTAAGGGGTTGGAAACATGTTCTGATTTTTCAATGCAGGAAGCTAAACACACAGTATTGGCTCCAAAAATCCCCTCTCTCTTTCCCCCCGCTCCCTGTCACACTAGACCCCACTCCACCCCCCTCTTTTGAAAAGCACGTTGCGGCCACTTGAACGCTGGGATAGCTGCCCATAATGCATCACTCCCAACAGCGCTGCAAATACTGCAAATGTGGCCACACACCAACGCTGGTAGCTGTGAGTGTGGCCAAACACCAGCTCTGGCCCTGCACAGCTGGATGACCAGCGCTGCAAACTACCAGCGCTGCAAACCGTAAGTGTAGCCATACCCTCAGTGATTTCAGCTGAGCTCTCAGTGCAGGAACCTTGCTGCTAGTGCAGTCTGGGCTGTCTCTTACACAAAAACACTGTACCCACAGGAACACTGTCCCCACAACAGGACTAAGCAGATTGTCAGTGATTTCAGCTGCAGTGGTCACTTAACAGAACAAAAGACTATCTATAGAGCCTAATCAGCTCTGTCTTTAAACAGTGGAGAGGGACAGGTCCCCACCCTCTCTCTTGATGCCTTCAAATCATCACAGGCTAAGTACAGTTCTACTGCCCTTTACTCATACAATAAGAACAACATTTCATCCCCCCTTCCCCGACATTCAAGTGGTTTGTAACCCAACCCCAGCCAAAATCTATCACTTGGACAACACAGTTCTGTTTGCTGGATACCTAGGTAGATTAGGTGTGAATGTAAATATAATCTGGCCCTGAAGCCTTAGCCCCCAGCTCATCACTAGCTGTCAGGGAGAACTCATTTAGACTTTGCTTACAAATCATCATTTGAAATTATTAGGATGGCCAACATCAACTAAATGAATGCACTGACATCATAAAAAACAGCTGTATAAGGAAGCTAGTCTATGTTCATACTTTTCAAATATATTATACTTTTTCAGATACACATATTTTATCAGCAAAGAATCCTGTGGCACCTTACAGACTAACAGACGTTTTGCAGCATGAGCTTTCGTGGGTGAATACCCACTTCTTCGGATGCAAGTAGTGGAAATTTCCAGGGGCAGGTACATATATGCAAGCAAGAAGCAAGCTAGAGATAACAAGGTTAGTTCAATCAGGGAGGATGAGGCTGTGAATGGCTCGCCAACTACAGAACCAGTTTCTCCTCCCTTGGTTTTCACACCTCTACTGGTAGAACAGGGCCTCATCCTCCCTGATTGAACTAACCTCGTTATCTCTAGCTTGCTTCTTGCTTGCATATATATACCTGCCCCTGGAAATTTCCACTACTTTCATCCGAAGAAGTGGGTATTCACCCACGAAAGCTCATGCTGCAAAACGTCTGTTAGTCTATAAGGTGCCACAGGATTCTTTGCTGCTTTTACAGATCCAGATTAACACGGCTACCCCTCTGATACTTGACATATTTTACCATACACTGTATAAGCTTTTAAAGTGTGTATTAATGTTTCAGTTTAAATTCAGATTTCCAAACAGACACTAAATTGGTATGTAACTCGCTCACAAAACTTGGGGGGGTGTTGGGAAAATTCAGGGGGGGTGTAGGGAAATCACTGGTCGGTAGAGAGGATACTGGGCTAGATGGACCTTTGGTCTGACCCGGTATGGCCGTTCTTATGTTTAAGGAATGAAGAAGTAGGAAATCTATTGGTGTCCGGTGGAAAAGGAAGGAAAAAGGTAGGCAATGAAGCAGTAGAAAGAGGCTGTGAAAGGGATGGGCATAGCGAAGTGAAGGAGTAGAATTCAAGGCATTAATAATAGTTATTATAGAATTAACCAGTGAAGCAAGATCATCTAAAGCAGAGGTGGGCAAACTTTTTGGCCCAAGGGCCACATTGGGGTTGAAAAACTGTATGGAGGGCCGGGTAGGGAAGGCTGTGACTCCCCAAACAGCCTGGCCCCCACCTCCTATCCGACCCCTCCCACTTCCTGCCCCCTGACTGCGCCCCCCAGAACCCCTGACCCATCCAACCCCCCCTGCTCCTTGTCCCCTGACTGCCCTCTCCCGGGACCCCCCCAACCACCCCCTGAGACACCACTCCTATCCAGCTTCCCTGCTCTCAATCCCCCAACTTCCCCAACCCCTATCCACACCCCTACTCCCTGACAGGCCCCCCAGGACCCCATGCCTATCCAACCCCCCCTGTTCCCCATCCCCTGACCCCTATCCACCCCCCACCCCCTGAGACTCCAATGCTCATCCAATGTTCCCCATCCCCTGACCGCCCCCCAGAACATCTGCCCCATCCAACCGCTCCCTGTCCCCTGACTGCCCCCACAGAACCCCCTGCCCCTTAACCAACCCCCCAGCCCCCTTACCATGCTGCTCAGAGCAGCATGTCTGGCAGCTGCGCCGCCTGGCCGGAACTAGACACGCGGTCGCTCTGCTCAGCAGGAGCACGCAACCCCGCCACCCAGAGTGCTGCCCGCGCGGCGGCGTGGCTGCAGGGGAAGGGGGACAGCAGGGGAGGGGCCAGGAGCTCAAGGGCCCAGGCAGGATGGTCCCGTGGGCCGGATGTGGCCCGCAGGTCGTAGTTTGCCCACCTCTGATCTAAAGAGAAAGCCAGGGACAAAGGAGAAGGAAAGAGGATGGGGAAGTTAATCAAAGGGAGAGGAAAAGTTTGTTAGTTGTAGAGTTAATTAAGTTGGTACAGGGCAATCTCAGTTAGCCTAACCTCACTGACCATACATGAAACTCTTATCCAAAACAGGGCCATGCTCCTAGTACAGTTAGGGACGGGAGCCTATTTTCATTATAAGGTGTTTTCATGTGTGTGAAGCTTTGATTACTGGCATAGCAGACTTGGCATGACTCAGAAGGGCCTCGGCTTCAGTGCTGGATCTCAGTTCTAATTCTTTCCCTGGAATTCTGCTGCGGAAGCCAGATGACTCTATAATCTGAGATGCCGCCAGCAGGCTTTGACGTCTGTGGCCAGGGGACCCTGCTGGCCTGACTCCCCCAGTTACCCAAAAGTTCCAGGTATCCCACAGACCTTAGGATAACTGGGGTTCATCCACTGTAGGATTGCTCCACAGGAAAGGTTCTGTGGTTAAGAGATGTCAAAACGGAAAGCGCAAAAAGTCAGAGGTGGCTTGGACTTTTTCCAGCATCCATCTGCTACACAAACAGGAGAGAAACTAACACAGTGGAAGGGAGCTGGGCCTGTATGATGTTAGGGCAGGCAGAATGGTCCCCTCCAGGACTTTTAACAAAAGGTACGTGTACTCTTTACATAGCTGCTGGGTGCCCTAGTTTTCAGTGCAACGTATCATTTTCCTTTTTTAATACACTTCATATTTAAGCATTCTTTACCTCTTTTTGCCTAATATTTCATGTATACAGAAGGAGGAGGAAGATACCTAAGTATCCCCTAAACTTATCAAAACCTCATGTTTACTTCTGACATTCCCTCCTGGCTTCCATGTAGCATGCTGGGAATGATTAATACAAAGACAATGGAAAAGACCCTTTATGATTAGTCCAGATAAGCAGTTGTATAAAAGTGCTTACCAAAACCAGCTAAGGCCAAAAAAAAGGCCCCTTGGGTTTAACATTATGCAGGCTGTTCTAATTATATTTGTCCTACGCTAGCAGAGATGCAGGCTTGTTTTTAAGTAACAACAGTTCAGCTTTCTAGTGTAATTAAATGATGCAATCACAACTTACGGCATGAAGTTCTACAGCCATGATGTACTGGACTGGTAGAATAGTGAAGCCCTGGGCTCCAACAACAGATGGTTAGGAACAGAACAATGTGGATTGAGTTTATTGCAAAGAAAGGACATAATTAATGTGCGCCAGTGGTGGTGTATATCCTCTGAGGACTCATAAAAACGTAATACAACATTACGTGAAGGCTGTACGATGAAGTGGAGACAAAAACAAAAACAAATGGTAAACTAGAACAATAGGCTTTAGATGTATGGGGATAAAAGTGATCAAAACTTGGCAGAATTTGCATCCCACATGCATGTTATAACAGGAAGCACGTTTTAGCCCAAACAGTCATTCACGGAATTACGCTTACATGGTGGTTTTAAAATTTACATTAAATTAGACATGCATTTACAGATTGCATAGGGCTAGAACTGTTAGATGTTTATAGGACCGTTGGTTATTGCTTGTGTGCAGTATTTGCAGAGTTGTTTTTTTTTTAAAGGCAGCTTCCTTTAATGGACAGAAATTTGGATGCTGACAGCATCAGCTAAGTCATTTTTACCTTTATATATGAGCCACTCGCCTCTCAGTTAAAATAGCACAAGGAGTCAATTCTGCTGACATCAGCAGTAAAACTCCCATTGACTACAATGCTACCTCCAAAAATAACACTCCAGTAATAGAAGAGCAGAACTGGCTCTTGTGCGTATGCAAGTTACAGGGAAAGAGTGTGGCTCGAAAGCTAGTCCCTCTCACCAACCGAAGTTGGTCCAATAAAAGATATTAGCTCACCTGCCTTGTCTCTCTAATATCCTGAGATCAACATGGCTACAAACGACACTGCATACAAGGGGAGAGTCCTGTTATTTGAGTGATCTTGAGAAGGTATGTGGCCCCACTACCATCAAATTACAAGTTGCTTATTTATTTCCCCCCTTTTAAAAATAAAAACGCAGAAAACAGGAGAGGAGGAGACGACAGAATGACACATTGATGCTCCACCTAAAACCCACAGATAAACAGGACTCCAGGTGGGCAGATCCCTTTTGTAAGATCAGGGATGGAAGCCCACTCCTTTTGCTGTGAGACCATTGACTGGCACATTTACAATCAGGGGTGGCTCTACCTTTTTGGCCGCCCCAAGCAGTCATGCGCAGGAGGCGCCCCGGAGCCGCGGGAGCAGCGGACCTCCCGCGGGCATGACTGCGGAGGGTCCGCTGGTCGCGCGGCTCGGCTGGACCTCCCGCAGCTGCGGACGGTTCGCAGGTCCGGCGGCTCTGCTTGAGCTGCCGCAGGCATGCCTGCGGGAGGTCCAGCCGAGCCGCGGGACGAGCGCCCCCTCCGCAGTCATGCCTGCGGCAGGTCCGGTCATCCCGGGGCTCCGGTGGACCTCCCGCAGGCATGACTGCGGCAGGTCCGCCGGCCCAGCCTGCCGCCCCCCCGGGAAAGGGCCGCCCCACGCGCGTGCTTGCCGCGCTGGGGTCTGGAGCCGGCCCTGTTTACAATACCCTGCAAGGGACATTGTTCTCACTGGCCGCAACAGCTTTCACCTGCAACATGGCAAGGATAAGGCTAATTAGGTTCGCAACTTTGATTTAGCCCAGGAGCTCCCGATCAGGATTCTGTTCCTTTGGACTGTCCAATGACATGTGACTGCCTTGTGGAGCACCTAGTGATACGCTTTAAAAAAAACAAAACAAAACACAACACCCTGCATTTCAAGACACTGGGCCTGTCACAGCCCTGGTCAAGCTCCCCCTGCTGGATACTCACTGGCTGCTAGGTTAGTATCCCAGTCCTGAACCGTTTTAAACTTCCCTTGGTGTGAATGGGCTCCAGCCTCTCTGGCACACTTCCCAGGCACAGACTTTCTGTCCATTACCCCTTAATGGAAGTGGGACCTCACAGCCCAGCTGCCAGAGCCCCCCAGAACCAGTGCTGACCCTCCACTAACCCCAAGTCACCCTCGTAGCTTAACCATATCTATTCCCAGATCCCCAGTGTGTAGGGACTCTGGTTTGTAGTTTTTCCTTGGGGGGTGGGAGGGGCACATGCTAATTGAAGCAAAAAGACAGACTTGCAAGAAGATTTCTAAAAACAATCACACTTTAAACAGCACAAGAGCTATACAGATCTAGACCAAGCGATAAGCACCTGTACGCCTTTTCATGCCTCAGTTTCCTCACCACTCTTGGGCATTCTTTGGGCTTTGGGCAAAGTCTTCTAAGAAATCCAAGATCCTTCCTCTGTCAACTTCCCTCCTGCACATGGTGCCTCCTCTGGAACATGGAGTCTTGCTCTCTGGGTGTCATTCCTGGAGTCCATGTCCTTCAGCGCTTGGCTGGTCAAGCATTCAAAAAGGCTCCTCCTTGCTCCAAAAACATACCCCTTTGTGTTCCTCTGCAATTCCCACCCCAGCTGCTCAGCCATTGTAGGGTTTGTCTTTAAAAACAAAAAAAAATCACCTCAGTATTTTTTCCCCCTCCTGGCGATTTTCCATTCTTTCCACGAGAGAGAGAGAGAGATAGCACTGGCTTCAGCCAATCTATTGCTCTGTTTGGGCACAGCCTGTTCACTTGTTGATAGCTCTTAATGACTGACTATCTCATTCAAAGACAGACACTTGGGTGAAAGTGATCATAAAATGAATGACTTCATGATTCTAAGGAAAAGCAGGAGTGTGAGCAGCAGAATAAGGACAACAAGCTTTGAAAAAAGAGATTTTAACAAACTTTTAACCGTTTGTAAGCACCTAAAGCAGGGATCAGCAACCTCTGGCACACGGCCCCTCAGGGAAAGCCGTTGGTGGGCCGGGACGGTTTGTTTACCTGCAGCGCCTGCAGGTTCAGCTGATCACAACTCCCACTGGCTGTGGTTTGCCGTTCCAGGCCAATGGGGGCTTCAGGAAGCAGTGCAGGCCAAGGGATGTGCTGGCCGCCGCTTCCTGCAGCCCCCATTGGCCTGGAGCAGCAAACTGCGGCCAGTGGGAGCTGCAATTAGCCGAACCTGCGGATGCTGCAGGTAAACAAATTGTCCTGGCCCACCAGTGGCTTTCCCTGAGGGGCTGCGTGCCAAAGGTTACCATCCCTAACCTAAAGGATAACAGGGTGATATGTAATCACCAACATGGGTTTAATCAAGAACAAATCATACCAAACCAACCTAATTTCCTTCTTTGACAGGGTTACTGGCCTAGGGGGATGGAGGGAAGCAGCAGACATTATATATCTGGAGTTCAGTCAGGCCTTTGACTACAGCTGAGGATTTGGTTCTCAGTATTTTGGCCAGCTAAGTTTCTCCAACTGTTTCCAAATGTTCCATTTTGCTTCTACCACAAATAACCTAAGCTATAATGGGCATTTGTAAAGTCAGATCTGTAGCTCCTTCCTCTCTTGCATGTTATGTTGATGAGCAGATTGAATAAACACTCGCTCAAAGCCATCTGTGAGCTTGTATTTGGCAATTAGCAAAGTGCTACAATCCCCTCGTGAGTCACTGGTTCTTCCAGCTGTTTTGCTGTACCTCAATTTCGCCTTTCAGGATTGAGTTATTAACTCAAAAAAACCCTACAAAAAAGGCTGAGCAGAGCATGGCCAGAGCCTTCCCCTTGCTCACAGGGCGAACTCCATGGAAATCAGAGGAAAGACTCTAGAATGGGGCCTTACTCGTTATTTACACTGGGGCGGAAGAGCATAATGATGCCTTAAATATTTTTCCACTGTCTAAGAGTTATAGAGTGGCAACCTGAGTTGTGTGTGCATGGATTTAAAATAATATGTGACATGGGATCCCTCAACACCAGGGAAAAAGGGGAAAAACAGAATATGATAGCAAGAGTCATCAATTGGATCTTGATCCTGGGATACCGGTTCTCTCTCTCTATTTACACGGGACAGAGACTGTTCAGACAGAGCAAACTGTTGTCCTATTAGGTCTTTCAACTCATATCTGAGCCTTGTTACTAGACTCGCTCCCTCATACAGGACTAAGACTTGATTTTGAATGTTTACCTCAGCTCCTTTTTCTCGTGCGCTTGCATCTTTAAGATGTTCTTGATTACATACTCAAAACAGCAAAATCAGACATTGCAGTGGGTATTTCCAGCTGTTATATAACTTCCTAGAACCATTTGAAAATCCCAAACTTGGGCCACAGAAGGTTTTTATTTTATTTCTTTCAAAGCACCTATGGGATTTAGTTACCCAAATCCTAGTCAGGTGACAGTTTGGTGCCTAATTCCCTTGGGCTCCTCTGAAAATCCCAGCCTAAGACACGTAGCAACCTATAGTATATGTTTAGGAATAAATTAAACAACAGTATTTTTCTCTGCTGGGATGTAATTTTGACATGTCTGTCATATTTCAGTCACCCTCTTCTCCAAGAATACTGTGTCAACAGAAACAAGGAATTCTAGGGGAAAAAACCTTTAGCAAAATGTTGCACGGAATTCCAGACATGCTGGGGCAAATTCATTCCTGGTGCAATGGATGCAGCTCCACTCTGCTTACACAAAGGCTGAATTTGACCTTCAGTTTTCACTGTAGTTTTCACTGGATTTTGTTCTGTTTTTTGCCTGTTTAAAATAGCAAACAGTTCAAAGTGCAGACTTCCTGGGACACACAGCTTAGAATCTATGCATCCATCCTCCGAACTGGTACAGCATGATCACTGGCAATGAAAGCTTCCCTGTGCTTCTCCACTAACATGCCCTAACTTAAAATCTACTGCACATTCCATGTAGCCAGGGGCGGCTCTAGGCATTTCGCTGCCCCAAGCACGGCGGCATGCCGCGGGGGGGGGGGGCCTCTGCCGGTCGCTGGTTCCGCGGCTCTGGTGGACCTCCCGCAGACATGCCTGCAGATGCTCCACCGAAGCCGCGGGACCAGCGGACCCTCCGCAAGCACGTTTGCAGGAGGTCCACCGGAGCTGCCTGCCGCCCACCCGGCGATCGGCAGAGCGCCCACCGCGGCATGCCGCTCCAAGCACGCACTTGGCGTGCTGGGGCCTGGAGCCGCCCCTGCATGTAGCAGCCCGCTGACCTCTCAAATCCTCCTAAATTCAGAATTCATCCCATTTACAATACGAGCCCTTTTCTTATCACTGTCCAGACATGCTGTTCATATAGAAAAGCAACAGACTGTGTAACGTTGTAACATGTAATATCTGAACTGAAACGCTTTTTAATTTTATTTACTGATTCCATACTACAGTTTACAGTCACCACCTAGACAGCAAAGTTTGCTCATTTTAAAATTTCCTGTTTGGCATGAACAGCTGTTCACGATGATATTTATAAATATTTCAACAGACTCTCTGAAGGAAATCTGGTTGCACTTAACAAAAAATAAAAGGGGGATGGGTTTGAGCCTGAAAACCCTCACTCCCAGGAGTGATCCTTATTTGTGGAGCAGTCCCATGAGAAAGGATTGCTCAAGGGAACAGAGGGGCTCAGTTTAGTGCACGGCCTTGGAAAATATGCTTTAACAGACAGTGGTTTAAGAGACAAATTGTAACCGGGAAAGTTATAGTGCTCTTGTGTAGTATCCAGAGACAGTAGTTGTGGAAGAACATTTAGTAGGCATGGAAAGGACCACCTACTCTGTGTGTTAGTCATTCCACTCGCCTTCCAGTGCTTTACATGTCTTGTGTTCTCTACGTTTCCGTCTTCGTGCTGGCCACTCCTTTCCCTCCCCTTTGTTCACTGCATCCTCTGTGCCCCTGTGTATCCTTCTCCCTCATTATAGCCCAGGTGTGTAAACAATCTAGCATTCATTCAATAGGAGAGTTATAGTTTTTATCCAGTGGCAGAGCGGTCCTCAAATCTGCACAAGAAACCTTAATCCTAGTATAGTGCTGGCCCTGCGAGTGAAATCCACTTCTCCTTGCTGAAAGCCTGAGTCACTGGGATTTATACGGGGAACACTAAGAAACTGAAGCCCCCCTCCACGCCTGCTCTTACAGACTATAAGATGAGATAGTGGCTGCTCTCAGTCTATGCCCTTTGTGGTAAAGGTGTATAGTGGTGCCTTAGGAGCTGGATCCCGGGGTGCTTCATTCATTCCACTCCCAATGGCCCCCTTGCCCCCGTCCACAGTGCATCGCATCTTCCAGATCTGCTGACTGCACCCGTTGCAGACGGCTGGCACAGTTGAAGCTGTATGGGAATGTTCATGGGCCCTTCTCCCTGCTGTAAAGTCGGCCTCTATGTACAGGCCTCCAAGTCACACATCTAGACATGCAAGAAAGCAGGAGGGAGGAGCAGGACACAGCTGAGGGGGCTCTGTTCTCTCTTTAAAAGAAAAAAGCTCAGTTCTTCCTTTTGCCCCGGCCTCATCCGTCATTGAACATTAATTACAGGGCAGGAACAAGAGTCTGTCAGGAACAACAGCCACACGCGTGATGCTTCTGTCGAGACAGCAAAGAGAAAGATCTCTGCAGCCCTTCAGCCAGCCGTCTCGCTGCTACTGTCATCACTTCAAATAAAAATGCAGAATAGTTTCCATTTGCAAAGTGTTTTACAGGCCGTAGGTAACAAACCCTCATCAGCCCTCCTAGGAAGTGGGGACAGATATTCCCATTTGACAAATATGGAAACTGAGGCACAGAGATTAAGTGCTTTGCCCAAAGCACCCTGGGAAGTCAGTGTTGGAGCTCTGGACTTCTTAGCCTGCAGGCTTGGGCTCAGACTAAGCCTCATTCATTACTGAGACAGCAGCTTACCTGATCTGGATGCTCCTAATGCTTCAGTTTCCCCACTAGCTAGACAGCGGGTTTGGAGTTTGTTGGTGATTTGGCCTCCAACCAAAAGACAAAAAAGAAAACCCTTGAGGGCAAAGCAAGATCCCCAACAAAAACAACCCTTCAGCGTTTCCCTGTGCTCAACAGTCCCAGCATCCAGGGTTCCTGCAGCACCTGTCTACATGGCATCACAGACAGCCCTCTACTGCAGGCCCCAGACTGAACTGAGGGCAGCGGACTGCCCTTCCACACTGTTATCGAGGGTCACTTCCTACAGTCCTTAGCATCCAGCTCCTTCCACACAGCCCTTCTCAGGCTCCCACTCAGCAAGGAGCCACTGCCACAGGTCCTTGCCCGTTCCTGCAGAGCCTCCTAGCGCTGCTCAGCTTCCTTGCTGAGAGCGGACTACCTGCTCTCAATTATCGGCTCTCTCAGCTACGTGATCCAGGGGGTAGGAGAACCATGCACAGCTCAGTGCTGAGATCTGAAACTGTTCAAGGCCGAGATCCCCTATTGACAACTATATTAGTCCGGAAAAGAAAAGACGGGGGAGGGACGGGGGACCTCCCGAGGTCTTCTAGTCCAGTCCCCTGCACTCAAGGCAGGACTAAGTATTATCTAGACCAGTGGTTCTCAAACTAGGGCACCCGCTTGTTCAGAGAGAGCCCCTGGTGGGCCGGGCCGGTTTGTTTACCTGCCGCATCCGCAGGTTCAGCCGATTGCGGCTCCCACTGGCCACGGTTCACTGCTCCAGGCCAGTGGGGGCTGCAGAAAGAGGCACAGGCCAGGGCTGCCCAGAGGATTCAGGGGGCTGGGACAAAGCAATTTCGGGGGGGCCCTTCCATAAAAGAAGTTGCAATACTATAGAATACTGTATTCTCGTGGGGGGCCCTGCGGGGCCCGGGGCAAATTGCCCCACTTGCCCCCCCCCGGGCAGCCCTGGTGCAGGCTGAGGGACATGCTGGGTGCCCTTCCTGCAACCTCCCTAGGCAATTTATTCCAGTGCTTAACCACCCTGACAGTCCAACCTAAACCACCCTTGCTGCAATTTAAGCCCATTGCTTCTTGTCCTATCCTCAGAGGCTAAGAACAATTTTTCCCCCTTCTCCTTGTAACAACCTTTTATGTACTTGAAAACTGGTATGTCCCCTCTTCGGCTTCTCTTTTCCAGACAAAACAAACCCAATTTTTTCTATCTTCCCTCATCAATCATGTTCTCTAGACCTTTAATGATTTGTGTTGCTCTTCTCTGGACTTTCTCCAATTTGTTCACATCTTTCCTGAAATGTGGCGCCCAGAACTGGACACAATACTCCAGTTGAGGCCTAATCAGCACGGAGTAGAGCGGAAGAATTACTTCTCGTGTCTTGCTTACAACACTCCTGCTAATACATCCCAGGATGATGTTTGCTTTTTTTTGCAACAGCATTACACTGTTGACTCATATTTAGCTTGTGGTCCACTATGAACCCCCAGATCCCTTTCCGCAGTGCTCATTCCTAGGCAGTCATTTCCCATTTTGTATGTGTGCAACTGATTGTTCCTTCCTAAGTGGAGTATTTTGCATTTGTCCTTATTGAATTTCATCCTAGTTACTTCAGACCATTTCTGTTGTGCTCAGATGCCCTTAGGACTCTCTGCACTATCATATAAATGAGGGACGGGGAGAAGCGAATGAACGAAAGTGCCAGATGCACATGCTTTCTCTAGAGGAGCTGTGGAACAATCAAATACTACAGTTTATGCTATTGCCTCAGATACAGCTAACCTGAGACAGAGGTTACTCTTTTTACACTAAGCGACTAAGTAAGAGACTGATTGAAGAATGGGAATGTCAGGTAGAGAGGAAACACTTGCTGCTCAGCTAGCTTCCCCCAGACGGTCTGATTTTTAACTGCCCATTGCTGCATTCTACCCTTTGACAGGGAGTTGACCCTCAGGCTGTAAAATGGACTCGTGTAGCCTCATAGAAACACTTGTGTGAAGTTCTGTCTGGGATATTAATGGAATGAAAAATGTTTATCAGTGAGCTTGGGCATTGACACAGCTGGGACAGATATTGTAACCACATGCCTTATCTTTGGGGACCATATTTCTTAAGTGCATGTATCACTGTGGGCCAGGGTTGTATGCGCCGTGAGGAGTGAAGGTTATCACAGCTCTCCCAAAAACCAGTGTGTGGGGGGTGATTAAGGTAAATCACTTAGGTTGTAAACCCCTCCAAAGAGATGGGGAGGCTTGCAAATACTGGTTCAAACTCAGTTTTCCAGAGACCAACAGAAAAAGAAAGGGCTTTTGATATAAAGAGGCTGGATTTAAATGACTTGGAGCTGCCTTTCTGATGCAGCAAAAAGGGAGCTTCATTCAGGGTGGAAGTGTTGGAAAGACTTTGGCTTGCTAAGGCTCCATAAGACTGATGGGTGACTCCTGGTATGTTGTGTGGGTTTAAGTCTGTTTATTGTTTTTGTGTGTTCTCTGTAATGCTTTTGCCTTCAGAATAAACATGCTTGCTTAGAAAGAGCTGTGGGGTAACGTGTGACCACTGGAAACACATTGTTCACAACCTACAGAGAGAAAGCAAAGTGCTGGTGCTGGCTGTTAGGCAGACTGGCTTGTTGGGGAGATCACACTGTAAGGCAGGGAGCTGTGCAGCCTTAAAAACCTCTGGTCAGAGGAGAGTGGGTCAAGGTCCCTACCCAGAGACAGGTGACAGCTGAAGACCTGAGATCTGACTGGGCACTCATTGAGTGGATCTTCAGGGGGGCAGAATTGGGCAAGGAAGAGGCGGGATGGGGGTGAGGCCTAGGAGAAAGGGGTGAAGTGGGGGCAGGCCCTAGGCAGAGCTGAGGGGAGCACCCCTGGGCAGATTAGAAACTCGGCACCTATGTCCCAGGCCCCACACTCACCTAGAGATGGCCCTGACTGCTGCTTCTGGACTTAAGAGCCTATCTGCTGACTCATCCAACCAATCGGGCTGGGTAGCCCATAAGGCAGCCTCCTGCAGGCCAGCTGTGGGCGTTAGATTGCCCAGGGACTGGCTGTATGGTAGGCTCTGCTTCCTGCCCCTGAGGTCTGCAGGGAGGAGAGGCAGTGTTGTCTCAGAAATCCACACCCCTTCCGAAGGGCAGCAGCGAGGGTTGTGGTGTGCCAGCCAGGGAAACCTCCTCAACTGATGCTCTCCTACTGTTCCCCCCACCTCCCCGAATAAGTGGGCTATCTAGGCCATTGTGTTACTAATATTAGAAACACCTCAAAAATAATTTTAAAAAGTCACTAACATAAATAAAATCCAGTATGATGCTAAGGATCACTCAGAGACAACGCCAGGTCATCCCACCATCGCCAAGGGACTACAGAACCCCATATACCCACTCACATGGGCTTCTATAGTCAGACGGACACACTCAGTGCAGCAACTTTGTATGTCCTCAATTTTTAGGTGCAAGCCCAGCTCACAATGTTACTGTTCTACTATCTAGCACAATTCAAAAAACATCATCATGAAAACTTGGCTCAGGGTTATTGATTCAGAAAAGGTTATTTTCCTGCTGCCCCATATGCTTTAGCGAAACAGAACCAAGGAGCTAGGGTGAAATGGGCACAGAGAAAAGAAACACACAATCAATTTTGAATTGGAAAAAACTCAGGTTGAAAACAACTGTTTTACAAGTTCCTAATTTGCAGTTTTCATGTGGTAGAAAAAGAAATTGCTGAGTGAATAACTAGCAACCCCCAGTAACCATGCAGGCACATCCCCCATCTGTTTCCTGCCACACTCACTTAGCTCGTTTATAAGAAACTCAGATTAGATTTCCTGCACTTAAAATGCTAACAGCTGGTCTTACCCTGACCACCTTCTGCTAATATTCCTTGTTCCTCAGAGGGTTTTTTCAGATGGTTTCAAAAGAAACTTTTGCATCAATACTAGTGAATGTTGCCCAACGGCCGGGTGCCCTTTGCCCTGCATGAGTAATGCACAGTTTCCATTTATTTATTTGGCTTTCTCTCATCATCAGTAACACTATAAAGGCACAAACCTGCAACTCATATGCCCATAAGTAACCGGCACTCTTCTGAGTAGCCCCATGACTTCCACTGGAGTCAATGGACAAAGAGCGGGAGTAGCAATTATTCATGTGAGTAAAGCTTGCAGGATCAAACGCTTAATTTGCCTTACCGGAGGGGTGAGTTTGGAAATGTTTCTCTCTTAGCACTCTCCAGTTTATATCCTAAATAAGGCTGATAGGCAATAAATCCTGGCCCTTTTCTCGTTCTCAGTTGCAAAGCAGGCTTACAGCCTGTACATTTACTGGGCAGGATTCATCCAGAAAAAAGTCTATGAGCTCTTGGTTTAAAAAAAAACAAACCATTTGGCCCTATTACAGGTCAATTTCTTTTTTTCCTCCTTGCCCTAACTCAACTGATTCCCCCCACCAGGGACTGAATACAAACAGGAACATTCTTATACAGCCTCATGACAAAGTTGTACAGATACAAAACACCCATCCAGCTCAAGCTAAGTTTGAGACTCCATGGCCCTGCTTCTTGGCTGCTGCCTGGGAGCACAAAGAGGGTCACAAAAGGTGGCTTTAAGCCTGAAGTCTGCTGCAACATGCATCCAGCTGCTCCTGGATCTCAGGGGCTGATAAAGCAGCTGGGGACCGACAACCATGCCCCTTTCCCCCTCCCCCCGTCATTCTTTCCAGGACGACATGACTGACCCTCAAGAAAGTTACTTTTACTCCTTGCTGCATGATTTTCTAAATGTCTAATACCTTCTTCTTCCTTTGACAAATAACATCTTTATCTTTCTAATTTGGGTTCAAGAAAGAACTAGATAAGTTCATGGAGAATAGGTCCATCAATGGCTATTAGCCAGGGTGGGCGGGAATGGTGTCTCTAGTGTCTGTTTGCCAGAAACTGGGAATGGGCGACAGGGGATGGATCACTTGATGATGACCTGTTCTGTTCACTTCCTCTGGGGCATCTGGCATTGGCCACTGTCGGAAGACAGGATACTGGGCTAGATGGACCTTTGGTCTGACCCAGTATGGCTGTTATGTTCTTATGTAAAAAAAAAACAAAACAACAACTCGGAGTCTTTGCAAAACACTTGCTCATATGAAATTCTACAACATTAATACAGCTTTGACCCAAGTTGAAAGAAACTTCAGCTCAAGTACCTTTCCCTGGGAATTTATAACTTTCTGCAAACCTTTCCATTGTGTCACTAAAAAAAGAACTAAAAAACATACCAAGGAGTTGCCTGCACTACAGCTAAACTGCACAAGAGGTGCTCATTGCTCTTTTCCAATAACTAACTCTGACCTTTTTCTTACTCCCTTAAATTTTTCTCTAACAGGTGTAATTGTTTGATATAGGTCATTTGTAGCAATTAAAAATACATATATAGTTAAACTATGGAATATAATTTTTCCCAGTGATGGCACATGAGTGACTTCACTTCTACCTTTGTCTATGGCTATCAAAAGGCCTCACGTGTCACCCTTCCGTAGTGTATCCATGAAAGTCCTTAAAGAGATGCACGTACAGGTCACTAGCGCGTCTGCATTTGTCTGATGCATGGTTTTGTTCGACTGACTACCCAAATATGAGCAGATGGGTCAAATCAACTCCAAGATTTCTTTGTAAACTAGTGAAACAATGCTCCAAGGTTTCTGTGCTGTTGAGTGAGCACACATTTTCCACTACATGTAGAATTTTTCTCAGAATAAAGCACAGTGTTGTTGTTTTTTCCCCTTACATAAAATATATTTGCAGAAGACTGGGCTTAAAGGAAAGAATTTTCTAGAAGGAAATAGTGTCTCTGAAGCTGCTATTTTTATGACATCGTTTCAAAATCCAAATGGGCAAAACCACCACGTTTGCCTTCCCTGTATGAATCATTTCATATAAAAATGTTTGCTGTTTTGTATAATTTCCAACACTTTGCATATTTTCCATGGTCCTGACGTAGGAAATCATCCCTATTCTGGACAGCACTTAAACACATGCTTAAATCTCATGGCAGTTCATGGGGGTTAGCATGCTTACGGTTAAGCCAAAGAGCTGTCCTTGAATACAGATGGGCAAGAGCATGCACTTAAGTGTTTTTCTTAATTGGAAGGCCATTATTACAGAGAAGACGGGTAAAGTGAAACTGCACATTTTTGCATGTTTTCAGTGTGAAAATACTTTCCCTAAAATAAAAAAGTGGGCTCCCCAAAAGACCCATCTTTGCTCATTGATTGACCTATTTTCACTGAGGTATTTCAACGTACTGAGATTTTTTTTCAGCTGAAACTGGCCCATTTTAGAGCACATAATGAACTGGTGAGAGGGAAACCTTGAATTCTGAGTGATCTTTTATTCGTTAAAAATATTTCACACCAGAGAAATGAAAAACCTCAGACTGCTTATTGGTGCAACATCTCATCAACTTCTGGAGGGGAACACAAATTCTAGCTGATGATTTTCACTTTTCACTCCATGGATGCATCCATGATCATTGATAAATAACATCATGCAAGGACATTTTAACATGCGCAGTCACTATTATTGCATGATAATTATTGCAGAGACAATAAAGATGCCTAAATACAGGTGCTGAAAATTTAATGCACTGTATCAATAAACCTTACTTAAGTGTGCAAGAAACCACAAGCCGAACACCACTGAGTTATGATACGTTCTGCCCCCTCTCATGCAGAACCCTCTCCAATTAAGCCCCGAAGAGTTAAGCTAGGTATCTGCTATCTAGGTCACATGCCAAAGCTTACTGTGTTAAGGTTAAGCTCCAAACAATTGTCTTAAAAGAACACATGCAAGGCAATATGCAATATATTGCTACACCTGAGGCCAATATGGTGACTGTGGAAGTTAATTGCTTTTCTGGAGATTAAACAGATTCCAGCACAGTGTTCTGATGGACAGCAGTCACAGGTAGCCGTGCCAGGCGAGAAATATTTCATAAGCATTGAGCCTGGAGTAGTGCTGAACTTGGCACGGAGTGATCCCTGTGAAATAGTTGAACTCCTTTAATGGAGAAGAGAATAACAGAGGCTGTCTGAGCAAACTGCATTTTTTCCAGTTGGTTAAGCCTTGACGTGTACGTAACTTCCACTGATGCCAATTTAGGTAAGGACTATGACACAGGGATAATGGTAGAGAGCTCACCACATACATTAAGGTGAAAGTGGATCTATAGCATCTCTCAGTGGTGAAATTTGGAGCTTCTGTAGATGTCACAATCATTGCTGCTGGGGTATGCGTTAAAGTGCCAGTCCAAGATTCCTGGTCTACAAAGTATCAGCCTGAAACCAATGGAGCTCAAATTTGAAGTTTCAGCCTGTTTCCCGATTATCCTGAAATACCCTATTGGCTACTGTGACTAATAACTCTTGAGATCATATTGGCTTAGTTTATTGTTGCCTTGAAGAGCAAAGTCCTCAGTTTATTCACACAATGGGAAGAACATATGCAGCAGCCAAGCCAATTTCTCCACATTGCCCTGCCAATGTGTTTCAACCTTAGGAAATATCACATTGCATGAGACCTATGGTCCACCTAATTCAGTATCCTGTCTTCAGCAGGGGCCAGCACCAGCTGCTTCAGAGGAGGTGCACAAAAACTTGCAGTAGACAATTAACCTTGACTGGAGTCACCAACTCTAGATTTAAGGGAGTGGGTGAATTTCCCTTTGGCTTTCTCCTAACACTGCCCATCACAGGAGCAAATATTGGTGTTAGAGCAGGGATTTTTTTTTTGATGGAACTTTTCTTTGGAAACTGGACTGAAACCATCATTCCATTCCACATAGGCTACTCCACAGCCATTAGCTGATAGTTTTTATTCACTCCATCTCTGGCCTGGATTTGAACCAGCATTGTAAAAGACAAAAGACTTGTAACCCACAGCCAGTTGCCTAACTACCTCATCACCTGAAGGAATCCACTGTTTGAGACTCATTTAACTGAGACTAGTTTGGAGCCAAATGAGAGGAAAATACATATTTCAAAACTAGGGGTGAAATCCTAGTCTGATTGACACCAGTAACAAAACTCCACTCCCATTGACATATGGGAGTCCAGATGCTCACCCTTCTTTCTTTACCATTGTTCACTTTTGTTTGGGTGACTCTTGCAGCAAGTTTTTTGCTTTTGAAATGTTATACAATTGTGCCTGTTCCTCTTTTTCCATCTGTTCCCCTGTTATTTGGCTCTAGCCTCGCTGGGTATGTCTGTCACGGCATCTGGGTTAACCTAGCCCAGGTGTGAACAGCCACGCTGCTCGGCTACCCTCGAGGTGCTGTGTCCTCACTGGTGCTGCACTCACCTGTGTGTGTTGCTAGGCCTTCGGATGGCTCAGCCCATGGCTCTTTGTGCTGCAGTAACTTGAGCTGCTCTAGGATTCTTTCCCAGTGAATTGTGGGAGAATTTTTCTGTCCTTCCGGGCACCCGGAGGGACGCCATTGGATGACTAGCAGCACTTGAGTGAGTTAGCCTGCATCCTCCCTGCAAAGTGGGTGAATTATCAGCCAGAGTGAATGTGGATCTTGGGCTCTAACCCACAACCCCAGCCAGGTGGAACTAGCCTAGGCTGAAAGCACCACCAAACTCAGGTGAGAGGTTTGGGTGTGTGGATGGGAGGGTGTTTAGGGCAACACCTGGTAAGAGTCTGTGGTTAACTTTGCAGACTCATTGTCCCATCACCTAGTACTGCAGTGAACATACTTGGTTATGCTGTAGTAGTATAAATTAGCTAGTCTCTGGAAACCCCTACAGCTAGTACACAGGCTACCAAATTGGTTTCCTGTTGCTTAGCTGATAGCAATATGGAGTGTTTACATTGGACAGGCCTAATTTTTATAGTTCAGTATCTTTCTCAGTTGGTAAATTTGTTTTTCCAGTGTCACTTATTAGGGTCAGTCACTTGACCATGTCTCTGTGGGAGTCCTCTGCTCTTAAACTTGTACTTCCCTAGGAGAGTTATGTTTTTTCTCAGCAAGGGTCAGTTCCTTCTTTGAAGGATCTTCCTTTCCCTTCCTTATTTAGCCAGATTATGTAATGATTTCCCTTGAGAAAACAAAGAGCAAGTTCAAATTCTCATCTCAGCTCTCCCTGTGTCTCCAGCTGCTGTGCTCTCCCCCATTAACCCCTCAGAAACCTAAGCAACACACTCCTACACCCGCAAAATGTAACTGATTAAAAAAAAATCAGAAATAGCGTTAATGGAATACGGGTAAAACTCAGGTCAGCCAATGCTTCAGCTCTCTCTAGCCCGAGCTATCTGTGTAAGCTCTCTCCAGCTGTAGGGAGAGAACAAGCAGGATAGCACTGGCCAGGGAAGCGAGGGAGCAGCTCCCCTCTAAAATTGCCAAAGACGCACAAGCACACAACAGCACTTCGGTGCTTCCAAAAGCGCTGCCAGAGAAAATATTTCCCATTCTTAGTTGCAGCCCCCAGCTCTTCTCAGCTAAGAGCATGCCTGCTCACAGCTGAGACGACAGGGGAAACAAGGAAGGAAGGAGCATGCCTGTCTCTGATACCAGTGCTGATCGGAGCAGAGTCTTTATTTCCTTCAGGCCACTTTCAGCCCTAGTCGAGCAGGGCACGATGGTGTGGCCCAGGGGTGCTTTATGGCTAGGCAGCGGAAGGGGTGAAGTGGCTACAGCAGGAGTATGGAAATGTGGGGTTACAAGGCTTAAAGGGGATGGAGAGGAGGAAGAACAGTTGGCGAGTGAAAGAAAAGATTGAGTGGCAGGAGGGAGGGAGAAAGAGAAGGGAAAGATGACAAAAAAGATGTGAAAAAGGAGGAGGTATCCATGGTTAAGGGACAAGAAAAAGCAAAGCAAAGTGAAGGAATAAGAATGAATGGGTGGGAATTCCCAAAGGCCCTCGGTAAACCTAGAAGCACAAGTCCCTTTGATTTTGAATGGCAAGTTGGTCATTTAGGGGCACAGGAGTCTTCAAAGATGCCATCTGATCTAGAGCAATCACAAAAGCAGGACAGGTCAGTGATGGGGAAAGGCAAGATCTGAAATGGAAAGACTGAAAATTAACTTTAATATTTTTGATTCTGTAGAAATCGGGCTTGTTGCTTTGATCTTGCCACACCCATCTTTGCATCATTCTGCTGGCAATCCCATCACATCAAGCACAAGTGACTTGTCTTCACTTTCAGTATCCTTCACAGCCTACCCCCACCCTACCGATCATTTCTCGTGCACTATCAAGCTGCTAACTCCCACCTCCGATCAACCAACATTGATGGCCTTCATTGCCCACTTGTTACATTTTCAAACAAGTACCGTTGTGCTTTCTTCCATTTTGCTTCACGTGCATGGGAGAAGTGCCTCAAACATCCACAAAACCACCTCACTGCCGTCCTTCAAATCAGCCCCTTAGATTTCTCCTTTGCCTCGATGCCTACAAAAAACCCAGTGGCTAGACCCTCAGTGGGCTGAGATCACTCCCTCTCCTGCTACCCAGTATCGTCTCACCATTTCCTTTTGCTCCCACATCTGTATCTGTTACTACCTTTTATCTTAGACTGAAAACTCTTTGGAGTGTGGATCGTCTTTCTGTTCAGTGTTTGTACAGGATGTGGTATGCTGTGGGACCAGGACCATGACTGGGGATCCGACCTAGGCACTACTGCAATAGAAGTAATAAAATATGAGTATTTCTAATTGAAATGCTGGTATTAGCATGATTGAGCTGTGCATAGATTAAAACAAGTTAAAATGAGCCCCCCCCATAGCCCCGTTTTATGCTGTGCAGCATTTCCCTTGGCCTCCCTAGAATTAGTGACCTCAGTCTCAAACTGTGGGCCAGGATGGCCTACCCACTTTAGAGAGGTCAGGAACTCCACTGACCTTGCTTATCACTGGCTGATTTTCAAGCCTTCTTTCTGCAACACAATTTGATGAAAAATGCCACCCTCACCCCCAGTAAAGTTTGGGCCTGCTCCTGTTATCCCTCCACTCATACTGAGGTAAAAGTGCATGTGGCGCACAGCATGCGGTGGGCTCAGGACCCCCATGTGCCATTGTCTCAGGCTCCTGTGAATAGAGGGTTGAAAAGCTCCATGTCACCGCTCTGTTTTCAGAAGACTCGGATCCCAAAATCAAGTTCATCGTGCAGAAATGTAAGAAGTGCGAGAACTCAGGCAAAAAGAGGCTGTTTTTCAGATTCCATTATACAGTAATTCCCCACTTAAAGTTGACCCAGTTAATGTTACGTTGCTGATCAATTAGGGAACATGCTTGTTTAAAGTTGTGCAATGCCTGTGACGGGTTGGATCACAGAAACCCCCTTGGGAGCTGTCAACCGATGTGCCAAGACTACTTCTATCCCTGTTTTCCCTGCCAGCTCAGGACTTCAGCACCCCATCTTGCTGAGCCAGACCCTCTTGTCTACTTCAACAAAGACTCAGAGTCTGAATTACCTGCCCCAAAGCTGCAGGTTTACCTACAAACGGCTCACAGAAGGGTGCTTGTCTTTAGCACCCAGATGCCCAACTCCCAGTGAGGTCTAAACCCAAATAAATCCATTTTACCCTGTATAAAGCTTATGCAGGGTAAACTCATAAATTGTTCACCCTCTATAACACTGATAGAGGGATATGCACAGCTGTTTGCTCCCCCAGGTATTAATACATACTCTGCGTTAATTAATAAGTAAAAAGTGATTTTATTAAATAAAGTAGGATCTAGGTGGTTCCAAGTAGTAACAGACAGAACAAAGTAAGTTACCAAGCAAACTAAAATAAAATGCGCAAATCTATGTCTAATTAAACTAAATACAGATAAGATCCTCACCAGTTCTAGAATGCTCCCTTTTACAGGCTAATCTCCTTTTAGCCTGGGTCCAGCAATCACTCACACCCCCTGTAGTTACTGTCCTTTGTTTCAGTTTCCTTTAAGTATCCTGGTGGAGGTTGAGAGGCTCCTTCTTTAGCCAGCTGAAGACCACATGGAGGAGTCTCCCAGGGGTTTAAATAGACTCTCTCTTGTGGGTGGAGACCCCACTCCTTACCCTGTGTAGAATCCAGTCACAAAATGGAGATTTGGAATCACATGGGCAAGTCACATGCCCATGCATGACTCAGGACTTGCAGGCAGCAGTCATTACGCACATGCTACCTTGAATGTCCTCAGGTAGACTTCTTATATGGATTGGAGTCTTCCGAGCTCTTTTGTCTGTTAAATGCCTCTTGATTGAGCACATTCCTTTCCCAAGGAGTGACCAAATGTTCTAACTAAGGCTACTTAGAAATCAAGCAATTATACAGCCAATGTTCATAACTTTGAACACACAAATGGTGCCTGCATACAACTAGGATGAACATAACCTTTACATAGATACGTTACATGGCATATGTAGCAACACTCTATTCCAGTTATATCATACATACATTTATAAGCACCCCCACCCCATAAAGCCTTATGGGGTACACTGTCACACCCTCCCCCTGAACTTACTGCCAGAGACTTGGACACTGTCCATGGCGGAGGCAGGACCTGTAAAATTTCTGTTTGTTTTTGGTTACACTTCTTTTCAGTTCCTTGAAACCATATGATGTCATTCCTAGGGGTTCTAGCCCGTTTGGGGGTTCCTGGTCCCCAGATGCCTGGAAACAGGTTGGGGTGTAGTATTGCTAACAGAATGCAGGCAGCAATATCTGTTAAAGTGGAGGTGTCTTGGCATTTAGCCACCAATGCCATGAGGCGGTGTGCCTCAGTTTCCCCCTTTACACAGCAGCATGGGCCTGTTATGCTTTTGCTGCTTTTTACAGCTATGGGCTGAAAAGTAACATGCTGGTGGGGCTGTCTCGTCACCATCCCTAGCATGTACAACAGCTTTTTCCACATCTTTAAAGGGTTTACCACCAGGATGAATTCTTTTGTTTTATCCCATAAGCGAATTAGCAAAAGACACAAGGTTAACAGCAAATCTACGGCGGACAGGCTTCGTTCACTCAATTTGACTTGTTTAGCGTCTATTGCTTTTTCCCAGTTCTCTGTGCCCTCTGGTAGACACTCTGATGCAGATTTTTCTGCCTCTTCGGGGAAGGCTTCCAATTTAGGCATGTGGTTGGGTCTTTGGCCAGGAAGGGGTGTCCTACAACCATGCCTGCCCTTGGCCTCTCCCTCTGGAATTTCTCCGGGCTGGACCTCACTCCCTTGTGAGGTTCCACCTATGCAGAGACTTCCCCACCCGTGTCTTGGAGAGAGAGTTTTATCTCTTACAAGTGTAGCAAGAACAGCATCTCTACTGTTTGCAGGAAGAGCAGCCCATTGCAGCTGGGGGCTTGGAACCAGGGTGGACCAGCAGCCCCCCCATCAGCTCCCCGTTCCTCTGAGTTCCCTGTGCAGCAGCCACCCAGCAGGCTATCAACTGCCAGCAGTTCAGGGGTCCCTCCCACCACTGCCATGAGCTGCTTCTGCCCTGGAGCTGCACCCCAGAGCCTCCTGTTTGCTGTGTAGGGGAGGGGGGAAAGAAGGGGACTCATGGCAGGGTGTCCCCTCCCCTCTATTCCCAGGGCCGGCTTTAGGAAGTGCGGGGCCCAATTCGAACATTTTCCGCGGGGCCCTGGCAGGGATGACTTAAAAAAAAAAAAAAGTAAAAAAAAGCCTTTCATTTCTTCCATGTATTATTTACTTTCCATAACTATATAAATAATAAAATGATATATTATGTACATTGCATCATATAGGCTGTTGATTGGTTATTAATGACGGCCGTTTCACATGTGTGGGTCCCCGCCACTCCCTGGGGGTGTGCACATGTGTGGGTCCCAGCTGCTCCCTGCCCCCCTCATTGAAGCAGGTGTGTAGGGTTACTGCCCTGGGAACTGCAGGGCACCAGTGGACATGGGGCTGGTTGGAGGCAGGGCAGGGGCTGACTGGAGGTAGGGTCTGGCTGCAGGCAGGGCAAGGGGTGCGGGGCTGGCTGGAGACAGGGGGGTGTGGGGCAGGCTGGCTTCAGGCAGGGCTGCAGGGGGGTGCAGCAGGGGTTGGCAGGGCTGGAGACTGAGGAGTGTGGGACTGGCTGGCTTCAGGCAGGGGGGTGCAGCAGGGGTTGGCTGGAGACAGGGCAGGGGGTGTGGGCAGGGGTGTGAGGGGGGCTGGCTGGCTGGCTTTGGGCAGGGCTGCAGGGGGGCGTGGCAGGGGTTGGCTGAAGACAGGACAGGGGGTTTGGCAGGGGCTAGCTGTGGGCACGGGGCGCAGAGCTGGCTGCAGGCAGGGGGGATGGGGCTGGTGCGGGCAGGGGGTGCAGCAGAGGCAGCTGGAGCCCTTCGCTACCCCAGGGCTCTGGGGGCTATTTAAAGGGCCCGGAGCTCCAGCCAGGAGAGCGGGGCTGCAGGGTAGGGCTTGCCACGCTCCGGCCGGGAGAGCTGGGCCGCGGGGCTTGCCCAGCTCCAGTCGGAGCTCCATCTGGGAGAGTGGGGCTATGGGGCAGCTGTGCTCCCACCGGCACTTTGGTCAGGGGAGCAGGGCCACGGAAGACCCCGGAGCAGACAGCAGCTGGGGTAAGTAAAAAAAAAAAATTACTCTTAAGCGCCGGGCCTGATTCCCAGGAATCGGGCGAATCGGCCTAAAGCCATCCCTGCCTATTCCATATAGAGGAGGATGGGGACATGACAGGGCTCAGGATGGAAGGAGCTTCCTGGCCTCTGTTGTCTCAACTTCCTGATTTTTTTTTAAGGCAATGTATTAAGGGGGAAGGGTCAGCAAACTTAAAGGGGCAAAACACACACACTCACTCTCTCTCTCATGCGGTCTCCCCTCCCTCCATTCGTGCTGCCTTGTAGAGTGTGAGGCTATATTAACAATGTAAGGCATTCCCTGGGAAATATCCCACCCTCTTAGTTCACCACCTCAACCAAGCTTCGCAATCATCATTTGTGTGTAGAGTATTAAATTGTTTAAAACTTATACTCTGTGTGTGTATATATATATATATATAGAGAGAGAGAGAGATTGGCTGGTGAAAAAATATTTCCCTGGAACCTAACCCCCTCATTTACATCAATTCTTATGGGGAAATTGTATTTGCTTAACATTGTTTTGCTTAAAGTTGTATTTTTTAGGAACATAACTACACCGTTAAGTGAGGAGTTACTGTACACGTGGCTCAGATAGGGTGGAAACTTGTTTTGCATTTAATAGAAGAAAAATAAATCGGCATTTTTCTCATTTCTTGGAAAACACGAGAGGTTAGATTTAATATTTCTGAAGTGAGATGTTTATACATTTCCCTTATTTGTTTTATACAGGCTAACAGATGGGCCCAACAGTGAATATAAAGACTATAACTCAGTGAAGGAACATTCCTGGCATCCTAATATCAGAAGCTTAACTCCAGATGTTTAGAAAATGCAGCAGAACTCCAGCAGAGGAGGCAGCCACACGTCCGCTTTCCAAGTCTTCAATGTATAAGGAGATTGATTTGATGCTCATTAAGCTCCTAGAGGCCTCCAGGCATTAAAGTTAATTTCTATGCTAATTATACTCATTTTTCATATTTCTTCTAATAGGTTATTGGTTGGAGTGTGAAGACACTGGGGCTACCACAAATCAGTGGAGAGGTCCAGGGGCTGTTTTTTGGCTGGTATACAGAGAGGCCAGAGAGTTTTGCCTTTTAGATGGTCTTTGGACATGCCTCAACACTTGGTAGCAGGAATTAGTGATTTAAGCCTCCACCCACCTCACCTGTTGAGCTGACTCCAGAGACTTTAAACTCAATGCAATGTGATCGCCACTGGTGTATCCCTGTCAGAGCTTGCAGGGGTCTCAGGATCCTCTGAGGCTCGTGGAGCAATTGAATATAACCCTCAGCATTGACACCTGGTGGCACTGTAGAAGACTAGTATAACACTGGACAGACCCTGGTCATCGGCAGGCAGGATCGAACCTGGGGCCTCTGGAGCTTAGTGCATGAACCTCTACTGCATGAGCTAAAAGCCATATGGCCCTTAGCTAAGGCTGCAGCTCTCTAAGTGGTCTCGATGCCACTAGATGGGACAGAACACCCCACTCAGGAGATGTGTGGGTTACACTAGCACCTGAAGCCACTCACAGAACCTCAAGCCAGCTGCCCTAGTCCCATGTAGGGCCAGCCTCAGTGCATAAACTGCTATGAAATCTCAGGGGTGTACCACCCAGACTGCAGGGGCTGAATGTCCCACCTCCTGTGTGGGGGACTGCAGCCCTTAAAAAAAATAAAATAAAAAACCACAAAACCCTCTTGCTTTGGAAAATGGAGCCAGTCACCCAGTGGAGGCTTGAGACCCTGGAGTGAGAATCCTGCAAGGTGATCTCTTCAGGAGAAGCACAAGTGCAAGGTTAGAGATGATCCCTTTCAACAAGCCACTTGTAAAGAGGAACAAGATCTCAAAACAGAAACAAGTGGGAGTTTCCAAACCAATTGGTTTTTCTCCTTTTTACATTCAGAGCTAAATAATACTGCCCTGCCAGTTGATGATCGTGGAATCAAGCCTCCAGCCTCACTCAGAGGGACCATTACTCCTACAAGCAGCCAGGACTACTCCCACCTTCCAGTCCATTCTGCGGTGCAACCAGCCAAATTATGGCTGCTCAGGATTTGGGGAGAGAACTGCAGCAAGAGAAAACAAAAGAGGAAGGGGTCTCTTGTTTTGATCCCCACTCTAATGCAGACATGATTTGGCCCACAGTATTTACCAGGCCAAATATAACCTAGATTCGCAGCAAGTCCAAAGTCAAACTGTACCCTCAAGCAATAAAAATCATGCTGCTGTCGTTGGTCATATGTTTTTTATTTTATTTTTTTTTAAAAACAAACAAGTTATTACAAATGAATCATTTATTTGAAGGCTTCTGAGAGGGAGAAGTCTCATTGCAGATATGATGTATTTTCAGTCTTCTTGTGAACCAAGACAGCAAAGTCAAATCCATATGCATAAACAAAACCAAACAAAACAAGAACAGTTCAGACCGCAGTTTATATCATGCAAATCCCCTAATATCAACAGAAGGCTTTTTAAAAAAAAAAAAGCCAACCTCAAACTCAGCCTTGCATGGAAGGCTTTCAAAACATGTGGGGAGGAGGGAAAGATGTATTCTTTGGTTTAAAACACAATATTGCTCAGAAAACATTTAGTGAGTTCAACAAAAGGATAAGTTAAAATAATCACTGTGTAATCAATGATACGGTTGGCACTTAGGTGATCTATTGACTTGAAAGGTGATCATGTACAATTACAGCCTGGTCATTAGGGTGAATGTTTTCAGAAAGTGGCAGACACCGGATGCTTTTTAGAGGGAGGGAGTGGGTGCACAAAGTGAGACCATACTTTTGGTCTTGATTTTCAGGGGTGCTTAGAATCCACAACTGCAGTTGAAGTCAGAGGTGAAGGTAAGTCTTGATTCAGGAAAGTGTCCCTGTTCAGGATAGCTCTTAACTGTCCTGAACAGGGACGGACCCAAGTACGCGCTTAAGTGCTTTCCTCAACCAGAGCTGTAATCAGCACTTGTTCTTCTGAAAAATAAGGCCCACAACTACCACAGGTTGGATACCTAAACTTGAAGCATCCAGAATCAGGGGTTACTTCTGAAAAAAGTGTTAGCCTTAATGTACAGCTCCTACAGGTAAAAAAAGGAAGCAAAAATGGTTTAAAAAATATGGCTTTTTTTTCTCCTATCCATTCAAATGGAAACAAAATAAACTTAAGTGTGATATTTGGTTTTAAAAAACAAATTCTGTCCTTCCCTTAAAACCACAGCAAAAGCGGATTGTTCTGCTGAATGTTCTTCACTTTACTGTTTCATCCTTGCTAATAACCTGGAATATACAGGCGCTGAAAAGGAAGAAGATACAGATGTGAAAAATACAATGCACAGCAACATTTAATTCCACCTTCCCCTGGATTCATACAATATAATAAATCTCACTTGGACAGAAGAAATCAGTACCAGCCATATTACTGAAGTCAGTGGAAGGATTCCCACTGATTTTAATGGGCTCTTGGGTATGCTCACAGTGCATGTTTTGGGCTCATTCCTGAGGGCCAGTGAGCACTTAACCTCCACTGACTGCACAGGGAGTTGCAGGTGTTCAAAGCCTCTCAAAGATCTGGTCCTTTAAGTCCAATAAGAGGAGGCAAGAGTTTTATTTCTGATCTGCATTTCCTGTTTATTGGAACATCATTAATACTAAGCTTGCGGTTGCATGGTGGCACCTTGGTCTCTCCTGTGGCACACAAATAGTTACATCTCCAGAGGCCTGCAATGCTTTAGTCGAACCCAAGTTATTAGGCTCAATATAATGGCAACTGGGTGAAATTTAAATGGCCTGTGATATACAGAAGTCCGATGAGATGATCTAGTGGTTCCATCTGACCTTAAACTCTATGAAATAAAAAAAAAAACGTATGGTAACTGATGGTCTGGCCTTGTAACACCTACAGTATGTGACTGCACGCCAGCATCAGGGTGGGTAGGAAAATATTAAGGATCCCTTTAGAGCAGGGATCGGCAATCTTTGGCATGCGGCCTGTCAGGGAAAGCCGCTGGCGGGCCGGGACGGTTTGTTTACCTGCAGCGTCTGCATGTTCGGCTGATCGCAGCTCCCACTGGCTGCGGTTCGCCATTCCAGGCCAATGGAGGCTGGGGGAAGAGGTGGCCCAGCCTGCGCTGCTTCCCACAGCCCTCATTGGCCTGGAATGGCGAACCACGGCCAGTGGGAGCTGCGATTGGCCGAACCTGTGGACACGGCAGATAAACAAAACGTCCCAGCCCGCCAGCGGCTTTCCCTGACGGGCCGCATGCCAAAGGTTGCCGATCCCTGCTTTAGAGGATCATGGTGCAACTCCAACTGCAGGTTCCACATGGATTTTTTTTATTCAGCACTTATGAAATAGGTTGAAGGCAGCCTAACAGAACCTGTCTATTGGAGAAGGGATTGATTTAAAGTCATGAGTGGAAGTTGGTGACATGTAGAGTTCCGTGAGCACAATAGCAAACTGAGACCTATTTGAATTTGACTCCTAAAAGGGAAAGCAGAGGTGACAAAGGGCTAGTAAAATTGGAAACATCCCAGAGAATACAAGTAAGATGTGTTATTTACCTAGCCGAGCACTCCTCTGGGAGACCTGTAAGAAAAGAATATTTAAAACTAAAATAATTCTGACGCTTATCTATATTGGATAGCGACTAATTCATCAATATTTTCCAAGTGTAACTGAACAGAGCTAGTCAAAATGTTTGAAAACTACCAGCAAAAAAGGATTTGTTGAAAAATACAAGTCATTTTTTTAAACCGGCTTTAATATCGAAGCCTCAGCAGCAATAGCTTGTGCAGAATACAACTGCATCCTGCGTTCAGTGATGTGAGCTGCAGGAGGCATATTACACTGGCACGTCAAAGACAAACGCTGACTTCCTAGTTGTGTTTGGGGGCAAGCGAAGGTATTGACTATGATGGCTAAGGTCACAATCCTGAACAGGCTTCTGTATGTCTGTATTTAAACTTTATACACCAACGTCAATGGATGATTGTTCACAAACGTTAAGCACTTGCCTTTGTAGAATCAAACTCTAAAGTCCTACATGATTGGGGTTCTGGTTACCTGAGACACCTCCCCTCCATCTACCACCAGGGCCAAAGAGATCAGCTGGAGAGTTAGAGATTTTTAGAGTGTGCCATCAAGAGGCAGGTGGAAAGGCATTCTCAGTGGAAGGTCCCACGATTATGGAACTCTTTGCCCCAGTGCGCTAAAAGACCTTTGCCACTACAGATCCAGGATCAGTGTCAGGTCCATCTCCTCTCCAAGGCATTTTCCTGAGGGAAGGTCTGAGGTAGTTATGGGGTATGACATAGTTTAATGGTGAATAAGAATCTTCTACTTCTCCCATCGGTCAACAAGTTAAACATGTTACTTCCTGGTTTTTAGTTCTACAGTTACAATTATCTAGGAGTGCCTGGCACACTACAAACAAATGCAGAGGGGAAGCTCCCTGCAGTAGAGAACTTACTGGATCTGAACAAAGGAGCAGGGAAAGTGATGTAATAATGACATTTGAATACAACATATGCTGTTGAGGTTTGGCACGTGTCTTACAGCACCAGGATTTTATCTGCAATATGTTATAAAATGTATTTTTTTAAACTGTAAGCAAGAAAGAGACAACTGCTCAGGGTCCACAGTGTTATGGAATTAGTATTTTCATAAAATCAAAACCTGAATAAATATAATGATGCTTAAAAATTATTAATAGGTCTAATTTCAGAAGTGTCCCAATACATGAGATAAATTTTGTTTACCTTGGATAATGCAGATGCCTGTTTGAAGATTTCTAGTGCAGGATCTGCAGGCTCATCTCCTCTTTCTTGAGGTCTAAAAGCTGAGGGTGTAATTCAAACATCATTAATATATTTAAAATATTTCCTGCTTCCCTCTACTAGTGTTCTGTAGCTAGGCATGAAATCACACGTCAGTACAACAGCATCCATTGAATTAAAATACTTACTAGATCATCCCCCTTCCTCAGAGAGCCAAGCATGCAATGGTCCCGCAGCTGGTTCTGAGTAACTTGGGTTGATTTGAACTATTCGTGTGACAGCCCATTCTCTACTGTACTTTGTGTTGTACATAACAATAGCCAGATAGTCCCACTGTCCTTTACAAATTGCTCACTGTAGCCAATAGCTGTACAAAGTCACTACGCTACCATTAGCTCCTTCAGAGCAGGAGCACAATATATGAAGGCCCTGATTCATCCCTGGTCAGGACCACTCTTAAGCATGTGCTTATCTTTAAGCACATCTCAAGTTCCAGTGGCTTCAGCAGGACTGCTTACATGTTTAAAGCTAGGAACAGGCTTATGTAGCTTGCTGAACTGGGACCAAATTTGTGTGAACCTGAATAGAACCCAGATGAACAGTTTCAACTGTGACACCATATGTGGTAAAATAGATTAAAAACTACTGGATATTGATATTTTATAGTGTAACTGCATTGTGTAAAATGAACAGACTGTATGACTGATGGTATATTGCACAGCTGCTCACGAAATATCAAAAATTGTACCTATTCTACTAGCAGAACTTAAAGAACTAGTCTATTTGCTATAGCAAATACAGCTATACAATATATATCATTTTGCTTCCTACTAAACCTGCACAGAATACCCCTTCTCTTACCTTCTGCAGAGAAAACATATTTCCTTTTATAAACTGTGCAAAACATTACTGAAATTCCTAGCCAGCAGCTTTATATATTTAGAAATGTTGACCTACCTGGAGGTTGTAAGACAGCATTCACAGCATAAATCACACCATTAGTGGCCATGATATCAGTTTCAGCAACAGGTTCCTTGTTAACATTTACTACATTGTTTTTCTGGAGGTAGAAAAGAGTGAAACCACCATTTAATGGATGGGACAAAAAACTCCAAACCTCTACAATAAGGTTAGCCTGTTTTTTCCCTAGAAGGCTTTTCCTGAGATCTCAAGAAACAGTAGCCTCTGTTAAGACCGTTGGCTTCCTGAGGTTACACATCTCTCTGCTAGGAACCAGTGATGGCATTTAGTGAGAGCATATGTCCATTTGGAAGCTGTTCTGACCAGGGCCGGCTCCAGACCCCAGCGCGCGCTTGGGGCGGCATTTTGCCGGGAGGGCGGCAGGCAGCTCCGGTGGACCTCCCGCAGGCATGACTGCGGAGGGTCCGCTGGTCCCGCGGCTCCGGTGGACCTCCCGCAGGCATGACTGCGGAGGGTCCGCTGGTCCCGCGGCTCCGGTGGACCTCCCGCAGGCATGACTGCGGATGCTCCAGCGGAGCCGTGGGACCAGCGGACCCTCCGCAGGCACGTCTGCAAGAGGTCCCCCAGAGCCGCAGGACCGGCGACCGCCAGCGCGACCCCCGCGGCGTGCCGCCGTGCTTGGGGCGGCGGAATTCCTAGAGCCGCCTCTGGTTTTGACACTGTCCAAGTTAGCATAACCATATTGTTGAAAACAAACCAGAAAAAAAATTCCAAGGAAATCCCCCTCCCCTCCAAAAAAACCACACACAAACACTTACAGCGCTAACTTCAATTTTATCACCCTGCAGAGACTTCAATCTCACAAGAGCTCCAATTGCTCCACTGACCAAGATTTCATCCCCAATATGGTACTTCAGAATGGTAGCAAGTTCTTTAGCATTACCTGGCAGAAGAAACATATTTACAGGATAATGTTACAGCTTATTCCCTATACACTGGCATAGTTTTAAGAGATAAATGCCATATGCATATACAGGTGAGGTAATATCTTTTAATAAAAGATTATCTCACTATCTGGTCTCTATAATATCCCAGGACCAACATGGGTACACCACTGCATATGCATATAAAGTCACTTCACCCTCTACTGAAATCTAATCACCTCTGGCATCAAATGGAAAATATCATAGATAGTTCAAAGTACAGAGGTAATTTAGGGAGGTAAAACGTAAATATCTTAGCTGGATAGATAGAACATCACGGTTAACACTCATCTGTACAGAAAGTGCCCTGGGATCTTTAACCACAAACAGGCAGGACTAGAGCTGTGCAAATAACCAATTTTTCCTGTTTGCTGGCCAAAGTGGGGTGGGGCGGGGCGGGGAGAATCAAAAAAAGTTTGTTTCCGTTTGAGCCAATACCAAAAACTTCAACGCAATTTAAACAAATTAAAAAAAAATAATTCCAGATCAAAAGTAGCGTTTTACTTGACCCAAAACCAAGTGTGTAATTGAGTTTTTCTAAAACTTTTAAAAATAAAACTGAAGTAAAATTCTAAGCAAAACATTGTTTTGTTTTGAGTTGAAAAATTGAGATGTTTTATTTTTAAAAAGTCGAAAAACATTTCAACCTAAACAATCCAGGGAATCGACACAAATTCACAAAATGTTTCAGTCGACCCAAATCTGCATCTGTTGGGAAGGAGGGCGGGGGGGAAGTTTTATCTGGAAAGCATCACCCAACTGTAGTCAAGACCAGTTTATGGTCCAAAAGATAGTTGTGTCAGTAGTGCAGCGCCCTCAAACCCCATGCAGAGGTATTGGGTCAATAGTCACTCGTAGATATTTCCTGCTGCTTCCAGTTGGTTTCCCATCCTAGTACAGATCAGTCCCGACCCTGCTTAGTTTATGAAATCTAACAAGATGACAACCCAGAGCCACTCCCAGTCACTTCATTTTTCAACATGCCCCTCATCTTCTCTTTCTCCAAAATTAAGTGTTTCTTTATATTATTTGCTTTATTTCCTGGTGTTGATTGGGTTTAAAAAAAAAGAAAAGAAAAGTAGGAACTCAGAATCTCGTCTGCTAGTTCACATATCACCAGAGTTGCTGATACTAATATTACTCTAAAATAGATGCAAAGCTTGCTCATAATGAGCTAAATTGTGGCATTAGTGACTCTTCACCTGGTTCACCTATTTTCATGGAACCAACAGCGTTTACAGACATTGGTATCACAGAGTCTGATCCAAACCCCACTGACATCAAACAAGAGTCTCTATTGAATTCACTAGGCTTTGGCTCAGGGCCTGGAAGAACCAAGTTGATATATTCCTCGCAATTCGTTCCCTGGTTAGCCAGAGAGTGGGGCAACAGTGGACATCGATCTCTCTCATTTTCTCCTTAGAGATGCAGTGCCAACAACTAAACTCTAGGTCAGACAGAACATGTGATGCTAAGGTATTCAGGCACCTAACTTCCACTGATTTTAATGAGAGGAAGGCACCTAAATCCATTTAAAAATCTGGGCCTGTGTCCAAAATGAAAGCAGCCCATTTAACGAGATGTATATTTTATTTCAGTAGCTTAGTGAGATGAAGTTGCAAGTCTTTTCCTCTGTGGTCTGTGTGAGTCAGTTCACACTGCATATCCTCACCAGCATGATTCACTTCACCTTCAGAACCATAAGCTAAATATTTGCTTAGAAAAAACCAAGAACATTTCAAGCACTCACATCTGGGATATTTCACCCGTGGAGCTGGTTACAGTAGTTGCAAAAACAGTTGTGAAATATTTATACGTATAAACACTAGAATGACTGCACAGGCTGATGTAATAGATTACTGCTCCATGCACTTAAAAGGATAGCCAGCTACCATATACAGACGCTTTACAGATTATGAGGTCAGTGTTTGGTTGGGTTTTAAATGAATACCCAGCATTCTTTCCAAACCACATCCATTTTTAACTCAAAAAAAGGGACAACATTCTGTTGCTTATACAGAAGATGGCTGTCAAAGTTCTCATACTTTTTCCATGTCATGTCTGCAAGCCTGTGCTTTACCACAGTGGTTCTCAACCAGGGGTCCAGGGCCGTTAAGGGGGAGCACAAAGCAGGTTTCAGAGGGTCTGCCAAGCAAGGCCAGTGCTGGACTCGCTGGGACCCAGAGTGGAGAGCTGAAGCCCCACCGCATGGGTCTGAAGCCCGAGGCCTTTAGCCCTGTCACGTGGGATTGAAGTTGAAGCCTGAGCAATGTGGCTTTGTGGGGGCCCCCTGTTGCGTGGGGGCCCCAGGCAATTGGCCTGTTTGTTACCCCCTAATGCCGGCCCTGGCTTTTATATGCAGAAAAAACAGTTGTAACAACATGTTGAGGGGGGCCTCAGAAAGTAAAAGGTTGAGAACTCCTGCTTTACAAGACATCAGTCTCCTCCTGGTCTTTATCTTTTCCTAGTCCAAAATATCGGTCTCTTTCTTATAGCCAGATTTGTTTTCTTCCTTCCCTGCAGGCAGGTTCATAGGTCTTGCACTGCCGGCATGTGAGGACCAGAGACTGCAAGTGCCAACAGCATTGCTAGAAACACCACGGTCAGGTGAAGCAATTGTGGTTCCATGGGCCCAACCAGTCTACACTTGCCAGCAGAGCTAAGCCCAGGCAGGGGAGTGTTCACTGCATGCTCTGAACAATCATACAGATGCCACTGTATCCCCAATGTTCCCAGAGACCTTGTATCTGCCTCACTGGAAAATTTAAGGCCACTTTTTGATGCCTGCTGTACAGATCACAAGCTTTCTGTTGGGGCATGGCATATGAGTTGGTTATGTAGGAGGAGAGCTTTCAATGGATAGGGAGACGCACGAATTTTAAGGATCAAAGAATGCAATATTGAAGGCATATTTATCCTGGTCAGTCCTTCAACATTACACAACATTAAAAATCAGATCTATGGATATTTACCCATAAGTTTGTTCAGTTCCCCTTGTGGCATAGCTCGGAAAGCTTCGTTTGTTGGAGCAAACACCGTGAAGGCACCTGGCCTATTTAATGTCTCCATTAGACCTGCAGATTGGATGGCAGCCACCAACGTACTGCAAGACACACACAACACACAGTTGTAGGCAGTGCTTAATTCGTAATGAAAGAGGTGCTGGGGCTGAAGCAATTACATGCAGGGGCTCAAGCAATTTTTTACATTCATAACCGATGCAGCAAGCCCAGAGGTGCCAAGGTTAGAAGCCGCCCAGCCTAGAGGTGCCAGGGCTCAGCCCTGGCACAAATTAAACACTGGCTGTAGGCTTCATTTGTTTAAGCCCACATTATCATTCTAATGGCAGAGACATTCAGTGAAAGAGTAACTGCTGTAGTTATTTCCAAGAAGAATTATAATGTTAAAGCTACAAAATACAATAGGTTCTGGCAAATAATTTAATTGAAAAAGTTGATTGACAAGTTGTTAAGGCCTAATCCAAAGTCCACTGAAGTTAATGGCAGTCTCTCTGGGGCTCTGAATCACATTCTGACTGTATTCACCTACAGATGATTCTTTTTAAATCCCAGTCCAGCTCCCACTGAGTTGGTCTATGGCCCTTTAATAATTGGAAACAAATTGGGGGACGCAAGAGATATTCTGGACTCATTTCGTACTTAAATGAATTTTAAACCCCATTTTTCATTTAAAGTTATGCTGCTTATAATTTAGGAAGACACGCATTGAGATGCTTTTTCATTAACAAATTATATATAGAAATGACTTCAACCCATAGTTAATTGGAATTGCTTTGAAAACTCTGTTGCTACTGCAAGACTAACAGTGAGAACAAAATGTCACCTCGTCTGTTCTCTGTGCATTCAGATATTGTGCTCACCACCACAGTATCAGAGCACTTTCCATAAGGTGCATTAAGCAATAGGACTGCACACCTGAAACGTTGGTCTGCCTTTAGAACATCCATGACTGTTCCGACTGGTGGAGTCAACATTTTGTCCACCGTAAACAAGGTGCCAAACCTTCCTCTCCTGTCATGGGCAGCAATACAGACGTTTTCAATGCAGAGGTTCTGCAAATATAAACACAGACAAAATAAGTTAAAATACACTTCAAGGGACAGAATATTTTAATTGTTACGTTGTTTGTTTGTATTTTTCACTTTGATACTTCATTCAAGCTATTTTTTTATATTATTATATAAATTAGCCCTTAGCAGGCTTGAATATGTATAACTGAGGGTACCATTTGGCTTCCATAATCTTTGCTACAGATGATGATGGATGAGAAAGAAAGAATGCAGCCTGACTCTCAGATCCCACACTGAGTTTGCAGATCTGCGTTGAAAACCTGGCCCCATTGAATTCAATGGAAGAAATCCCATTGACTTCACTGGGGCCAGTATTTCACCCCTGATGGGTTATCAGTGAGACACTAATACAGAGCAACAGCCCTGCTAGAGCAATAATACGGTATCAGACTAAGAAAGAGTTAAATAGACACTCACATTGCGGTACACAAAAACTCTCAGTTCTTTGCCACCCAGAGTTTCTAGCGTCTGTCCATGGTAAAGATATTTAGAAGAAAGCTGTTCTTTAAGAATGTGATCTAGAAGCAAACTCTTCGTGTTCCGATTCATAGGAGGAGTCCCATCTGCAGCAAAAAAGCATTTCAACACACAGTGATTGATTTTAACACTATCATTAAGACTCCACAAGGATCTAAATAATAAATATGGTATCTATGTTGCCTTTCAGTTTCAAAACCAGTCTGTTCCCCAAGTAGAACCAGCTTACGTGAGAGAGAGCGCGCGCATATATATGTGCAGAGATCTCAATGAAGAATGCAATCTTTAACAATAGTAAAAATCTGACATGCAACTCTGGTTCCTCCCAGAAGCAGGTCTATGATCAGAACCAATGGAACATTTAGAAGATTTCCAAAGTTTACCTTTGAACACAGTGTTTATTGGGGCAAGAAGTGTCACACGCTCATTTCCAGTGAGATGAGAGCTGAGATCAGCTTGTCTAAAAAGGTCAATAGACGTTGAAACATCAGATTCTTTACCTAACTCAAACAAAGTTTTAGCTAAAGAAAAAACAAAAACAAAATCACTTGTTATTTGTTTCAGCCTGGAGTACCATCTATTTGTAATTAGAAATACATACTAAGGAGCAATGCATATTGCTGGAAAGCAAATGGATGCAAAAATGATCATGAGCACTACTTATTTCCAAAGCAGTCATCCTGGGATTTTCAAAGCAGACACTGAATTTCAAAGGGAGTTGGATGTCCCAACTCTTAGGTTTCTCTGAAAGTCCCAGCCTTGATTTTTTTTTTGACTGAATACAACACCCATCTTCTCTTTGCCTTCTGTTGAGTTATTTCCAATGAGTCCTTCATTAAAGAACCTTAGAATTTTAAATTAGACACCCTGTTAAACTGTAATGATACAAAATTCTACTGAAAAAACAGATTTCCAAAGCAGGGTTGGAGAGGAGGAGCATAAGGACATCCATGTAAAGGTGCATGTTAACCTCCCTAAAGGATCATGAAAAACCCTGTATTTGCACATACAGGTCAGGTAATTGGGAACCTAATGACATACATAATTACCTAATTTGTATGCGCAAATACCAGCTTAGGTGGGCAGACATATTAGTATGTGCACCGGCATGCTTATTACATTGCCCAGTTAATATTCTATCACAAAATATATAAAACCCCACTAAATGTACTGCTCCAAACAACAAAAAAATCCAGGATACAGATCAATGATTTTACCTGAGTCTGGAATCAGAAGCTCATTAACAAAATGGACTACACCATTGATAGCTAGCATATCCTTTTCAGCAATGATAGGCCTTCCATTCAGGGTGAGTTCATCACCAGTACAGCCTACTTCCAACATGGTACCTTCCAGAGTCTCCATTGACAAGCCAGCAATAATGGCCTCAGCACACATGGCTGATTTCAATATGTGATGGTTTAACAGGTCTAGGAGAGAGAAAACGCACACGGTAAACAGAAGTGTTGAAAGTCAGCTTAGAAATCATTATTTGTAGTGCCCAGGAGCCCTAGTCAAGGACCAGAACCCCACTGTGCTAGGCAACATACAAAGACCTATCCCAAAAGAGCTTACAACGATTGATAAGATTTTACAGCCTATGGACTAAGACCCCTGCAAGTGACAAAACCTGCACAAAAGGAGTAATTTACGGTACTCGAGTTTTTATACAGAATACAATCTAGTTTTTGCTACATTAGCAAAGATTTAGAATTGAATTCTCTCTCTCTCTACTTGTGTAAACGGGCAGACGTTATTATAGGTTTTAGTAGCGGAATCTTCACTCTGCAAGATGCAGAAGACCATAATTCAGTGTAATAGCAACCATCCTCATTTGGAGGCCACGCTTCACTCAAAGCTGCCGAGGAAGTAGTGAAATGTGAATAGATGCTCCATTCTATTCCAAGATATGGGTCTACATGCTATCCAGAGAGTTACATCAATGGAAACCTGAAGGAGCTATATTGATGTCAGTGAGTTTCTCCAGATTTACTGTGCTATAGTTGAGGGTAGGTTTTGGCCTGAGATATTTAACTTCCCTAGTAAAAATTAATAATCTTCTGCTGGTGATAAAGGCCAGATACCAGCCCCAACAAACTCCCCTTTATGCCACTCCAGTAACCCAAAGGGATGCAACAAGGGATTTCTTCCCACTCCCACCCCTCGTAGGCTCAGCATTACTTCCTCTCAATCTCAGAGCTTGGGGTTGGATGGCATGCAATCCCAGGCTGCATAACAGCTCCTAGGGGGCCACCACCAGCATCTCACAGACTGCTGTAACTTATATCTGGAACTTGAAGCGGTCACTGGCTGGAGGGAGTGCAAAGGTGGATCTTAGCCCACTCTCAAGGTCCTACAATAAGCAGGACTTGGCTGGATACAAGGGTCTGTGTCCAGATGGCCATTCAGATGGACTGGGAGCTGTGGAACCGATCACATCACCAAGGTAGCGTGGCCCATAATTTTACTCTCTAAAAAAACTCATTAAGCTGCCTGGATGTTTATAGCAGGAGAAACACTTTCCCCTCTTTACACAGCAGCCCAAGAAGTGCATTCGTTTTGATCTGAAGAGAGTAATTCTTTTTGGCCCAAATCCGGCCCCATCCCTGTGTGGGTGCAAAGGCTGTCCTACACAGCAGGAGAGCTGTAGTTCCACTTCACGGCGTGGGCATAGGCTGTTTGTGCAAGGATCCTTGGCCCTCTTCATGCCATAGAGCGGAGTTCCCAGTGCACTCACACACACTGGCTCTGTAGCAGTAAGGTAGAGCTGGAGGATTAGTTGCTTTGTGTGTCTTATGATTTTTTTGCCCACTCAGGCAGAGATTTCTAAAGGAGTTTGGAGTCAAACTCTCCAATGCCTTTGGAAATCCCAGCCTCTGGTCCCCTGTGAACCACTGCGTGCTCTGGGGAGTGCATGGCTTCCTCTCTTTCCCCTATGGAGTTCTCCTATGCCCAGCTAACACACACACACAGAGCTTGGTGCAGCATGTGGACCTTAAGTTCCCCATGTTTTGTCCTAAAGGAAAGGATGTGCCATCTAGTGTAAAAAAAAAAAAAGGATAATGTCAAGTGGATTATTCCAGCCTATGTCAGAGCGTATCAAGGGTCAGTTCTCTTACTTACCTACCTGAGCTGCAAAAATACTTTTCTACCTTTCAACACACTTGGTAAACTGTCATTTACCTTTGAGAGCTTCTGGGTCCCCAAGGATCCTGTTCAGTGTTTCTTGTGGGATCTTCTCAAAGGCTTCATTGGTTGGAGCCAAGAGTGTGAACTGACCATCATTTTCTAACAAGGTATTAAGACCAGACGCAGCCACAGCAGCCTTTAAAGAAATGGGAGGAGAGAGGTTAGGATACACTCAACAAGAACAGAAAGAAGGAAAAACATTCCCCCCCGCCCAGACAAGGGCTAAGGAGCAGACTTTTAAAAGCATCTGGTGCTTATCTACATCCATAGGCACCAAAATACCTTTTCTTAAAAATCTGGCCTTATGTACTTAGCAGTGCCTCACCCTTCAGGCAGGCAATCTTTGGAACACATCGGGGGGAGGGGGGACTTCCTAACCAGTGGTTTAGGGCTTGCTCCAATACCTATTGAAGTCAATGAAAAGGATCCGAGTGACTTCAAACAGCACTGGCTCAGCTCCTTAACCTGGTTAACTGGGAAATGCCAGTTTATGTTTAGATGTTAAAGTTCAATGTATAAGATGTGCATTAACAATTAATACTTTATTTATTAAATCAATTGGGTCAATGTTTCTGAACAGTAACATCTAATGCCAGGATTTTCAAAAGGAAATAAGGGCGTGAGGCCTGGTGTACATTTAAGAAGTTTTACCAAAATAACTGTCAGTAAGCAGTGATTTTTTTATTGACAGAGTTAAACCAGTAAAAGCCTCTGTGTAGACAGTTATACCAGTATGAGATGCTTTATACTGATATAGATTCCAAATCAGAATAAGCTATATCAGCATAGGCACTTTGCTGGCAAAGATAAAGCAGCAAAACTTTAAAGTGCAGACAAGTCCTTGGTTACGTACATCCTAATGAAATTCAGTGGGAGTTGGACACCTCTGAAAATCATGAATGAAAGCATGAACTAACACACTTGTAAACCCTTGAGATGAACTCACCCTAAGAGTTTCAAGATTTTCATCGGTCTCAACAATTTGCTGGATAGTGTTCGTTGTGGTGGCGATGACTTTATCTATCAGATGGACCACTCCATTGGTGGCATGATGGTCTGCTTTCAAAAGTCTGGCACAGTTCACAGTCACGATCTGCAGAGGAAACGATCCAGAGGGGATTGAATTCAATTAATAAAAAAAACAAAACCCACAATCCACAAACTGCATTAGTACAAGGAGAAGTTAAAGAAATCGGTGTAGAGAGGATGTGATGCTATTAAGCATCAGAAAGCAACAGTGTCTTTCTGTGGAACTGCTCTCAGGAGCTCTCTTACAAACCATTCCTCTATAAGTAACTCTACTGTTCACTGCATCTGCAACTCAACAGCATGCAGCTTGGTTAACCAGTCCCAATATACAGGAAATAATAATAATAAAAAAAAATTACTGGACAAACTAAAGTTGTACTGTACTATAGGTCCCACCCTTACTCGAATGAGTAATCCAGTGACTTCAGTGTACCTGTAAATAAGAATTACTCATGTAAGTAAGGGTTGCAGGCTCAGGCCCTATATCTAGAAAGATGACATTCATATATATTCTAAAGAAGTGGTTATCCTTTATAAGAGTGACAAACTACAGTGTGATTATGCTTTATGATACCTCTAAATCATATATGCTAGAAGACTAGCAACATAATGAATCTAATTGCCTTTTAGTTTCATACTTAATACTCATGCATCTGACGAAGTGGGTATTCACCCACGAAAGCTTATGCTCCAATACATCTGTTAGTCTATAAGGTGCCACAGGACTCTGTTGCTTTATACTTAATACTGTAATGACTCTGAAGTTATACTTTTCAATAAATGCTACTAGTATATAGTTTTGTAATCAGAAGCTTAAAACCCATTTGACATAATTATACTGCAGAAAAACTATTCTCACTATAGTATGAAGTATAAGCAAATAGGTACACTCAGGTAAGCATGCTGATGTTAACATTACTGCAACATCTGTGTATAAAAATTGTATACAAGCTCCTTGTGCACCTATATACTGAACCAGGTATTTATATATAGAACAATGTTATATCTATTTCTTATGTATATCCACGCATCTATATTCTACTGAGAATCAGCTCCTTCAGATGCTCCACCCCATGCTGCACTAAGCAGAGCTCCGCAACAGAAGAGAATCAAGCTGAGTCTACGGTGTTGTGCCAATATCTGCTCAGCTAATTTGGGGCTCAATCCTGAGACATGCAGAGTACCTTCAATTCTCATTGAGGTCAATGGGCACTGATCACCTTCCTGCACCAGACCCTCTTCCTCAGAGTTTTTGGTCTATTTATCATTAATATTTTACCAAAAAAAAGAGACAGTACAAGAAGTCTGGGGTCACTAGCATAGATCCATTGACTTGCATCAATTTACTCCATTTGAGGATCTGGCCCCCATTGTTACAGTAGTACAAGTAATTAACTTACTCCATTAGGATAGTGGTGAATCTGGAGATCAATATTCTGGTACATTGAAGGAAGAGACGTTCCATGTTTCAGGTCATCTGTTAGGACCCGTCTGTTCACCATATGGTAGCGAAGAGCATTTAGCAGTTCAATGTTAACATTACTGACCAATGAATCCAACATTTCCTGAAAATAAGCAAAAAAAAAAAAAATCAAAATTTTGCCAGAAAATTACTTAGTGCCATTAAATCTAGTATAAATAGAATTCCTTCAATAGCAGGAGCACTCATATTGCACAGGGATCTTCCAGCACGGATCTTGACTCCCAAATGGATTCTACAGCCCTCCATACCACTAAAGTTCCCTGGTAACATCTTTCAATAATCTGTCTATTGAAATTTTGTTGAGAAAAACTATTGATCCAGTGAACCAATATTTCAAATGTCTGTTTTAAAATGAAAGTTGGGAAAACCTAAGGGACACGTTTGTCTTGGACTTTAAAGCCATACTTTCATGTATAACTAGCCATAACTTTGTATGCGTCTAGCCATGAACTTTAATTTACGATCATCATTTGTATTGCGGTAGCTCCTAGAAAGTCTACAAACAAGGATCGGAGTGCCATTATGCTAGGCACAGCAGGTGCACGTAATGAAAAGATCGTCCCTGGCCCAATATCTATTTATTTACTATTAAAATGTACATATCTGGTGTTGTCTCAGCACACTAGGTGAATGAGTCTGAATTCTCTCCCATTCCTAGGAATGGTCTCTCTGGCTCAGGGCTGAGGCACACTGATGTGACTTGCAGTGAATGCTTTTTCCTGATAACGTGTAATTGAACTAAGGAACTCACTGTCACATGAAGTCATTGAGGTCAAGAATTCAAAGAGAGACTGGACATTTATATGGCTAACAAGAATATCCAGAGTGATCTTCATTAAAGATCCATAAAAAAATTGGAGGGATATTAACACTCATGCTTTAGGGCTTCAGACATCTTCTAACTGTTAGAAATCGTCATGAGACCTAAGATGGGATAGGAAGCAGATCTGATACTCCAGGGTTCTTGCACCTTCCTCTGAAGCATCTGGGGCTGTCAGAGATATGATGCTGGACTATATGGACCTAGCTCTGATCTAGCAGGGCAATTCCTATGCTGGAAGCTTACGCTGCCTCTGGCAGGGCTGTACCTATTATGAGGACTCAGTGCTGTGAATCTATAAGAGTCGGGGAGAAATAAGAAGGAAGATGGATTTAATCTTACAGCAGGCAAAGCAGCCCAGGCCTCATTGTTTGGGGCAAAGATTGTAAAACTTCCAGGTGCTTCGATTTCTGGTTTCAGGTTAGAGCTGAGAGAGTACAATTGTGTGGTGGCGGCTCCAACAATCCCCAGGGTATCGTAGATGTTTGAAAGTGGCAATGCTGAAAGAAGAAAATATCAAATTTGATAACACGGTAGCAGTTCCAGCCCGCAGCCATTCCTATCTCCCTGCAAATTGCTGAATGAAAACAGAGCTGCTGGCAAAAATGTATCTGGAAATGAAACACATCAGCGAACTCAGCCAAAGGTCTAGGTGCACCACTCGATTTCCCACCTCCCCCAAGACATAGCAGGATGTAATATACAATCGCACAATGTTCTGTGTGCTGACAACTTCATCCCCCAGCCCTGAATTCGTCTGAAATGGCCCCCCTCTCATATGTCTAATACCAACAAATATAATACTAGTTTATCCTTCGCTGCTGTCCTAAAGCTGGGTGAGATTCTGATCACAATTACAGCAGTTTAAATCCAGAATCAACAACTTTAAATGGAGTTACTTTGGATTTATACTTGTGTAAAACGACAGTCCAAATTGGGCCCCCATGTAACTGGGGTTAGAAACTCAAGAACCAAAGAGGTTTATCAGTTTCACATGGTCTGTCATTAGACCTGAGGTTTTACATTTCTCCCTGATCACATTTAGAGATGGGGGCTCACATTTTGAGGTTTAGATTTGTACATTTTGGTCCTAGGAGATGTAAACTGCCGAGTACACTGTGTCCCAGGTGGAATCTCCCTGGCCAGTGGTGGTATCACCTTCCCTTTGGGCTGGTCTAATCTCCCTTGGGTCCCCTTCACCCTCATAGAAGCTGCCTGTGGGATATACTGAATCAATGCATCCCCTGCTACTCCAACCACACCAACTCTGGGCAAGCACTGTCCATTTCCAGAGCTGACTAGCTGCAGGCACCTCACTAGTACAGAGACAGGGCCACCCGGGCGGGGTACCCCCACAAGAGTTTTTCAGGGCCCTGGAGCAGGGTCCTTCACTTGCTCCGGGGGCCCCAGAAAACTCTCGTGGGGCCCGGGCCCCCAGAGCTTCTTCCGTTCCCAGTCTTCGCCAGCGGTGGGGTCCTTCCATTCAGGGACCCGCCGCCGAAGTGCCCCGAAGACCCGCTGCGGGGGCCCCCGTCGCCGAATTACCACCGAAGACCTGGCTGCACTTTGGCGGCGGGTCCCGCTACGGTGGTAATTTGGTGGCGGGGGGCCCCCACCGCAGGTCTTTGGGGCACTTCAGTGGCGGGTCCTGGAGCGGAAGGACCCGCCGCAGCCAAATTACCGCCAAAACGGGGGCCCCCCGCCACCGAAGACCCCAGAATCCTCTGGGCGGCCCTGTACAGAGACTGCAGAACCTTGTGCTGCTGCAACATCCCACCAGGTAAACTTGCCTCCTGCAGGACACACTAATGAATATGCCTGACCGAATCCAATGCGAGCAGCTTCTCCCTTTCATGAGCCCCAAATTCCAGCGGGCCAGATCCTCGGCTGGTATAAATCTGCACCGTACCTTGATCTCAGGGGAGCTTCACCAATGGGCACCAGCCGAGAATTTGGTCTGCAGCGTTTAAAATTAAATATTGCAACCCCCACAGTAGCAAAAGGATTGGGTAGGGAATGATTGAAAGACAATGACAAAGCAAACTTTTTTACTGTATCCAGGGATTTTTCCCACCTTTTTTGAGGTCACTAAACTGTATCTTCTAATCAAATATATTTTGCTAAATTCATACTCACTAAAACAATAAGCATGCTCTGGAAAAACGGTGTGTTACAGTAGATAGTTTTATATTAAATTTCCAGTCGAGTTATATTACCCATTGGCATGAGTATTTTTTTTTAAACAGCCAAACCATCTTAACTTAGAATAATTGCGTTTAATAGTTTTAAGTGGATAGAACATTATTGTCAAAACTTTACATGTACTGGAGCTGATGTGCCCCATAACTTAGTGCTCCGCTTGGTGGGTTCGCCCTTCCATGGAGGAGAGTACAAAAATCACACACAATGCCCAAGAATCAAATTCACTTTGAACAACTGTCTATGCTAGAGCTGTAGAATTATAAAGCATCTATAGAAATAGAACACATTTTTACCAGCTGGGCAGCCTTTTTCTCCAGGCACCTTTTCATATCCAGGGCAGCACTCGTAGCTGATCACTCTGTAATAGGACACAGACACCGCAGATAAGACAAACCATTTTTCAATCCATGCCGCTTCTACTCAGGCAGCCCAAGATCATCATGGAGGGACAATGGCTGTTCTCTACATTTGACTACACTTCCTATGTAGGTTTGGCATAAAGCAAATCCTTCCTGGCTAAATAACTAGCTATTCTTTGGGCGGGTCTACCCTTAAAATACTGCACCAGTGCAGCTCACTGATGAGGTTGGGCCATTGTAGCGCTTAAATGAAGCTGCTCCTACTCTGAGGAGAGAGCTTCTCCCGTCAGCGTGAGAGGCGGTAGCTATATTGACGGGAGAAGCTCTCCTGCTGACATAGTGCTGTCTACGCCGGGGGTAGGTTGGTATAACTACGTGGCTCAGGGGGGTGGATTTTTCCAATATAAATCTATAGTGTAGACCTGACCATTCTCTCTTTCAGGATTGCAAGCTTCTATCTCGGCATAAAGCAAACAACATTTCCCTTGAGGGTTTGTTCACTATATATCCAAATAGAGGGCTGAAAACAATCTTATAATGCCAGTTGGTGACTGATTCGTAACTACCAACACAACAAGATGAAGATTTTAATTTTATTTATTTAAAATACAAATAAGGTGACTTGTCTAAAAACAGTCTGGAACTCAAAAGTCACACTGATTCATTTAAAAAAAGTAAAGTGTGTAGGATGCAAATCATACTTATACTGTATACTGACCCCTAAAAGAAATCTATGAGTGACAGTGGATGGCAATTTAGACATGAGTTTTCAAAGAGATATAGCAATAAAAGAGGCCTGCCTAAATTTGTGTTTCCTTGAAGCGTGTTTCCTTGGCTGTGTTTCCTTGAAGCGTGCTACAGAGCACAAGTGCAATTCAATGGTATTTGCAAGAAAATGCAGATAGAGATTCAGTCTTAATATTCAGCACATCCATGCTGACAGTGCACCCAGACTTTTTAAGTGCTGGTCACATCAGTTTGTCCCCAAGAGAGGAGTGACAAACTATACTGCTGAATCCATTTCACCTAATCATCTAATTAGCCAAGTGCACTCTATTCCCAAAGGAGAATTCTAACCAAGTAGACAATTGGTGAAACACAAAAATAGAGGTGGGAAGCCATTTTTTTTTCCTGGCTTAAGGCAGGTCAACATGTCTAATAACAGAGGTAAGCAGTTTGTCTGGTTGGAACCAAGTAATTATATTTCACTTGACCAGACCTGGATTTGGTCTATCCCAGTCTACTAGCCAACTGGATTTTGCTTAGTCTGCAACACAGCAGGTGCATGTCCACAGGTTGGAAGCACATGCATTCACACCGGATACTCCATCTGGTCTCCCTGCCAGCTCCACCACTGGGCTCCCCTGGCCCACACCAGGGAACTGAAATTGACAAAATTCCTTCTCTGAATTGCTCATTGATAAGAAGTCTCATCAGTTTCAATAGTCATAACAATGGAATTACTAAGGGAAAAAGAAAGGATGGTAAACAGGCATTGATTGATCTTTTGCTTACACCTTAATAGCCAGTTGTTCCCCTCATATTCATTAAGGCCAAAGGGTTCATTGTGTATTTAATTTACTGTGAAGGGGAGTCAGTGCCCCCTAATACAAACAGATCACACCTCTATAGCCCTTACCTATTCACCTCCCCTCCTCCTCTAGCAAGTCCTTCACTCCTTACTCATGCAATCCCATAAAATTCATCACTGTGCAGTATACATGACACCTCATTTTAGAGCAAAATATCACATCCTAAACCACCGCCTAGTGAATAGCACAATGGCGGTTGATACATGCAATGACAACTACTGTAGAGAGATGTTTGTAGACGATAATTTAGAAGACACTCCCTCATAAGGGGCAATATTATGAACATAGAATTTGGAGATGTACCCTGAAGGCAGGGATTGAGAACACCGCACAGGCTGCATGCAGCAGTTCACCAGAGACGCTTGACAGTTTGTTTTATTAAAGTTTTATTCCTTTCCCATTCACTGGGGGGTCATTAAATAACAAACCCCAAGATAGTTACAACTATACTACACTAGGGCACCAAAAGCCTACAGACAGGATTCAAGTATGGTCTCCATGCAATGTTGCTTCCTCACAGGAGGTGCAACCCAGGGGCGGCTCTAGCAATTTCGCCGCCCCAAGCACGGCAGCATGCTGCGGGGGGTGCTCTGGGGGGTCGCCGGTCCCACGGCTCCGGTGGACCTCCTGCAGACATGCCTGTGGAGGGTCCGCTGGTCCCACGGCTCCGGTGGAGCATCCGCAGGCACGCCTGCGGGAGGTCCACCGGAGCCGCCTGCCGCCCTCCCGGCGAAGCACCCCCCGCGGCATGCCGCCCCCAGCATGCGCTTGGCGTGCTGGGGCCTGGAGCCAGCCCTGGTGCAACCATATGTTCTAGAACTAGGAATAATTGTTCAGACAGTGTTTCTCTTCTATAAAACCAAGAACTGAATTCTGTGGGTGGGGAGGAAATGTATAAATTGATTGACACTGTACATTAATATTATGACACGTCTGAGGCAGAAGAAAACCCCTTTTATTAAATTTTAGTAGTTTTAATTACTTTGTTTGGCTTGGAGTTACAATGTCTCTTAAACAATGTCTGGAGCACTCAGTAACAGTCCCTTGTGTCTACTTGGTAAGGAATGAAGCGGCAAGCGCCAGTTTACTTTGGCACATTAAAACAAGCTATTCTGATATCTCCTGGGTTTGTAAACCACATTTAATCACTGCTTGGAGAACAGGCTGCAATTCTATCAGGTTTCCCTTAAAGCAGCCTCATGTTTTCTTTCAGCCCTGTTGTCAGACCAAGTCTTCCCTTTAGAAAAGCTATTAGCTCATTTACACCCAAAGCTTTGCAACTTTATTAATTGCTAGAGCAGATTAGTTAACCAACTGCAGTTATTTATGATGAGTGGGAAGGGAGTCTGCAATATCTCACACACAGACATAAGGGGCCAGAAAAATCATTGGAAGTGGCAAACTTACATCTACAGCAGCTGTGTAAATTACTGCGATTTGTGAACTAGTCACCAATAGTAATTAGTAAGTCCCAAAGATTTATAGCGAGGACTGAACCACTGATTGATTACAGAACTGTCGATTTAATTTAACCACCATCCACTTATTCCCCGCCTGGTCTGTTATAACAAAACAACCCACCAGATCCTCACGTGTTGTCAATCAATGTAGTTGCTTTGACTTACAGCAATTTACATCAACTGAGGAACTCGCCCATTGCATGTGCCACTTTATAGTTTAAGAAATAAGTGCAGGCAGAAGCGTTTTCAGATCTGTCCCTCTTATGAAAATACATGTCTATATTAATAGGGGGGAAAATCAACAGTTTATTTTTCTCTGAGGTTTGTTTTACTGGTCACCTTTACAGCTGTTAGAGGGGGACAAAACAATTTGATCTTAGTGTCACCATAGTGAAGAACAGCAGACACTCCTCTTACAAGTACCCTTTCCCCCTCTGCAGAATTTCAGTGTACAATTGGATTGGAGGCAGGTCTAACATCCCACCCCCCAAGAGCTGACTTTCAGGGAGCTGGGTTAAAAAAAAGAAAGCAAAACCCAAAGCCCTCAGATATTTGCCATCATTTGAACACTGTTAAAAAAAAACCCAACAAAAACAGTGAAAATGCCTTGAATTTAAACAGAATTCCTCTGGGTAATTAGGAGTCAGTAAGTGAAACAAATACCTGCACTTCTGTGACAGCAGCAAATAACTGTGTCATGGTTTCCTAACAAAATTACAAAGCAAATCCAGACTGATTGTCTAGACGTTATATATGCCACGTGGGAAAGAATTTGCCTAAAGCAATCCCTTCCTTTGACGACTTGGGATCTTAACACCCTGTTGGTCCATTTTTCTCAGCTCTCCTACTTTCCATGTTCATTAGTAACACACGCTTTTGCCTCTCTGCTTTCCCACCCCTGTAACTCTGATTTCCCTTTTTCCACCAAAGGCACTAACTCAAGTCTAGACAGTTCTTCAGTTCAGAACCATAATCAAAGGCAGGGAGCTGATTAAACAGAAATCATTCCAAAGCTCAGCATAACTAATTCTTGAGCTCTGATGTAGTCGTTAAAAGGTTCATTTACAGATTGACTGGAGATTAATGAGCTATGACTAACAGAGCAGGAAGCTGCTGATACGCATCACAGAATGTGGTGTAAACTCATTCCAGGGTAACACCACTGGAGGCTGCCCCCAGCGATGGAAAGACTGCTGAGGATGGTGAAGTTATATCAGCATGTAAAGGCTGGAGCCTCTTTCCCACAAAGGAGAGGACCACTGTGCCCCTCAACAGAGGGAGATGCTAACTGGAATGCGGTAATGGCTTTAGTGCCAGCTCCTATAGCACCACTGCCTGCCTTTGCCCTGAGTGAATCTCTCCTCCTTGCAGTCACAGGAAGGTGTCACTTACCAGACCTATGTGCCTGGACCAGCCACCCTGTGCACCAAAGATGTCCATTGTCCTCCCACCTGGCTGTCTATCTCCCGACTCCTTTTCTGCACTACCTCATTTTCCATTTCAAAAAAAAAAAAAAAAAAAGGTTTATCCTAACGTGATTCTCATCTCTTTCTCTCTCTTCTCTCTCTCCCTCCCTTCCTGTTGCCTGCAGCCATCCTTTCTTGTGTCTGGCCTATGTAGAGGGTCAGCTCGTCCAGGCAAGTGTCATCCTTTTTTCACTTCTGTAAGGCACCATGCAAAAGTTACAGCTGTGTAAAATATTGAACTTTAAAATTGTTGCTGTTACAACATCCCTGGGGAGGCAGGATTGGGACATCAGCAGCCAATAAGAAGACATCAAATACTTTCACTGGCCAATGGAACTGGTGACAGACTAGAGCATGATATCGATGTCCAACCACCAGGGACAGAGTTTTGATCGTCTGTTGCAGAGTGGCCAGCTCCATATCAACTGGAAAAGAAAAAAATGCTGTACATTCCCCCTCTCCAACACGGAATTTGCTGTAGCCATATCGGTCTATCTAGGTCTTTATATGGTGTTCATATCTGTGGTAGCTATGCCGTGACGACCTCTCAGTTGGATTTCCGCAATACCTTCTTAGATGCTTCAGTCAGTACAGAAGGTGGGCTGTTCAAAGGTGTAGGATGTAGCACTTCTTCTCCAGAGCCTCCTCTAACTTCCTGTTAGTTTCTGGGGACAATCCAACATGTTGATTTTCATCCATAAAAGCCCTAAATGGTTGAAATACTGGCTATCTGAGCAACTGCCTCTAGACCACATGGGGAGTTCAACTGGGGTAAATCATCATTGTAGCAGTTGAGATCAACTAGTGGGCCCTGGCTTTAAATAGCTAGGTGCTGCAAGTGTAACGCCAACAGACCCAGCTCGTCAGCAGGTAGGATCGAACCAGGGACCTCTGAAGCTTAGTGCATGAGCCTCTACCGCATGAGCTAAGAGCCAACTGCCTCTTAGCTAAGGCTGTAGAGCAGACTCACTAATCTCTCTCTAAGGGCTGGTCTACACTGGAGTCGGGGGGTGTCGATGTAAGATACGCAACTTCAGCTACAAGAATAGCGTAGCTGAAGTCAACGTATCTTATTTCGACTTTCCTCCCGTCCTCATGGTGCAGGATCGGCAGCCGCGGCTCCCCCGTAGACTCCGCTTCCGCCTCTCACTCTGGTGGAGTTCCGGAGTCAACGGGGAGCATGGCGGGGATCGATTTATCGCATCCAGACGAGACGCAATAAATCGATCCCCAATAGATTGATTGCTACCCGCTGATCCGGCAGGTAATGTGGACATACCTTAAGTGGTCTCGGTGCCACTAGGTGGGACAGAACATCACACCCAGGAGGTGTGTGGGTTACACAAGCAAGGAAGGTATTATTAGGAGGAAGATTCTGGCTGTGAAATTGGCTCTGTCCATCAGAGCCAGATTCTGTGCTTCAGGGCCTGGAATAAGACTCATCTGCCTCCTCCAGCTTTTGCCTTTGGGGTGAGGAGTGGAGATAGCAGGGAGGGCATGGAGCTGTTCAGGGGAGGGAGTCCGCTTCTTAATGAGATCTTCAGTCTAAATCTTTGTGCCTCTGCTTGGAGCTTGCCACATAAGCACATTTTAAAAGGCAGTACAGAACTGTGGGTTCAATCCAGCCCTGGAGTAACACTACTGACCTCAGTGGTGTTCCCCCAGGGATGAATTAGACCCAGTGATCTTTGGTCTTTTGTGGCTGGACCTGAAAATAACTTTACACCCTCCTGGGCTGTTCACAAAAAAATCATGCTCTGCCTACGCACACCACTGATGAGTGCTTAGAGGGTAAGGGCTTCCCAAAACCTCCCTGCTGCTCAACACAATGAGGCCATTTGCTTCCACCTCAGCTCAGCTGCATTTTCAAATGCCTGGGCAATCTCCCAGCTAGGACCTGCTAACTCACTTAAGTCAGCCATGTTCTCCCACAGTCAGTTGCGACCCAGGTAGAGCAAATACTTGATGAAACTACTCCTAGTCAGGGATAGGGTTTTAACCCATTCAGTGTCATACACTGGATGGGATCTGCATCACTCCTAACCCTGCTAGAGGTCTATCATGGAGTAAAAGGTCACACTGGCATGATGCCACTGGGAATGAAACTATGGTATGTCAGGCAGGCAAGGACAAAGACTGCAGTATATCACAGTACACAACAAAAGGAGAGACATTGGCTAAGAGTGAAAAAAAGTGCCAATGCAGCAGTTGTTAGTAGCTGTACTGTTAATGTCAAGGCAGATGAAACTGCAGAAAGTTAAGTGTGAAACAAGGGGTTTTAGCGATATTTCTAGCAAATGGAAGGTTCCAAATACAGGACCAAATTCTGCCCTCTGTACATAGTCCCATATGAGCCTGTATGAGTGTTTATAGTCAGTGTAAGCATTCAGTTCAGTTATACGGCTACACGTTGCATAGTTTACAACAAAAATCATGAAATACACTTCACAACTTACAGAACAAGCTGGTGCTATGCGACTTGACAGCACTTGAATCTGCCAAATACAGTACAGGTTTATGATGTCTGATCGTTGGTTACAGATCATTACATCTCAGCAAGGCTGGTGCCAGCTATGCAGGTTAAATAAGCAACCCCGTCAGAACGCCCTTCTACAAAGAGCGTTTGTCATACGTTCTGTAATACCGTCTGACCACAATTTCCTGCCCTCCCAGTCAAGTAGTTTCAAGTAAAATCTTTATAGTTATTAAATCAGATGTTAGTTTCCAAAGGGTCCGCTGTAAAATTCAATATGCAGTAAAACTTACACGGAACTTCCCCATTTTTATTAGTCATTGTTTCACACTGTTGTGTTCTTCGGGTCCAAAATGAAAATTTAAGTGCATTTTTCAAGGTAATAAAAATAAGCTCAAGCATACATTACCAAATAAAGATCCATTTATAATAATTTTCTGTAATTAAACTCGTATGTTTTGTTTCATAACGAGAACCAGAACCAGAGACTTGTTCTTTTCCTGAGCTGGAGAAATCATGTCAGCCAAAAGAAGAATGTTAAATCAGCATGGGAACAAGGGAAAGCATTAAGGGGCAGCTTCATACGATCAATGAGTTTTGAAAGATTTAAAAAGCGAAGTTATCTAGGCGCTCTCTCTTTGTTCTTAACAGAAAAGTATAGAGTTTAATTATGTCCATGATTCAAAAAGCATAAGGCTCTAATAGCGCTGCCATTGGCTTTAGGAAAATATAAATAGATAAATAAAATACCCCTTTGCCTTTGGATTAACTACATAACCAAAAGCAGAAAATTGCTTAATTGCCAACACAAAGACCTTGCTCATTAAGTCAAAGTAATATCAGATATCTTGCCCAGTGTCTTATCCCACATCATCTCATTTCTTCCAAACACCACAACTCAATTCTTTAGCAAAGAGTAGAACACCAAAGAAGCAGACAAGATGGTTGGAGTCACATTTGATACATCTGTGGAAATGTCCATTATTCATCAGATACAGTATATTGCATATATGCTCAAGTATTCTACAGCAATGGTCCAAAACAATATGAACTAAGGATGAAAGCCTGCAAAAATTTACTACCAGGCAGGTGCTTACTACCATAAGTAGTCTGTTGATATCTAGGAGACAACCCACAGTAGCATTTGCATGAGTGGACCCTAACATAGTACTACTGCTGTGTTTTAAACCATCAAGGTAGAATAATGTGATTTCTAAAATGAAGGAGGGGCAACATACATATATCAAAAAGAGATTTTAGGCCAGATTTTTTAAAACCTGGATTCCCCTTTTGTGCCTGCAATGATGTGCAGGAATAATGTAGATTGTTCAGGGATGTAACTACTCCACCAGACCACGTGTAAATGCTAAGTCTACCCACTGGGAATTGCAGCTTCAAAAATACATACAGGTTGTAAATGTTAAAAAGGAAGCTTGGCTAGAAAAACGAGCCACTCATCTCTTAATGCCCGAGATCACAAACAAGTTGCATAGAAATCAAAGATAAACTAATATTACTCAGCATTTAAGTTAATAAGAGCCATTTAATATGGCCTTAAAATACACACAGCATTTTTCCTGTCCAGTTGCTGTAGCATTCGCAAAGATGTTTGTGTGTGTGTGGGGGGGGGGAGAGATGAATGGACTGTCAGGGTAATCCTTTGAAGATGGATTTTGCCACTCTGCAAGAGAGCCAGGCGTAACTCTTTAAATAGGCTCACTGAAATTAGTGGAACAGCTCGTGAATTCAGGTATTACTGAATGCAAGCAAGGGTGGCAGAATCAGGTCCTTTTATTGCATTCCACAGGACCTAAGCAAGTAAACCTGCTGATCCTACTGGGAGTGGAAGTTACTATTGCTTCAGGGCTATAACAACTTGTCTACCTGTCTCATTCTGACGACAATCTCCTCTCTGCTTCACATGGAGGATCTTGACACTGCTTTCTCCAGGAAACATGGTCTTCCACTGACATCTCTCGTAAGTACATGCTTGGCAAGATAGGTACAGGGATCTTATTTCAATGTTTGGTAAAAATCCAAGCACCTAATGCAATTTGCCTACAGCATGAGGCCTACTTCCCTGATACACTCCCAGCTGGCTCCAGTACTGCAGCTTTAATCAGAAACGTTTGCTGGAGACACTTCCCTGTGGAGGTCACATCTACTATGTGGAAAAAAGGGGAAGGGAAATCAACATAAGTATTTCCTTTTAAATGTATAATTCTATATCTCCTAATTATGGGCCAGATCAGACTTGCCCCCCTGCCCTCCAGCCCACGCATCAAGGGGTCTCAGCCACTTCTGCAAAGCTGGTGGAACAGTCTCCATTCATCCAGCATCCACAGCGAGGGTGGGAAGAAGGGAGGAGATGGGATGGGTCAGTGGAGGAGTAAGCAAGCCGGGGGATGGGCTCTTAGCCTCCTATGGACCAATATAGTCTTTCTCCAGTTTTAATGAGTTACAGCACCTCCAAGTAAAGACTAAGGAATCCACTCCTTTAGATTAATCAAATGGAAATATGCTGAAAGTCCAGAAACTGTGCTAAGTGGCGATTTCTGGTTTTCCTACCTCTTAACTATACAATTAACACAGGGAACCAAACTGAGGCTCAGTACATCCAGTTCAGCCATTCTACTGTTTTCTTTAGAAGCCAACTTAAACTCCATTTTGTCCGTTCTGGTAGACACTGTGAAAGATCTCTCCGTTTGCTGTTTAGCAAAGAAAGAGCTTATTTCATCTGAACTTGAGACGGTTAACACATCCCAAAAGACTTGGTTCCATACTGGACTGGGCAGTAAAATATTTTCCCAGCTGTTCTCACAAACATCTGGGTGATTTGATGTCGGTTCTCTTGATTAAATGATTTTCTACACAAGCTCAGTCAAGTAGAAATTGCTAATCCTTTCAATTCAACTCTTGCTTTTTTTTTTTTAATTTGCATAGAAACCTTTAACATTGGTCCTAGAAAACACATAACTAGCTCATATAAAACCCTCCAACTGGCATCTGTGTCTCAGAAGCTTGTGAAGCTATCTCAGACCCAAATGATGATTTTGGGGGCTTGCATGACCTTGCAAAGGCTTGTGCCTCTTGGAAGAGACAGACAGACTTCATCTCAAGTTCAGCAGCAAGCATGGCATACACATTATTAATTATGTGACGACTGCACCTTTCAAAAGAAAGTGCTGAAGCTAGTTCCATAGATTACTTTATGCAACGGCTACTTGAAAATAAATATTTGCAGGTCTGGGCACAGAACTGATCTGAAAGCCTAATTCATTTTTCCTGAAAGAGTCATCGCAAAACTATTGTTTTAATCTGACCGCACCCTCTCACTTTGTTTTTTCTCCTTCACCCCAAAAAATCTACATATGTAGATGCATTTTATATTGTTCCCAATATCCATCAGCTCTGAGGTCTAGATCTGGGAGATGAATAGTTAGGTACCAGATAACACCTGTACATACTTCGTTACAGCACTAAGAGCTCTGTAAGTGCAGAAAAACACCCCCCAATTTATAATAAATAATTGGGCTTTGGATATATACAGCCCTTTCCATCCTTAACATACCAAAGTGCTTGAGAATCATCATCAAAATTTGACAGATGGGCAATCACGAGACAGATTTATTTGGAAATGAATGCTGAAGACTCAACATATAATGCATACGGAATAAGAAGGCTCCCCATGTTTTTATTCACCAAGAGTGAAATTAACACATCACTGCCAAGGATATGACACTACTTAAATCCCATTTAAGGCCTCAGCACAAGTGGTCCTTACCTGTGCAATGATTTCTCAACTCTTGAGAGTCTAGCAGCAGTTTGTCTGACCAGTCATTCCAATTAGCACATGATAAGATGGCTGATAAGTATGAGTGCCTTCCCCCAAAATGCACTGTTTAAAAATCAGTTAAGGTGCCGACAATAGCATTTAATTGAACTGACCTGAAGTACATATCAACAAGAAGCCCTACATTGTAATCTCATGTCCAGCATGTTTAATAACAGCTGTTCCTTTTTCATAAAAAACACTTCGTTTTGAGCCAAAAAAAGCCTGATGTGTGTATCCAGACTGAAGCTTTTTAGTGAGATTTCTAGATACTCTCAAGTACTTACGTTGATTTTCCACAGACTTTTCTCTGGTACCACTGTTTGCAGTTTGTGTAGTATTTCCTGTTTGTTCCAAGAAGCTTCTGTACAGCACACACATTGGGGCTATAGATAAAGAAAGACAGAAGAGATACTGTAAGTTTCTCCCTCATTCAGACCTATAACATTAAGAGACCCCATTGACAGTAGGTCTGAAAGCAGCACTTCGATTTTTATGAAGAAGGAATATTTTATAGCTGCAATTTACCTTTCTAAGAGATCAGACTGCATAATGACTACTATAAATTAAACCGAGAAAGCGTTCTCCCTTCATCAAGCCAGGATTTTTCTTCCCTAAATGCAAAAACCTGACCTTTTCCATCCCCTCAACAATAAAAAAATTACAGCTAAAATTACAGTTGCATCGGGGGTTCCACTATGGACACCAACTCACAAAGGAAAATAAGCTCCGGATAAAGACTTGATAGAGTAGATAACAGGATGAAGATATTTAAATAAATGTAACAAAAACCCCACTATTTTTAATTAAAAATATCAGGATCCTTAGCTAAAGATTAGACTAGAACTATTTTGTACATGAAATGAGAATTGTTGCATTACTAATAGTTAACGTGTGCTACTGTTTCAACCCAGTAACTTTTTCATAGATTAAATGATGGATTAATACGAGCACATTGTTAGTATCCATCCGTTATCCTGCAAGGGGCCCGAGCACTCCGGCAGCAATCCTGAAAATCACTTAAGCATGTGCTTAACTTTAAGCACATGACTAATCCCACAGAAGTCAATGGCTCAGGGCCAAAGTGCTCAGCATCTGACGGAATCAAGCACATTCCAAAAAGCGTCCCTGCTAACTGATGAATAGGGTCCATATCTAGGTCTGTACATTAAGCTATGCTGATTTCAGGAGTAGCAGGATATGGACAAAAGGATGGTAAATGCTGGCAGTACAGTTTGTTGCCTTTAGGGATGGGATGTCTCCCGCACAAACTTCTGCCCCAGGTCCTGATACCGAGACATGGTGAACACCCACAACTCAGAGCTAAATTAACAGGAGCTGTGGAAGCTCAGCACCATGCAGGGTGTCAAGCTCTGAATGTAGCTTGGCTCCAATACATTGTTTGCTTTCCTCAATCAGTTCCCAACAATTCCAGCAGCGGGTTACTAACGGCCTACTCCTGCAGAGCACTGACTGCCAGCGCTTTCCCCAAGAGGTGCTCTGCACCTTACAGGAATCAGCTGAGCTGTAATTCACTGAGCCATAAACCTGCCGGGCAGGGGGGAGAAACCAATCACAGTGGTCTCCTGTTATACAAATAAACACAGGAGATTTTGTGGTGCAGTATGGATTCGTCCTCATCCACCTGTGTGCTTCATGTTCTCACTGTTGCACAAAAGCTCAGTTCTCCAGTGGCTGGTCTCCCAGCCATTAGTATGAATTAGCGAGGTTCTACTATAGGCTTGCTAAATCCACTGCTGGTCTCAGTGGGAGTTTGGCTTCTCTTCAGAAAGTCTTTGTTAATCTCGCTGCAGCTTTCATCTATAGAGACAGAGCCCAGCCTTGCTAGGTGCCGGGCACTTTTGCCACCCATTGAAGACAATGGAACTTGAGGGCTCTCAGTGCCTCACAGTATTGAGCTCACACTCACAGTTTCCGTAATTTCTGCCATTTCCAGTTAAAAACAATGCATTTCTGCTTGAAAGCATTCATTGCATTTTACGTGCAAAATGTGGCATGCAAGGGAAAAAATTAAAGACAACTAAAAATAAATCAGACTGCCGGCTCTTCAGTTGGTGTAGCCAGGCCTAGCCTCATTGACTTCAGTGTAGCTACGCCAACAGACACCAGTGAAGGATCCTGCCCCAAAAGTACAACCCACAGACCTTCCTGCACCTTCTGACTCAGCCTCTCTTGACTACTCTCACACTGCAGTGAGCAAGTCTGGTTACTAATACATGCCAGCCAAAGAGCTCCTAGATTTCAGTGTCCATTTGATTGGACAACCCCTCCAGGATTCATCCTTTATGTGTCTGGCTACTTCAGAACTAGCTTAATCGTGTCTTCTGCATCCTTTGGAATGGTCTCCTACTTGTTAAGAGACTGATGAAGAAATACTTTGTACTGTACTGTTTTCATATTAACCAATTACCTTTTTTAAAGCTAAAATACTGAAGCTACATGCTGCTGCTGTTCAGGTTTTGATTTATCAGTACAATGCCATGCAGGTTCAACTCAAGCCCCACTAAAGAAAAAAAAATACTGCTGTGTTTTCAGTGATTCCCATCATAAAGCTGGAGTAGATGCAGTGCATATTATACTGTTCTGCCCAGTTTAGATTTAAATGAATCTGTCAGTACTCTACACTGTCTACCCTTACTTCAGCTGTGCAACAATTTACAGTGAAACAAGTTGACATATATAAATTGTTTCCTTTCGTCGATCACGTGCTGCTCGCCAGTCGGTCCTTAACTGATATCCTTGGAGTAGGGACTGTCCTTGAAAGTTTGGAAACAGCCTAGTACATAGTGGATGCTTTCGAAAATAATATGCAGCTCGATCACCATGATTTACCTACCTGCCTTCAATGGAGTAAGTCACTGCCTATTTTACATAATACTTTTCCCAAGCAAATATTTCTATGTTGGTGTTACTTTACCTTCTGCAATTAACTGCAACCCCACTCACAGATCTGCTCCCGTTCACTTTTTTTAAAATGTGCATAAATTGTCACTTATTTCTATAGCTCCAGATTCTGTCTCCCTTACTCCTGTTGAGGAGTATCTCCCTATGCAATGAGTACTATTGGCTTCAATAGAACTACTCCCGGAGTAAGGTGATACAACATGAGTAAGGGTAACAGAATCTGGCCCTTTTAAGTTGTCTGCTAATGATACATGAATGTACTTTACGGCCAAGAATCCTTTGGTTGTTTCTCTATTGCTACATGTTTGACACAGCCATACGTTGGCATCCAAATACTTAGTTTGCTCCTACTTGATGCTGATAAAACTGAACTGTTTTTATAAAGCTCTGTCCCTCAGAAAGGGACTTGTGGGCCAAATTCTGCTTTCAGTTATGCAGGATTTCATAGAATATCAGGGTTGGAAGGGACCTCAGGAGGTCATCTAGTCCTACCTCCTGCTCAAAGCAGGACCAATCCCCAACTATTTTTTTGGCCCCAGATCCCTAAATAGCTCCCTCAAGGATTGAACTCACAACCCTGGGTTTAATAGATTAATGCTCAAACCACTGAGCTATCCCTAGCCCTAGCCCCACTTACATCAGGGTAACTGACAGCAGCATGTTATTCACTTCATCCATAAACACTCACTTCTTGTTCTCCCCTGGAGATGCCCACCTTTTCATGTTCTCTGTATGTATATATATCTCCTCACTATATGTTCATTCTATGCATCCGATGAAGTGGGCTGTAGCCCACGAAAGCTTATACTCAAATAAATTTGTTAGTCTCTAAGGTGCCACAAGTACTCCTGTTCTTTCTACTTCTATTGCTTGTACTGGCAACGTTCTCCTCTGTCTCCATGAATGAAGACTCATAGGAGAAATACAACTAAAGAACGGATTACTTTTGTCAAGAATGCTTTCAAGATCTATTGAAAAGGTTTGCAAGAAACACGACAGTTGATTAGAGGAAAAAAAATCTGTCTGACACTACTGCAGAATATGTAAAAATAAAATTAAACCAAAATTAGACATGGAGAACTTCAACTCTGCAGATCAACAAAATGTAAGACAAATTAAAACATCATGCGAACACTCCATGTAAAATTCACTGCAAACACCTTCTCTTTCTCATGCTTTGTCTAGATCCTCTAGTCCTGATTTTACATGATGTTAAGTGTGGATAACATTCTTGGTGGTCTGCAGGCACAAATCTAAAAGATTGTCCCTGCCCCAAGGAGCGAGTAGTCTAGCATCAGAACTGTGCCAAAGACTTTATAGACAAGAACTGACAATAAAGTCCCAGCCACGAAGGGCCATTCTAAACAGAAATTATTTTATGAGTGATACATAAATATAACAACGTAAACTGGTCTAAAATGACCCATGCAATACCAAGGCACCAAAGGGAAAAATAAGTCATGCATACAATCTGTTGTTATTTTGTGACACAATCTCACTACTGTTTATATTTAAATACACAGTATCATATTATTAGTTTTGCAAGCATTTGTTCAGCATAACAGCATCCATGTAACTTTACTTGTATGCAAGTACCTTTCCTCTTAGCAGCTCAGGATGCCTTACAACCATTAATAAAGCTACTGAAACCCCTCTGAGATATATTAGGTGGAAAATAGAGGCAGCTTACACACTTTGGAATGTCTGATTTCCCATTAAAATGTTATGGTCAATATTTTTCAACAAATTATTTTCTACTTTTGGGGCACAGACAGATTAAACTTGTCCATAGGTGACAACAGTACATCCTGCAGTATTTAAGTGGTTAACGCTACTGGAGATGAGCTGACTTTTGGTATCTCTACCATTATTCCAGGTTGTAGCTGATGTGTTCATCCTACCGCACTCTAAGTTTCAAAAGGTGTGTGTGTACACCCACAGGAAATGTTATGTATGGGTGTGCACCCACTCACTTGAGAGTCCTGATTGATTACAGGCAGCATCGCCTTCCAGTAGATTTCATTGTATATGTCTAAGTCTGATTGTACCAATACAAATGATCAAACGGACTAAGCAGCATCTACCCCCGTACTTGCAAACACAGGGGGATAAATAAGCCTTGGCCCCTTCACTGTCCCAAGCGGGTCGTTTCCCTTAGAGTCGCGCTGTCTTGCGGCTAGTCCTGTCTCAGGGACAGGGGCAACTAACCGCACCTGGGACGGAGGCTGCCCGGCCATGCAGGGATGGATCATTGAGCACTGGCCTCCAGCCCACCCATCTACCGCCTGGCGGAGCCTGGCGCCCCGGGACTCCCCAGCGCCCGCCACTTCCCGTCCCCCCCGCTCGGGGCCGGCAGAGGAGCGAAGCGCGGGGCTCCCGCAGCCCGGGCTGCAGACGCGCGTCCCCCGGCCCGGGGCCCGCCTTACCCGTGCTGCCGGCCGCGCAGCCGGCTGTGGTGCAGGACCTGCTGGTAGGGGCTCCTGGCCGCCCCGCACAGGGTGAGCCCCAGCGCCCAGGCCAGCGCCAGCAGCAGCACGCCGCGCTCCATGGCGCGCCGCGGGGACGGGACGGGACGGGACGGGACCGGGCGGCACCGAGCGGGCGGGGAAGTGAGAGCCCGGCGGGGCGGCCAGCCGCGCTTATATACGGGACCGAGCAGGGGGCGGGGCCGGGCCAGGCCATGGGCTCGCGCTGGCCCCGGGCCGGGGAGCGCAGCTCCCACCCCCAGCCCCGCCGCGGCCAGAGGGAGCGTGTGTGGGGGGAGCTACTCTGGGAGAGCCCCGGGCTGCGGCCTCTGGCAGCCCATTGAAACCGGAGCGGGAGCGGGAGCGTGCACACAGCAGCCAGCGAGGAGGGAGTCCTGCTGCCCCAAGCCAGCGCAGAGCGGGGAACGCTGATCTAGTCCGTCTCCCTCCCTTCAGCCCCTGCCCTGCCCTGCCCTCTCCCTCTTGATCGGCTCCTCCAGCCCACGTTCCCCCAAGCTACTCTTCCATCCCTCCCAAAGCTTCTCCCCCTTTCTGTCGCTGCCACCCAGCTTCTCCCGCCCGTCCACTCCTGGGCCCTCAGCACAAAGGAAGGGCCAGAACCCCCGTCCCCGCCCACTGCCACAACCACCCCTGGGGAGGTTATTTTTGAATTACCATCATTCTGCCTGGCACTCCTTTTACCCTTTGCTTTTAGGCATAGCAGATAGATGTTAAGGTTGAATGGAAATACATCCCCAATCGACTTTCCATGCACTCATATATGAATACTCTAGAAACAGGCCTATATGAACCTGCACTCATACAAACAAATGCTTTCATGCACATTTTTCGTCTAAGCAATGGCCAGAAACGGCAGCTGCTTAAACAGAAGAGAGGCATTTAATGCATCTTAAGAGGTATCACCAAGCCAAACAGAAGAAGCTTTCAGCAATAATAAAGACATTATTTGGAGAGCTTTTTCTGTGGTAAACAAATCTGAAGGCTGGAAGGATTGAACTGTTTAGATCATAAATATTGTTGACATTTTTGTGTGAGCTGCGTAGGAAGAGCAGGAGGTTGGTGGCCACTTCTGGAGAGTTTGTGAAAAACGATTCCAACCGATTTCTGGAGAAATAGACACGGACAAGACTTAATTAGGATCAACAGTCTAGAATTAACAAGTAATACATGGTTGGCCATAATTATTGTCCAGTAATCCAGTAATTATAAAGTATATACAGTCAATATAGCCACATTCATTTCCAGAAAGTATTTAATCTCCCTTTAACTTTAATCTTTGTTGGGAGTAGTGCTGACATCAAGTGCTATGTTTTCCCAGATTCCCCTCAACTTTCATTTATACAGACCTCATTCCATAGAGTGGCACTGAAGAATTTTTGAGGACTTTTCAGCCTCTGCTTGTTTTTTAACTTCAGTGGACTACATTCTAACAAATGAACAAATTGATGTGGAAGGCCATTAAATAGTCATTCATTTATTTTATTCTTTGAACATTTGTAAGATCATGGAAAATTCCCATCAACAGGTGACAATGGAAATTAGAAAACACCTTAGTACCTTTGCAGACTAAACAAACAAGCTAAAACCAAAAATCGAACCAGCCAAATGAAGCCATAGAGCAGTGTTTCCCAAACTTGGGATACCGCTTGTGTAGGGAAAGCCCCTGGCAGGCCAGGCTGGTTTGTTTACCTGCCGCGTCCACAGGTCTGGCCGATCACAGCTCCCACTGGCCATGGATCGCTGCTCCGGGCCAATGGGAGCTGCGGGAAGCAGCACGGGCCGAGGATACAAATGGAACTTGGGGCTAAATTGGTCCCCTGCCAATTCCTCATCCTCTCCACACTTGTTTCTTAGTTTCATCAATCTTTTTCCGCTTTTGTGTCTGCACATGGTCCCCTTAGAGATGGTGATACAGGAGACCATTTCTGATATTCACCATTCCATAGGGAACTGACTGTGTACGTCCTCATGCCGGCAGAATGCATGAGCTGGAGAGAGGTGATGCCAGCCACAAGTCAAGGCTTAGTTATTTTGTTATTTCAGGAAACACAAAGCAGCTGTTCAAATTCTAGTTCCTGGGCATGTTCCCTTAATAAGACAAAGTCTTGTGGGTGGCAGAAGATTACACTGAACAGTATGCACAGCTAGCTGAGCAATGTGCCGTGGGCCTCATCCTGCAAATAGTTAGTTCCAAGTCAATAGGACAACTCATGGCTGTAGGCTTGCTAGGGACTAAGAGTTTGCTGGATTAGGCTCTAAACCACTGTACTGTTCAAAGACTCATATCATGTGATATTGCACCAAGCAGGGTGAAGTGGACCAAAAGGGCTGGCACTCTACTTTCTAACGCACTCACCATACACACATCTACTCCCCTACCCATTTCACGGGTGTAATGAGGCCTGATCCAAAGCCCTTTAAAGTCAATGGGAAGACTCCGCATTGACCTCAGTGGGCTTTGAGACCCATATCCTCAAAGGTATTTAGGTGCCTAACTCCCATTGAAATACCTAAATATATTTGAGGATGTGGGCCACAGACATAAATAAGACCACTTGCATGAGTGAGATGAACCGTATTTGGCCCTCTCTTTAAAATTCCAGACCACAGATATTATTACACTGATGAAAGTTAAGCAAAATATTCACATTGGTAATATTTATTTTCAGTATTTGATATTTATCCTCTTGCTCTCCCTGCTCCTCTCTCTCTCCTGTTTTCCTTATTAATATCCCTCTTTTGGGGCCCCCGCCCCTTTTCCTTTGTGTTCCTTTTCCTTTTTATGTCTTTTTAAACATGTACACACACACCCTTTGCGCCTGTTTTCCTGGCTCCACATGTTAAAGATATTGCAGATGCCCTTCTGCAGCAAACTCGTGCTTTCGCACATGGATCTGGCTATAAAAGGAAACTGATTAGGATCACATAATCCTAGTAAATTTCCCTTTCCAGACAGCTCCCTATGATGTATCCAGAGTTTGCTAAAGGAGGAAACTAGCTAATCCTAATTTCCTTCTGCAAGCGCCTGACACACACAGCCTGCTGCAAATGGGGAATTTGACTAGATTTATGCCCCAGGCCTTTCAGATCCATGGCTATAAAGCACCATGTAAGTGTAAAGTACTATTATTACATAGAGTAATACCGAGATCAGATATCTGTTCAGTATGGATGTTGTAGCAATATTAGCTTTCTTTACAAACTCTGAAAAGTCTGCAGAATAACGTCATTTTTTAAAAATGCAACCTGTTCTTAGGAAGTATTTGAAGTATACATTTATAGTTAATGCCATTAAAAAAATGTTACAGACTAATAAATAAAGCCATTCACAGTTTTGGTCAGACACATATGTAATAGTAGAATGAAAAATGGGGAATAAAACCAAACCCAGAACACAAACCAAATTGACGCACATTTTGTTTAGTTAATTTAATGCCAGTGAAGGATGCCTGTGTAAAACCCTGAGAAATTAAACCCTCTAACAGAACAGGAACATCATGATCAAAGGCACTAAAGACTGCTAGCACTTCCCGGGGCCCAGCTCCACAATGGGACTGAGGAATTGTGATGCTGAGCATCACGGCAACTGGAAAAATCACATGACCACCACCACCATCCACCAAAAGCCTGCATGAGGCACCTAGGCGTCTATGAATGAATGGGGAGAGTTAGGTGCCTTCGACTGGGGAGCCACCTAAGCTAACCAGTGGGAGACACCAACCAGAGTGCTGTGTGTTAAGCCGCCTTCCCCTCAGGGAGACAGGCACCTAAGTCTAGGATGCATGGGGGCACCTACCTCTGCTTGCAATCCATGACTTGGAGGAAGGTAGGTGCTTGGTGGGGCCTGACCCAGAAGGCGTGCTCAGAGACCACCTACCTCCATAAAAGAGGCAGAGGCTGCAGGTTGTGGCAGACCCTCCAGTCCAAGTTCCCCCTTCTTCCTGATTTGAATGATGATCCACCACCTCTCAGGTAAGTGCCCTAACCACAACGCGATGACGTTAATCTGAGTTTGTCACTGGCCCAATTAATATTTAATTATTTAATTAAAGGGGAACTTCAATAGGCGAGTTTGAAGGAGCACCACATCAGACTCTACCATAGCTTGTCATGGGAGCCCGCACCTGAGAAGTGGCTGATCCCTATTCAAATCCTTTTTCCCCCTCAGGCGGGAGGACTTGAACCAGGGGTCTCTCACATCTTGGGTGAGTACCTTATCTAACAAGGCTAAATGTTACAAGGGAGGCTCCCCCACCATCCTGGTGGTTTTGGGCCCGATCCAGCAGGAGGCCTCTACACACACCAGTTGGATCGGACCCCCGTGCACAACTTAGGCAGCCCTATGCCTATCTTTCCTGGTTTGTGAATTGCTCTGGGGCTTAGGTGGGAAATAGACACCCAGATGCCAAGAGTGAGGCAGCATTGCACGTGCTCCGGCTGGAGATAGATGCCCGCGGGGTGCCTAGAGTAAGGCTGCAGTTTGCCTGCCTAGGACCCAAAACATAGATGCTGAGTAAGTTTAGGCACCTACTAGGTGAGGCAGTAGCTGAGTGGGAGTTCGGTAGATCACAGTGATGCCCCAAAACTGGACTTAGACAACCTGGGATTTAGGTGCCTAAGGGCCTTTGTGGCTTGCACCCTGAAAACTAGCAGCCTCTCCTATCAGTGTCTTCACCGTGAACTGTACCGATCCCCTTACGATGGATTTAAACACATAACCAAGGCCAAATCCTGCTTGCTTTACTCTCACAAGTCGTCTCGTTGACTTTAGTAGTGATGATCCATTACCAAGGCAACATAAACCCTCATTGTTAAATACATCCTTTTAAAAGCAACTCAAAATAAATTACATAATATTATTTTCCCTTTTCAATTTTCTTTCCAATCATTGAGGGAAAAAATATTCTCTTAGGCTTCGTCTACACTTAAAAGTTTTAGTACTACAGCTATTTCAGTTAGAGGTGTGATTTTTTACAAAAATAGTTATTCCGGTTGTTGTGGGGTAGGTACATTCCATCCTGTGTGCTGGGTCACATATGGTGAGAAGAGAGGAAAAAACCTCTGTAGCAGCCAGTTAGGTTCTGTGTTCGTAACCCTGATGATAAAACATGGCAGTACAGCTTAGTGGCTGGAGTCGGTAAAGCGGCCTTTTCTCTCAGGGCAGCGGGGCCTAGTGGCCAGAGTCAGTAAAGTGGCTTTTCCTCTCAGGACAGCGGGGTCTAATGGTCAGAGTCAATAAGGGCATCCCTTCCACTCAGGGCAACGCAGCCTAATGGCCAGAGTCAATAAAGTAACCCACCTCTGTGTGATTGCGTGGCCGATTGGCGAAGTGGGGTGCCGCTTAGGGGTGTGTGGCACACAAGGTAAGAGGACTCGGGGCCTCCCTACTCCTACAAGTCCCAGCCCAGGGCCCTGGCGGGGGTGGGGGTGCTCACCACCGAGTCAGCGAAGATCCTCCCAAGACACACTGACTGATTGCTCCGTTCACTCACCGGAGAAAAGTCTAAGCCCCCTGGGCTGCTTCCTACCCTTTCACTCTTGGTGAGGCTCCACAATTCCCTCAGGCCTCTGGGGTCCTCAACTGGCCTAGCTCCTGCCGGCGCAGTCCCTTATCTGGGCTCATCAGGAGGCCTGAAGTCCATCTGGAGCTCTGTGTGCCGTGGCTCTGTAATTGGGGCCTGTAGCAACTCCCTGGAGAGAGCCTACAGTCCACATCCTCCCCGTTCAGCAGCCTGCCCAGACTGAGTTGGGCTGCTTCCTTTTATACTCCGCCTCCAGGCTGAGCATGCGCAGCTGAGTTGAGGGACAGGGCTTCCTCGGCCTGTAAAGCAGAGTTAACCCTTTCAGGGATGGTGTGGGGTAGGTACACCTCATCACATCGGTAAAAACTCTAGTGTGGACACAGTTATACCAGTATAAGGTGACTTTTACTGGTAAAGTTAATCCTCCTCCTGTAGAAATAGCTATACCAAGATAAAGCATCATTATACCAGCTTAACTACATACACAGCCAGGAGGTTGTACTGCTTCAACTATATTGATATGGTTAAAGCAGTACAAGTTTCTAGTATAGAAGAGGCCTTAAGGACTATTTAGGGTTGACTCTGACCAGCTAACACATTTTTAAAGGTGCTAAGCCATATCCAGACAAGTGCTTAGAAAGTGTTAGCTAAAATGTTGCCATTAATAAGTTTTTAACCATGACTTATTTTCCTGGCCTAGATCAGTGATTCTCAAACTTGGGCCACCGCTTGTTCAAGAAAAGCCCCTGGTGGGCCGGGCCAGTTTGTTTACCTGCCGCATCTGCAGGTTCGGCCGATCATGGCTCCCCCTGGCCGCGGTTCGCTGCTCCAGGCCAATGGGGACTGCAGGAAGCGGCGTGGGCTGAGGGACGTGCTGGCGGGAAGGGTAAACAAACCGACCCGGCCTGCCAGGGACTTTCCCCGAACAAGCGGCGGACTGGCTTTGAGAACCACTAGTCTAGAGAGGCCACTAGCCATGCATTGCTATATTCAGCCTCAGTGGTAATTATTATCCAATATTCTGCTTCCCTTTGGGGTGTTATTGTGCCTGCTTTGATATCCCCAATACAAACAAGTCACACACATGAAAAATAGACAAAAACTTGCAAGCACAAGTATAGAGGCTGGGCTGGCTTTAAAAATCTGGTCCTTTATCTGTTTTTTCTATTTTTTCCCAGCATCTGAGATAGGTGATACATTAAAATTATTTAGCAATGTCATAATGTAACGGTACTCAAGCTCTGTTCAGAGGCTACAGGGCCTCTTACCCACTCTACCTCATATAGAATTACGAGGGAAAGACAGAGAGAGATTGAAAACAGTTCCTACCAAACGTTTCTAGGGCTCATTTGTTCTCTTTTCTTTCTTATTTTTCAATTGCCCCCCCACGTTTCAATAAACAGACTATCAAGAACCTAAGGAAAATATACAACCCTATACCCTGAATCATTGTATTTATTTGCATTTAGGCCTAGCAGCGTAAGCAATGGAAAACTCCACGGCACCATGGGAGAACATTCCACCTTGAGAATGGAGTCTTCAGAAAAAAAGAAAGTTTTTTTCTTGGCCCACTGCAACTGATTTAAATGTTTGATAGATGCCCAATGTTAATGCTGTAATCTGCTGTGGTTGGCTGTAGGCCATTTTCAGATGTAGCAATAGAGTAAATTTTCAAGTGTCCTGAGCCAAACTATAATAGACTGTTATTTTGGGAGGATAAACTTTGAAATCTGATTTCTTTTATTTTATTATGATGTAGTTCTATTGCCTGAAAAAACGAGATTTATTAGCTTTAATTAAACCACAAGAGGCTGAAAATTCTTCTGAAATGCAAGGAAGATAACCATTTCCTGCCAAAAAGATGCACAAACCATGCTGTGACAATAACTAGAAATGGGCTTTAGCCAGAACACTGCTTCTGCACTCCTGCTAACTGTGAGTGAAATCCTGGCCCCACTGAATCCATGGTAAAACTCCCATTGAATTCAGTGGGTCCAGGATTTCACCCTACGTGGCCTGGCTAGGACTCCAGAGTCAAATTTCAGAGATGGGATTCCACAGCTCAGCATAAGAATTTCCATGTGGATTTTTAGGGAGACAGGGCTACACATAAAAGTGTTTCTCCATCTCTACCCCATAACCACATAATCCCCCTCCCCCCCCCACAAAACCCAGAGGGCTTTATTTGGTCCATAATTACTTAATGGTCACAAGACATCTTCACAATCACCTGTTTCCTTTCCTTCTGGATATATTTCACATGGAATTATTGAAATTAGAGATGAAAAAGATCTATTAGATCATCCAGTCTACTATACTTTTGCCAGAACAAGAGTGTTCCCTACTGTACATTCTCCAATGTATTATCCAGAGTTTATGATTACATTTATGAGGTAATCCAAAAGTTTTATATAAACCATATGGTCATATTGAGAAACATATTAAAATATTCTGAATTACAGAGTGATGTTAAGCCAAGAAACTGTTTGGAGACTGGTATAGCATTACTATGTAAGACAGCATTAAGAACCAGCATGTTTTGTTCAATTTACTCCACAATAAGAGAGGAAAAGTTACTTCTCAGAAGAAGAAAGAACCTTGAATTGGTAGATACTTTGCAGTGTTTCTGGAACTTAATTTCTAAGAACCTCATATTACAAACATTTATGCACATTTTAAACTTTATTACCATGAGTAATCCCATTGACTTACACCTGTGAGTGTTTGCAGTTATTGCATGCACGCAAGGAGCAGCAGTAAAATGAACATTGAAGCAGGTAACAGATGTGAAGAGAAAATAGACAGCCAATGACACTGAAACGTCAGGGCACTGGTTAATAATGATCAAAGTGTAAAGTAAAGCTTCTTTGATTTCTTTCGCTGGATCAGAAACCACGTCATGTACGTCTACCGGTTTTGTTCATATGGTTTCCTGGGTATAATTGTGCTCATCAATCTAGTCAAGGAGTACTAAGCCTCACTGATTGGTTTCACCCACACTATCATTATCTGTTAAGTGTTCTGCTCGATAACGTTCTTTTCCACCTTGCTGTGTACAGACAAGTGTCCTTGGCTCAGGGAAAGGCTTGAATGTGTCTTCCGCAAGGAGACATCGTCAGCTTCCACCATGAAAAGGCTGGCTTCGATTTTATCCAGATCATCCCTCCCGACTTTTATCTTCATGCACAGCAGCTTAATGTATGTCTTGTAGCGGCCCTTCTGCAGAGGGAAATGGAACAGGACAAACAGCTGGGTAATAGGGAAGGAGTGGGGCAAAGATGTGCTGAGAATGCTGAAGGTATCCAAGAACGATCATCCATCACCTGCATACAACAACGCACTGGGCGAATCCTGTTGCTTTCAGGCAGGGGGATGACATGGATTGACTCAACCTTGTGGTATATAAATGTAGTGGGAATCAAACAAAGAGTGGGATCGTTGCTAATAGCTATATGCTTATTCTATGACCAATGTACAATAAGCCTTAACCTATCCATAGGTAAATATACCAATACTGGTGTAAAATTATCCAGTAACCATAACTGTTTGACTCTCTGACTTTTTGTGATGGTAACTACAATCTGTAGGGGGAAGTATTAGTTCGAATTTGATTTTAGATTTAGCTGTGTGCTATTAACTGGTTCATGATTACCCTTAAATAGTGGCTTACTCTCATATTAGTATAAAAAGGAAAGACTGCTCCATTTTTCTTTTGCGCTTCATATTTAATTTCAAGGCTAGATTAGGTCCGTTTTTGGGGTCCCTCGTAACATGTAAGTCCTGCTGCACCTTGGACCACCTTCACTGCCTTTGCTGGACCTTCATAACCTCCGTGAGCTGCCCAGACTGCAGTGCCATGCTCCCAGGGTGACATTCCCTTGTTTGATGAGTTAACTGATACATAGCGCTGGCTCTCTGCATAGGGGTGAAGTCCAGATAAGGATGGGCCATTCTTCACCCTAATTTCACTCTCAAGTGCGCAGTACTGTTTTCTATCCCTAGCCCCCTTTGGGCATCTTTAGCTACTGCTGCATGTGGCTCCATCCATCAGGGTTTTCTTTACTCGATCTATTCCCAGGTACTTTTTCTTAGAGGACTCTGCAATTTCAGAACCCATCATGTAAGTGAGAGGTTTAAGCCAGAGTTTTCAACCATGGGATATGAAGAGGTCTTCTACAGGTTACATCAACTCATCTAGATATTTGCCTCGCTTTACAACAGGCTACATAAAAGGCACGAGTGATGTCAGTACAAATTAAAATTTCATATATTGATTTGTTTATACTGCTCTATATACTATGCACTGAAATGTAAGTACAATATTTATATTTCAATGGATTTATTTTATAATTACATGGTAAAATGAGAAAGTCAGCAATGTTTCAGTAATACTGTGGCTGTGACACTTTTGTATTTTTATGTCAAAAGAAAAAAAGTCACATTCAGTTACATCATGTAATGGCAGACAGCTAAAAACGGACAAGTTTTTAAAGTACTTATATACCAGAGCTTGAAGTCTAAATAATAGGATGGGTGAACTAGAGTGCCTCGTATTAAATGATGATATTGATATTGATATATCATCATGAATAGGCATCACAGATAGTTGGTGGAATGAGGATAATCAATGGGATACAGTAATACCAGGCTACAAAATATACTGGAAGGACAAAACAGGTTGTGCTGATGGGGGAGTGGCACTGTCGGTGAAAGAAAGAGTAGAATCAAATGAAGTAAAAATCTTAAATGAACCAAACTGTAGCATAGAATCTCTATGGATAGTAATGCCATGCTCTAATAATAAGAATATAGCAGTAGGGATATATTACAGACCACTTGACCAGGATGGTGATAGTGCCTGTGAAATGCTCAGGAAGATTAGAGAGGCTATAAAATAAAAAACTAAATAATAATAGGGGGATTTCAACTATCCCCATATTGACTGGTTACATATCACCTCAGGAAGGGATGCAGAGATAAAGTTTCTTGACACCTTAAATGACTGCTTCTTGGAGCAGCTAGTCCTGGAACCCCCAAGAGGAGTGGCAATTCTTGATTTAGTCCTAAGTGGAGCACAGGATCAAGTCCAAGAGGTGAATATAGCTGGACCGCTTGGTAATAGTGGCCATAATATAATTAAATTTAATATCCCTGTGGTGTGGAAAACACCACAGAGGCCCAACACTGTAGCATTTAATTTCAGAAAGGGGAACTACACAAAAATGAGGAGGTTAGTTAAACAGAAATTAAAAGAGCCAGTTAGGCCCTTAAGACACTGATATCTTCCCTCACTCAGGCCCTGCTACCAGCCTGCTTATTTCTTCCCTTCAATTGAATGTTGAGAGCCACTATAGCTGGCACAGAACAGCAGTCATGAGTAAAAGAAGAAAACGCCCCTCTGGGGCAGCATTCAGAAAAAGAAAGCAAGCAAAGGAAGCTTTTCTATCTAAGCAGGGAGGCGCTCTCCTGAGATACATAGACACAAATGTTCACGGGGAGCCTTCCGGCCCCAGTGAGGATGTGAGTGGTGAGGAGATGCCTGATCTTCCAGTTAGTCAGAGTGCAGGTGACCTGGCAGCTACTGCAGCATCCATATCTCCATCTCAAATGGATGTAACCATGCACATTTCTGAAGAAAAGCGTAGATCAGAGAAGAGTGTGGTGGAGGCGCAAGAAACAGCTGCTGCTGAGTTTAGTTCCTTAAGTCTAGATGATCCAGGACTGTGGACCCACTTTAGCAGTAGCTTGAGAGACTTCCTTGTACTGCATGGGCCACAGCAAGTGAAAAACTTCATGTTCTCCAAAGACAATGAAAAGAGAAGTTTCCATCCAACACATTACTGGCATGAAATCCCCAATGATGACAAAGTGGAGAGGCCATGGCTTATGTACTCAAAAACCCAGAATGCTGCATACTGTTTTTGTTGCAAACTCTTCCAGTCTAATGTTCCAGCCACATTGGGTTCTACAGGAACAAAGGACTAGAAAAATCTGGCTAGAAATCTGGCATGCCATTAGAAGGCAGCAAATCACCAGATAGCATTCCATAGGTGGAAAGAGCTTGAGATGAGACTGTGGTTAAAGGCCACCAAAGATGATCAGCATCAAGAGAAGATTGCATCAGAGTCTCTTTACTGGCAAAATGTTCTGAAAAGGCTCACTGCCATTGTGAGAATGCTTGCTACCCAAAACCTAGCACTGTGTGGCACTTCAGATCAGCTGTATGTGCCAAACAATGGAAACTTCCTTAAAATTGTGGAGCTGATGGCTGAGTTTGATGCTGTACTCCAGGAGCATCTAAGAAGAGTCACCACCCAAGAAATGTACACACACCACTACTTTGGAAAAACAATTCAAAATGAGATCATACAATTACTGGCAACAAAAGTCAAACAGAAGATTGTGGCAGATCTGAAGTCAGCAAGATATTACTCTGTTATTCTGGACTGCACACCTGACATCAGCCATATGGGACAAATTACTTTAATGGTGCGTTTTGTAACAACAGCAGACCCTAGTGAAAATGTCCCTGCAATAGTGACTGTCAGAGAGCGTTTTCTAGAATTTATTGACATTGATGATACTACAGGAGCTGCTGGTATGACAAATGTGCTTCTTAAATAGCTGGAAGATACGGGAATTGTGATAGCTGACATGAGAGGTCAGGGCTATGATAATGGTGCCAACATGAGAGGAAAGAACAGAGGAGTGCAGACACGGATCCGAGAGTTAAACCCTCGAGCTTTTTTTGTCCCATGCAGTTCTCATTCATTGAACTTGGTGGTCAGTAATGCAGCATCAGCTTCTAGTGAGACTGCTGATTTTTTTAATGTAATTCAAAGCATCTATGTATTTTTCTCTGCATCAACTCATCAATGGCAAATTCTGAAGCAACATCTGGGAACATCCTCTCTGACACTGAAACCACTGAGTGCCACACAATGGGAAAGTCGAGTGGAGGCGATAAAGCCTATCAAACATCAAATTGGGAAGATAGATGATGCCATAGTTGCCATTACGGAGGATAATGCTATGACAGGAACTGTTCATGGGAGAACAGTGGCAAAGGAAAATGGAATGACCAGAAACATACATAACTTCAAATTTCTGTATGGCTTAGTGTTGTGGCATGAAATACTGTTTGAAATAAATGTTGTAAGCAAGAGACTCCAAAGGTGCTGACCTTGATATATCTGGAGCAATGGAACAACTGGACAAAGCAAAGTCATACCTACAGTCTTACCGGTCAGATGAGGGATTTCAAAACGTTCTGAAGAGTGCACAGACGTTGGCAAAGGAACTTCACACTGAAGCTATTTTCCCACCCATTCAAGAATACAAGAGTCACCAAAGAAGATGACATTTTGATTACGAGGCATGGAATAATCCCATAAGAGACCCCAAACAACAATTCAAAGTTGAATTCTTTAACCAGGTGCTAGATTGTGCAATACAGTCAATTGAAGAACGTTTCATGCAGCTCAAGGAACACAGCAGTATATTTGGGATATTTTATGATATTCCAAAACTCCTCATTATACCTGAAGAAGACCTACACCAGCAATGCAGGGCACTAGAGACAGTGTTGACACATGATGACATGCGTGATACTGATGTGAGTGATTTAGGTGATGAGCTGAAAGCCCTTTCAAGATACATTTCAGCAGGATCAACTCCAAAGGCTGTTCTGGAATATATGTGCACAAATAAGATGACCACGCTCTTTCCACATGCTTTTGTTTATCTGCGCATACTTTTAACACTTCCTGTAACAGTTGCCAATGGAGAACGCAGCTTCTCCAAGCTGAAGTTAATAAAAACACATCTACGCTCCACAATGGTACAGGGGAGGCTGGTCAGCCTTGCAACCATCTCAGTAGAGCATGAGCTGGCCTAGACTGTGGACCTTCAGGAAGCAGTTAAAATCTTTGCAACCAAGAAGGTACAGAAAGCACCACTTTGATTATTCAAACAGATAAAAATGCCAGTGTTTACTATGCAGACAAGAAAAGTTACATTTGCTGTTCAGGTGTTTCAAAGTTAAGCATTACTTAAAATTTTTAAACAAAGCATTTTAAGTTGTTAGTTCTCCTTTATTGGGGTAGGTAGCAGAGCAGTGCCATGAGAGGAGTAGAACAGGAAGAAGGCAGAATTGAGACCTTTCAAAGTTTTGGCCCAAGCAAGAGACATGGGGGCGTCATTTGAGCTCCCCGCCTCAGGTGCCAAAATGTTGTGGGCCGGTCCTGGAATTCACCCAAGAGTTCTGAAGGAACTCAAATGTGAAATTGCAGGACTACTAACTGCCATCTGTAAACTAACATTTAAATCAGCTTCTGTAGCAAATGACTGGAGGATAGGTAATGTGACGCCAATTTTTAAAAAGGGCTCCAGAGGTGATCCTGGCAATTACAGGCTGGTACCGGGCAAACTGGTTGAAACTATAGTAAAGAAAAAAATTGTCAGACATATAGATGAATGTAATTTGTTTGGGAATAGTCTATACGGTTTTTGTAAAGGGAAATCATGCCTCAACAATCTACTAGAATTCTTTGAGGGGGTCAACAAGCATGTGGACAAGGTGGATCCAGTGGATATAGTGTTCTTAGATTTTCAGAAAACCTTTGACAAGATCCCTCTCCAAAGGCTCTTAAGCAAGTAAGCTGTCATTGGATAAGAGGGAAGGTTCTCTCATGGATTGGTAACTGGTTAAAAGATAGGAAACAAAGGGTAGGAATAAATGGTCAGTTTTTAGAATGCAGAGAGGTAAACAGCAGATTCCCCCAAGAATCTGTACCAGGACCTGCACTGTTCAATTTATTCATAAATGATCTGGAAAAGGGAGTGAACACTGAGGTGGAACAATTTGCAGATGATACAAAACTACTCAAGATAATTAAGTCCCAGGCAGACTGCGAAGAGCTACAAAAGGTTCTCACAAAACTGGGTGGTGACTGGGCAACCAAATAGCAGATGAAATTCAGTGTTGATAAATGTAAAGTAATGCACATTGGAAAACATAATCCCAACTATACATAAAAAATGATGGGGTCTTTATTAGCTGTTACCACTCAAGAAAGAGATCTTGGAGTCATTGTGGATAGTTCTCTGAAAACATCCACTCAATGTGCAACGGACATCAAAAAAAGTGAACAGAATGTTGGGAATCATTAAGAGAGGGATAGATAATAAGACAGAAAATATCATATTGCCACTATATAAATTCATGGTACGCCCACATCTTGAATACTGTGTGCAGATGTGGTCACTCCATCTCAAAAAAGATATATTGGACTTGGAAAAGGTTCAGAAAAGGGCAACAAAAATGATTAGGGGTATGGAATGGCTGTTGTAGGAGGAGAGATTAATAAGACTGGGACATTTCATTTTTGAAAAGAGACGAGTAAGGGGGATATGATCGAGGTCTATAAAATCATGAGTGGTGTGGAGAAAGTAAATAAGGAAGTGTTATTTATGCCTTCTCATAATACAAGAAATAGGGGCCACCAAATGAAATTAATAGGCAGCAGGTTTAAAACAAACAAAAGGAAGTATTTTTTCACACAACGCACAGTCAACCTGTGGAACTCCTTGCCAGCGGATGATGTGAAGACCAAGACCATAACAGGGTTTAAAAAAGAACTAGATAAATTCACGGAGGATAGGTCCATCAGTGGTTATTAGATGGGATGGGCAGGGATGGTGTACCTAGCCTCTGTTTGCAAGAAGCTGGGAATGGGAGACAGGGAATGGATCACTTGATGATTACCTGTTCTGTTCATTCTCCCTGGGGCACCTGGTATTGGCGATTGTCGGAAGACAGGATACTGGGCTAGATGGACCTTTGGTCTGACCCAATATGGCTGTTCTTATGTTCTTATTCCAAAAGAAAAATAAATAAAAGAGAAGCAGTATCATGAGGAGCAGACCTTAATGACTCCTTTCTACTAAACCACTTCCAGATGTCTGCAGCAGCAAATGTATCACACACTGACATGACCTACTGACAAGTTGCTCCCTGTTCCTTAATGACAGCTACTGTTTCCTGGCAGAACAGTGTGTGTGTGGGTGGTTTTTTCCCACTCCAGTAAGGTCGCTAAAGGAATATTGCAGGGAGCGTTTCTTCCTTCTGCTTTCTTATCAATCAAACTTCACCAAAAGGACTGCAGGATAATGCTACAGCGAGTAAAAAATGTAGTCTCTATTGCTAAGTTCAAAGATCTCAGCTCCGGGAGGAAGAGCGCTGATCCAAAAGACCTAGATGTGCTTCAGTGCTGGATAAATACATTCTTTTTTTGTGGAGAATTTTAAGATTTTAACATCAATTTGAAAACAGATTTTTTAACACCATGCATATTAGTTACCTGGCACACACATTAACATTGTGCAGAATATTCTTTCGTATGAGACAAGTTCTAATATCCTTACCCAGGTAAGGCTGGCAGAAGTTTCAGTGGGAATTTTGTCTGAATAAAAACAGCAGGATTTTCCCCAAAAAATATTCTGCCAGGTACAACTTTCATAGACTCCAATAGGAGTCTTACACACTAATTCGAGGGAGTTATGGCCCACTGTATGGACTATGGGATTTAGCGTCATGTCAGTGAATGTTGTACACATTAGACAATCTGTTATACAGGGAGGGTCAGCATTGTTGCCAAAACTGTTTTACTCCCAGGAAAACCTGGATTACCACAGATGGGGTATGTATGGTGGGACTGATTTGAATAAGCATCCAGGCAATAGGTTGTTTATGTGAACCATGTCTCCTGAGGTTCATTTATTTCCTATATTTAGTGAACCCAACATACCATTGGTATGATACTCTTTTGATTGAATTGCAAGGCATATTCATTGTCATGGAACTGAATATATTAGAGGTGAATGAGTTATTCATGATACATAATTGATGTGATGAATTTCCCCTCTTTTTCTGTTTGTGGAAGGCCTGCAAATGCATCACCTTTTTCTCAAATTGTTTCATTATTCAAAAAATTAGACAAAACGTTTAGTGAATTTTGATCAATCTGGTCTTATTTGAAATCTGAGCTGCATTGCTTACCCACAGCATGTCACCATTTAGATTTTGAATTATCCATTCAGCTCTTCCCAATATCATGAGAGATAGTATGAGGCACCTTCTAGCACTTCTGGATCAAAATAAATGCCAACCAATATGAAAATGCATTACATTTCTTTTTTTCCTTTCAATATTAGTTAACAGGTATAATTAAGAACCATTTGTCTTGCCAGTAAGGATAAATGGTTTCTTCCACAGAGAGTTCCAATCTTGTTTCTTGGCCAGGTGGCAGGAGAGACTGATTTAAAATCCATTTGGCTCACTCCCCAACCATGACTGCCAGCACCACATTAGATGAAAAAAAATGATATTCAGTAGCTCATCCTTCCTTGGCACAGATGTTGGCCTGACACACCAAGCCAAGGCTTGTGCTAAAGTCTTTCACAAATGTTCTTTTAATGGTCGTGTTGCTTATTAACATGAAACTAGTGTTCTGGCTGGAGAGGTTTTTTTGTGCTTGTCCTTTGACTTATGAAAGCCATTTCAAACGTTGTCCCCATCATGTATGGGCATTGCGGCTGCTTTACAGGAGCAGAAAATAGCAGAGGATTGCTTGCAGTATGCTTAACCACCTTCGGATTCTATGCTTTATGGACTTAAGAATGTAAAGTCTGCTCTTTTGGCTTAGGGCAGGTCTACACTTCAGTGGGGATTGACACTCTGAAATCAATTCACCAGCGGTCGATTTAGCTGGTCTAGTAAAGATCCACCAAATCGACTGCAAATCGCTCTCCAGTGGATCCCTGTAGTCTACCCATGATGAGAAGAATAAGGTAAGTCAATGGAAGATTTTTTCCCATCGACCTCCTGTGGCGTAGACCCTGTGGTTACTCGACCTAAGGTACGTTGACTCCAGCTATGTTATTCTCATAGCTGGAGTTGCGTAGCATAGGTTGACTTACCGCGGTAGTGTAGACATAGCCTCAATCTCCTTGATTTAGTGATGTGGCTTCAACACACAAGTTCTACTAGCATTAATGTAAATCATCTGAGTTGGTGGGGCAATAGGCTGTCTTATCTCTAATTTGTTTAGCCTTATTCTTAAATTTCTGGGTTGGACACTTGCAAACATACGGGCCAGCTGGTGTAAATTGTCACAATTCCATTATAGAGCTATGATAATTCATAGCAGCTGAAATTGTGCTATGGTTCCTCAGCAGTCAGGCACAAGGTGTCTAACCTAGGTATGCAAAAACAGAAGCACAAAAACTTAGTGAACACTTCTGGAAATTGTGGCTTTCATGAATCCTCCTTTGTAGTTCTTGCACATACTCATCTCCTTTTTTACAAATTGCTCTCTCTCCTCCCCCACGCCCCCCATTTACTCAACACTTGCTCTTGTTTGTAAATCTTGTTGAATAGCTCATGCATTATATTTATCATGCATTCCTCACCTGCCTGCAGCAGCTCTGTGGTTATGTTTTCACTTTCCAGTCCCTTTTTGTTTTTTCAAGCTTTCTTTTGGGATCTTGACTTCTTCTTCCAAGAATTCTGGCGAATGCTCTCCTTCATTTGGGCAGAGAAGTTTCTTCAGGATTGTTTCATCTCCTGTGTTCTGCACATTGTACAGATCTTCAAAATATTCTTTGCATGGCGTATTCTCTGCGTGTTAGCCCTCACTTATTCGCCTGCGTTTGTCTTTCACCGCCAACATCTTCAACTCGTATGTCCCACTCAGTTCTTTTATCTTGAGATACAACCCCCATTTCACATTTCTCTTCACATAGTCTTCTGCTTCTTCACATTGTTCGCTCATCCAGTCATTTGTCTCCTTTGCTTTCTGTTTTATTTCTCCAGTCAGCCTACTGAACTACAGACGAATCACCTTACTGAGTGTGCCGGGAAAAGCATTCGTCAAGATGTGGCAAAGGAGAATGAAGATATATGTGGAACTGGCACTTGCAGAGGAACGTGTAAAATCTGGACTAGGATGAAGTCCAACAGATCAGTTATTTGTGACGTACATAGAATACAACTGAATCTGTTACAACTTTATAGAGTTCAAATAGGCTTTTGGTAGCATCTGACAGAAAAGATGAGGGCAAGTTATGCGACTGTATGGCATCCGCAAAAATATGATCAAACTGGCGGAAAACATCTACTGCAAGTCAGTGAGTGCAGTGAGGCTAGACAAGAAGCTGATGGAATAGCTCAGGACAACTGTAGGAGTAAGACATGGATGCATGTGATTACCAGATTTGTTCAACTCGGTAATGGAAGCAGTAATGGCTATAGCACTGAGCCATGAAATGGGAGTGGATATCTTATGTGGTAGGACAGTGAACAACTTAGAATTGCAGACTAATATTGACCTCACAGCATTGATCAAGGAGGATTTAAAGAGAATAACTGACGAGGTAGAGCAGGAAAGCAGAAAATTCAGATTGAAGCTCATCAGCACAGAGATGATAAAAAGTGTAGCAACCAGAAGACAGGAGGTAGAGACAAAGAACTAGAACAAGTGGAAACATTTGTGTACCTTGGAGGACTAGTATTGAAGAATGGGAATTGTGAAGATGACATACATAGAAGAGTCAGACTAGCCACTACTGCAGTGAGAAAACTCTGCAAGATCTGAAAGACTAAAGACATTTCAACAAAATGTGAAACACCTCTCCCCGCAGATTGTGCACATGTCCAAAATGATTGTGCACGTTCCCTAAGCTCCACTTAGCTCTTTGGCCTTGGATCCCCCTCAGTGGGGCTTGAATAAGCACATGGGCTCTGTTGGGCATCTTGGGCTTGGCTCTTTCCTGATGAGAAAAAAAGTAAGTGATATCAACTCACCCAAATGCCACCCACGTGTGGCACCCAAATGCTGCATCATTTACAGTAAACTGTGCAGATCTGTGATCCTCTCCCTCCTTTCTTACATGAGGAATGAAAGAGTTAATAATATTTACATTTAAATTGTCATTACTGAGCACCTTGTTGAAATGAATGGGGAAGAGCACATCTCAAGAGCTATTTTTCCAAGCTCTTTATGGACTCATTACTCATTGGTAACACTGTGTTCACATTTGAGAGGTTTTCTTCACAACCATAACAACTAGTGATTTAATGAGGCTTTTAAAAACACAGGTGGGATTCTAGAGGCCAAGAATGCAGTTTGAGAGAGGAGTCAGTATGCCACATTACCCCGTACCAGCCTAATCCAAAGCCTGCATACAAATGACTTGTTCAGCTCGCATCTCTCTGAAACCAGGAGAAGCTGTTCTAATGGAAATCACTTTTTATGGTGGCACAGCACATCTTCAGTAGGGGGTTGGACACAGGGCCAGCCCGAGGTGTTTTGCCACTTTGGGCAGAAAACATTTTCAGAACCCCTACCTGACTGACTGGACCAGTGCTGATACATTGGTGAGCAAACATATCCATTGTAGATAAGCCCTTAGTCAGGTGGTTGTGTTTCTACTTCCTGACTAATTGACCATTTAAACAGAAGAATAGCAAATAACGAGCACTCTTGTTCATGCTCAAGTACCACTGTCGGGGCGGCTCTAGGAATTTGGCCGCCCCAAGCACGCCGGTCCCGCGGCTCCGGGGGACCTCTTGCAGACATGCCTGCGGAGGGTCCACTGATCCCGCGGCTCCGGTGGACCTCCCGCAGGCATGACTGCGGAAGGTCCACCGGAGCCGCCTGCTGCCCTCCTGGCAAAATGCCGCCCCAAGCGCACGCTTGGCGCGCTGGGGTCTGGAGCCGGCCCTGACCACTGTCCACATGTTACCTCAGGCTTGTGTATGAACAACAGAGTGGGATGAACATTAGTGTGAACAAAGACCCGTTTGCAAGATTTTATCAAGTTGCAGAATGGTTCAAAATTCAAATCAGTGTTTGCACAAACTGTTTTGTAGCAGTCAACTAGCTTTAGTTAATCAACATTGTTTCCTGATCTTCTGCACAAATGTGAAGATCAGAAGATTAGAGTCACTCATCAGAAAAAATTTCTACTATCAGTGTGAATTATTTTTTCCTTTTTTATAAGTACATAAATCAGGATTTCAATGTATAATCTTAGGATAATGTTAATGTCTACTCAGGGGCAGATCCAGGCCCCAGCACGCCAAGCGCATGCTTGGGGCAGCATGCCGCGGGGGGCGCTCTGCCGGTCGCCGGGAGGGCGGCAGGCGGCTCCAGTGGACCTCCCACAGGCGTGCTTGCGGAGGGTCCGCTGGTCCCGCGGCTCTGGTGGAGCATCCACAGGCATGCCTGCGGGAGGTCCACTGGACCCGCAGGACCGGCAACCAGCAGAGCCCCCCCTCGCAGCGTGCTGCCATGTTTGGGGCAGCGAAATGGCTAGAGCCGCCCCTGTGTCTACATAAAATTTTTCCCATCACTTTGTAATCAGAAAGGCCAATTATGCAAAGCTGTGCCTAAGTCCATCTCTATTCAGCAAAGCACTTAAACATGTGCTTAACTTAGGGTCACCAGACAGCAAGTGTGAAAAATCGGGACGGGGGTAGGGGGTAATAGGAGCCTATATAAGAAAAAGACCCAAAAACCAGGACTGTCCCTATGAAATCAGGACATCTGGTCACCCTAGCTTAACTTCAAGCGCATGCTTAGCTACTCAGCTAAATAGGGATGGTTTGATGAATTAGGGCCAAGGTTGAGTAGAGCTGTCAACTGTTTCAGACATACATTATATGGTATATGTGTCATTTAAGCTCAACTTTCATGCTTCAGAGTAATCTGTATCTCTTGGGGATGTAAAGATTCTGAGGTGACTGGTGCTGATGGATTGGAAGCTGGAGAAATAATCAAGTAAAAAATAACACCGCAAGAATACAAAGAAGCTAACTGCTCAGTTTACCACTAATTATGAGTAATCCCGATCTGCTGGACTGGAGAGGATAATACAGTATTTAGAGGGGGGGCGGGGCAGGAAATCTGAATAAAGCTCTTGGAAAAATTATTGAGAGAAAATAAATCAGAGCTTGATTGTGACCCCGTTCTACATGGTCATGCAGGGAAGTGAGGACAGAAAGCAAGATCCCAGTAGCAGTCTCTTGTGCTGCTGCAATCGTTATGGAAAGATCTCAACATTTCTCCTTTCTGACTTACCCAGAAAATCTGACTGCTGCCCCAGAAAATCCAAGCCATCATTTCACTCTAACTCTGGGTACAAACCCCATTTTTAGGAGCAAGTTTCATCAATGAATAACATCCGAGAGATTAAAGATTGGAGTAGAGGGGAGGTAACTCTTTGTGAACCTTTGCTTTGACAGCATTTGTAACCCCGTGATTCACTTTCCAGGGATCTTACGCTGTCATTAGCCAGAAGGTCCAGGGAAAGTGACAGTGTTATGAATGATCATGTATTTGCATTCATGATGGAAGCTTTTGCACAGCCATCTACAAAGCAATCTGGGTTATGTGAGTTATGCAGGGAGCAGAAACAATTCCATGTGACAGCACACATTAGAAATAGCAAATATTCACCGTAATAGTCATGGTGAATAATAGTTGATAAATAACCTGGAGGCAGAAGATGTTCTTATAAACCACTAATTGAGTAACTTAGAACAATATACACATTTGTAAAAGTCTGTCTATTCATGGATAATTTGCAAACAAAAATTGGGGCACATTGGAGATTTTTAAGAGCAAGTTAGACAAACACCTGTCAGGGATAATACTTAGTTACCATGAGTGCAGGGGACTGGACTAGATGACCTCTTGAAGTCCCTTCCAGTCCTATGATTCATCAAGAGGAAGGTTAGTTTTTTGCTTAAGGCACTGAACTGGGAATCAGGAGATCTGGAGTCAATTTCTGGCTGTGTCACAGGGTTTTTAAGTGACCTTGGACAAGTCACTGAATCTTCATGCCTCAGCTTCCACCACCTGTAAAATAGATATAACACCACTTCCTTTTTCCCAGATTTTGTCTGGCTTCCCAATTTAGACTGTAAACTCTTCAGGACAAGAACTGTTGTGTATTATAGGCAATTACATGACTAGTATAATGAGGCCGTGGTCTTGGTGGCAGCATCCAGACACTATTATAATACAAGTAAATAATGATAAGTTGAATACATTGTTCAACTGCAAAAAGTTTGCCCTGCTTTAACATGGAGGTATACCTGTCTCCCAGCAGCATTATAGGACCCAAAGCATGGCACAAAGATTTGCCTCAATGGTGAGCATCTGCTAGGAAATTAACTCATAGAAAGAGCTGCTAACATGTTCCAAAAAACATTTGTAATAATTAAGGAGTATTTAAAAAAATCCAATTACATAATTGCCACTCACAGTTGAAGATTTTTAAAAGAAAAAAAATAGTTGAATAACAGAACATTTTTACAATGGAAGGCCCCAGTCAGCTTAAAGGGAGGGAAAACAAAAAGTAGTCACATAAAATTGATCCTACCAGGAAAAACAGTAAGGAGACTGAATTGTAAAAAAGGTCCCTTACTAAACAAGGACACTCTTTCCTCTTGTTATTCCACCTTCTAAGCTTCCCTTCAATTTTCTTGCCTTTCAGCATAAAGCACACTATGCTATTGTCTAATAAATGCCTTGCTTCAGAAAATGAAAACCATATTGTAGAGCATATCATAATTGCAGGCTGTGATTCAAATCCATTTGAGCACCTACAGCTGATTTCTTGCTGCTATTGAAGTCTGTTTGGCAAGGGCTGCTTTTAATTTTCATCCCAAAGTGGAATCATTTAGAAGGGAACGTGAGACTGAGACGCAAACTCCCACTGTGCTGCTGTGTGCATTATGTTTAAGAGCATGTTATCATACCAGAAAAAGACTAGTTAACATTAACGGAGGAGAATGGAGGAGAAAAATATCACAACCGTTTAATTACTATATAAACTTAATCGTGCTTTGCATGTATACAGCACCTCCCACTCCAGGACCTCCTTGCAATGTCCTCTTAAGGAATATAAGTATTATCCCAATTTTATGCAGGGGATGCACACAGACAAGTTAAGCAACTTGTCTACAGTTACAACGTAAATCTGAAGCAGAACTTGAAATAGAAACCAGGGTGAAATCCCAGTTCCACTGAAGTCAATGGCAAAACTCCTACTGACTTCAGTGGGGCCAGGATTTCAGCCTAGATCTCCTGAGGTCCAGCCCTTCTGACCTTTAGTCACATGAGTAATTGTATTCATGTGACTAGTCCACTAGAAAGCAATCAAATAGGTCACTTGTGTAAAATTCACCCCGCACAGGCCAACCCACCAGTTCTGAATGCTTAAGTGGAACTTATTGGGTGCACAGGCCTTGTGTTCAACCTGTGCTCTGGGGCGACTTTCATCCAATGGAAGCGAACTGAACCCTCGCATGGACCGTCCTCTCTCACACAACTTAAAGTTTGCAGGATCAGGCCTTATCAATCAGTTGCATTCAGTGCTGGATGCCCAGACTGGCAGCTGGTCACCAAATGGATTGTGGCTCTCCACAAACCAGTCATTATGGGGCATTGCCATGACAGTTCGTTACAGCATCTGTGCAAGATATTGCATCAGTTTATTATATCAAAGGGTTACATACGGCCTGGAAGGACCACTCTCCCAACTCTCAGTTTGTGCATCACCTAGCATAACGGGGCCCCAATCTCAGTGGTGATATCAAGGTACTACCAAAACACAAATAATAATAAAATCATCATCATCATCATTCTGAGCAGGTGTGAAATGAGGTTGCTCTATTGAAGTTAATGGAGCTATATTGATTTACACCAGCTGAGGATCTGGCCCAAGGTCTGACTTAATTCCTCTGTATGTTTTTTTTAATGATGATTTTTAATTTTGTAATGTTAGAAGAGTACCCAACCTGCCTTTTGACACGCTAGTTGGGCACGCTTCAAAACTGGACTCCAACTCCAATGCTATTTGGTTGCCATTCTGCTTAGAGAGACTGAAATAAAGCAGCAGAGAGAAAAAACTTCAAGCAGGAAAAGTCAGGGTGAAAAGTAGAGCACAACAAAGTACAACAAAAAAGGAGACCAACTGAGTGACAGGAGTAGGAAGGGAGAGAGAGAAGAATTCTAATGAAAACACAAATCCAGTCCACAGAGTCCCCTTTGTGGCACCCTGGCATTCAGTGGGAGTTTTACTTCCCCCTAATATAGAACTCAGGCTTCCCTTCAGCCAGAAAAACATTTTCTCTTAAGGGGAAAAATAAAAAAGGATTTGCCCTTGAAAGAATAAAATTAAAGAGGGGAGCGAGTGGAGACGTGTGATGAACGTGAACTGATGTTGTAACCCCTACAAGACACAAAATAACGAGAGGTTCCTGAGTGTTCATACGAAACCAGGCAACTTAATGGAGCTGTCAAATACTCGGATACCTTTACTCACACTGAGTAGTACTTCAGTCCCACTGAAATCCATGGCTCACTCAGGAAGTAAAATACTACTCAGTATGCATCTGCCCCCCCTGTCTTTTATATCAAAAACTGTGATGTGGATTTTTTTTAAATGTTAGACGTGCCTGGCTTGAATTTGGGTCACAAAATAGCTTTTTAAATGAATACATCACATTTAATTGCATTATAGTAATAAGCAGAATTTTTATTTTTTCAATGTTGTTTTATGTGAGGCTGGCATTTTAACCATGGCTATCATCCATATAGATATATATATATAGTTTGCAATAAGTTAAATAAATTATGTGAAAATGTAGAGCAGATGTTATATAGTAGCTGGGATTATCATGCCTGGGTTGTGCTTTCATGGAAAATGACCCACAGCAGGCTTAGAAGAACATGCTTTACGGATATAGTAATGTGGCTACTTGAAAAGAATATTTATGTGTTGGGCTAGCCAAGTTTTTTATTATGAGAGGTGACTTGTCTTAGTAGTCTGGTTTTAGATGAGTCAGACTCAGTACGCAGACAGTTTGGTTGGAGGAATATTTTCCAGTTACTGCTCACCGGTAATTGGTCTGCAAAACCAGGATCTTAGGTTTTCTCAACCTTTTTGTGGTTCACAGGCTTCCCAGCGAGTTTACACAGAATTATTGTACTCTTCCAGTGCACATCCCTGGAAGTTCCCTTTTATGGGGAAGTAATAAATCACAGCTTGTTTAGAATCTCGGATAGTTTCCAGTGAAGCATTTTGCAGCACGTACTGAAGACTTCTGAATGATAGCCCAAGTTCAGATCTTTGACTGGAAATCCACTATGTGCACTACTCTTGTTGGTGCCAGTGGGGACTTCTACATACAAAGGGTTCGCATGAGTGGATCCAAGGTTTTGGTAACGCAAGTGAAAAAGGACTGATTTAAGATCGGAGGCAGAAATATAGAGGCAGAATATAATAGGGGCTAATACTAATGTCTCTGGGATGAAATACTGGATGAGTTCTTTAGATCTTCTCACATTTCCTATTTGCTACAACATATGCTACTTCACAAAGATAAGGATATCCAGATCCTGCAAAAGTAGCAAGAAAGACGTTGACTAGCACCATAACTCTACACAAATAGCTTAAATTGTGATTGGTTTGTTTTTCATATTCCAGGATGATAATGCAATAGTTTACTAGTCCAAAGCTTGACTGTAGATTAGTGTTAAAAGCAGTGAATTATACTCCTCTACAGTATAAATTACAATAATTAAGAAGCCTCATAATATCCTACAATCCTAACTCAGAGTACTATGCACAGAACTTGGAAACAGACTCATATTGAAACAGTGACAAAGAGGAAATTCACTGCAAAGTAATTTCTGGAAGACACACAAATCTAATGTTTCCTGCATTTCTTAGGGTTTGTTTTGATTTGGGGTTTCTGTTTTGTTTTTAGCATACACAAGAGTGCCCACATTCACAATAGTATAATTGTAAAGGAGTAGATTATTGCCATAGAATGAATTGAGCAGAGATATTTAGGAGTAAAATTAGAGCTAGGAGGGAAATGTAAGGCTTTCCATACTGTGAGAGTTTTTGAGGTTTCAAAAAAAATGTTCCTGTCCCAAACTGGGATGAAAAGTCGAAGTCTTGACAATGGTCACACATTGCTAATCTGAAAAAAATAAATAGATATGTTAATCAAAACATTGTCTCAATTTAGACCTTTAAAAATGTTTAACCTTCTTTTAGTAAAAATTAACTAATATTTTGGGGAAAAAATGGGCTTAGAAGGAAAAATAAAGCCCAAACCTTTGCATTTTGAAAATGTCAAAAGGAGACATTTTGACAATTTCAATTATTTTGTCAAAAAAAGTTGAATTAGAAAATTGACTGAAACCAACCTTTTCCCACAACCAGTTTCAGTTTCGACAAATCAACATTCTCAGATGAACATTCTGTTGTAAAATTCCTGACAAGCACTAAGAGATCTGCATACGGGAACTGTGGGCTCAATACCCGTGAAGGGGCTGAAGGTGGCTGGGGCCAGACAGGTGCCAGATCTGCCCTCGGTGTAATTTCTAGCAGTCTAAATAATGACATCTTACAGTTCTCTTACCAGAGCATGGTTTACTCTAGCCACACCAGTCCACACCTCCAACAAACACCATCCTCTCCCAGTCCACTGGGATAAGCAGGAAGGGGTGGCACGGAGCCTGCTACACCATCAGAGCATTTCCCTATGAATCTTCAACTGCCTGTTTAGGGCAGACTTTTTAAAGACCCTTTTGTGCCATTGGAGAAGTGCAAACGGGTCTCAACAAGGATCAGGATATGGCCATGTATTAGCTTTTCTTCTGTGTCTTTTTTTTTTTTTTTACAAGAAATTTGCTGAAAATCATAATGAATTTGTAAGAAAATGTAACTTGAATCCAACTGCATTAATCCCGCGAGGGTACATGTGCTATTACACAGGAAATGAAATCTTCCAGTGGAGAGCATTGTCACTGCATAACCATCCTTCTCTACTTCCGCTCCCGTCCCATCCATGCGTTTTTGTACCTCTCTCTTCTCACGGTTTTACACAGCTCTTGCAATAACTTGCTGCTTTGCAGCACCAGAAGGCTCATCTTCTATATGGACGCTTAAATCCAAGAGCACCCCCAACCTCAGCACCTCCGATGCCCCCAAAAGGGAGGAAACTGGACATTCTGCAGCTCTGAGAAGTGGGCATTACTGGTCCCATCTTAAACGTGGATGAGTCCTTACATACAAGATGGACGCACATGCAGATCTAGCTTTGAGATGGCGCATTTTCAAGGCAAGCAGATAAATGCTGAAGTATTTACGCAGGCCAAAGGACTAGGTAAAATAAAAAGGAGCTGATCTCATTTTCCTCATTCCTATTATGCTAAATTCCAGAGAATCTCAGTGTTTGGCACAAAGGATAGGGAGACTCAGGACTTTCACACAGTGTAAATGATCAAGCATGTGGACAAACCTGTTAAAAAAAATAATGGATATTTCAATCACAAAATGTACCTTCTTTCCATTAGAACTGGGCCAAAGCCGCAAGATGCGAATCTCCCTCCTCCCCCAACCAAAATATTGGCTCTGAAATTGTGATTCAAAACCCATCTCTAATTTGGGTGGGAAGAGATTAGTTTAAATTTTTTCAGTGCACATGAGTAATGCACTGCTGTTTATTCTGTAAAACTAACGAAGGCTCAAGCAATGTAAGACTAGCCTACAGCACAGCTATTAAACCTTTGCTGGCAACTGGGGGTGAGACTGCCAGTGGGGGCTATGGTGCAAGGACTGAGTTTGTAAAATAAGCTAAGTGAAAGCTGACAAGGTTCTGCTTTCAGGGTGTACAGTTTTGTGGCAGTGGAGAAAATACTTTATTTATGGGTCAGATACAGTTACACTGGGAGGTGCAAGGGGATGGTTCTCTGTGCAGCCACCACAGATCAGGCCTAAAAAATAAATACTGGCCTATACAGTTTGTTTTATACAAGGAAGAATTGCCTCAGAAGAGCTGTAAGTAGGGCATCAAGTAAAGACGTGGGAAACATGGCAACGTCTCCCTGAATACTTTCCACGTTTCAGAAAGGACAGTCAGTTGAGAAATGAAGAACTAGAAATATACATACACACATTTTTAAACCACCAGTTTCTAAGTGAAACCTGCCAAGGGACAGCTCTAATTCATGTCTTTGGCCATCTAAGTAGAATTTTCCTTTATACAATTTGCTAAACAGCATCATTACCATGGTAACTAATGTGCTGCATTGCTGCTCCTCTCTCACGTACTGTATGTTTTTTGTTTTGAAGACACAGACACCATATTGACTGCATTCATATTGCTCTTTAGAACACTTGCTTTCCGGAGACAGCGCCAAATTCATCCCTTACATGACTCTGCTGAATTCAGGTTAGTTACACCAGGCATGATGCCGGCCCGTGAAAAAGCAGCAGGAACAAACAAGAAAGACTGAATGCTAAATGGAGAAAGGAGGAACGAAATAGGGGAACAAAATAAAATGAGGAGGAATAAAGAGAGACCACAAAGTGGAAGGAAGAGAGAGGAGCAATGTTAAATTGGGGAAAGGCAAGATAAAGCACTACAAAGATACTGAGCGAGAGAAATACAAAGTGAAGCCTAGAAGGAGAAGCAACACGTCCCCTTGCGGCATTCAACGCACACCCAAGAGGCATCCGGAAAAGGTTGCCACATTGCAGTAAAAATACAGCAGTGATTAGGCCCTAGTATTAACTGACATCTCTCTGAAGTCAACTGCTCAATTGGCTATATGGCTTCTGAACACACCCAGCAAGTTTACTCATAAGGACTGTATCTTGATGAGCAGCTGTTGATATGCTACTTAATTTCTCACTAGCCTGAGGCTTTATCTATTAGACAGTGACGTTTGTGTCCTGGAGAATAATGAGTACCATTACAGTACCTGTGCAGTAGCATATCCTTCTAGTATTCACTCATGCTTTCCCTGACATGGATTCTGAAAGCATCAGGAACAGATTATAAATAATTTACAAACAGAAGGAAATGGTGAAACACAGGGGAAGATACAGATAGACCATATATACAGTCTGTTTACTGTATGAAGCGATTTCTAGCTGCATTTGGGTGAAGACACTGATCTCCCATTTCTTCTGTTCCCACAAGCTCTGAGTCCCACATCACAGTAACCTTCCCTTCTGTGGAGATGACTCACTGCTCCCTCTGGATCTTTTGCATGTTACTTCTTTCATCACAGAGGGCCCCTGCAGAGAAATGCAGACTACTCCCTGCCCCAAAGGGATTATCAAAGTTGGTCTTTCCATCAGTTACCAGCTCTTTTCTCCTGATCAAGCACTTGCTTGTCATGTAGTGATTTCCACTGAGATGATATTTTTTACCAAGTCGCAGAGGGATCATGTATAGTGTGAGAGGCACTGAAAATGCTCTTCTTTATCCTGGGAAAAGCTAACTTGCAGGGGCTGGGGTGTTGTTTATGGTCTCCATTGTTTCTTTTTGTGAGCAGACCTAAATTGCTCATTCCCACAGAGATGAAGGGAAGATGTTCTATGTGTAGATTCTCCCTTCCCTTCTCCTTAGTAAGGCATCTTTGGGAGTTCTCCCTATGTGACCTAGGAGAGAGGGAAAACAACCCAGCCAGATCTTTTGATAGGATGGAGAAGAGTGAGCCAATGCCTGTTCCTTTGCTCCACCTGTTGGGGAAAGCCAGCCAAGTGCATTCAACATAAGCTAACCTGGGCAACCCCTTTCCAAATACCTTTTCCAAGCAATGATATTCAGGGTATTTTTCTCCAGGCATTTTTTTATACGTCTGGTATTCACCAAGAATGTTTGATTTGGCTCCTGTCTCTTCCACATACAGTGGGCCAAATTCAGCCCAGCTACTGGCCCACTGAAAACAAGAGTCACGGGATGGACGGCTGAAGCTGACCCTGCATATAACAGATAATAGTTACCTTACTACTTTCAGCAGGGCACTCCCTCTTTTCCTGGATTCTTTTTTGGGGGTGTAGGAAGGGGAATTGCTGGGCTAAAAGAGAAGATATTTTAAAGCTGAATATGATAGTTAATACATTTGAAAAAAGAGGTCATAGAAGTGCCTACGTTTGATGTGTAATGAGTAAATTGTATGGAAACTTCCACAAAGCACAGAACTTATTAAGAAGTATAGACTCCCTTTGTCCAAGCTGTCTAAGTTTAAATCAAATGCACAACAACCAGATGGTTTTCACATCACTGTATTTCAAAATTTTACTGGAAGTGATCTCATCATACATGGTTAATGAAGATGTCCAACTGTGCATATTATTTATATCACGAAACCGAGCTTCCAGCTTTAGGACGCTGAGCAGCAAACGTAACTATTGTTTAAAGTGGATACAATTTGTTCTAAGCCTGCCACTGGGATATGGAGAAGACAAAATTGGATGTAATAGGCTGACTCTGAAGAGTGTCAAACCTGAGGAAATTATATCCCTGGTAAACATTTGAACATCTTGTTAGGAAAGACTGAGCCACTGTTTCTGGGAACCATATTGAATGTAGCCAATCTTGTAAATCAAAGACTTCACAGGCCTCAAATAGCCAATTAACAACAACTGACATGAATAATCTGCAGCAGGTTGGGAACAGGAGACAGACAGCAACAGAAAAAAAGATGCAGGTTTTTTCCCAAGAAAGTTAAAATCAAGACCCATTTTTGGGGAAGCAGCATTTCAATAGGGAAACTTTGCTTTGCAGTTTTGAAAGTAAAATAAAGTCGAGTTGAGTCACTAGCCTTAAAAATAGCCACAATGTTCCTATTTCTGGTGTATTATTTGAATGTGAGATGTTCATAAGGATCAGCATTCATAAGTATTCTGATCATTTTCACAATCTTCATTACTTTCATACCACCTTGCGTAGGAAAATGCCACAATTGATAAAGGTTACAGATTTCAGACCTGGAATCATCCTGTCACTAATCTCAAGGAGCCAGTATTTGGCCAGGACACCATGAATACCCTCACTATTGCAACAGTGCAAAATTCAGTGCTGCTTTTAAAGAATTTTGGAAATCCACTAAGAACTGAAAACTGCATAACAGTGCACACTGGTGGATAAGCACCGCTCAGACAACCCACTGCTCTACAACTAATAAGACTTTGATCAACACAATCTCCACCAACGTCCACTAGTCTGTAAATCTAGTAAAATTACCCTTTGCTACTTATAACAGTATGTCTGGGTACAGAGAAAGTAGTTTACTCTCGTGAGTACCTATCGAGGCAGCATAACAGAGACAAAATTGGCTCCCATTGAAGTCAATGGCAAAAATCCTATTGACTTTAGTAGGATCATGATGTGGCTTTATGAAAATGTATTAAGACAGATTTAGCTCTCCGAAGAGGATCACTTGGCCTTCCAGAATTCCTTCATGCTATTTTGCTGACCCCTGACATAGGAAAAATTATTTTTGACTGGTTGTTTTAAAGGAATATTTGATCACGGGCAATTGATTTATAAGGATTATAAATGATCAAGTGGCTTTGGGACCCAATCATGCAAATGAGGATTATGTAACTGCTGTACTGAATTCCTCCTGACTAACTGGGCATACAATGTGAAAATAGTTTCAGAACGTTTTACTACAGGAGAAAAATCTAAAATCAATTCATGAAGTTACTGAAAAGAGTGACTGCTAAAAGACTGTTAGAAAAGAGACCTTAACTTGACCTGTGGTAGCAATGCTTTTTTATTTAAAAAACAACCATATAAAAGCAAAGCAGGGGCATAATAGTTTCAGTCCAAGGCAAATTTCTGTCAGAGTCAAGCAATTCATCAGAAAATATTTCATTTGCAATCAGTGAGACTGAAAACTCACCACACGGTGAAAGCAACAAGAATCTCTCATAACTTCCTGGCCACTGGGTAAAATGTTATCTGACTCTGATAGCTAAGAATAATTTACTACAACATTATTGGGCTTTTCTAACATTTCCAGCATGTTTCTCTTGGAAAGTGATTGTTGATAAAAAAAAAATTGATTAAGTGTCACGTGACATCAAAAAGATACTTTATACTTAGTCCTATCATTTCTTTGCCAGCTTCCCTTTACACATTTTAGACAGTTGCATATTACTTATACTTTGTGGGCAGAAGTTTCTATTGGGGAGGATGAGGGAATTATAAGAATATTATTGTATCTCAGACTAAATAGGAATAATTCTTCTGATGAGAACATTACGTTTGTATCCATTTTAATAGCTAAAGATGACAGTCAGCCCTTTGCTCTTTAAATAAAACTTTTCAAAAGAATGCCAATAATTGAGAGGGATAAAGGTAAACTTTCAAAAGGAAAGTTCAAATACAAACAAAAAGCTATTGCTCCCTCTGCTGGCCTGTACTGCAAATATGCAGAGGTGTCATAGCAGTTACCCAAAGAGTTTTGAGAAGTGGGTCGAATAAAAGATCTCAACCACCTTGTCTCTGTACTGAAAACAGCTATTTAGACTCCTGAGCTAATAAACTTCTTACTGACCTCTTAAGAAAACAAATTATTTTCTGAAAATGCATCTTATGCTTTAATGTACTGTACATTTCCAATATAGACGAAAACTTAACATATACTTAAATTATTAGAAAGTTTCCCAATTATAGATTTCACCAGTAATATGTTTAAAAAGTAGTTTGGCATATCTCATATTTTAAATCCGAAGGCTGACCAATACAAATATATCATCAACTATAATTGTGAGCAATGTAACGGATTGTTTTTCTGAAATGGGGAATTAAATAGTTACTGTAAAGATGTCTTTTTCAATTTGACCAAGAGAATGTTGTTCTTTTTACAAATTCATAAGAGCAAGACATTTTTAACATATCTAAATTGTCCGTTTAAAGGACTCAATCCTCTAGTCCTTGATGTTGATAGAGCTATTGAGATGAGTAAGGATTGCAGCATGAAGGCCTAAGACTCCCTTGAATTTGAGCTGTCTGATTTTGCAGACACCTATTTGAATGGAGAGGTGTGAACTGTCCCATTCATCTCCCCTCTGAAACTGAAAGAGGACAGATAAAATATTTAAAAGCACCTAAGTGACTTCAGAGCCCAAGTTCCAGCTTAAAAAGTTGCTTAGTTTTAGATTTTCAAAAGTATTTAGACACTAAAGATGCAGATTGGTGCCTAGCAGAGGCGATGCATGGTGGGTAAGGTTGTCAACTTTGGTTGGACCAATTCCTGGAGATATCACATGACATAATCTTTAAAAAAAAGACTAATCTTTAATTCCTGAAGACCACAGGACAATCCTGGAGGGTTGGCAACCCAGTACAGGGGCACATGCCCCCCCATTTGCCACTTGGCTTGTACTGAGCATGCTCACACAGACAGAGCATGCTCAGTAACACATGTGAAGCCAGCTGCCCTCACTCTGCTTCCCCCTCCCCCGCACTATTGACAGGGATGGGTAGTGTCTGTTGCTTAGTAAGATTTTCGAAAGTGCCTAAAAGTTTAAGTGCCTAGTTTGATTTCAGGGACATAATAACATTAAAGTGTCATATAGATATCAGATGAGAGCACAGTTGTGAGGCTAGTTAGCAATGAGTTCATCGTTATTTGCGGCATTACTGCCCCTACTCCACCTCTTGGATCTTTAGTCATGATGAAGCAGAGCTAATTAAGGAAGTGTTTTCAGTCAGGTAGCAGTTTAATTCATAAAGCTATTTTCATTAAAGCAACAAGATACGACTTGCTTTAGAATATTAATGGCAAGCAGGACCATAAGCCAAAAGCAAATCAATCTTGTTGATTGGTATCTCAATGCCAGCCCGCGGTGCCTCCATTTCCTGTGGCACACGGAAAGCGATGGTGAATCAAGCTTCCTGGGAATGGAAGATCAGAAAGGACAGGTTCCTTCTCACTCTCCATTGTGAAAACATGGAAGCAAACAGAAGAGCCACCGCCTTGAGGCACCCCAGTGCCAGAGTCATGGTTTCCTTACCGTCAAGCCCTACTGTAGTGATGTACAGTTTATAATCCGCTTCCCTGTAAGCGTTTGGCACATAGCTACTGTGCAACTATCGATGCTGTTCTGAACCCTGCTTCATAAGCAGAGATGGTCCAAAACCAGAATGTATCTAACAGGCCATCCTGAACTCCTTCAGCCCTGGAGGTTTTTCGCCTTCCTCCGAAGCATGGGGCAGGGGTCGCTTGCTAAAGGAGTGGGGGGATCAGCTTATGTGGCCTGCATCTTGCAGGAGGTCAGACTAGATGATCATAATGGTCCCTTCTGATCTTGAATTCTATGATTCTATGATTATGGGTTCAGGCAAAACGAACAGCGGTTTAAATCTAATATGGTAATTGTTGAACTTTGCAAAACTTCCCTTATTTCACACTAGAGATGCACCAAACAAGAACCAAGCATCCGTCACAAGATAGATGTTCCTTTTTACTTTTAGACGGGGTGCGATTTTCATCTAGACAACCCAGGACAATAGGGAATTTCCCATTAGAGCTGTGAGAGCATGGAAAAGGCTGTCTGGTGACCTTGTTGTTATTCTTTAAGAAACAAAGAGAAGGCTTTGATGCTAATGAGCCTAGGGAGATTTTAATTAAGCTCACTGGAGAACATAAATATTTGGTTACATTTCCCAGTAAGAAATGATACTATTTTAAGGTAATCCATGAGAAGTCACACAAGCCAATTATCAGCAACCCAAGAATAAATACAAAGAAAAAGAATGAACTGTCATTCCAGTGAAGCAACATGGGGCAAGAGGAACTCACTGATGAATCTGCCCTTTCACTGCAGCGTGTAATAATTATACAGGAAGACTGTGTTTGGCCACTTGCTGGTTGCTGATATTATTAGAATCAGGGCTTGAAATATTGCCATATAAGAGTGTCTTCTTAACCCATTCCAAGAGAAACCCAGCAATATTCTCTACACAAATTTAACTATTTTCTGTATGCAGAAGACTCACAGACCTACCTCTACTCCGGACTGCTCGCCTTCTATCCAAACTAAAATCTCAGCCTGCCTCTCTGACATCTCCTTGTGGATGTCCTGCCATCAGCTTACAGTCAACATGGCCAAAACATGTCCTCATCTTTGCCCCCACCCAGTTTTTCCTCCCCTGTTGATCACAGTAGACAACCACTCGCCTCCCTGTCACTCAGGCCCGTAACCTGGGCATCACCTTTGACTTGGCTCTCACATCCAAGCTGTGTCTAAATCTTGCTGATTCTTTCTGCATAACATCTCCAAGATAGGCTTGTCCTCTGCATTCACTCAGCTAAAATACTTGTCCAGGATCTCATCATCTTGATTCCTGTAGCATCCTCTTTTCTAGCCTTCACAAATCCCATCTCGCCCCTGTCAAGCTGTTCAAAATGTTATTGCAAAGATAATTTCCTAGCTTGTCTCTTTGACCAATTCACCCCTCCACGACCTCTCCTTTCTCCATCATATCAAACTACTTTTCTTTACTTTCAAGACCTTCATGGCCTATCCCCACCTATTGTCTGTCACGTGCTATCAAGATGTCAGCTCCTACCTCCATTTTGCCAGTAATGCCAGCTTCCATTTCCTACTTGTTAAAATTTCAAACAAGCACCTTTTTTCTTTCTCCCACAAGACCCCTGACCATTTGGGACAAGCGCTGCAAATGTCTGCAAAGCCATTTCATTGTCCTTCTACAAATCCCTCATTAAAACTCCCTTTTGCCAGGATGTTTTTTAAAAAAAATACCTTGGCAAAGGTTACGCAGCTGGGATCACTGCCCATCATGTTGACCAATACTGTCTCATTGTTATCTTGTACTCCCCCATTAGTCCATCTGCTTCTTGGGGCAGTGTTGTATTAATTTAGGTGTGCCACAGGTCCGTGGTCCACTGCCTAGTGGTTGCAATTCCCAGTGGCCACCCCACCTAGTGGTTGCAGTAGGACAAGTAGGAGAACCCAGGCTCTCCTGCTCCACTGGATTCTGACCCAAGGTCCTGCAGGGCTTGTCCAGCATCTTCCATCTTGGAGTGCCTCAAATCAGCCTCCCTGGGTCATTTCCTATCTCCCTCTTTCCTACAGCATGCTACAGTTTATACCTGTAAGCGCTATCTCGAGGGCTGCCTACCTGGCTCTGGCCCACAAGGACTGCCACTCACTGAAGTTCCTTCTCCCAGTCTGGCTCTGGCTCTGTTCTTCTCCAGAGTTTCTAGATCAAGTCTTTCTCCCTGCTTTATCCATCTCCCACTGAGCCAGCCAGCTTCCTTTTAAACTCTGCTTTCAGTTGGAGCATGCTCAGCAAGGGCAGAGGAGCCCAGAACTGCTCTTTAACCCTTTGCTGTCCGTCCCCATCTCTCGTCTTTCAGTCAGCCAGCATCGCAGTCCATTCGTTTCCCCCCCAAAGCCTCTTTCTGAGGACCCCAAAAGGGAGTTATGGGAGGAATGGCCCCTCCACTCATGATTTTGTCCACCAGATAGGCCTAATATCCAACACCAATTGTGGTTCACACTGATTCCTGATCCCACACTTCTCTTGTTTACCAGGCATGATTACACAGTCCTTGAGTTATAGCAGTAGGGTTTTTAGTTTGGACCAATTCCTTCCGTTTCCTTTTTGCACCTTTTCCCACCAACACTTTTTATGACACTTTATGAACTTTCACTCACTTTTCACAGCTGAGCTCACAATCCAGGTAAATGCGTAGGCCCATTTATTACAACAGCAGGGACTAACTTTTTGTTCTGTGTCTGTACGGCACCCAGCACAAAGGGGTACTCATGCAGGGCTGGGACTCCTAGGCACCATCACAACATAAAGTAAGAATAAATCATCACCACCACCACCACCATGAGGAAGAACATTGAGGACACTAGTGTCTATTTCTTCTCTGTCAGTTGAACAATTAATTAATGACGCCATGCATGGCTTCTTAATCAAACCTTCCACGGTGAAGAGAAGCAAGGCTATTGTGCCCATTCTCTGATACTACTAGATTCATGATCAGTGGATGCCTTTTACTATGGTGCCTTGTACTAAACTGACATCCATGCTACTCTGAAGCAGCTATATATGTCTCCTTCCCAGAAGCATCAGCATCTCCTTGATGACATCTTATCCTTTATGTCAATTGTTCTCCTCTCTCTATTTATTCAGACTTCAGGCCCAATCCTTTTCAATCAGAATTCTTTCTGAATTGGGGCTCCGATGCAGGAAAGCATCTGTATTCAGGAAGGTGCCCTTAACCCCTTGCTTAACTTTCCTGAATCAGGGCCTCAGATTGCAGCATTGATCATCACTTTGTAGCATTTTCACAAACACTAAAAATACTGGATATACAATAGCTTAAACACTTGGCACTAGCATAGCTTAGACAGTGGTTTATAATGATCTAGCTTCCTTTCAGAAACCAGCCAAGAGGCCATTCTTATACACAAAAATAAATATTAGCAGGAAGCGGTATTCTGCCATAGAAGAACCTGCCAGAATGAATTCTAGATTTTAATCTGCATATGTATGAGCAATGCCCCGTGTACTTACTCTTCAGCAAAACTGCCCTTAAATGGATTCTGCAGCACTCTGAAAATAGTGTGATAGCTTCTTCTAAAATTAAAAATGCAGGTCTTATTAAATAGGAATAATCATTAGTCAAGTAGCTGTATTACGTATTTTTATATTTGGTTGGACACTGTTCTCACATGTTTAGTTCCCAGTATACTGCAGATGTCTGCATTGACAATGCATTTTAGATGTTGTTTGCGGTGGGGCAGGAATAGAGGTTGGGGCAGCTGGCTAAATGAGGTCTGAAGCTTTGGGCACCAGAAGGCCTGGGAGACAAGTTAGGGATTTTGAGCTAAAATGATCAGAAGTGAAATAATTCACAAGGTTGACAATTAAAGTGATCAGCACAGGGAGACGAATGGGCCAGTTAATGTGTCTCAGAGCTATTGTTTCAGGCTGTCTGTAGACTCCAGCAGACAACACTGCATCGCTTAGGCTCAGCTCCCATTTTCCAGGGGTTTCTTTGCAACTCCTAAGGGTTAGAAACTTTTTTTTCCTAAATGAAAGCTAAAGAGTCTGGAGCACAATTCTGGAGGAATTCCCTGGCCTTGGAATTGCAGAATTCACAGGGTCTCACCAATGATCCACATGCTGCATGGCCAAGAGAGAAGTACAGAATGTGGGATGCCGGTAAGAGAAGAAAGGCAAGTAGGCACTGAATTACCTCCTCCACTACATGAAGACCTCGTACTGTAACAACGGACGGTCAGCTCTTCATGGCCGATCATGAGCATAGCCTGTAGAGAAGAAGGAGTGACTTATTCTGCAACATGCAGCTAATAGCTGCCAGTCTGCACCATTCAGACTCCATCAGACAACTTGCGTATAAGGAGCCAGGAATAGGAGAAACAATGGCCATATGGCATAGGAGCAGCCAGACAGTGTCCAATGCTGGTCCCTGACGGTACAAGTGGCCAGATGTGGGTGAGGTATCCTGAGCCTAGTAGATAGCAACTGGCCTGGAGCTCAGGAGACCCGGGTTCTGTTCGTAGCTCTGCCACTGGCCCCCTGACTGATATTGGGGAAGTCACGTCACTGGCCCCGTGCCTCAGTTTCCCCATCTGTAAAATAGGAATACTAATGCTGATCTTCTCTTAATATGCTACGAGATTTACTGATGAAAACTGTACACAAGAGGTAGGTATTTTTATATCCTGAAATCTACAGGTTTTGCATTATGATTCACTTAACCAGAGATCAAGTAGGGCAGCGAAGATGTAATCTGAGGAATCAGGAACTAAGCATGTGCGTGCACTGCGGTCAGCCATCCACATACAGAGGCCATGAAGAAGGGGGAGTGGAATTAACTATGAAGACTCTTAGGCAGTCAGTCCGTCCTAAAACAGAATCCAAAAACGCTAAGGAGGAAGCTGCTGTAGTTTAGCTCAGAAGGAAGTGCTGATTAGTATCCACTCTCCTGCAGAGGGCAGTGCTACACAGTCCTTTTCACTCTCCATGTGAGGAACTGACTAGTACAGGGGTTGGCAAACTACGGCTCGCGGACCCCTCCTGTACCCCGCCCCCCAGCCATGAGCCCCCTGCCTGCACCTCGCACCCCTCCTGCCAGGGGCGGCTCCAGGCCCCAGCACGTGCTTGGGGCGGCATGCCGCGGGGGGCGCTCTGCCGGTCGCCGGGAGGGCGGCAGGCGGCTCCGGTGGACCTCCCACAGGCACGTCTCCGGTGGTCCACCAAAGCCGCCGGACCAGCGGACCCTCCGCAGGCACACCGGAGCCGCCTGCCGCCCTCCCGGCGACCAGCAGAGCGCCCCCTGCGGCATGCCGCCCTGCTTGGGGTGGCGAAATGTCTGGAGTCGCCCCTGCCTCCTGCACCCCTGCCCACTCTCCGCAGCCCTCCTGCACCCCGACCCCCTTCCCTGAGCCCCCTTATACACTCTGCACCCCTCCTCTGCCCCAATCCCTTGCCCTGAGCTCCTTCCTGCACACCACTCGCTCTCCCGCACCCCACACTCCTTCCCACACCCCAACCTCCTGCCCTGGCCCTGCGTACAATTTCCCCACCCAGATATGGCCCTCGGCCCAAAAAGTTTGCCCACCTCAGTCTAATAAATTGTGTGATTTAGCACCACACAGAATCATAGACCAAAACCACCCAGAACATCCCACTGACTTCGCAGCAGATGTAATACTGCCCTTTCCAGACCCTGGAGTGTTTCTCAAGAGTCTGATGAAAGAATATGACTGACCTCAGCCACGGTTTCAGTGACATCATCTCTCATCCCCTCCAAAGCTTGGCTAACCCATAGCTTCATAAACTGACAAGAGGTTTGAACGCCACCGCCGGGTTTGCCTATTCCGGATGCACATGGGCTTCTCCAGAAGCCTCTCCAGGATAGTCATGTAAAGCAGCGGTCCCCAACCTTTTTGGCACCAGGGACCGGTTTCGTAGAAAAAAAAATTTCCGCGGACCTGTGGCATGGTTTTGAGACGATTCAAGCGCATTACATTTATTTCTGTACTTTTATTTCTATTATTATTGTAATACAGGCCCGCACAACTCGTAAAGTGGTGAGGGCCACATTCCTCCAAAGAAAACAGCCGAGGGCCGAAACCTCCCGGCCCCGCAGAATCACCCCACCCCAAGGCCATCCAGCCCTGCAGAAACAAACCCTCCTTCCCCAGCGCCGCCCCACCAAAACAGCTGTGGGCCAAAAAGGAAGGTTGGGGGTGGGGAGGTGATACTTTATTTTAAATCAACCAGGGGCTCCCAGCTGAAGAGGTGGCTGGAAGCCCTCAGGGTCAAATTAAAGGGCTCGGGCCGCTGGCGGCTGGGGGAACCCGGCAGGGTCGGCTCTAGGTGTTTTGCTGCCCCAAGCAAAAAAAACACTTTTGCCCCCCGTCCCAGCCCTGGGCTCCCGTCTGTACCCCCCTGCTGCCCCAATCCTGGGCTCTCCCCCCACTGACCCACACCCCCTGCCGCCCCAGCGCTGGGTTTCCCCCTTTCCTCCCCACCAGTGCCCTTCCCCCACCCTGCTGCTGCCCTAGCCCTGGGCTCCCCTCCACCAGTGCCTCCCCCCAATACACACCACCTGCCTCCCCAGCCCTGGGTCACTGGTAACGCTCCCAGGGCAGGTCATTCAGCAGGAATTTTGGATGTGCACAAAACACAGATAGGATTGGTTCCCATATGGTTACAGAGCTGCAGTAAAGTGGAACAATTTTCAGCTTGTGTGATTGGAGGATATCTGGATGCATGTTATAAGACTGTCCTCCATAAATGAGGAAAAGTTGAGGTGCCTTTATTATTCTTTTGTTCCACTCTTTCTTTCTATGGGGAATTTGCCAATGCAATATCACTGTCTTCCTTAAACAAACAAAAAGGCAATGGCTGTTGAAAATAGCAATTCCAGTGCTAATAAGCATTTCTTGCTCAATTTTATCCTGCTTTTTCTACAGCAAGTTACAGTGGATCAGTATATTTGATTTGGGAGAAATGAAGTAACAGCTGCCCAAACTGAGCTTGAGCACTCCTGAATTTTGAGGTGTTCAAATCTGGAAGGCAGGTGCTGAGGGGGGCCTGTAGGCTCCACAGGGGAGCATGGCAACAATGTGTCTGGAGCTGCATGGAGCCAGACACGCTGGTCTGAGTGGCACGGTAAGGGGTCTGGGGGTTGGAGAAGGGGTAGGGAGTTCCAGGGGGCAGTCAAGGGACAGGGAGCAGGGGTGGTTGGATGGGGCAGAGGTTCAGGGGGCAGTCAGGGGACAGGCAGCAGTAGGATAGGCATGGGAGTCCCAGGGGTTTATCAGGGGACGGGTAGGGGGTGGGGTCCTGGGGGAAAGTTGGGGTGGGGTCTCAGGAGGGGGCAGTTGAGGACAAGGAGAAGGGAGGCTTAGATAGGGGCTTGGGGTCCCAAGGGGCAGTTGGAGCAGGGGTCTTGGGAGGAAGCAATCGGGGGACAAGGAGCAGCGGCATTTAGATAGGGGGTGGGGTCCTGGGGGGCAGTTAGGGGCAGGAGTCCCAGGAGAGGGGTATCAGGGGACAAGGACCAGTGGTGTTAGATAGGGGGTGGAGGTCCTGGGGGGCAGTTGGGGCAGAGGTCTGGGGAGGGGGCAAACAGCGGCCACATGCCGGGATTCAAACGGCTCTGGGCTGCCCGCAGCCGCATGGAGCCCTGAGCCCTTTAAATCCCAGCCGCGTCTGGGAATCTCTGCAGGCAGCCCAGAGCCTTTTGATTCCCCGCTGCGGCTGGGATTTAAAGGGCTCTGCGCTCCTTGCGGCTGCCGGCAGCCCAGAGCCCTCTGACTCCTGGCCGTGGCTGGGATTTAAAGGGCTCTGGGCTCCCCGCCGCTGCGGGCAACCCAGTGCCCTCTGACTCCCAGCCGCGGCTGAGATTTAACGGGCTCTGGGCTCCCCGCCGCTGCGGACAGCCCAGAGCCTTTTGATTCCCTGCCGCGGCTGGGATTTAAAGGGCTCTGCGCTCCCCGCGGCTGCGGGCAGCCCAGAGCCCTCTGACTCCCGGCCGCGGCTGGGATTTAAAGGGCTCTGCGCTCCCCGCGGCTGCCGGCAGCCCAGAGCCCTCTGACTCCCAGCCGCGGCTGAGATTCAAAAGGCTCCCCGCGGTTGCCGGCAGCCCAGAGCTCTTTGCTTCCTGGCCGCAGCGGGGATTCAAAGGGCTCTGGGCTGCCCGCAGAGCGCCGTGTGCGGGGGATTTAGAATCCCCTGGCAGGCCGCACAGTGAGGCTCTGCGGCGGCATGTTGTGCAGGCCTGTAGCCGCTCATGTCCTGCTGTGCGCTCGGTTCGCGGCCCGGTTCCTAACAGGCCATGGACCGGTACCGGTCCGCGGCCCGGGGGTTGGGGACCCCTGATGTAAAGTGTCAGTTGCTTGATTGTTTGTTACATGTTGTGGCAAAGTTCCTCCTCTCCTCTAGTAGGTCCTGTGCTTATTGGCGGATTTCCTCCCCTCAGTGGTCTTCCCCTTGGATGAAACCCACAGTCTGGATCACCTCCTCCTATGTCTGATTAGGAGTAGCGAGGCTTGGGGCAGGGGGGGGGGGAACCCAGGCCCGCCCTCTACTCCGGGTTCCAGCCCAGGGCCCTGTGAATTGCAGCAGTCTCTATAGTGCTACTTGTAACTGCTGCTTGACTGCTACAGCTCCCTAGGCTACTTCCCCATAGCCTCCTTCAAACACCTTTCTTATCCTCACCATAGGATCCTCCTGGTGTCTGATACTGCTTGATTGTATGGTGTTTCCTCAATCCTCCAGTAGTACACCCTCTTAGTTCCTTGTGTCTCTGGCTCCCAGCTCCTCATACACCCTTCCTTCCTCTGGCTCCTCCTCCTTGACTGGAGTGAGCTCCCCTTTTTATACCAGGTGCCCTGATTAGCCTGCCCTGATTGGCTGCAGGTGCTCCAATCAATGTAGCTCTCTCCGGTGCCTTCTACAAAGTTCTTAATTGGCCCCAGGTGCCTTAATTACCCTGGAGCAACTGCCATTTTAGTTTCCATGGTACTAGGGATTTGCTTAGCCTGGGGCTAACATACCTGTTCCTGAGTACTTTCCTGTAGCCATCCGGCCTTGCTCCATCACAATGTACAATTTTGATATTTGGTTGGTTTGTTTTGCAGAACTATTGCAGAATGTCATTCCCGAGGGCTCAGCTGTGAGCTGCCTAAATCTACCTTAAGTCATAGGGGAGGGAGTGGGTATAAGATACATCCCTAGTTCTCTGCACTGGCTTACCCCCATTGCCAGTCCGTGTGCAGGGAGAAGAGAAACTGCCTCCAGGCTTTTCCTTCCTCCCTTCAGAAACGGGTAGAATCTTGGCTCTATATATCCACTCCTCCGCCCAGTGCTTGCTCTGCTCAGCAAGTTGAGCCGAGGGGGAAGTAAGTGGTGCCAGTAAAGTAGCTTGCACAGTTTACTTCCTATAGGAAGAGACGGGGGAAGCAAGGACTCAGCCAGAATTCAGTCTGCTCTGCTCTGCACCTGGGGCAGTGCGGCTACGTGATGACAAAGGGGCGGTGATGGAATATGAAAGCAGTTTACACATATTTTAAGGGCGACTGATTATTTAGTGTTGCACATGCGGTATAGCTAGGCGTACGGGATAAAACGGAGTATCAGGAACAGTATTCAGAATTGTGAGCTGTATTATGGAATAGTCTCTCAAGGCAAGAGACAGAAGCCTCGTCCCTTGGGACTTTATAAGGAAGACAGGAGTGATTAGACATGGTATAATCTTGCACTGGAATGGAAATAGGGTGGGGGACCTAATAGGCATCTTCCATCACTAACTTCTTTGATTTTATAGTCACAGGCTCCAGTTTGGTTTCCTTTTTCCATCTGAACTGGTTTAAACCCACAGGAAAGAGTCCCACATTTTCTCCATGCTGTTCCAATGATCATTCAACATCTGTGTCAGCTAATCTTAAAATTCTAATGGCCTCGGAGTCAGAAACCTCTGAGCCTGCTTACTGGATCGGGCCATGCAGGCAACAGGCGGGGGAAAGCTTATCTTTCCTTGATTCAGGGCTCACACTAGGGCTTAGGCATCTGGGCACCTAGAGTGAAGCAGCAGTGCACATCTTCAGAGGCAGAAACTTCAGCGTCTAGGGAACTTTTTCAACAGAAGTACAGGTGCCAAGTGAGTATAGTCACCTAAATGGTTAGGTGGCCTCTGAGAACGGATTTTGTAGATCCCAGTGTTGCCTAAAACTGGGATTTAGGTGCCTCAGTACCTTTGTGGATTGAGGCCTAAGTCTTCACTGTTTTTTTTTTCTTCTACAGGACCAAGGCGAGTCTCAGCAATGTGCTCTTCTCCTCCTACCTAGTAAGGCTGAGATTTTCAAAGACGATTATGCGATTAGGCTACACAGCTCCCACTGAAGTTAATGGGAGTGGAGTCACTAATTGCCCTGAAAATCTCAGCCTCCACCTTTAAATGAATCTCAGCTTTTGTTAAACACATCCCAACACAATATATTCCTGTGGCACGTCAGCTGAGATAATCCTACTCTGATAGAAGCAGCTGTGCGCACGAAGGCCAGCAAAGGCGAGTGGAATTGCATCCTGGGGGGGAAAAAATCTTAAAGCGTATCCTGGTTTGAAGCCTTGATGCTATTTAATGTTTTTAATATTATGTAAATTTTAAATGACTGTAAATGGGCAGTGAAGTGCTATCGGCCCACTTTGCACAGGTGTAAATAGCCCATGGAAGAAGAGGATCAGACACCTAGTTACGGCACTGTAACACTGTTCCTGCCACAACCCTAGGGTCTCTACAGAGCCCTGTGTTTACTGCTGGAAGTTCTGGGCCTCTATATCTTGTGCGGGGGGGAGGGGGGGTGTCAGGTGGGATGTGGGAGGAGCCTGCTTTATATATATTGCCTTTGGGCTGCTTGCACCCCTTTTGAGTTGCTTGAGGATTTGCCTAGGTTGCACTTTTTGCTCATGTCATAATTTGAATTAACTGATTTCCAATTAACTTGAGTTAATTTACATGATCTATTAATCAGAGTTACAACACAACCAAAAACTGTAGTCTAGACAAATTCTTAAGCTACCAAAGAGGAAAAAAAGATGAGTTTTTGCGTAGTGATAATTATCTCCTTGTAAACTCCTAGTGCAGACATCAAGGTTAGGTAGTTTTTATCTCAGCAAAACTACTCAGGAGCAACCCTCCACCCCTCCACCTGGGATTGATCTCGACTGCCTACATCCTCCCCTCGAACACCCCGCCCCCTCCTTTTCCAGCCACACCTCTGTTCTAAGCCCTGGGTGATTGGTGAAAATAGGTTCCTTTTGCAAAATGAATGATTCACAAATAAATACTCATTCCCTGACGAATAGACGCGCACAACGTGCAGCTTGCACTAACATTTCTATACACCGTGGAATTTAACATCTGGAGTTCTGACCACGTGGAAGGATCAGGAGACAATTGGTGCCGGAGTATTGTTTTGCGTACCCCAGCGTTAAGCCAAATGTTACACCACGAAGGTCAACAGCACTCCTGCCCACTGTCAAAAAATATAAGTCAGGTGCCTGCACTTTTGGAAATCTGGTCCAACAATGTCTAAAAGTAACCAGGAACCACCTTAAAAATTTCCCTTCCAGGGCTGACTGCTTACTGTGCGCAGCTGATCTGCCCGGCCCAGTGCTCACCTTTCACTTAAGAGATTCCTAAATTTGGTAGATGCTTTCAAAATACAGAAGATCTATGAAAATTAGCACTCAGACCTTTGGAACGTGCTATAGGGCCTTTCCTTTCATTTGGTTTCCTCCCACCCACCCCACATTACAGATGGGCTTAGTATTTTGTTATATTGTGCTAAGTGAAGAAGGTGGAAAGTCAGTGGGAGTTAGGTACCTAACAGTCTTTTGTAAATCGCACTCAGCCTCTATCTGTATCTTTAGGTGCCCCACCTCACCCGTGCCTCAGTTCCACATCTGTGAAATGGGGATAATGATATTCCCCTTTCTGACAGGGGTGGTTGGGAGGATAAATATATATTGTGTGGAGTGCTGAGATACCACAGTGCACCACAGAAAACCCTGTAAATAAGCCTAGCGATGTCTTCAGGTGTTGGTGAACAATCTCTTTTACTCCTCTTGGGGGTTTCTTTATGAGTTCTTTTGGGGTGAAATCCTGGCCCTGTGGAAATCAATAGCAAAACTGCACTTGATTCCAGTGGGGTTAAGATTTCCTCCATAGGGTTCTGGAACAGTTCCCCTAGTACACACACTCCCTCTCTCCTGTATTGGTCTCAACAATTCTGAATGTTAGCTGTGTTATTCTGAGAGAAAACATTCAGGCTTCTGGCTTCGGTATTTCCAGCCTTCCACCCACTCTTACTTACTGGCTCTTAAACTATGGAAGTTAACAAGGTCTAAACTTGCTTTTGTAACAGTCTGTCCATCTCTGGCTCTCACACTCACCATAAATGCAACATGCCAAAAGCTATTGCTCCAACTCTTCCTGCTACTAGCCGCTCAGCAACAGAAAACCAGCCAGGGTTAGGGCTCATAGCAAATGGGAACGTCAAGCATTAATAAGGAATTCACTTGGGTGTTCACAATAGGTACATGTGTACTCATTGTTACTTTGTTAATTCATGCGAGACAAATTATAAGAGAAGGTACAGAACATGAACGAGGAAGAGATTGTCTCCTTGCCTCTCCTGCTCAAGGAAACAGCTAATGAACATTCATCTCTTAGCTTTGTCCAAGAGGATAGTGTAAAAAATTTACCGCAAATTTAACAAGTTTAACCTGTTAAACTATTTTCATAAGGAGTCTGAATAAAATTAACTGAAAAGCAAGCCTAGGGAGTACAAAGGGGGCAAATCTTGCAGTCCATACTCAGCAATTTACCCCACTGAATTCCTTTTCCCCCTCAGTAAAGAAAGCAGGATTTAGTCAAGGGTCTGCGACAGGGATAGTGTCATATGTGTTAATCTAATTTTCCAGTGACCTCTTCACAGCCATTTTATCAGTATCGAGGAAACAAAAGAAACAAGCTTTCAAAGGCCCATTCACTTAAATTCATCTATGGCGCAGCAACGTTTTATATTCACACAGAGCTGAGCTATTTACTGTGCATGAGTTTGTTGAGTGTTATGAAAACTTTGTCTTTAGAAATCCCAACGTGCCAATATGTTTTGTATTTGAAGAGTACACGCTGGCTTGCCATTTTCCTCTCCTGACTTAACTCAACATAACATTGTCTCCTTTGTAGTGGATCAAAAGTGTATATGAATCTGGACTGCTTGGAAAGCCAGAGTGGCCTTCAATGGTATTCGTAAGTAGTAGGATCAGAAAAAAAGTCCAGTGCTTTCCTGTGAGCACAGAATTGGGGTAAAATATACAGAATGATTTCACGCAATTTTTTTGCTTCTTTACTTTCAACTGGTAAGTCCATAACAAAGTCAGAAGCTGTCTGGATGAATTTACACTGACCCAAATAATCTTGCTTTAACTTAATTGAGATCTATGACTGAAAAGCACTGTATAACAGCTAGTTACTATGATTTGTTATTATTGTTCTTATTAAAACTATATTTTAACTGCAAAATCTGCACACATCTATTTTTGTAAAATGCTATAGTAAAATCGATTTTTTATTAGGCTATATATAATGGCTGTAGAATGTGAAATCAGTAAACAAAAATTAAGAGTTAATCAACATTCTTAGCAAAAGGGAGCTATTTCCAGAGGGATAGTCTCCAAGAGGGTTTTCAATAGGAATGTGAAGTCTGGAAAGTTTTGGATTATTCTAGTCTCTGTTTCCCATTGAGCAGCTATACATTAATAAAATGGAACTAAAGAGAACCAGACAGTTTTGGTGTTATGTAAATTTGTTGCTGTTCATTATTGATCAGTTTAACTTACTAATATCTCTATAATGGAAAAGTTTTTAAAGAAAATATTTTGGAAAATATCTGAAATATCTTGTGAGACTGGTGTTTAACAAGCATAGCCCTGTCCTCTGTTGGATAAATTAGATATGGGCTAAAGTTTGAAAATTACTTTTTTAAAAACAACTCTGAAATGTACATGCACATTTTAGGGGAAGTTTGGGGAAAATATTTTAGCAGTTTTTTGACAAACAAATTTCCAGTGGGCGATAATTTTATTCTACTTGCTCTAAATAGAACAAAACATTACAAATGATAACGCTCTTTAAGTGTTTTACCCTTTCATTCATTAGCAGCACAGCTGACTATTACAGCTTCTTTTGAGCTTTTCTCCTAACTATCCTTTCTTTGCCTACTGTTCATGGTTGGAAGGAGGAAGAAAATTGCCTTTGTAAATGTTAACATTATTGAGCATGGTATAAGCAAGGTTCTGAAATTCAAATGAGCGAATGAGATCTGGGAGAATGACACCACCCCTTTGCTGTTGCTGATGTTTGGTGGGAAAGGTTTCTGGAAGGCTGGGTTACCAGGGCAGCTGTATTTGGGATTACAAATCAAAGGCTGGGAGTTCACAAAGAGATATCAGCTAACTCACCGATCGAGCAATGTCTAGACTGGCCTCCGGCACCTCTGCGGGTCCTTTTGGGACTGGTCTCTGCATGGGCACAGGCCTCTGAACTGGCAGAGACTGGGATCTCAATATGCAGTTGGAGGATTTTGCTGTGTGCTCCTCAATGAAACATTTGAAATATAGCTCAGGCAAATTGTCCCAGAAGCAGCCTGGATCAAGCAGTTCCCCCATGACTCTCAACTTGACCTCTTACTCACTGCCCAGTGCAGTTCACTCTGCTTCTTATTGGTATTATTTAGCAGAGGTGGGGAACATCTAAACTCTCTATTTGTAAAACATAGCACAGGGCCACTTAGCATGCTGAGAAGTAATTTTGCAAGTGGTTAAAAGTTTCTCATTGTTGAATGGCACCAGCCCAAAAAGAAAAAGAAAAGAAAAAAAAGTGGCTCACCCTCGTCCAAGATCAGTTACACATCGTATTAAGACTTTTTTCTTAAAAAAAGAGCACATACAGCACATACTGCTGTTATAATTTTCATATACAAAGAGATGAATGTGCATTTTCAACCACAGACACACACGCATCCCCTGCCCCTCACTGCTCCAGACCCCCTTTCCATGTCGCCTCTGCCTGCCTCCCATTGCTCCAGACCACCCCCATCCACACCTCCTCTGCCTCCCACCACTCCAGATCCCCCTCCACACCTCCTCTGCCTCCCACTGCACCAGATCCCCTCCACACCTTCCCTGCCTCCCACCGCTCCAGATCCCCCTCCATATCTCCCTTGCCTCCCACCGCTCCAGACCCGCTACACACCTCCCCTGCCTCTCACCGCTCCAGGTCCCCTGCCACACCTCCCCTGCCTCCCACTGCTCTAGACCTTCCCATATCTCCACACTCTTCCCCTGCCTCCTGTTGTTCCAGATCCACTTCCACACACAGGTTGTATTGGAGGAAAACTATAAGAATATTATTGTACAGAATAGTGTATCTCAAAATAACCAGGAAAGTTTGTTCCCACATGTACATTACATTCCTATCAAGTTTTTATAGCAAGAGACAACTTTAATCCCTTTTGCTCTCTAAAGAAAATTTAAAAGAATGAAAACATTTGAGTTCTTGTATCAATGGAGGATTGCGTACAAACAAAACCTAATGCTCCCTCTGCTGGCCCATACTGCAAATAGTTATTTAGATTCCCAGGCTAGCAAAATTCATATTCTCCCCAGAAAATAATTTTCTATAAGTGTGTTTTGCACTTTAATATATGGTACATTTACAGTGTGGATGAAAACTTTACATATGCTTAAAATATTAGAAAGCTTCCCAATTGCAGATGAGATCAATTATATTTAAAAACTAATGTTGCATATTTCATAAAACTGACTAATCAAATATAATTGGGAGCAGTGTAACAGATCGTAACTATAATTCATTAGAGAAAAAATAGAGCAACAAAAGTGGGTGAGGTAATACTTTTTATTGGAAGCTGTTCCAATAAAAGATATTACCTCACCCGCCTTCTTTCTCTATTCTGGGACATACGCAGCTACCACACTGCAAACAAAAATATAGAAAAAATACTTTCAAAATGTCTGTTTTCAATTTGACCAAGAAAATGTTGTTCTTCTTACATGTTTCATAACAGCAAAACATTTTAATATATTATTTACATTTCACATTTAAAAGACTCAGTCCTACAATCCTTGATGTTGATGGTACTACTGAGACGAGTAAGGGTTGCAGGATCTGGAATGTCTACACTTAAACCGCTAGGTCTTGTCTACATATCGAGCGCTGCAGCTGCACTGGCGTAGCACTTAGTGCAGATGCTACCTACGCCGACAGGAGAGCTTCTCCTATTGGCACAGGCACTCCATCTACCTGAGAGGGGGGACCTATTTTGACGGGAGATGGAGTACCTCTGTGAGCTATATATGACACTTTTTCATAATTTTCACATGGGGCTGAAAAGCAAGCCTGACCCAGTTTCACCAAGCAGTAGTGGCTCCTGTCCTGTCCCACAGGACTGGACCCGGATCCCTGCTCCAGGCAATGCGATCCCATTCACCATGATCCAACGCCACTCACTCAAATTTGGCCCGGTGCTCTTCCATCATGACCGAAAGGTGGACAGGACAGGCCTGAATGGTGGTTCAACCCCAAGTGCCAGGTTGCAATGACCACAGTGGGGAGCCAGACTCAGGCCTGCGGGACAGGAGCCGCTGCTGGGTGAGTGCAGGGTAGGCTCACTCTCCACCTCACCACCCCAATGCAAAATCTGACCCGACCCCTGTATTAAATTGTCCAATTTAAAAACAAAAGTATCCCTCTGACTTCGCAGCAGGCGTCATACTGCCCTTTCCAGATCCTGGTGTGTTTCTCAGGAATCTGATGAAAGGATTTGACGATTTCCAGCCAGGTTTTCTCAGACATCATCTGCAACCTCTGAAGGAGATGAAACAATCTGGCACACTAAACCAGAGCTCCTAAAATTGACTAGAAGTTTGAACTCCACCTCCAGGTTTGCATCTTGGGGATGAACTTGAGGCTTTTGCTTCTCCACCAGCCTCTTCAGCATACTAACTAAGGTATTGTCAATTGCTTGATTTTTTTTTAAGTGTACGGTTTGATTTTTGGTTGGTTTGATTTGCAGAACTATTGCGGAATTTAATTTACCAAAGCCTAAGCTGTGAGCTACCTAGTGCACCCACACAGGGGAGTAAGACAACATACCCTGTCCTCTGCACTGGCTGCCCGCATTGCCAATCCATGGGCAGAAGGAAAGCAGCTGACTTCTACTCTCTCTTCTGTGCAGGTTGGTGGGAGTGGATGGAATCTAGACTCTATATTGACTCTCTTTCCCCAATGCTCTGATCAGCAAGCTGAGCTGGCATAAAGGGAAATTAAGCTATGCCAGGAAAAAGCCTTACAACACAGTTCACATCCTTCATGGAATAAGGAGGTAGCAGGGACTGAACTTCAAATCTAGCTCAGGATTAGTCCCATCTCTGCTCCTGAGGCAGTGCAGCTCTGTGCTGCCCCAGCTTGGTCTGGATTCTAAACTGCCAATACTGCCCCAAGTGTCTGTATCAAGAGGCTGGTGATTTTCTAAGCCTCTAAGCAGGGGGTTGATTCTGGCTTTGGGTGTTGGTTTGTTTGTGGGGTTTCTACAATTTTTTTTTAATTGGAAGTCAACATTTCTCTATAAAAGAGAAGAGAACAGATGCACCAATACAGACACATAATACTCATGGGGTGACCTTCACCCCTTGCAGATGAGCCAGAACAAAATAAGGCTTAAGTGAGACTTGAGTGGTGCATGAGCTTTGTGCTGGCTCTCTGCACAGGGGTGAAGTTCACCAACAACAGACTAGCCAATGAATCAATAAAATGTTGGAAATAACTTCTTAAAATTAGACTATGAATTATAACTTCTGCTTCTATTATATACACCTCTCATTATATACATGCCATTGAGCACATACCCAAAATATTTAGTCCACATTAGCTTTCCATCTTTTAATGAATGAGGGTGACTAGCAGGGAACAATAATAAATAATGAGGAAAAAATGGACATTTGGAATTTTCCCCTTTGAATAGTTCCTCTCGCTCCCTGAGACTGATGTGACCACATCTGGCGTATTGTGCACACGACATTGCCCGAAAGGAGAGACAAACATGAAGGATATCAAAGAATAAGTACTGTATACTGATTAGAAGATGAGGGACTTGGTTTCTGAGTAAAGGTTAAAAAAGCTCTATTTGTTATTGCATGACTAGGAGATGACATGGGGGCTATGGTGGAATATGAAGGCAGTTCCAAATATTTAACAGGACATTAGTTTGTGTTACACATAGGGATATAGCTAAGAATACAGGACAAAATTAAGAAGGCTGAATATCAGGAAGTTTTCTTAGTGTGAAATGTATTGTGATGTGGAATAGTCTCCCACAGTAATTGGCAAAAACCTCCATCTCTTGGTACTTTTCAAGGAAGGCAGGAAGAAATGCACTGTAGGATCTAATTCTGCACTGGAAGAGAGATGGGCTGGAGACTTCGCAGGTATTTTCCACCTCCAACTTCTCTGCTTTTGTACTTAGTGGCTCCAATCTAGTTTTCTTTTTCCACCTCAGCAGTTTTTAACTCACAAGGAAGTTTCCCATATTTTTGCAAATGCTCAATCAGCTTCTGTATTAGCTCGTCAGATGCTACCTCCCTCACACAGAGATACCAGTTCTTAATTTGCATTCTGTGCAGCAATGTTCTCATTATTAATAAAATAAACCACCTTCTGAATGACATAAGCTGCAAAATATTGCATGAGTCTGTCATCTCCAATTGCTCTTGCAAAATTGTAATTAATCAGATCATATTTATTTGTCTTCCATTTTGTATGTGGAGTTAGGACCCGAGCCAAAGATCATTGAAGTCCATTTTCTATGGGCTTCAATGGGTTTTGGAATAAGCCCTTAGACTCTGTCTATACTACAGTTAAAAACCCCTGGCTGGCCTGTGTCAGATGGCTCAGGTTCACCCAGGGCTTTGGAGCTGTGCTCTGTCTCCGCTCCAGCTCCAGGCAAAAACCTGCAGCTCCACTGCTCCGGAGCTGCTCCGCGCTCCAGCTCTGGGCTCTGCTCCAAAGCCCTGGGCTTATGGGCTCAGGCTAAGGGGCTGTTTAATTGTAGCATGGACATTCGGGTTTGGGTTGGGCCCTGGGCTCTAGGACCTTGCAAGGAGGGAGCTGGCACAGACCAGCTGCAATGTAGACGTACGCTCAGAGTTTCAAAAACAGGAGCCTAACATTTAGGTCCTAAGTAAAGGATTTAATGCTCTGAAGTGCTGAGCTCCCTGAACCTGGGTTTTGGGTCATGCCCTCAGTGCTTGGGAAAGGTGACTGCCACAGCCAGGCTGGGTCCATAAAACAGACACAGCCTGGCTGTGCCAGTGTAAGCATCTCCCACGGTGTGCCTGAGCCCTGCTTGGGGAGAACATTGGCAGGGGAAAGAGGGTGGTGCTGTTTCTATTCCTATTTAGTGGATCACTGCAAGGGAAGCACACAAACCTCTTGTCCCCAAGTTGGATTGTCTGGTCAAGTGGGACGCTATTCCAAAGGTATATACTTGCTCTGTAGGCTGAACTGGGGGTTACCGATGTATTCCTTTATCATAGAATGATAAGGGTTGGAAGAGACCTCAGGAGGTCATCTAGTCCAACCCCCTGCTCAAAGTGGGACCAACACCAAGTAAATCATCCCAGCCAGGGCTTTGTCAAGCTGGGCCTTAAAAACCTCTACGGATGGATATTCCACCACCTCCCAAGGTAACACATTCCAGTACTTTACCACCCTCCTAGTGAAATAATTTTTCCTAATATCCAACCTAGACCTCCCCCACTGCAACTTGAGACCATTGCTCCTTGTTAAATCATCTGCCACCACGGAGAACAGCTGAGATCCATCCTCTTTGGAATCCCCCTTCAGTAGTAGTTAAAGGCTGCTATCAAATCCATCCTCACTCTTCTCTTCTGAAGACTAAATAAGCCCAGTTCTCTCAGCCTCTCCTCATATACCATGTGCCCCAGCTACCTAATCACTTTCATTGCCCTCCATTGGACTATCTCCGATTTGTCCACATCCTTTCTGTAGTGTGAGTCCCAAAACTGGACGCAATACTCTACATGTGGCCTCACCAGTGCCGAATAGAGGGGAATAATCACTTCCCTCGATCTGCTGGCAGTGCTCCTACTAATGCAGTCCAATATGCTGTTAGCCTTCTTGGCAACAAGGGCACACTGTTGACTCATATCCAGCTTCTCATCTATTGTAATCTCCACATCCTTTTTTGCAGAACTGCCACTTAGCCAGCCTGTAGCGGTACATGGGATTCTTCCATCCTAAATGCAGGACTCTGCACTTGTCTTTGTTGAACCTCATCAGATTTCTTTTGGCCCAATCCTCCAATTTGTCTAGGTTACTCTGGACCCTATCCCTACCCTCCAGCATATCTACCTCTCCCCACAGCTTAATGTCATCTACGAACTTGCTGAGGGTGCAATCCATCCCATCAGGACCTCTTTAGGATCTCCTGACATACCATCAGAAAACGGATGGGTTCTGTTAAATCTTGGCTACTGAGAAGTTCTGTCAAATGTGGAAAAAGCTCCCTCTGCTATCATTATCCGATTATTTAATTGCTGGGATGTCTGACAGCATATTTAGGACATTGTGACTGTACTTTGTGTATTAGTAAAAGCTACATAAAATAAACGCACTGTGAATTATGCCCTATATTAAAGGTCAGTAGGCTTGAAGTTTGATGGACAGAGTTCATAATTTCAAAGGTAAGTTCTCTGCAGTTGAAAAAGCCCCTGCCACTAGAATTGGAGTGCTGGAGCAACGGGTATGTTTTTATGATTGCAAGTAAAATATCCAGCAGTGTGCACCAGCTCATAAGCATCATTACTTCTCTCACCGAACTGCAACAAGGCATAGAGAAACCTACAAAACCCTTATGTGCAGGGACTGAGTGTTTCCAAGTAGTTTTCCACAGATCTTTGCAACAAGGGCTCTCTTTAAAATTTGACAGACTAATTTGGTTCGATTTTGGTGCTGATTACACAGAATACTTGCTATGTTTTAGGAAGACATTTTAATGTTAAAAAAATGGTTTCCTTGTGAACACAAGTTTGAAAAGCTAATTCACCTTTCTGTAAAGATGTGAGACATTTAGCTGGAAAGAAAAGTTGGTTTTCTGTTAGGCCTTCTGACCACTGGAGTACAATGGAAATCATCTCTCAGGATGATTGCTTCAGTGTTTTACTAATTAGCATCAGCCGAAATGCCCTGCTTGATCTATGCTTGGTAATCAGCTTTTACCTGTTTTCATTAAAGAGAAGAGACAGAAATCATAAAATACTGTTGACACATTCTGTAACAGGCAGCTTTTCTGACTGATTCAATCCTCTCTTTTTGTCTGCTCACTCCAACCTGTAGAAAGCTAATGAAAGAAACTGATAGAGCCAATGTGCAAAGAAAGAACATGGGAATTGACAAAAGTGATCGATAAGTGGTCCATCTACTCTGGTAGCTTTATCTGACCGTGGCAAGTACCAAATACACCAGAGGAAGATCCAAGACCTTTATAATGGACCATTATGAAATTCCATGACAGGGGGGTATACAAACCTGTGGTTCCCGGAAATTTGAATATTTCCAGATCTGATTCTTAGACTGCAAAACAATCCTCTCTGCCTTCATTATTGGAATTCACAAGTATTCATCACAAAATAGACTAGATTTGAGTCTATTTTAATCTGTAGCAGTTTAGATGTTTTAAACTGGTTTAAGGGTGTTTTCATTTGTATCTGCTACTAAAAAGAAAGAGACACTTAATAGAGGGGATATTTGTTTTATATACATGGAGTGACTGATAGAACTAAAAGCACAGCGGCAACAGGAGGGGTAGCTCAGTGGTTTGAATATTGGCCTCCTCAACCCAGGGTTATGAGCTCAATCCTTGAGGGGACCAGTTAGGGATCTGGGGCAAAAAAATCTGTCTGGGGATGGGTCCTGTTTTGAGCAGGGGGTTGGACTAGATGACCTTCTGAGGTCCCTTCCAACCCTGATATTCTATATTCATGTACCTGGGTTCCTAAGAAGCTCAAAAAATTAAACAAAGCATGGATATGTTTGTCTGCATGTGTTATTTAGCCTGGGAAGTCATCCCGGCGGGTGTTTTGCTCATAAAGCATGTTATACCAAGGCAATTATTCTATTAAAGCTATTTATGTGACCCACCCTGTCTGTGTGATCTATTGCTTCATGATAGATTTTGACTCAGCCACATTTCCTTTGAGGAAATCTTTATGAGATCACAGCATGGGTAGAGATTTTGGAGATTGCTTTTGCTGGGTTTGAGGAATTCTGGGGGAGGATTTAATAAATCTGTTATCTAATTTTATTTTAATTTTTTCATTTGTACTTTTATGAGAGAGGCAGCCTTTGCATTTATGCAATCTATACTGGCTTGACTCTGAAATGAAACTGAGCCCAGTTAAGCTCTTATACTCATTTTCTGACTCTCGAACACCCAACGTGCAGCTTGCACCACTATTTCTATTCACTGCGGAATTTAACTGCCAGAGTTCTGACCACCTGGAAAGATCAAGAGACAATTTCACTTACACTAACGTAAAGCCTGTGTTACTCCATTAAAGTCAATGGGACACTCGCCAGCTATCAAATATGTAAGCCAGGTTCTGTGCTTTTGAAAATCTGGTCCAAAATGTATGAAAATAGGCAGACACTTCTTTAAAAATTTCCCTTTCTCTGCTGACTTCTTACTGCATGTAGTTGATTCTCTCTCCCCCCAACTTCTCCCATCCCACCAATCCCTGAAGAAAATCCTAAAATTGATGCACACATTCAGATACAGAAACACCATGAAAAATTATACCCTTGGAACATGTTATAAGAGCCCATTTTTCTGTTTTTCCATTCATTTGGTTTTCTTCCACCCACCCCACATCACAAATGGACATAGTCATTTGTGCTAACCGCAAAAGATCCAGAAAACACTTGTCAAGGAGGAGACATCAGTAACCCTGCACCTCTTTGAACCTGTCATGATGAAGAAATAAAAGGGGTGGATATAGAACTCCAGTTACATTCTGAATCTGTTACCTTTAGAACAGCGGGCGTACACTGCCTACTCTGTTTGGAATCAGACACACGGTAATTTCACTCACTGCTCTAAATTGGCTCTGGGTGTACCTTCATCTAGGTCACTAACTCCCCTTCAGATGTCATTTGCCCCTAGGGTGACCAGACAGCAAGTGTGAAAAATCGGGACAGGGGGTAGGGGCTGATAGGAGCCTATATAAGGAAAAAGACCCAAATATTGGGACTGTCCCTATAAAATCAGGACATCTGGTCACCCTATTTGCCTCCACTGTTTAACACATTACTAAGTCAATTCTGGTTCCTAAAGAAAGATGACCAAGATAAATCTTTATTCCTAGTAAAAGATGAATATGATGGAATACACTTTACAGATACTCAGCATTTCTAGTCCCAGATTAAATTCTTTGTTCTTACCAGATAGGATACAATGGGAGATGGTGAAATGAGGATAGCCGGTCAGGGATCACCTCAGTATGCGTCCTCCTCAGCTTCAGGTAATGGTGATAATTTCTGTGAGGTAGGAAGAAGGAAAGGTCTTATGGATTGGGACTCAGGCAATTTGAGTCTTGTTCCTAGCTCTGCTACAGACTTTTCTTGGAGACTTTGGGCAAATCCCTTAATCTCTCCAGGGCAGATTTATAAAAGTATTTCAGTGCCTAAATACGCATATAGAGCTAGATCCACCAATGGATTTAAGTGCCTAAAAGCCACTTTAGCTATCCAAATCCAAAATCAACAGTCTTGAAATCCCTGCCCAGCTGCCACCTCCCCTTAAGCACCTAAAGTCCCTAGCACCTACATTTCTGCTTAGCTGCTCAGTGCCCAAGCTCTGGCGGGAATCACAAACCTGGTGTTCATCTGCCTAATTCATCTGCGGCACTCAATTCAACGGGCATGCTGAGAAGCTGCCCTAGAGCACATTTACTGTTTAGGGCACATACAAAACACAGCTGAAGGAGGAGAAGGTGGTGCTACCCCCATTATATCTGATAGCCCAGTGGTGAGAACATTTACCCAGGATGCAGGAAGTCCAAGGTCAAATCCCCACTTTGTCTGAGGTGGAACAGGGACTTGACCATCATGGCGTATGTCCTGACCACTGGGCTACGGTATATCATGGGGAGGCCCTTTCTCACTCTCTCCTGTTAAAGCTGTCCCACTTTGTTGTATAAATTACTTAAATATTCATCGGAGTAGGGACCTTACTTGGGAAGGTGGGAGACCCAAGTTAAGTGCCCTAACTTCCAGGCTATAGAGACTCTCTCACTCACTGTCTGGCCCACTGAAGATGTAAGTGTTGTGTGCAAAGTGGAATATCATCAAGAGACCTACCCCCGGATATCCTATAGCCCAGCGGTTAGGGAGCCTGAAATCCTAACCCACAGCTGTAGAATCACAGGAGCAGGGTGCTAAAGTTAGGCATTGCAATGCTCTAGCTTCATCCCCTCTGTGGATCTAGCCCTAGTGGGTTTCACAAAACTCCTAAGTGGATTAGGTGCCTTGTTGAAAGTCAATGGGAGGTATGCACCAAACTCACTTATGCACACTTATTAAGGTCGCTCTCCACCTCGCAGCATCTTTAGGTGCCTAAATACCTTTATAAATATGGCTCTCTGTGCCTCAGTTTCATGATGAGAATAATGATACCCCTATCTTACAGGGGTTTTGGGAGGGCACATGCATTGGGTGTGGAATGCTGAGATATTATAGGGTTTTCTATGGTGTGCCATAGTTAGGCTAAAACTGTTTTCTAAGGTGTGGGTGAACAATCTTTTACTTCTCTCGGGGGTTTCTTTAAAAGTTCTTTTAGGGTGAAATACTGGCTCTAATGAAATCAATAGCAAAACTGATATTGACTTCAGTGGGGCTAGGATTTCCTCCATGGGGTTCTGGAACAGTTTCCCTGACACTTACTCTTCCTCCTGTATTAATCTTACCAATTCTGAATGTTAGCTGTGTTATTCTGAGAGAAAACATTCAGGTTTCTGGCTTCCACACACTCATACTTACTGGCTCTTCAATTATAGAAGATAACAAGGTCTAAATTTGCTTTTGTTTCAGTGTGCCCATCTCTGGCTCTGACTCTTTCACACACTCCTGATAAATGCAATATTGCTCCAATTCTTTCTCCTACAAGCTACTCAGCAAAGGAAAACCAGGACTGATGGCAAATATGAATGTTAACCATTAATAAGCAATTCCCTTGGGTCATCAGAATACTTTTCTAGGTCTCGGACAATGGAGCCGATACTCACACTTGTACTCAGTGTTCCTTTGTACATTCATGTGAAACAAATTATAACCGAAGATACAGAACGTGAACAAGGAAGAGATTGTCTCCTTGCCTCTCCTGCTCAAAAAAAGCAGCCAATGAGCATTCATCTCTTATCTTTGTGCAAGAGGATAGCATAAAACATTCAGCAAATAATTTAGGCTTAGCAAGTTTAACTCATTCAGCTAATTTCATGAGAAGTTGGAACAAAACTAGTTGAAAAATAAACAGAGAGGATACAAAGGGGACAAATCTTGCAGTCCGTATTCAGCAATTTCCACTGAACTCCGTTTTCCCCTCAGTAAAGAAAGCAGGATTTAGTCAGGGGTCTGTGATAGGGATAGCGTCATACCTGTTAATCCAGGTTTCCAGTGAGCTCTTCACTGACAGTTTATCAATATCTAGGAAACAACAGAAACAAGCTTTCAAAGGCCCATTCACCTAAAGTCATCTGTGGCACAGCAATATTTTATATTCAAACATAGCTAATTTGTTTATTGTGCATGAGTTTGTTGAGAATTATGAGACACTCCTGGTTTTGGATATCACTCAGGTAGAAATCCCCATGTGCTCATATGTTTTGTATTGGAGCAATACACACTGAGATGGCATTTTTGTCTCCAGATTAGCTCACATAATAAGACTGCCTCCTTTACACCGACTTGAAAGTATATGAATTTGGATTGGCTTGAAAGCCAGGGTGGCCTTCACTGGTTTTCATAAGTAGCAGGATGAGAAGAAAGTCCAGTACTGTTGCCTGAGCATAGAATCGTGGTGAAGCGTACAGAATGATTTCACTGATTTTTGTCTTTGCCTTGTTTTCAGTCGGTAAGTCTATAACAAAGTCAACTTGTCTAGATGAACTTAAAGTGACCCAACTTAATTGAGATCTATGGATAAAAGATGTTATATAAGAGCTAGTTATTATTAATTATTATTACTGAGATTATATTGAAATGCAAATTCTATAGAAGTTTATTGTTTTAAATTGCTACAATAAAATAGATTTTAAAATATTATCTATATATAATAGTGGAGGAGTATTACACCAGTAAAAATCAGTTAAGAGTTTATCAATATTTTCAGCAATAAAGAGTTAGTTCTAGAGGTATAGTCTCCAAGAAGATTTTAACTAGAAATGTGATGACTGGAAAGGATTGTGTCATTCTAGTCTTTACTTTCTCATTTAGCAGCTCTAATTTAATCAAAATAGAACTAAAGAGAACCTCACAGATTTGCTGATAGGGAAATTTGTTGTTATTCAGTATTGATCAGTTTAAATTATAATGGAATATTTTGAAATAAAAGATTTTGGAGAACATCTGTAATGTTTGGTGAGGCTAGTGCTGGATAGACCTAGCTTGGTCCTGTGTGGGTTAATTAGGGATGGGATAAAGTTTGAAAATTAAAAAACAAACAAACAAATGTATATGGAAATTTTAGGGGATGTTTGAGGAAAACATTTTTGCACTTTCTTGACAAACAAGTGTCTTTCGCTTGGCCTGAATAGAATACAGCTTCATGAATGGTAGTGTTGTATCTTACTTTTTCATTTGCTAGGGGAAAAGTTGGCTATTAACAATTTCCTTTCCTAACAATCCTCTCTTCACCTACTGTTCGCCGTTGAAAGGAGGAAGAAATTGTCTGTGCAAATGTTAACATTATTGAGCATGGTATAAGCAAGGTTCTGAAATTCACATCTTAGATGAATGAAATGGGGGAGAATGACATCACCCCTTTGCTGTTGCTGCTGTTTGGTTGGAAAGATTTCTGGAAGGCTGGGTTAACAGGGCAGCTGTATTTGTGATTACAAATCAAAGGTTGTGTGTTCACAAAGAGATATCAGCTAACTTACCTGTCTTGCAATGTCTAGTTTGGGCCCCTGCAGGGTCCTTTGTGGGACTAGACTCTGGGTGGGTGGACACAGGATTCTGAACTGGCGGATCACATTGCAGAGCCTGGGATCCAAATATGCAGTTGGGGGATTTTGCTATGTGTTTCTCATTGAAACATTTGGAATCTCATGCAAATTGTCCCAGCTGCAGCCTGCAACAAGCAGTTCCCTCATGACTCTCAACTTGGCCTTCTGGTCACTGCAGAAAGTAGTTCACTCTGCTTCTTACCGATATCATTTAGGTGGGGAGGGAACAACTAGACTATACCTAAAATCTTAGTAAGTGGCCACTGATCATGCTAAGAAATAAGTTCTCAGGTGGTTAAAAGTTTCTAATTTTAGAAATCAGACGGGTCCTAAAAAAAATCCCAAAAAACGAAGTCATTTGTCTTCACAGAAGGTGAGTGACATTCTCAGATAATCCTTTTATTTTCTTCTCTTTTTTAAAAAGAGTAGGGAACTTACTTCTGTTACAATTCCACACTAAGAGCTGAATGTGCATTTTCAACCCGGCTGACAAGTGAGAAAATTCTCAGAGCTCAGCTTTTGTAGAGGCACAGCCAAGTCCAGAGTAATAGTTAGTGAGGAACTCCTCAGGAATTTTATTCGCACTTATTTACTATTTGGTTATCCCTTGTCACTTCACTGTAATAGCCCAGCATAACATGTCCATGACATTTCTGAACAAAGTCTTTTCTATTGCTAGTTGCTGCTGATGTTAAATGTGAGAAAAAACTTGGGAAGTGCTATGACTATCGGCAAAAAAGATGCTGGTCTGAGATGGTTTCTGGGTTGTGCGGACGTGATAAAAATAGAAAATGCTGCATGCCTTGCTCTAATTCGTGTAAGTACAAGCTATTTTATAGGCTATTGATTTATAGTACATCGAGACTGCATAAGAATAGTCTTAGAAAGACAGGGCGGATGAAGTAATATTTCATTGGACGAACTTCTGTTGCTGAGAGAGACAAGATTTCAAGCTACACAGAGCTCTTCTCCAGTTCTGAGAAAGGTACTTAGTGTCAAGGCTAACTACAAGATTGAAGAGAGAGTTTACCATAAGTAGTTAGCATATATTCTAAGGAATCATTCAGGCTCTCAGCTGACTTGTGACAAACCCTAGGTTCCCCTATCCCTTATCTGAAGTTTTCTTCTGAGGTACATCCCCTTCTCTTCCCTCAGATTCCATAGGACAGAGAGAGGGATGGGCTGGTTGCCTCTTTCCACCGTTTTGTGCTTTCATGGAAGTGTAGAGGAGACTCCTTCCCTCCACCCATATCCATGGGAAGGATCATCTGCCTAGGTGGATTTCCATCCCTAAATTAGTAGGAGGACCAGAGAAACACCTCTTCCTGGTTCTTCTGCAATGGCTCTTTAAGTTCTCTGGAGCTGAAACCCCTCTGAGAAAATTAAGCTCAGGGGAAACCCCATCCAGGCTATGGAAAACCAGCATAAGTGGATTTGAACCATGCCTAGTAGGAGTTCTCTAGCCCAGCAGGTCACCTGGTCACCAGCTGGGGTCAAGCTGAAATCTTCCCCTCCTAAAAATATTGCAGATTTAGCCATGTAATGGTGGTGAGGGTGGGGAATGGTGTGCCTTCCTCTGGAGGCATATGGATGGGACCTCTGTTTCATCTGTCCCACTACTGTATGGTACTGAGACCACGCCTAGATCTCCATATACAGCTGTGAGCAACCAATACCAGTGAGGTGCCAGCAAACTGAAGTGGTAATAAAATGATGAAGAGGATCAAAAGATTGGCTTTTGAGGAAAGATTAAAGAATATACATAACTTGGCTAGATAATAACTATGGGAGTCAGGATAACCATTTATAAGGTGTTTGACATTTGCAATCCCTGAGAAAGGGGAGGAATGGTTTAGAGCTATGCAAGAGGATATAAAGGACAAGTACTGTACCATTGGTCTGGACACAGTCCTGGAGAAAATCTTTCATCGACAGAGTCTGTGCCAGTGATTAATGCCAGTGTCACTATGATCGTGGTTACTCAAATAAATGATGGATCAATCAATTTCTAATGAGATTTTAAAGAACTCTGTTATTTCTTAGGTAAAATGAATGAGCACCTGTGGATTCTCTTCTACGATCGAGCTTGTTTAAACCACAGAGGGATATGTCAGTATAGCAGCAATTATTGTTCTGGCACATACTCTAGCTATAGATGTGGGGGACCTAAAACACGCCACTGCTGTTTGCTGCGTAAGTGCAATGACTGAGGTTAATCAAATGATATTTGAAAAGGATTTTTCATAACTTCACAAAAAAAGAACAAAATATTAATTCTATTTTATTAGGAAAAGTAATTCGTCTGATCTTATTTATTAATGGTTTGAAATACACCTCTACCCTGATACAACGTTGTCCTCGAGAGCTAAAAAATCTTACCGCGTTATAGGTGAAACCGCGTTATATCCAACTTGCTTTGATCTGCTGGAGCACGCAGCCCTGCCCCCCGCCCCCGGAGCGGTGCTTTACCACATTATATCCAAATTCATGTTATATCAGGTCGCGTTATATCAGGGTAGAGGTGTATTTTGTGGTCTGTGTATTTGGACTTCGAAAACGAGCAGCGTTTACCCTTTGCAACATATGAATTCCTAGCACTAAATCGTACCTTGAGAGTACAAACGGCAAAAATTTTTCCTTCAAAACTTTTTTTGGGGAAAAAAATTGCTTTTCATTAAACACTTGATGATTTCATAGCCCCTAGCCCCTTTTCATAAAGTGTCCAGTTTTTCATCAAAATGAAAATTATATATCAACATTCTAGGTTTCTTGGCTTTTTCCCCATTTTCTTCCCTTTTTTTCCTTGTTGCCACTAAGTACAGAATACATACCAACACTATTTCTTTCCATTGTATTTAATTTCATTCTAACCCCCTCCAACTTTATGAGGACAAGGATTTGTGTTTGAGTCCCCTGTATCTAAACCTCCTCTTGTGGTTTTGTTACCAAGATTGGAAAGGCAATTGCTTTTCAGAAGCAAGTTTGATACTATGAAAGGAAAAAGAGGGGGAATGAAAGGAAGAGGGTTGACAGTACATCACCAGGTCTGAACGTCCCATAATCAAATTATATGTAACCTATTTTTTTATTTTTATTTTTCAGCTAGACCATCTGGGAAATAATGACTCCCTAAAGACATACACCTGGCAGAGGAAGAGCCAAGAATATAAACTTAGCTCTCAGCCTCTGGATACCACCAATAGGTCACATTCCCTCCCTTCCCCAAAATAACTACAGTTTGCCTTATTCATGCTTCAGCATTCTCCATTTCTTGAATTTCCTGTAATTTGGTTTAACCACATTAATAGAAGGTTTCCTATTTTTACATTAAGCCATGCTCCAGACTGTAACCCTGTGACTTTTCCAGGTGTTAACTCTGAAGATGTACCATATCTAGGATGCATAATGAAATAGACTTATGTAACTGAGCAAGAAGTGTCCCATTTACTGGTGAGACAAGGAAGAACCTTTCATGGAACACTCTAATAAGGTTCTATTTGCCCAAAACTTTTCCAAAATAAGGTTGATTACTCAGTGGTCACCTTCTGAAGTACAGAATTGTCCAACTAGCTGATTTCCTTCCCAAACCTAAGGTGTGTGTGTCTCCGCAGGCCAGCCCAATCTGTAGCTTTACAGATTGCTTGGGACTCTCTTCCCACCTTCCACCCAATTATCTTTCTGAAATCAGGAATTTAGCTACAGACTGCTGAGGAATGCAGAAATAGATATCACAATTTGTCCTTGAATTCTCCCCTTTTTTATTTTTAAACCCACTGTTCAGTTGTTAAAAATACCCCAGACAAGTTAATTGCATTGCATTCTCCTAAACCACATAATTACTTTTGCCGAAGGGTTTGGCATTTCCACAATATTTATTATCTGCCCTGCCGGGATGCCCCCAAGAGAAGGCTCTGTTCCGGTTGGTATTTGGCTTTACAGATTAAGTTCTGAACCAAGATAACAGGTTCCTATTAAATTTCCCTGATGAGGTCTGATTGGCTAGGAACTAAGACACAACCTCTTTTGGAATGCATAAATAGAAAGCAAAATATTTTAGACCCTTCACTTGAAACCACAACTCTGGTGACACAGACAAAGATGCTCATAGTCAGAACAATCATTGTTGCTACCTTGATTTCATCTGGTAAGTCAAAATAATATTGTAATGTTGCTTATTTTAAACTAGCATTTTTTGCTGGAAAAACACTCTTAAGGAAGGGCAAATCTGGGCTTAACTGCCACTTGTGCATTTGAAAATCACCATCTTAATTTTGTGTAAATACTTTAACAGCAAAATCCATAACAGTTACTGATAAAGATTACAGTAAAATATTAATAGTATTAATCTATGGCCATTGCATAAGAGATACTATAGACAGGTAACAGTATATTAACTCCATCAGCAATTTGGGGTTTCTCTCAAAAACCTGTAAATGGTTTTATATTATGACAAAGATCAAAAGGTATAGACCATTTCAGACTGTTTCTCTGTCTGTGATCCTGTAATAAAAGGACCAGAACAATGGAGGAGGAAACGTTCTCTGTTTTTAAGTAAATTGCGGTCATGCAATGTAAGTTTCTTGGATGTGATTACATTCAGGTATTTTTCGGTTACTACCGTATAATAGGTCTTTCCTCCAAGTGATCAAGTCCTATTCGAGGAAACAGGTTTGAGAGAAATACACACTTTTTACCCCAACATTTAATCTATATTCATTGTGAAGGCCTTTATGGAACCACTAATAGCTCAAACATATTTCTCACATCCTTTCTTCACTCGTAATTTGGTATGTGTATCCACTTCTGTATAACCATTGGATATAATTATTTATGAGGTTACCACCACAACACCCATTTAAAATCTTAAGCCATAAGCAGTCATCTATACAATAAATACACATTCATAAGCATTTGATCAGAATACTCATGAAAGGATCAGTCTCGGGATAACCCTTGCATCCTGGCTTGATTCAGCGTGATTGGATAGGATCTGAAAAATACCCTAGTTCTTTTATACAGTGTGGCAAACAAGTGATGTCATGCTGATTCTCACTATCCTAGCTAATAACCAGGTTTTCGCCTGATTGGAGTCACTGCTGGTTCATTAGGCACAATCCTCCTTTATTGTTAGAACCATCTGGGATAACTGAGGACTTTTCGAAGGTCTTTTCCTCCTATGTTATCAGTTACTTTTTAGGTCCATTTTTTTCCAAGTAAGCCACATTTCAAGCCCCGTATTTCCAATCAAGCAGACCATTTTTCAAAGCCTTCCCACAACTGCTAACTGCAAGGCATATATTTTCTTTAACCAAGCTAATTTACCCCCTTATATACCTATATTATCCAACAACAGCTATATTTACAGCATCTCTCTATATAATCACTGTATCAGGAAATAAAAAATGCTTTTGGAAGTTAAACTGGATTCTTTGAATAATTGTAGAGGATTTAAAAATACTATTAAAGTGTGAAACCATAAAACCATACTCTCCTGTGTGTAGATAAAGACACATTCTTTTCCATACATCAGCTATGTGATTACTAGGTGAACTCATTATGGACATGGCATACATGGTTAATGTCTTGTGGTGAGTATCAGATATTATAACCTTTCCCCTCTACTGTAAATAGTAATAGCATGACTGAAGAGGCATCATCCTAGAATATTTCTATAGGTTTGTTTCTATATTAAATTGTCAAGGGATGGATTCTGCTACCTATAGTCACATTGAAAAATATATTATTCTACAAAGAGTCCATAAAAATAAATGGAACATATCTAGAATAAAGTATTGTTTTGAGCTGGGTGGAACCCTGTTACACATAGAACAGCTACCTATGACAAAAGAAGTGTGGGAAACTGCCAGGGAACTTTTGGCTGAGTATTGTTTTGGGCTGGTGTGGGGTACGGAGCAAAACTGGGAATATGAGAGACAGAGAGCGTGCCTAGAGGCATATCAGAAAGTGCAGTGGTTGACTTTTGAAAAAAAATTGGAGAAAGGTGTTTTGGATCAGGGGAGCTGGCTAAAAAGGATGCTCCTGCTGTTTTCTGCTATTCGATTCCTTCTGTGTTCAGAGACACAGGACTTTATACATTATTTGTAAAGAAACAAAACTGCATCAGAGAAAATACCAGATCCAACCCATCTTTACTTCCAGCTGGGACATCCCCCAGGGCCCTGAAACTTGGACTAGCCACTTGGGTCAAAGAGGGTAACACTGATGCTAGGAGTGGGATCTAGCTTCCAAGGAGAGAGATTGTGAACTGATATTCTTATTGAATCAAGACGGAACAAATAATGGCGGCACCAGCAGAATTGTATTGACCTTCTTTGGTGTGGTCAGTAGGTGCCTTTCCCAACATGCACAAACACTATATATAGATTCCAAACTCAGCTCCTTGCTGGGGTCTGCCTTTCTCAAAAACAAACAAGAACAACAAAAAAGAGAGAACAGTAAGGATCAGCTCAGACCTTCTTCCTCTGATTCCTCCCTCAGGCCTGTTTCCTCTGATTCCTCCCTCAGAGCTACACCCACATCTCTTCTCTCTAGGTGGGATAACATGTCATTACCCTAAGGGAGTCAGAAAACCAACTTATCCCTTTCCCAGCAGGGTAACAGGATGGTATGTTTCATTCCAGTGAGCACCTTTTAAAAGAATCTTCAAGGACAAAGCCATATTGCCAGTACCGTGGTCACAGTTTCTTAGCGACCAGTCTCCAGCCTTGGATCTGCCCTGCACTTACTTCAGTGGGAGCTGCACATGTATTTAAAGCAGTGGTTATCAACCTATTTACCATTGTGGGCCACACCCAATACTACCTGTAAGGCCCTGAGGATGTCACATGGCCACAGTTGTGTGCTGATTGGGCGACAATCAGCTCATGGGTCGCAGGTTGAGAATCACTGATTTAAAGGCAGAATTTATTTCTCATACAGGAAAGAGACTCCATAATGATATTTATTTCTTCACATTATTAGTTTTTATTCTACATTTCTCCCATTCTGTTCTTTTGTCTGAACCATGAATGAGCACTAGAGCTGGAAAAAAACTTTGGCCGCAACTCTTTTTTTTTTTTTTTTGCAGAACAATGTAGATTTGGGTTGACTGAAACATTTCATGAACATATGTTAAATTAACTGAATTGTTTTGGTCAAAAAAATCTGAAAAAAATCAAAGTGTTCCAACCCAAATCCTTTCTTGACAGAGACCCATGCTCCCTATAACTAATCTTGTGAATATGGGTGTTTAAAAAACTCCTTCCCCACACACTCTGTACAAACAACATGGAAGTACAAAGCAGGGGCTCCATTGCAAAGCTTTTCAGCGCTCCCTTTCCCACCACTTTGTTTGTTTGTATGCTGTCTGTTAAATTGCAAGTTCACCCGGATAGGGACCTTGTCTTACCTAACTGTAAAATACTTAGCATGCTGCTGCAAGACAAATAGTAGGCTAGATGCTTCACCCTTTGCACTGCTCTGGGGGCACAAAATGACACAGAAACCTGGTTTAATCAGCCAGTTCGGAAAAGCCCTTGGACAGGAATACCTGGGGGAAACCGCCACGTCCACGCCACCCCTTCCTGCCCACCACTCCTCCAAGAATTAAAAAGTCTTCTGGGGGAGCTGAAGCTCGTGTTCCTCATGATGGAAGAAAGGTGGCAGAAAGTCAGTTTCACTCCCCCCCTCCTCAGCTACACGGAGCAGAGCTCAGGCCCAAAAAGTTATCAGAAGGAGGTAAAAAACTCAAAAAGGAACAGTTTTAAGTCAATATTGTGATAGATAGATAGACAGACAGACCTGGCCTTCCACTTAGCAGTTCTCAAAATACATCCAAGTAATTTACGCTTCATTTTCACCTGGCATAGAACCTGATCTAGAGTGCGCTGAAGTCCATGAAGGGATTTCAGGGGGCTTTTTATGAGGGCTGTGTCAAAACAGAGGCTTGGTGGGTCAATTCTGTCCTATCAATGATATGACTCTTACAGAATGCAAATCTCCAGCTCTGCAGGTTCACTTTTCTGAGACTCAGGACGAGACAAGCTGGAAAGGTGTGTTCTTCCGCTGCCCTCAGCAGGGCTGCCCAGAGGATTCAGAGGGCCTGGGGCAAAGTGGGGGAGCTGTGGTGCTTGTACTCACCTGGCGGCGGTCTGGGTCTTCGGTGGCATTTCGGCAGCAGGGGGCCCTTCAGTCGCTCCATGTCTTTGGCAGCACTGAAGGGCCCCCCCACCACCGAAATGCCGCCGAAGACCTGGACCGCCACTGGGCCAGGGCTCTCGGGGCCCCTGTGGGGCCCAGGGCAAATTGCCCCACTTGCTCCCCCCAGGCGGCCCTGGCTGTCAGGCATAATCTCAGTTTGCAGTTACAATGTAGTATTGTTTTGTTTTCTGACTCTCTCAGTGAGCTATGTTTTCCTCTAACTAGTTCAAACTGATGGACAGCCAACATTCATAGCCTCCTCTGACCCCACAGGCATATTCTTCTACTTCAGAGCTAAATAATAAACTCAAATCCTTATTACCATCCATAAATTTCCACTGAAGAGGGAGGATAGTATCTGATCCTTAGCCTAAGTTATTATTCATTATTTCTATTGCAGTATCATCTACATCAGTGGTTCTCAAACTTGGGCCACCACTTGTTCAGGGAAAGCCCATGGCAGGCCCATGCCACTTCCTGCAGCCCCCATCGGCCTGGAGCAGCGAACCATGGCCAGTGGGAGCTGCGATCGGCCGAACCTGCAGATGCGGCAGGTAAACAAACCAGCCCAGCCCGCCAGGGGCTTTCCCTGAACAAGCGGTGGCCCAAGTTTAAGAACCACTGATCTACATGCCCCAGTCATGGGCCAGAATCTCACTGTGTCAGGTGCTGTATAAACACACACACAAAAAATGAGCCCCTGCTCCAAAGAGCTTACAATCTAAGTAAAGCATGGGAACCCTTCCAGAGTTCTGCAAGAAAAACTTGGGTTGGATCAATTATTCCTATGTCAAAAATATCAAGATCTTCTCTTCTATACTGTGTAGTCAATTTAAAAGGAAAAAGAACACCACTCTGTTCACACTAACAAAGAAATAAAGAGCCATTCATCTGTGGCACTCACACAACCAATGTATATTCGGAAGTAACAAATTATAACTCATATTATTAAAGAAAGTTCAGCGTCCTCCTATTTTAAATCTATTAGTTGCATACCAAACATTTAATATGTAACATTATGTCTTGTACAAGGCAAAAAAAGATTCAATTTTGTATATTCCATTTCTTCTTAAGTTGCTGCAGGACCATGGGGACAGATATGTGCTGGGAATCCTAGGAACAAAGCAAGGGGCTGTGATGGATATGGCTGTGGATATTATACAGCTCCAAGGTAGGATACTGACAGCACTTTTTCTGTGTGTGGAACAGGTGGTTTGTTTGTTTGTTCATTGTTGTTGCTAAAATAATGAACTGTTCACTAAGAACCAAAACTTCTGAGTTCAACCGTCATTTAAAGCTCTCAGGGCTTCTGAAGTCTGTCAGAATGACACCACTGAAGAGCAGTTGGCGAAACAAGACCCAGGACAACAATCCTACCAGCGTGCATTAATCCCTCATGTGACAGAATCACACTGAGAATAAGGAGAGTCTCGTCATCAGGACCCATTCAGTCCTTGGCCCTCCTTGCTGGGTCCTTCGTTACGTTAGTGCTATTTCTAAGGATTTTTGTGATGGGGACAGGACATTTGCCCTCTAGGAACGGGACTCAGACCACCAGATGATTTCACATGCAGCTCCCTAGAGGCTGTTCAGTTTGTTGTTCTAGACACGGGTAGGACAGAACTAGTTAAGAAATAACAATGAAATGGTCTCACTTCCACACACTTGAGTGACCCCAATTCCCAGCTCATAGGTCAGGTGCTCAGCCTGTGTAAATCAGCGTAGCCAGGGGCAGCTCTAGGTATTTTGCCGCCTCAAGCACCGCCGGCGGCTTGCCTGCGGGAGGTCCGCCGAAGCTGCAGGACCAGCGGACCCTCCGCAGGCATGCCGCCAAAGGCAACCTGCCTGCCGCCCTCGTGGCAACCAGCAGAGCGCCCCCTGTGGCTTGCTGCCCCAAGCACGCGCTTGGCATGCTGGTGCCTGGAGCCGCCCCTGAGTGTAGCAGCAATGAAGTCACTGGAGTTCTGTTGATTTACACCAGTGGAAGGTCCAGTGTTCTTTTGAGCCTTGTAAATGAGTGAACAGTCTGCAGCACCATCAAACTAATTAGAGATATTAAGAGTAGATGGAAATGTTTTGACCAGTTCTATCAAACTTACTAATTTACTTTTTTTTTAAATCTCAATGATTAAAGGCTTATTTTCCTCCCAGGCCTTCTTGAGAAATTTTCCTTTTGTTCAAAGAGTTTTTGTGTGTTTACACAAATATCAAAAACCTCAAAATGTAAAGTTTTTTTGTTTTTCATTTTTAACAAAGGAAATATGTATATGTTGTGTGTGGGGGGGGGTTGTGTTACTTTGTTTTGTTTTTTGAAACCCTGGTATATCCCCAAAACACTCAAAAAGTGTAAAAATGAAGATTTTATTTTTTTTCAATAATTTTTATGGAAAATAAAATATATTTTTGACTCGCTCTGATTAACAGTGAAGAGAGATTTGCAATTATTATAACTGGACTGAACTTTCAAATCCTTCTACCTCCACTGCAGAAATATAAAATTTGAAACACAACTAAGCTAGCAATGGTAGCCATACCCCCCTGTGTTGCTTTAAATAATCTACATGGCATATCTAGTGTGAGGCATTAGGGCTAATGAACATGTAAGTCAGCATTGTCTCATTACTTGCACATTTACATACTTGCAGAAAGGACGGTAGAAGAAAGCACCTAGGGGTGGATGTTATATGCAGAGATGGCTCGACAGTGTATGCTCCTTTCAGTGGCGTGATTGAGAGACGAATTAACCCCCATGGAGGGAGAAATTTCATTAATAACGGTGTCAAACTTCGTGGATCAGGTAACTGAGCTACCATATTCTAATATTTACATATTTATTAAAGATTTGTCATTAAACAAATTTACCTTCTATTCTTAACCAATTGGAGAGCTATGGTAGAAGCACGATCTAAACAAACTTAGAAGATAAGCAAATCATAACTGTAAAGTAGGCCAATGCCGGTGTTTCACTCAAAACGATCTGGTCCTATATTTGAATACAAGTACAACTCATTCACTCAAACACAAAGCAGGCCAAATTCTTCATCCAAAGGAACAGCAACACACTTCTTTTCCCCTCTAGCTCTCCACCCACCTTAGACAAAGGAACAAAAATGAGGACCTAAAGTGAAGAAAACAAAGACGGAAATGAGGGAAGGAAAATAAAAAGAGGGAGCTTGAAATATGCAGGAGTTTGGTTCCATAAGAAAAAAAAATCCCTCCCACGACCTCCCAAAGACACCAGCCTAATAACCCCAACTTCATGAATACTGTTAGCTGGACTGCACTAGCACTCCCAGCAGTGCTAACACCAATGGCAGTACAAGATTGGAAGATAATCAGAAAATTGTTAGAGTAAAATCAGCCAAGGAGATCAGATGATGATCAAAGTTTGATGTTTCCTTTATGCTCTCTAAATCTTTTTTTCCCCCTTCTTGTCTCAAGGTTTCTGCGTCCATATGTTCTATATCAGGCCTGTTACTTACAGAGGTCGGATCAAAAAGGGACAAAAAATTGGAGACATGCTGCCAATGCAAAGAGTATATCCTGGTATAACATCTCATGTTCATGTCCAGAACTGTAACCACTTTAATGTCACTCGCTACTTATAAACAGAAATGTATATTAAATGGAAATGTACAAAATCCCAAATAAAATAATCTGAGCAAACAAAAGCAAGTTTCTTTCCTTCCTACTCAGACAGGGTAAATTAAAAAGGTAGTCCATGGGAAAGAAAAAGACATTTTAAACATACAGCAAAATAAAAAAGTATATTACTCCTAAGGAAATTCTGCCCCACTGCACGCCCACAGAATTCATGTCCCCCATAGATTTCTTTGCTTCCCCACAGAAAAATGACTTTCTGACAGGAAAGCAAAGGGAAGCCACAAGAGCAGTCACATGCCTCTCCCCAGGGAACCCGGTGGAGAGGTAAATCACTGTGGGGGTGGGGATGCCCTGGGGCCAGTGGCTCCTACCCTGCACTGGGCTCAGCTGCTGGATTTGGCCGGGATGCAGGGGGAGAGAGGATGATGGGATTTCCTCTTTCCCTGCATGAAACAGCTGGGCCCGGGGGCCAGGCCTAAGCTAAAATATGACTTAATTAGCTTCACAGAGACTTAGAGGGATAAATTTTGTGACTCAAATATTGGAAAAGAGTAGGATAGCTTTTTTAATAAAGACAGTCAGGGAATAACGGGAAGAGGTGTTGTATTATACATCACTTGTTTTGAGGTCCAGAAGGAGGTGAGAGGCAGACTAGTTGAAAGTCTCTGGGTAAAGATAAAAGGGGGATGTTAGGGGTGACGTTATGGTAAGGGTCTACACCAAATCAGGAAGAGAAGGTGAATGAGGCATTTCTAAAACAAACAACAGAAATATAAAAAACAAATGACCTGGTAGTAATAGGGAACTTTAATTACTGAGGCATCTTTTGGAAAAGTAATATGGCAAAACACAAAATTTCCAATAATTTCTTTGAATACATTGGGGCACACTTTCCATTTCAGAAAGTGGAGGAAGTAACCAGGGAGACAGCCATTTTAGACTTGACTCTGACCAACATGAAGGAATTGGTTGTGAATCTGAAGGTGGAAGGCAACCTGGGTGAAAGTGATCATGAAATGACGGATGTCATGGTTTGAAGGAAGAGAAGGAATGAAAGCAGCAGAATAAGGACAGTCACCTTAAAAAAAAAAAAAGCAGATGTTAGAAAACTAGAATGTAAGGTCCCACAGGAAGACAATCTAAGGGATAAAGGGGTTGAGAAATGCTGGCAGTTTCTCAAGGAGACAATATTAAAGGCACAACTGCAAACTATCCTGATGTAAAGGAAAGATAGGAGGAATAGAAAGAGGCCCATATGGCTATATCAGGAGTTCATTAATGATCTGAAAATCAAAATGGAATCCTACAGAAAGTGGAAACAATGCTAAGGAGGAGTACAAAAGAATAACACATGCATATAGGAACAAAATCCAAAAAGGCAAGGCACAAAATAAGTTACACCTAGCAAGGGACGTAAAAGGCTATAAGAAAAGGTTCTTTAAATACATTAGGAGCAAGAGAAAAATGAAGGAAAGTGTAGGCCTCTACTTAGTGAGGAATGAGAACTAATAACTGATATCAAGAAGACTGAGGGGTTTAATATCTATTGTGCTTCCGTCTTCACTAAAAAAGTTAATGATGACCAGATACTCAACTGAAGTAACCTTAATAGCAAGGGGAAGGAACACAAGCCAAATTAGGGAAAGAACAGGTTAAAGAATAGTTTGGTAAGTTAGCTGTATTCAAGTTAGCAGGGCCTGATGAAATCCATCTGAGGGTACTTAATGAACTATCTGAAGCAATCTTGGAACTGCTAACAATTATCTTTGAGAACTCCAAGGTGAGGTCCCAGAGGACTGGGGAAGGGTAACTCTCTTTAAAAAGAGAAAGGATCCAAGGAATGATAGAGTAGACAGTGTAACTTTGATAATAGAAATGATACTGGAACAAATGATTAAACAATCTATTTGTAAGCACCTACAGGAGAACAGGGTTATAAGGAATAGCCAGCATGGATTCACCAAGAGCAAATTGTGCCCGCAGTGGTCCCTCACACTCGAGTAGGGAGGGAGGCCACTCTGCCTACTACTGGCAGACCATAAGTAACAGTCTTATAGGGGAGAGCTCCAGCCCCCTGGGCCAGGCAAAGCACCACAATCCTTAGCCCACAGCCACCTGGCTGGGGCAGACAGCTACAAACACCACACGGGGCCTTCTGGCCTAGGGATAAATAGGCCGCCTCCCCAGGGTGAGGGCTGGTGGCAGGGGGATGCAGGCCCACCTGATTCCACCACATCCCAGCCCAGGGCCCTAACAGTGCCAGAGTGTTCCGCCATTGGGTCAGTGAGGAATCCAGCGCAATACGTTGACTCACACTCCGCACCAGCAGAGCCAGACAAGAGTCTGGTCCCCCTGGGCTACTTAACCTACCAGTCTGGGTCCCATGGGTCCAAAGATCCCATCTTCTCCGAGTATTCAGCTGCTGGTAGCTCCAGCAGCTCCTCAGGGTCCTCATTTGCCTCCCCTGATGGCAAGGTGCTGGTCCACTCCACTTACCGCTGAAGCCGGACCGCCGCCGAAGTGCAGCCCGGTCTTTGGCGGTAATTCGGCGGAGGGGGGCCCCCGCCGCAGGTCTTCGGGGCACTTCGGCGGCGGGTCCCGGAACGGAAGGGCCCCCCGCCGCCGAATTACCGCCGAAGACCGGGCTGCAGTTCGGCGGCAGGTCCCGCTCCGTCTTCGGCGGTAATTCGCCGGCAGGGGGTCCTTCAGCCCCGGAGCGGAAGGACCCCCCGCCGGCGAAGACCGGGAGCAGAAGAAGCTCCTGCGCCCAGCCCCGCTGAATTTTCCGGGCCCCCCAGAGCGCGTGAAGGACCCCGCTCCAGGGGCCCCGAAAAACTCTGGTGGGGGCCCCTGTGGGGCTCGGGGCCTGGGGCAAATTGCCCCTCTTGCCCCCCCCCCCCCCCGGGCGGCCCTGGTCAGTCCTGGATCCGGTACAATTCAATATTTCATTAATGACTTGGATAATGGAGCGTGCTTATAAAATGTGTGGATGACATCAAGCTGGGAGGGGTTGCAAGCATTTTGGAGGGCAGGATTTAGCATTCAAAACAACCTTGACAAATTAGAGAATAGGTCTGAAATCAACAAAATGAAGTGCAATCAAGACAAAAAAAGTGCTACACTTACAAAGGAAACATCAAATGCTCATCTACAAAATGGGGAATAAATGACTAGCCTGTCGTACTGCCAAAAAGGATCTGGGGATTATAGTGAATCACAGATTGAACTCCCACCATTGGAGGTTTTTAAGAACAGGTTGGACAAACACCTGTCAATGACGGTTGAGGTTTGCTTATCCCTGCGTCAGAGCCGGGGGATGAACTTAAAGATCTCTTGAGGTCCTTTCCAGCCTGATATTGCTATGATTCTATAAATTAAAATTTCCCTTTTAAATCTGTGTGTGTTGGTTAAAACCGAAAATCAGAAGCCCTATTTATACTCTGAGGCCTGAAGCCCTAGCGGGAGGGAGCTGGCTGTTGACATCAGTGTGTGAACAGGATGAAGAGCCCAAAGTTGCTTTAGAACTCCAGCTAGAGTCAGTGGTTCTCAAACTTTTGCACTGGTGACCCCTTTCACACAGCAAGCCTCTGAGTGCGACCCCCCTTATAAATTAAAAACACTTTTTTATATATTTAACACCATTATATAAAGGCTGGATGCAAAGCAGGGCTTAGGGTGGAGGTTGACAGCTCATGACCCCCCATGTAATAATGTCATGACCCCTGAGGGGTCCCAACCCCCAGTTTGAGAACCCCTGAGCTTGACAGAGGCCCCAGAGGGGTGGGAGTTCTCTGCTGCCATCTGTGGGTGAGCAAGGGGAAAGGGTTGATCAAACTCTGAAGAAACAGCACAGAGCTAAGGCTGTGGAGTGAGCTGAGGTGGCTTTGAGGCAGTGGGTCATGCTGAACCAAGGCAGTGGACAGGGCTGGGCTGACTGAGGCAGCTTTGAGGGGGTGTATGGAGGTGGGCTGCAGCGGTTTTGATGTAGACAGAGGTGTCACTGAGGTGGCTTGGACAGTAGCCACAGGCTAGCTGAGGGTCTTATTGCAGGCTCCTTCCCCAGCAATCAACACTGCAATGGCTTCACCTCAGGCAGGTGGTAGAGCCCCGGGCGCTGCTCAGGCAGCTCTTCCCTTAGAGGCTGGACATGGGCCTGCCTAACTTTCTTGGTCTCCGCCAACCCTGGACAACAAACTGTGAGTAGGGAGCAGGGCAGTTGATGATGGTTACGTGCATTGACCCATTAGCCAGGCACAGCCAGGAGAGGACTGAGGTAAAGATTGTTGCCAAGACACCTGGAGTGGTGGCAGTCTTACGTAACTGATATTCTTGCTTAATTAATTTGCTGAATTTTCCATGTTTATTGTTAATCTTCCTTCCTTTCCTCCCCACCCCAGTACATACATGCACAAACCAAAGGGAAGGAATTTGGTTTGTTATTGGGGCTGCAGTGAGATTGTTGGGGAAGGCTGAGTTCCTTAGACTTCTGAGGTAATGGCAACTGGATAGATGGTTGGAAAATTAACCTGGATAAAATCCCATCCTTAAACTCCACAGTTGCTATTTTATCTCAAATGTCCAAGTTGTTGGGTGGGGGCTGGAAAGAGCTGACTCTCTCATACTGTAGGATTTTAGTCACACTCTGCTTCCACCCTTCTTTGCCTACAATGCAGCAGCTGGGAGTGTTAAAATGGAACTTGCTCAGACTTTTACCTTGCAAATTCCTCCTACTTACTCTGTTGTTAGCAACATGTTGTATTTCATGCTGCCTGTGGTAACTCACGTTAGCTACCGACATTCATTTTTATTTCTGATTTAGACTTTTTGAATATTTTTAACAATTCATAAACAACCCAAAAAAGGGACAAACTATCTCAAGACTTTGCTGTTCCCTAAAACTAAACAGGAGACCCTGTTTCAGCTCTAGGCAGTTCTAAAAAGGGTTTGGAATTATTGCTTTTATAAATTCTGATTTCAAGGGATTGTGACATGGCAACACTTGTAAATTACTCTGGCTTCAACCTGTCAGAACTGGTCAGCTTATACCACATTGTTAACTCTCAGAGAAGCTATTTTATTTACCTACAGTCTGTGCTTTATTCCAACAGGAAGCAGCATGCTCCTGTGGTGACAGAACTAGCTTGAGATGGACTCCACCTGAGTAGGGAGGGAAATAGACGTCTGGGATGGAGGTCAGCACAACTAATTAAAAAAGGAGAGATGGTTGGGAGATGCTCATGTAATCCCTACACCTGATTCTAACATTGAGTAGGGGAGGGGAGAATCAAGTAAGAGAGGATTCAGCAATGGAGAAAGGAACAACAGAGAGGAGGAGAATGGATGTCCAAAGGAAAGATAATGCTAATGCCAGTGATAGTCAGGTAGGCGATACTGGCAGTAGAATGACTGTAGCTATTCGGGTGAGGAATCTGGGTGAAGCCACGCAGAAACAACTAAGATGTTGTCTGTATACCAATGCAAGGAATCTGGGTAACAACATGGAGGAACTAAAACTACTGGTGCAGGATGTGAAATCAGATATTATAGAGATTACAGAAACATGGTGGAATAGTAGTCATGAGTGGAGTACAGGTATTGAATGGTATGTGCTGTTCAGAAAAGACTACTACTAGCTGTTCAGGAGAGACAGAAATAAAGGTAAAGGTGATAGAGTAGCATTGTATATTAAAGATGAGGTAGACTGTAAAGAAATTAGAAATGATGGAATGGATAAAACAGAATCTGTTTGGGTCAAAATCACTTTGGGGAAGAAAACTAACAGAGGCTCCACTGGGATAGTGCTTAGGTTTGCGGCAGACTCCCATGATTTGATTTGAATATGGAAAGAGACTGCTTTAACATTTGTAATTAAATAAATACTACTGGAAATTGTGTGAGTATGGGAGACTTTAATTTCCCAGATATAGGTTGGAGGACTAGTGCTACTAATAATGGTAGGGGCCCAGCTCTCCTGGATTTGATAGCTGACAGTTTTCTTCACCAAATAGTTACCAAACCAACAAGAGGTGATGGTCTTTTAAATTTAGTATCGGTAAGTAGCAAGGACCTCCTAGAAAACTGGTTGTAAAGGAAAGCTTTGATTCAAGTGATCATGAGCTAATCCATTTTAAACTAAATAAATCTGCATCTAGGGTCCTTTATTTAAAAAGGCAAACTTTAAAAAATTAAGAGAATTAGTTAGGGAAGTGGACTGGACTGAAGAACTCAAGGATCTGAATGTGGAGGAGGCTTGGAATTACTGTCAAAGTTGCAGAAATGATCTGAAGCCTGCATTCCAAGCAAGGGGAAAAATTCATAGGGAAGGGTTGCTGCCCAAACTGGATGAGCAAGCATCTCAAACAGGTTAAAACAGAAAGACTACAAAGAATGGAAAATGGGAAGGATCAACAAAGAAAGCTACTTCTTGGAGGTCAGCAAATGTAGGGGGAAAAGTGAGAACTGTCAAAGGCCAGGCAGAGGTGCACCTTGCAAAGGAAACTGAAATCAACAGCAAAAGGTTCTATAGCTATATAAATAAAAAGAAATCAAGGAAAGAAGAAGTGAGACTGCTGAGTACTGAGGATGGGGTGGAGACAAAGATAATCAAGGCATGTCCCAACACTTACAAGAATACTTTGCTTCAGTTTTTAATAAGGGTAGTGGCAGCTGCAGTTTGGCTTCTATGGAAAACCTGTAATGAGATATTCCTTCAATTGGCTAAATGTAAAAATGAAAAACTGCACCAAAATTTATAAGCCTCTGCTGCAAAAGCAGAGAATTAAAAATCTATGTAGTACCCAAACCCAGTTAAGTGCCCTTAAGGCTGGGTACAGAGAGTTAAAACAGCACTCTCAAATCTTACAGCAGCAGTAACATCAGAAGAAGAAACATTTGAGACCCCTCTGGAGATTGGGAAGGAGGATATTTGGGTAGATTCCTCCTCCCAGGGCCAGAATGCCATTGCAACAGTAACAACAGTGCCTGCTTCTGCCTCAGACCTCCAGGACATGGCAAAGTGGCTGGGGATTTTAAAATGGAAAAAAAAATTAAACTCACAAAGAAATGCACCACTTAATTAGCATTTGTGCAGCCCCAAGTACCTAACACACTGTGGCAGAGACTAAGCAGGGTCTGCCATGTGGGAACACTGTGCTAATTTGTTTCTAAGCTTCTATCTTTCAGGCTCTGAACCAGAACATCAGAAGTGCTGGTACCAGCTGAAGAGTTATGAAATACCATGGTTATAGTGTCGCGACAAAGTCTATGTTGCATGTTCTGTGTTGCATGTTCTGTGTCTGTCTCTAGTGGTGTCCTGTGCTAACATTGGGTCCAGAAAAAGAGAAATACTACACTAGACAGGGCAAATGTCTTTTCCTCTCTCTACTTCCCTCATGTCCATCCAACTTATCAATCACCACTTGTGTCCAAAAGACTTTGGTCTCCAGTGCATCAGGTTTATTTTTGTTAGGTTCTCTAATAGTCATTTTGTTGTTAATTTTTGTTATTAATACATTTGTATTGTTAGTTACATTTGCTTGTATTGTTAACTCCACACTTTCCTCTATGCACTCTGGTTCTATTTCCCCAAGCCATAAAGGGTAGTTCTTGGGCCCTCATAACCTGTAAGACCTTGGCCCATAATTGGAGGGCCCCATCTTTCAACCGCATTTGCTCCAATCCCTCAGGCAGAAACAAACACCCATAAGATCTCTATCAAGCATTCTTAAAATTACAATACCCACCTTGGGAAGTGAGTAAACAGAATGACAGAGTGAGACGGGTACCCAGAAATCACCTATTACAGGACAGGCCCAACAAGGAAAATAACAGAACACCACTGGCCATCACATACAGCCCCCAGCTAAAACCTCTCCAGCGCATCATCAACGATCTACAACCTATCCTGGAAAACAATCCCCCACTCTCACAAGCCTTGGGAGGCAGGCCAATCCTCGCTTACAGACAGCCCCCCAACCTGAAGCAAATACTCACCAGCAACTGCGCACCACACCACAGAAACACTAACCCAGGAACCAATCCCTGTAACAAACCCTGTTGCCTTCTCTGTCCCCATATCTACTCTAGCGACATCATCATAGGACCCAACCACACTATCAGAGGCTCATTCATTGCATATCTACTAATGTGATATATGCCATCATGTGCCAGCAATGCCCCTCTGCCATGTATGTTGGCCAAACCGGACAGTCTCTACGTAAAAGGATAAATCGACACAAATCAGACATCAAGAATGGTAACATACAAAAGCCAGTAGGAGAACACTTCCATCTCTCTGGACATTCAATAACAGATTTAAAAGTAGCCATCCTTCAACAACAAAAAACTTCAAAAGCAGACTTCAAAGAGAAACTGCTGAGCTATAATTCATTTGCAAACTTAACACCATCAATTAGGGCTTGAATAGGGACTGGGAGTGGCTGGCTCACTACAAAAGCAATTTTCCCTCTTTGCATTGACACCCCCTCATCAATTGTTGGGAGTGGACCGCATCCACCCTAACTAAATTAGCCTTCAACATTGGATCTCCACTTGTTGGGTAATTCCCTTCTCGTCATGTGCCAATAAATATTTATGCCTGTATCTGTAATTTTCACTCCATGCATCTGAAGAAGGTTTTTTTTTTAACCCACGAAAGCTTATGCCCAAATAAATCTGTTAGTCTTTAAGGTGCCACCAACTCCTCGACATCTTATACGCATTGGCTCAGAGACTGGATTTTCTGGCATATTATGAACAGTGCTGAGCACACAGCTGGTGCCCACTGAATAATGCAAATCATGACAATAATCATTGACTTTATGGACTCTGGGGATGCAGTTTCTGTTCTTTGTTCTGGAATTGGCCTGAATACAGCTGAAACCCTAAGAATTAGAGGCATAAACACATCTGACACTTACGACACTCTCTCATTCCTTCCTTTTCTCAAACTCAGAACAAAAAATGACTGAACAAAATGGTTTTCAGTTAAAATGTAAAATTGCACAGCAGCCATTGCTCTACAACCCACCATGGGGCAGAACTTGCCACCCCTCGGAGTTAAGTGATCTCCTCTCATCTGACTTTCATTCTCCGTCCTTCCTAACCTCTGCGCTGCTTTTCATATTGTCAACCATGACATCCATCCTGGAACCCTTTGCTGGAGTCTCAGAGAACTGGCTGCCTTGGGTTTGCTCCCATCTATCAGAGTTCTCTTTTTTTGAAGTATGCAGCAGAGAGAGAGGCTGGTCTGCTGGATAGGGAGCTAGCCCTGAGAGACCTGGGTACTACTCCCTCCATGGACTTCCTGTCTGACTCCAGGCCAGTGCTATAAGGACAGAATTCCAAGGGTTTTTAGGCACCCAAAGATGCAGCTAGATATCTAGTGGGGTTTACAAAGCACCAAACCCTCTAAGTGCATTTGAAAATCTCACTTGGTGTCTAAATACCTTTGAAAATCTGGCCTTTAGTCTGTGTGTGCCTCAGTGCCCCATCTGTACAATGGGGAGAACAGCATTGCTCTACCTCCCCGAGGGGCTGGGAGAAGAAATAGGTTAGACATTATGAGGCATGGTTTCAGATACTATGGTGATGAGGCCACATAAGTACCACAGGTGGAATGGGAACTTCTTTACGCACTGCTAGCCCTTCCCTGGGATTGACCCTCTCTTTTCACCTACACCCCCAAACCTCCCCCTTTTCTGAATGTAACCGAGGCTCAGTGCTTTGCTGTATTTTTGTCAATCCCCTCTGTTCTCTCCCCTCCTCCCGCTCCCCGCACTCCACAGAGGGGTTCCTCTTTTACTGGCTAAACTTCCAGATCCTTAATTTAATCACCAGCCCTTTCTTATCTTAATTACCCTGCCTCCATCTGTAAACAAAATATTGGCTCTCTGCCACAGGCCTCTCCTCTGCAGAATTTACATTTCACAATAATGCTGTCCTATAATTAAGAGCTCCACCTGGGAGCATGCACACCTCCCAATATTTGAGACTTCCATCCAGCTTCAATAATTGAAAAACTCTAAGTTAATCAGATCCGATTAAAAAAATATATAGGTTTAAATTTCCATGAAAGCAGCAGAGTCCTGTGGCACCTTATACACTAATAGATGTATTGGAGCATGAGCTTTCGTGGGTGAATACCCCCTTCATCAGATGCAGTCATCCATACTAACACAGCTACCCCGCTGATAATTTCCATGAAAAATATTTTAGAAATCAAAATGTTCGCTTTTTAATTTTTTTTAAAAGTGGAATATAACCCACGCCTAGGGGATTTTGATTTTAAATGGAAACCCAGAAAAAATGTATAAACAATATGCAATTTTTTTCACAGGGACATAGCAGGAAAAATCATTTGTCATTAAAGAACATTTTTCTTTTTTTGCTGGAAATAGTTTGACCAGCTCTATTGTTAATATCCTTAGATAGCCTCATGTTGCTAGCAGACTGATCACTTATGAGGCTAAAAAGTACACTTGACCTTCCACTGGTGTAAATCAGTGTAACTCCAGTTCACTTCATTGCAGCTGTGCTGATTTACATCAGAGTGGTGGTTTTTTACTTGCCCAAGAAATTTGGTCCTTGACAAAAAATAAATAATGATCCTTGGTTTAAAGTAATGCCATGAGAATTTTAAAATTAAGGTGGTTTTAAATTAGTTTTAACAGATCTGAAAACTAGAGTACATACAGCCACTCACGTTATTAGCTTTATATGATTTCAAGAGGAATTTACCTTTTAATCTGTCTTTGTAACACAATGTTGAACAACTAACCCGGGAGAATCCAGAGCCATAGAAGGTGGTTTTTTTGTAGCACTCAACCACTTTTTCTAAGGATTATGTTGCCAATTAAGGAAAATTCATCCTCTAACTAGATAAAACATGTATTTCAACCTGTACAATACTTTGCTGTCTAAATCCTAGATCCTGTTTGTACTGGATGAAGATTTATATGCTAGATTCAGTACTCTGGGGAATGTGTCTGTTACAGTATTACTGCTTCCAAGTGACACTCCACCATCTTCTGAATTATGCCTTCTTGGTTTCCCATCTCAAAATAGAGAACTGACTAAGGGCTGAACAACAGTCAGTATGATGGAAACGATGCTATTTATGTTAATACCTGCTTATGAATATATGTCTTTTCTTGATTAAAAAAAAGATCTTTTCTTCTTAGATGTCTGTCAAATTCCCACCAGTCTTTGGTAAATTTACCTTTATCAACATATACAAGCAAGTGAAGGAGGCAATACGTTCCCTTTAACTCAGTACAACCAAGTAATTTACTTCTCTTTTCAGCCTGGCCAAGAATCGTAAAATCATAGAAGATTAGGGTTGGAAGAGACCTCAGGAAGTCATCTAGTCCAACCCCCTCCAACACCAACTAAATCATTCCAGCCAGGGCTTTGTCAAGCCAGACCTTAAAAACCTTTAAGGATGGAGAGTCCACCACTCTCCTAGTGAAATAGTTTTTTCCTAATATCCAACCTTGACCTCCCCCACTGCAATTTAAGACCATTGCTCCTTGTTCTGTCATCTGCCACCACTGAAAACAGCCAAACTCCACCCTCTTTGGAACTCCCATTCAGGTAGTTGAAGGCTGCTATCAAATCCCCCCCTCACTTTTCTCTTCTGCAGACTAAATAAGCCCAGTTCCCATCATCCAGATCATTAATGAAGATTGTTGAACCCGTTGAGCCCAATGATCTGGCCAGCTTTCTATCCACCTTATAGTCCATTCATCCAAGCCATACTTCTTTAACTTGCTGGCAAGAATACTGTGGGAGACTGTATCAAAAGCTTTGCTAATGTCAAGGTATATTACGTCCACTGCTTTCCCCATATCTACAAAGCCAATCATGTTGGTCAGACATGACTTGCCCTTGGTGAATCCATGTTGACTGTTCCTGATCATCTTGCTCTTCTCCAAGTGCTTCAAAATGGATTCCTTGAGGACCTGCTCCATGATTTTTCTGGGGACTGGGGTGAGGCTGACTGCTCTGCAGTGATGAGCTGCCAAAATTTTAACAACCGGTTCCCTATAAAAAGTTCTGATTTAAGGGGGGGAAGCGGAGGAGGGGCCGGGGCAGGCGGAGACATACTTGTGGGGTCGGGGGCCTCTGCAGGGCCTGCAGCAAATTGCCCCACTTGCCCCCCCAGCAGCCCTAGAGCTTGCAGCCCCCTCCCCCCTTACCTTGCTGGCAGCTCAAAGCAACTCCGGAGCTCAGCTGAGCTGCCCAGCTGATGCCGGCGGCTGGCCACGCTGCAGCTGGGGGGAAGCGGGGGAAGGGCCGGGGGAGCCTCAGCCTCCCCAGCTGGGAATCCTGGGAGCAACAGGATGGTCCGGCCCATGGACTGGAGTTCTTTGCCCACCTCCTGGCCCTTTAACAACCGGTTCTCCACAGAGGTCTAATTTTAGCAACCGGTTCTTGGGATCCTGTGGGAACCTGCTCCAGCTCACCACTGCTGCTCTGTAGTTCCCTGAATTCGCCTTCTTCCCTTTTTTAAAGATGGGCATTATATTTACCTTTTTCCCAATCATCTGGGACCTCCCCCGATTGCCACGAGATTTCAAGGATAATGGCCAATGGCTCTGCAATCACATCAGCCCGCAACCTCGGATGCATTGCATCTGGCCCCATAGACGTGTTCATGTCCAGCTTTTCTAAATAGACCTTAACCTGTTCTTTCACCACTGAGGGTTTCTCACCTCCTCCCCATACTGTGCTGCCCAGTGCAGCAGTCTGGGAGCTGACCTTGTCCGCGAAGACCAAGGCAAAAAAAAACTATGTGTACTTCAGCTCTTTCCACATCACCTGTCACTAGGTTGCCTCCCCCATTTAAAAAGGGTCCCACACTTTCCCTAACCTTCTTCCTGTTGCTAACATACCTGTAGAAACCCTTCTTGTTACCCTTTGCATTCCTAGCTATCTGAAACTCCAATTGTGCTTTGATCTTTCTGATTACACCCCTGCATGCTCAAGCAATATTTTTATACTCCTTCCTAGCCATCTGTCCAAGTTTCCACTTCTTGTGAGCTTCCGTTTTGTGTTCAAGCTCACCGAAGATTTCACTGTTAAGCCAAGCTGGTCGCCTGCCATATTTGATATTCTTTCTGCACATGGGGATGATTTGTTCCTGCGCCCTCACCAAGGCTTCTTTAAAATACAGTCATCTCTCCTGGACTCTTTTCCCCCTCATATTAGCCTCCCAGGGGATCCTGCCCATCAGTTCCCTGAGGGAGTCAAAGTCTGTTTTTCTGAAGTCCAGGGTCCGTAACCTGATCTGGAGTGCACTGAAGTCCAAGAACTGGCTTCAGGAGGCTTTAAATGGGGGCTGTATAGAAGTAGGGGCTTGGAGCTGTTTGCTTCTTTCCTAGCAATAGTGGAACACTTGCAAACTACAAATCCCCAGTTATTCATTATTTATATTACAGTAGCACCTAGGAGTCCCAGTCATGGACCAAGGCCCCATTGTGCTGTGGGCTGTACAAACAACAGACAGAGATTCGCCACTTCAAAGATTTTACAATCTAAGTCAAGCATGGGAACTTTCAAAGTTCTGGAAGACAAACTTGTTGGTTGGATCAATTATTCCTATCTCGGATAATATCAAAATCTTCTCTTCTAAAGTATGTATTCTACTTAAAAGTAAAAGGAGAGGGGGCATGAAAAGAAGAGAGCTGAGAGCACATCCACCATATCTAAAAGTCCCATAATAAAATTATATGTAATATATTTTTTCATATTTTTTTTAAAAAACTAAGCAGCCTGGGAAATGACCTCCTAAAAACATACACCTGGCAGACAAAGAGCCAAGAATATAAACTTAACTCTCAGTCCCTAGCTATCAACAATAGGTCATGTTCCCTCTCTTCCCCAAAATAAGTCAAGTTTGCCTTATTCATGCTTCAGCATTCTCCATTTCTTGAATTTCCTGTAATTTGGTTTAATCACATTATTAGAGGGTTTCCTGTTTTTACATTCAGCTGTGGTCCAGACTGTACCCGGTGGCTTTTCCAGATGTTAATTTTGAAGGTGTATCATAGCTAGGATGCATAATAAAATAGACTTACGCAACTGAGCAGGAGGTGTCCCATTTTCTGGTGAGACAAGGAAGAACCTTTCATGGAACACTCTAATAAGGTTCTATTTGCCCAAAACTTTTCCAAAATAAGGTTGACTACTCAGTGGTCACCTTCTGAAGTACAGAATTGTCCAACTAGCTGATTTCCTTCCCAAACATGAGGGGTGTGTGTCTCTGCAGGCCTGCCCAAGTAGCTTTACAGATAGCTTGGGACTCTCTTCCCACCATCCATCCAATTATCTTTCTGAAATCAGGAATTTAGTTACAGATAGTGAGGAGTCCAGAGAAAAATGTCCGCAATTTGCCCTTCAATTCTCCCCTTTTTTCTTTTTAAACCCTTTGTTCAGTTGTTAAAAACATTCTGCACCAGTTAATTGCATTGCATTCTCCTAACCCACATAATTAGTTTTGCCATAGGGTTTGGCATTTCCACACTGTTTATTATCTGCCCTGCTGGGACATCCCCGAGAGAAGGCTCAGTTCTGGTTGGTATTTGGCTTTAAAATTCAGTTCTCAACCAAGATAACTGACTACTCTTAAATTTCCCTGATGATGTCTGATTGGCTGAGAACTTAGACACAACCTCTTTTGGAAGGCATAAATAGAAAGCAAAGTATTTTGGACCCTTCACCTGAAACCATAACTCTGGTGATGCAGGCGAAGATGCTCACAGTCAGAGTAATCATTGTTGCTACCTTGATTTCATCTGGTAAGTCAAAATAATTTTCTAATGTTGCTGATTTTAAACTGACATTTTTGGCTGGAAAAACACTCTTAAGGAAGCAGGGGCGGATCTGGGCTTAACTGCCACTTGTGCTTTTGAAAATCAAATTTTGTATAAATACTTTAACAGCAAAATCCATAAAAGTTACTGATAAATCTATGTCTATTGCATGAGAGAGACTATAGACAGGTAACAGTATATTAACGCCCTCAGCAATTTGGGGTTTCTCTCAAAAGCCTCTAAATGGTTTTAAATAATGATAAAGATCAAAAGGTTTAGACCATTTTAGACTGTTTCTCTGTCTGCGATGCTGTAATAAAAGGACCAGAACCATGGAAGAGGAAATGTTCCGGTTTGTAAGTGAATTGCTGTCATTCAATGTAAGTCTGTTGGATGTAATTACATTTATGCATTTTTCTGTTATTACTGTATAAAGGGCCTTTCCTCCAAGTGATCAAGTCTTAAGGAAGGAAACAGGTTTGAGTGAAATACACACTTTTTACCCCAACATTTACTCTACATTCATTGTGAACACCTTTAGGGAACCACTAGTAGCTCAGACATATTTCTCATATCCCTTCGTCACTAGTGATTCAATGCATGTATCAACTTCTGTATAGCCGTTGGATAGCATTGCTTACGCAGGACACCACAATAACTCCCATTTAACCATAAATTCCTTTGATAAATCTAAATGCCAAATTGTTTTTGTGCAATTGCTCCAAATATATCTAAAAGCTTAAGCAATACGCGGTTACAGCCATTAAATAATACACATTCATAAACATTTGATCAGAATACTCATGAGAGGATCAGTCTTCTTGGGATAATCCCTTGCATCCTGGCTTGCTTCAGTGTGATTGGATAGGATCTAATACTCTTAATAAGCCTGGTTCTTTTATACTGTGTATCAAACAAGTGATGTCATATTGACTCTCACTATCCTAGCTAATAACCAGGTTTTGGCCTGTTTGGACTCTTTACTGGTTCATTATGCGCAATCCTCCTTTATTGTTAGAACCATCCCAGATAATTGGGGCCTTTTCCAAGGACTTTTCCTGCTATGTTACCTTTTAGGTCCAATTTTTCCAATTAAGTCACATTCCAAGCCCAGTATTTCAAATCACGCACACCATTTTTTAAAGCCTTCCCTCGACTACTAACTGCAAGGCAGTCTTTAACCAAGCTAATTTAATCACTTGTATACCTATATAATCCAACAACAGTTATATCTACTTTATCTCTTTATACAATCACTATCAGGAAATAAAAAATGCTCTTGGGAGTTCAACTGGAATTTTCAAATAAGTGTGGAGGATTTTAAAATACGACCAAAGTGTGAAACCATAGAACTACAGTCTCCTGTGTGTAGATGAAGGCATGTTATTCTTTTCCACACATGAGCTATATGATTACTAGGTGAACTCACCTTGGACATGGCATACAGAAATAATGTCTGAAAAAAATTGGAGAAAGGTGTTTTGGGTCGGGGAGCTAGCTGAAAAGGCTGCTCTAGCTGTTTCCTGCTATTCGACTTGTTCTGTGTTCAGAGATACAGGACTTCACACATTTGGAAATAAACAAAACTGCATCAGAGAAAATAAGAGAGACTTTCAATTTCTACTTCTAGCTGGGACATCCCAAGGGCCACAAAATTGACTAGCCACTTGCGTCAAAATGGGTAACACTGATGCTAGGAGCAGGATCCATCGTCCAAGGAGAGAGATTGTGAATTAGTATTTTTGTTGAAGCAAGATGGCACAAATAATGGAAGCACCAACAGAATTGTATTGGCCTTCTTTGGCACAGGCACTGGCTTCAAATTTTCCCCCGGGGTGCTCAGTTCTAGTGCTTCCCCCACCCTACCCCTTCCCTCCAGCCCCCACCCTGCCTCTTCCCACCTCCACTCCGCCCGGCCCTGCTTCTTCCCCATCGCTTTCCACCCTCTCCCCCAACTGCACCCTGTCCCCACTCCTCCCCCTCCCTTCCAGCGCCTCCTGCATGTCGCGGAACAGCTGATTTGCTTGGCTGCCGGTGGGTGCTAAGCACCTGCTATTTTTTTTCTGTGGGTGCTCCAGCCCTGGATCACCCATGGAGTTGGTGCCTATGTTCTTTGGGGTGGTGAGTAGGTGCCTTTCCCAATCGTCACAAACACTATATATAGAATTCAAACTGAGCTCCTTCCTGGGGTCTGACTTTCTTTAAAAAAGAAAAGAAAAGAAAAAGAGTAAGGATCAGCTCAAACCTTCTTCCTCTGATTCCTCCCTCAGGACTGCTTTCCCTAGACAGAGCTACACCCACCTCCCTTCTGTCTGGGTGGGATAACAAGTCATTGACCTCCGGGAGTTAGCAGAACCCACTTAACCCTTTCCCAGCAGGATAATAGGGTGGGTTGTTTCAGGCCAATGACAGCCTTTTACAAGAATCTTCAAGGACTAAGCCATATTGCAAGTACTGTGGTCACATAGTTACTTAGCAACCAAACTCCAGCCTTAGATAGGCCCAGCCGTTACTTCAGTGGGAGCTGTGCCGAATTCTATGGCAGAATTTATTCCTAATGCAGCAAAGAGACTCCTAAACTATATTTATTTCTTATTCTACACATTCACTCACCTCTTCATTTCACCCATTCTGTTCATTTGTCTGAACAACGTATGGGCACTGGAGGTGGAAAAAACTTTCTGGCCACAAATCTCTCTTTTTGGGCGGGGGGGGCGGGGAGGAGGAAGAAAAATGCAGATTTAGGTTGACTGAAATATTTTGCAATAATGTTCAATTAAGTGAATTGTGTTGATCAAAAAAATCTGCAAAAATTTCAAAAAGAAATCAAAACCTCACACACTCAAATATGCACCAGAATTTGCAATTAACCTCCCCCCCCACACACACACAGAACAACAATATTTCCATGATGCACAAATAGTAAACACTGGCAGATAAGAAGGCAATGCAACTAGATTGGCATACATGACTGTTGGCATCTCCCTGGTCATTGACAAAAGCCTTTGCAAGACTAATAGCCTAAGTATTGCCATTTGTATGGCCTGAGCGATGAGGTTATCAATAGAAATCCTCTACAAGTCAGTGGCAGGGAATTTACTAGCAACAAAGGTTATAATAATTGATTATGGATATTCTTGAAAGAAAGAGAATCAGTTAAGCTCCTTGTTCTTGTGGTCATGGCAATAAATAAACTGGACTCTCTCTAACATGTGGTATGCACACAGTTTTGGTACTGGTATAACTATGCCAGTTGCGGGGAGAGAGAGTGTTTTACACTGAAATAGTTATACCAGTACAACCTCTAGTGTGGATGCAGCTATACCAGTATAAAGGAACCCTAAAACAAGCCTAGTTTATTCCCCTTCCTCTACAGGAATGCCTATGAGCTCCTTTAGAGTCCAATAGAATTACATCCATACTAGAGGGATGATAGCAATTTAACTACACTGGTTACATTTTATGAGTTGACAGTCCCTGACACTTTGCTTTTGTGTCTTCCCACATGCCACATTCCCCCTTCAAAAAAACCCAGACACTTTCTTAACAGAGACGACCTATGTTCCTTTCATCCTGTAACTAGTTTAATCTACTAAATAAGAGCATATAAAACCTCCTTCTCCACACATTCTGTACAAATAACATGGAAGTATAAGATAGAGAGAGTCCCTGCTCCAAACAGTTTCGTATCTCACTGAAGCACAGGAATCCTTTTAGAGTTCTGTAAGGAAAACTTTTTTTGTAGGATCATTTACTCTTATGACAAAAAATAATCAAAATCTTGTCTACTGAACAGCTTAAAAAATCCCCATCATTCTGCTTACATTAAAGCAAAAGAAGTGCAGAGCCATTAGTCTGTGGAGGGCACACAAGCAACATGTATTGGGAAGTGACACATTCTAACACAGATCACTAATGAAATTCTAGCATCCTTCTCTAAACTCCATTAGTTGCATGGCAAACATTTTATATATAACATTTCTGTCCTGTTTAAGACTAGAAAATTTGCTTCACTTTTGTATATTCCATTTCTTTTCAAGTTGCTGCAGGACCATGGGGACAGATATGTGCTGGGAATCCTAGGAACAAAATACGGGGCTGTGACAGACATGGCTGTGGATATTATAAAGCTCGAAGGTAGGATACTGAGATCACTTCCTGTGTGTGGAACAGGTGTTTTGTTTGTTCATTATTGTTGCTAAAATAATGAAATGTTCACTAAGAACAAAAAATTCTGAGTTTAGCCACCATTTACAGTTATCAAGGCTTTTGAAGTGTGCCAGAAGGACACCACTGCTAAGAAATTCGCTAAACAAGAACCATGGCAATGTCCTTCCAATGTGCATTAATCCCTCATATGATAGAATCACACTGAGAATGGGGACAGCTGTCTCCATGACCCACTCAGTCCGTGGCCCTCATTGTTGAGGCTGCCAAGAAGGGTTCTTAATTACTTCAGTTGACTCAGACCACCAGATCATTTCACATGCAGCTCTCTGAGGCTATTTACTTTGTGACTGTAGACATGGATGGGACAGAACTAGTTATGAAATAACATTGAAATGGTCCCCAGCTCTTAGGTCAGATGCTCAGCTGGTGTAAGTCAGCATAATTTAGGGTGAGAAGATGGCCCGATATAAGGGGTTTGTCTTATGTATGCAACTAACCTTCCCCTTCCCCAAAAAAAAGTGTCCCTATTTTTCACACTTTGCTATCTGGTCACCCTAGCATAGCTCCAATGTAGGCAGTGGAGCTATGCTGATTTACACCAGGGGAAAGCCAAGTGTTCTTTTGAGCTTAGTGAGTGAGTGGACAGTTTGCAGCGCCATGAAAGCAATTAGAGATATTAAGAGTAGAGCTGGTGAAAACATTTCTATCAAATTTCATTTAATTAATTAATTTATTTAATAAAAGGCAGCCTTTTTCTCCCAGGTCTTCTTGAGAAAATTTCCCTTTTCTTCAAGGCATTTTTCTAGGTTTTCACTGAAAAAACTAAAAAAACTTCACATTTTGAACTTTTTTTTAATGTTTCATTTCCAACAAAGGAAAACATTTCAACTTCTAAAGTTGTTGTGGAGAGGAAAGCTGCATTGTTTTCTTTTGTTTGTTTGAAACCCTGGGCTATTCCAAGAACACTTAAAAGGTTTAAAAGTGAAAATTAATTTTTTCAAAAATTTTCATGGAAAATAAAATCCATTTTTGACCGGCTCTGCTTAACAGATGAGAGAGATTTGCAATTATTACAACTGGACTGGAACCTCAAAGCTTTCTACTTCCATTGCAAAAATACAAATCTGAAAGCCAACTAAGCTAACAATGGTAGCCATACCACCCCCCGTGTTGCTTTAAATAATCTACATGGTGTATCTAGTGTGAGGCTTTAGTGCTAATGAACATGTAAGTCAGCATTGTCTCATTACTTGCACATTTACACATTTGCAGAGGCAAGAGATTGCACCTAGGGGTCGATGTTACATGCAGAGATGGCTCAACGGTGTATGCTCCTTTCAGTGGCGTGATTGGGGGACGAGTTAACCCCTACAAAGCTGGAAAGAATGCCATTAATAATGGCATCCTCCTCCGTGGATCTGGTAACTGAGCTTCCATAGATAAATCTTTGATACATTTTAAATATTGGTCATTAAATAAGTTCACTTTCCATTCTTAACCAACTGGAGAGCTATGGAAAAAGCACAACCTAAACATACGCAAAACTTAACTGTATAGAGTAGGCCAAGGCCCAACGTTTCACTAAGAAGTGACTGTTCCTGTATTCAAATCCAAGTTCAGTTCGTTCACTCTTAAGATAACTGGCCAAATTCTCCATCGACGGGACCAGTAAAACACTTTCGCTCTCCAACCACATAGTTAATGGGAGAAAAATGAGGAGCTAACGTGAGGAAAACAAAGAGGAAAAAGGATGTGCAGGGGAGTATTAAAAGAGGGAGCTTGAAATATACTGTAGTTTGGGTCTATAAGAAAAAATTATTTCCCCATTTCCCCCCACCACCACAAAAGCCCCACAAATCTCAATTTCATGAACACTGTTGGCTGGACTGCACTAGTGCTGCCAGCACTGCTAGCACCAATGACAGTACGAGATTGGAAGACAATCGGAAAATTGCCATAGAACAACCCGCCAAAGAGACCAGATGATGATCAAAGTTTGATGTTTCCTTTCTCCCGCCTAAATCTTTTTCTTTTTCCTCTCCTCCCCTCAAGGTTTCTGCATACATATGTTCTACATCAAGCCAGTTAGATACAGTGGTCAAATCAACAAGGGACAAAAAATTGGAGTAATGCTGCCAATGCAACGCGTATATCCTGGTATAACATCCCATGTTCATGTCCAGAACTGTGACCGCTCAAATCCCACTGGCAATTTATAAACGGAAGTGTACATTCAATGGAAATGTATAAAATCATCTGAGCAAACAAAAGCAAATTTCTCCTCCTCCTCCACAGACCGCATGTAGTCCATGGGAAAGGGAAAGACACATGCAGCAAAATAAAAATGCATGTGTCAGCCACAGTAGCTAGCCCCGTGTCTCTCTATCCATTTAGCATGCCGGTGCTTATTTGCCAATGACATTGTAATCTCGTGCTCAGCAATAAACTATGCCAAACCAACCTGCCTAACTGCAACCTTTTTTGATATCAATGTTCATTTTAATATTGTATCTTTGTCTAATATGTCAACTGGGATCTCTTCATTACATGCAGGGACTCTCGGTGTGAACTCTTAAAGAAGAAAAGTCTCTCTCTTCTTGCATTTCTAAACAAGTCCAAGTAATAAGAGCATAATAGCAGGACAACCTCTTTCTTCAGTTGAGAGGCAGAGAGAGTAGGAGAGTCTAAGAGAACTGCTTATCCGTAATGGGAACAGAAGGGTAATATTTCTATTATGTTTTCATTGTAACTGAAGTTTATAGAATAGCCCAGGGCCGGTGCAGGGATGATTGCCACACACCCCCCCCAACCCTCACTTAGGGGTCATTAGGATCCAGGCAGTGCATCTCCTTTCCCCCCCACCACCTGCCCTTGGTGGAGAACTGCAGAGAACAGCCAGCCACAGACTAATTGTTACCACCAAACACACCTAAAGCAGGGTCCCTTTGACATTTCAGACAAAACTGCTGCAATTCTCTGCCTTTCTCTGCCCTGTGGCTGTTAGCTCCAGCCCTCCCACTTCATCTCCCCACTGACTCACAGAGTGTGTCTACACTGCAATCAGGAGATGTGATTGTAGCACATAGAGACATGCCTACACACTACAGGAATAGAGGGAATACATCAGCAGAGGGTTGGACTAGATGATCTCTTGAGGTCCCTTCCAACCCTAATAATCTATGATTCTATGATGATGTCAAGGATTTCCACCCAACACACTGCACAACCACCAGAAGAACTGCATTTATGCATGTTTCTTCCTGGCACCTCACCAGTACCACATCAATAATGGGTTATCTTATTTCCTTCTCAATTGACAAGCTGCTTCAGTGAAACTGACAGGCGTTTCTTTCATTTGTTCTGCTGCAGAGAAGCAACAACCACCTCTTGCATTGACTAGCTTAGGGGAAAGTTAGAGCAAGTTCCCTAATGCTTGCTTTTATACTTGTCATTCATTGATCACAAAGCACTCAAGCCTTCTTTTCGGTTTCACTATCCCCGTTCAGTACTTCAGTACCCAGAAAGATAATGGAGCAAACAATTAAGCAATCCATTGTAGCCACCTAGAAGCTAATATGGTGATAAGTAACAAATAAGTAACAAATCCTGTCAAACAAACCTAATAGCTTTCTTTGACAGGGTAACAAGCCTTTTGGACAGGAGGGAAACAGTAGATGTGGCATATCTTGACTTTAGTAAGGCTTTTGATACTGTCTCACATGACCTTCTCATAAACAAGCTAAGGAAATACAACCTAGATGGAGCTCCTATAAGGTGGGTGCATAACTGGCTGGAAAACTGTTCCCAGAGAGTAGTTATCAGTGGTTCACAATCAAGCTGGAAGGGCATATCAAGTGGGGTCCCGCAGGAATCAGTTCTGGGTCCGGTTTTGTTCAATATCTTCGTCAGTTATTTAGATAATGGCACAGAAAGTACACTTACAAACAGGGCCGGCTCCAGATTTTTTGCTGCCCTCAATCGCGCCGCTCCATTCTTTGGCGGCAATTTGGCAACGGAGCCTTCGATCCCTCTCTTGCTCTTTGGTGTCACTTCAGCGGCAGCTCAAAGAGGAAGAAAGGGACTGAGGAACCCGTCGCTGAATTGCCGCAGAAGATCCGGATGTGCCGCCCCTTTCTATTGGCCACTCCAAGCACTTGCTTTCTTTGCTGGTGCCTGGAGCTGGCCCTGCTTATAAAGTTTGTGGATGATACCAAGCTGGGAGGTGTTGCGAGTGCTTTGGAGAATAAGATTAAAATTCAATATGATCTGGACAAACTTGAAAAATGGTCTGAATCAAGCATGAGAATTCTTTTAGAGTTCTGGAAGACAAACTTGTTGGTGGGATCAATTATTCCTATATCAGATAATATCAAAATCTTCTCTTCTAAAGTATGTATTCTACTTAAAAGCAAAAGGAGAGGGGGCATGAAAGGAAGAGGGCTGAGAGCACATCCACCATGTCTAAAAGTCCCATAATAAAATTCTATGTAATATATTTTTTCATTTTTTTTTTAAACTAAGCAGCCTGGGAAATAATGACTCCCTAAAAGCATACACCTGGCAGAAAAAGAGCCAAGAATCAAACTTAGCTCTCAGTCCCCAGCTATCAGCAATAGGTCACATTCGCTCCCCTCCCTTCAGTTTGCATTATTCATGCTTCAGCATTCTCCATTCCTTGAATTTCCTGTAATGTGGTTTAACCACATTATTATAAGATTTCCTATTTTTACATTAAGCCATGCTCCAGACTGTAACCCTGTGTCTTTTCCTGATGTTAACCCTGACAGTGTATCATAGCTAGGATGTATCATAAGATAGACTTATGTAACTGAGCAGGAGGCGTCCCATTTTCTGGTGAGAGAAGGAAGCCTCTACCCAGAATTCCGTGAATGTGGACTCACAAAGTCGAATTAGTGTCCTTAGTGTGGATACACAAATTCGACTTTGTAAGGTCGATTCCACAAATTCGAATTAAGTTGAATCGAACAACTCTTGTAGTGTAGACATGCCCAAAACTTTTCCAAAATGAGGTCAATTACTCAGTGGTCACCTTGTGAAGTACAAAATTGTCCAACTAGCTGAATTTCTCCCCAGAAGTGAGGTGTGTGTTTGTCTGCAGGCCAGCCCAAGTAGCTTTATGAATTACTTTGAATTCTTTTCCCACTTTCCATCCAATTAAATTCCTGATTTCAGAAAGATAACTACAGACTACTGAGTGCAGAGAAAGAGATCTGCCATTTCTCCTTGAATTCTCCCCTTTTTATTTTTAAACCCCTTGTTCACTTGTTAAAAACATCCCGCACAAGTTAATTGCATTTCTGTCTCCTAAACCACATAAGTACTTTTGCCAAAGGGTTTGGCATTTCCACACTGTTTATTATCTGCCCTGTTGGGACACCACCCAAGAGAAGGCTCTATTCTCAATCAAGATAACTGACTCCCCTTAAATTTCCCTGATAATGTCTGATTGGCTGGGAAATGAGACACAACCTCTTATGGAATGCATAAATAGAAAGCAATGTATTTTAGATCCTTCACTTGAAACCACAACTCTGGTGAATCAGATGAAGATGCTCATAATCAGAACAATCATTGTTGCTCCATTGATTTCATCTGGTAAGCCAAAATCATTTTCTAATTGACATTTTTTTTGCTGGAAAAAACACTCTAAGGAAGTAAGAGCAGATCTGGTCTTAACTGCCACTTGTGCTTTTGAAAATTACCATCTTAATTTTGTATAAATACTTTAACAGCAAAATCCATAACGGTCACTGATAAAAATTACAGTAAAATAAAGTATTAATCTCTCTCTATCACATAAGAGAGACTATAGATAGGTAACAGTATATTAACGCCATCAGTAATTTGGGGTTTCTCCTCTAAATGGTTTTAAATAATGACAAAGATCAAAAGGTTTAGACCATTTTAGGCCTGGTCTACGCTGGGGGGAGGGGTCGATGTAAGATACGCAACTTCAGATACTGGACTAGCGTAGCTGAAGTTGACTTATTTTATTTCGACTTACCTCCAGTCCTCATGGCGCGGGATCGATGGCCATGGCTCCCCCGTCGACTCCGCTTCTGCCTCTCGCCCTGGTGGAGTTCCAGAGTTGACGGGTACATGTTCAGGGATCGATTTATCGCGTCTAGATAGAAATCGATCTATTGGGTAGCGATCGATCAATTTCTATCTGCAATCCTGTAATAAAAGGTCCAGAGCCATGGAGAAGGAAACATTCTCTCTTTTTAATTGCTGTCATTCAATGCAAGTCTGTTGGATGTAATTACATTTATGTATTTTTCAGATACTACTGTATAAAGGGCCTTTCCTCCAAGTGATCGAGTCCTAAGGAAGGAAACAGGTTTGAGTGGAATACACACTTTTTACCCCAACATTTGCTCTATGTTCATTGTGAAGACCTTTGCAGAACCAATAGTAGCTCAGACATATTTCTCACATCCATTCTTTACTAGTGATTCAGTGCGTGTATCCACTTCTGTATAGCCGTTGGATATACGGTAATTGCTTATGCAGGACGCCACCATAACACTCATTTAACCATAAATTCCTTTACTAAATCTAAAGGCCAAATTGTATTTGTGCAATTCCTCCAAACATGTTTAAAAGCTTAAGCAATAAGCAGTTACAGCCATACAATAATACACATCCATAAGTATTTGATCAGAATACTCATGAAAGGATCAGTCTCGAGATAACTCCTGCATCCTGTCTTGCTCCAGTGTGATTGGATAGGATCTGAGAAATACCCTTAGCAAGTCTGATTCTTTTATACAGTGCAGCAAACAAATGATGTCATGTTGCTGCTACTATCCTAGCTACAAAACACATTTTGGACTGTTTGGGGTCATTACTGGTTCACTACGCACACTCCTCCTTTATTGTTACAGCCATCCCAGATAACTGGGGCCTTTGCCAAGGACTTTTCCTCCTCCATTATCAGTTACCTTTTAGGTCCAATTTTTCCAATTAAGCCACTTTTCAAGCCCCGTATTTCCAATCAAGCATAACATTTTTCAAGGCCTTCTTCCTATGCCTGCTAACTGCAAGCTATATATTTACTTTAACCAAGCTAATTTAACGCCTTATGTACCTATATAATCCTATAGTACCTATACCTACAGTATCTGTGTATATAATCACTTTATCAGGAAATAATAAATGCTCTTGGGAGTTCAATTGGATTTTTTGAATAATTGTAGAGGATTTAAAAATACGATTAAAGTGTGAAACCATAGAACTATACTCTCCTGGGTGTAGATAAAGGCATGTTATTCTTTTCCATAGATCAGCTATATGATTTCTAGGTGTACTCATCATGGACATGGCATATATGATTCATTTGTTGTGAGTATCAGATATTGTAACCTTTTTCTTCTTCTGCAAATAGTAATAACATGACTGAAGAGGCATCATTCCATTCAGCACAATAATATTTCTATAGGTTTGTTTCTATAGTAAATTGCGAAGGGACAGATTCCGCTACCTATACTCACATTGAAAAATATATTATTCCACAAAGAATCCATAAAAATAAATGGAGTATATCTGAATAAAGTATTGTTATGAGCTGGATGGAACCTTGTTAAACATAAAACTGCCACCTAGAATAAAAGGACTGTGGGAAACCGCTAGGGAGCCTTTGCCTGAGTACTGTTTTGAACTGGTGTGCAGTATGGGGTAAAACTGGGAATATGAAAGAGAGAGTGCATGCCTAAAGAACTAGGGGTCATCAAATGAAATTAATAGGCAGCAGGTTTAAAACAAACAAAGGAACTCCTTGCCAGTGGATGTTGTGAAAGCCAAGACTATAACAGGGTTCAAAAAAGAACTAGGTACATTCATGGAGGACAGGACCATCAATGGCTATTAGACAGGATGGGCAGGGATGGTGTTTGCCAGAAGCTGGGAATGGGCGATGGGATGAATCACTTGATTATTGCCGGTTCTGTTCATTCCCTCTGGGGCACCTGGCGTTGGTCACTGTTGGAAGACAGGATACTGGGCTAGATGGACCTTTGGTCTGACCCAGAATGACAACTATAATGTCCATATGTAAAGGAGTATCTGAAAGTGCAGTGCCTGACCCTCATAAAAAAATGGAGAAAGGTTTCTTGGGTCAGGGAGCTGGCTGAAAAGGGTGCTCCTGCTTTTCCTGCTATTCAATTCCTTCTGCGTTCAGAGACACAGGACTTTATACATTATTTGTAAAGAAACAAAACTGCATCAGAGAAGATACCAGATCCTATCCATTTCTACTTCCAGCTGGAACATCCCCCAAGCCCCGAAACTTGGACTAGTTGCTTGGGTGAAAAGAGGTAACACTGATGCTAGGAGCGGGATCTAGCTTCTAAGGAGAGAGATTGTGAACTGATATTCTTATTGAACCAAGACGGAACAAATAATGGAGGCACCAGCAGAATTATATTGACCTTCTTTGGGGTGGTCAGTAGGTGCCTTTCCCAATCTGCACAACACTATATATAGATTCCAAACTCAGCTCCTTGCTGGGGTCTGACTTTCTTAAAAAATGAGAAGAGTAAGGAGCAGCTCAAACCATATTTCTCCGATTCCTTCCTCAGGACTGCTTTCCCTAGACAGAGCTACGCCCACATCCCTTCTCTCGAGGTGGGATAACACGTCATTGCCCTAAGGGAGTCAGCAGACCCACGTAACCCTTTCTCAGCAGGGTAATAGGATGGGTTGTTTCATGACAGCCTTTTACAAGGATCTCCAAGGACTAAGCCATATTGCAAGTACTGTGATGACACAGTTACTTATTGACCAAACTCCCGCCTTGGATATGCCCAGCAGTTACTTCAGTGGATGCCACACATGTATCTAAAGGCAGAATTTATTCCTCATACAGGAAAGAGACTCCATAATGATATTTATTTCTTCACATTATTAGTTCTTATTCTACACATTCACTCACCTCTTCATTTCACCCATTTTGTTCTTTTATCTGAACTACAAATGAGTACTAGAGCTGGGAAAAAAACTGTGGACACAATTTTTTTTTTGTGCCCAAAATTCAGATTTGGGTTGACTGAAACATTTCAGGAACATATGATGAATTCTCAGAGTTGTTTTAGTTTAAAAAAAAAAGTTCCATTTTGACATTTTCAGAACTAAATTTTTGAGTCAAAATTATTTTGTTTGGAAATTTACTTCAATTTTATTTAGAAATAAAAAATTAAAAAAAGTTCAAAAAAATTTTTAATGTCCAGGAAACCAAAACAAATAAAAAGTTATTCTCACAGCTTTAATCAGCACATTCCCATTCATGTTTCATAACAAGATTTGTGCAACCTGGAGCTCCACACCTCCTTCCCTAGAGGCTTACTAGAGAAGATCAAGTTCTATTTGTATGTAACCTTTCCAAAACATTGGGGCACACCTCCCGTGATTGAGCCCAATTTTCAATACAACCTTAACTGCTAGTTAAGCTAATGAGAGACACCCTCAAAATTTGTATACCTGATTTCTAGGTCAATGTTTTGAACTTAATTAGGGTTAACCCCACACACTCAAATCTCCATCAGAATTTGCAATTAAAAAAAAAACAGGACAACGCCATTCCCATGATGCACAAATAGTATACAGTGCCAGCTATCCTGAAGAAGCCTGCTAAGAGGTATAGCTGCTGAACTATGGTCAGCCTGTCAAAGAAGGCAATGCAGCTAGATTGACATACATGACTATTGGCATCTCCCTGGTCACTGACAAAGGCCCTTGCAAGACTCAGAGCCAAAATATTTTCCTTTGAATGGCCTCAGCAATCAATAGAAATCCTCTACAAGAGAATGTTTGGAAGTATGATAGCAACAAAAGTTATAACGGATTATGGATACTCTCATTCTCTCTTTCTGAAGATAATAAGCATGGATCAAATTTCAGCTCCTTGTTTTTGCAGTTAAAAGCAATACATAAACTGGACTCTCTCTAACACCTGGCATGCACACAGGTTTTGTACCAGTATAACTATGTCAGTTAGGAGTGAGATTTTTTTTTTTACTGAGTTACACCAGTACAACCTCTAGTGTGGATGCAGTTATACCAGTATAAAGGTGCCCTAAACAAATGTTGCTTATTCCCCTTCCTCTACAGGAATGCCTATAAGCTCCTTTAGAGTCTGATAGAATTACATCCGTACTAGAGGGATTATACTAATTTAATTACACTGGTTACATTTTGTGAGTTGGTAGGTCCTGACACTTTGCTTTTTTGTCTTCCCACCACTTTCTTGTTAACGGAGACCTATGTTCCCTTCATCCTGTAACAAGTTTAATCTACTGAATATGAGCATATAAAACCTCCTTCTCCACACGTTCTGTACAAACAACATGGAAGTACAAAGCGTGGGCTCCAACGCACAGCTTTTCAGCGCTCCCTTTCCTGCCACTTGGTTTGTTTGTATGTTGTCTGGTAAATGGCAAGCTCACAAGGATAGGGAGCCTGCCTTCTTACCCAACTGTAAAGTACTTAGCCTGCTGCTAATGCAAGACAAGTAGGAAGCTAGAAGCTTCGCCCTTTGCACTGCTCTGGAGGCACGAAGGACACAGAATCCTGGTTTAAATCAGCCACTTAGGAAAACCCCTTGGATAGGAATAGCTGGGGGGACACTCAGCTCCATGCCACCCCTTCCTGCCCACCACTCCTCCAAGCATAAAAGAGGTTCTGGAGGGTTGAAACAGCCTCTGTTGAGAGAAGGGGGCACAAAAAGTCAGTTTCACGCTCCCCACCAGCTACGCCAAGCAGCTCAGTCCCACAAAGTGTGAACCTAACGAACTAAAGAACCCCCAAAGGGAGCAGCTGAAATCAATGTGTGTGTCAGAACAGGACATAACCTTCTGATTCTACTCCCCGGAGCAATGGAGGTTACAATCAGGGCTGAAAGTAACTGAGGACACTTACTGGTACGCGGAAGGGGTGGGGCCGCGGGGTCAGCATCCCCCAGCCAGCCCTGTCCCGCGTTGCCCGGGACTCCTGTGTTGATTTAAAGGCTCCGGAGCCCCAGGCCCTTTTAAATCGCTGGCCCCAGGGCAGCTGCTCCCTTTGCCGCCCCCACCCGCAGGCGGCCGGGGTTAAAGCACTGCAGGGTCCTTTGCCGCGGCAGCGCTTTCACATTGCTGCGCCCCCTCTCCCCCTCCAGCGGCGGGGGTGCAGAAACATTAAAGCGCTGCCGCAGCAAAGGCCCATCCTTAAAGCTCTGCCGCGGCAGCAATTTAATGTCCCTGCCCCTTTTGCCTCCCCTGACGGCCGCTCTGCCGGTACGGACCCTACCAGCAGGGTTGCCAATGGCGGTGGGGGGAAGGAGGAGTGAAAGATGGTCCTTTGCCGTAGCAGCTCTTTGAGGATCCTTAAAGCGCTGCCGCGGCAAAAGATCGTCCTTGTTGCTACCCCTTCCTCCCCCCCGTCGGCGGCCCTGGGGAGGCAAGGGGCAGGGACATTACAGCGCTTTAATGTGCGCTGGGTTCTTCCAGGTACGGAGTACTGGCCTGTACCAGCTCCCTTTCACCCCTGCTTACAATAAAGTCAAATACTTTGCAGTCCCAGAGTATATTATAGCTTCAACGTGACTTGTGACCAAACGTATGGGCTGGTAAACTGAACAACTAACGCAGCCTGCTGGTTCCTAATGAAACTACAATACAAGTCATTGGTGGTACAATTATGCAAGCTTTTTGGACACCGCTTATTTAGTCCTCCGGTCTACTGGCATTACAGTTCATCTCAGCTCACCTCTGTCCTAGCATTATTGGAACTCTTGCAAGCTGCAAATCCCCAGCTCCGTGGGTCTGCTGCCTTGAGAGTCAGGGCTAGGAAAGCTGGAAAAGCAGAAACAATATTTACATGTGATCTCATGCAGCCGTCAGGCAGCCTCTCAACTTGCAGCTACAGAGGAATATACTTTTGTTTTCTGACTCTATCAGTGAGCTAAGCTGATAGCTGAATAGATCGCCTGATGGAAAGCCAACATCCATAACCACCCAAGACCTCATATGCGGCTCTTCTACTTCAGAGTGAAATAATGCCTTCAAATCCTTGACTGTCATCCTTTAATCTGAACTGAAGGTGGAGGGTAGTCTCTGATCCTTAGCCCCAGTTGCTATACACTATTTGTATTGCAGTAGCAGCTGGGTTCCCTAGTTATTGAGCAGGACCTCACTGTGTTAGGTGCTGTACAACCATAAGATAGAGAGAGTCCCTGCTCCACACAGTTTAGTATCTAACTGAAGCACGAGAATCCTTTTAGAGATCTGTAAGGAAAACCTTTTTGTAGGATCATTTACGCTTATGACAAAAAATAATCGAAATCTTGTCTTCTGAACAGTGTATTCTACTGAACAGAAAAACAACAACCCACCATTCTGCTTACCTTAAAGCAAAGAAATGCAGAGCCATTAGTCTGCGGGGAGCACACAAGCAACATGTATTGGAATGTGACATATTGTAACACCAATTACTAATGAAATTCTAGAGTCCTCCTATTAATACTAGTTGCACAGCAAACATTTTATATATTACATTTCTGATCGGTTTAATGCTAGAAAATGTACTTCACTTTCCTATATTCCATTTGCTTTTAAGTTGGTGCAGGACCATGGGGACAGATATGTGCAGGGAATCCTAGCATCAAAGTAAGGGGCTGTGACAGACATGGCTGTGACTACTATGGAGCTCCAAGGTAGTATACAAAGAACACTATTTTTGTGTGGAACGGGTGTTTTGTTTGTTCATTGTTGTTAAAATAATGAAATGTTCACTAAGAACAAAAAAATCTGAGTTTAGCCACCGTTTATAGCACTCGGGGCTTCTGAAATGTGTTAGAAGGACACCACTGCCAAGCAATTTGCTAAACAAGAACCACGGTAATGTCCTTCCAATGTGCATTAATCCCTCATATGATAGAATTACGCTGAGAATGGAAGAGTTGTCTCCTTGATCCATTCAGACCTTGGCCCCTCATTGTTGAGGCTGCCAAGGAGGGGCCTTAAGTAACTTAGTGGCACTTCCAAGGATTTTTGTGAAGGGGGCAGGACATTTGCCAACTAGGAACTGGACTCAGACCACCCAGTGATTGTATATGCAGTTCTTTGAGGCTATTCACTTTGTTGCTGTAGACACAGACAGAACAGAACTAGTTAAGGAATAACATTTAAACAGTCTCACTTCCACACACTTGAGTGACCCCAGTCCCCAGCTCATAGGTCATATGCTCAGCTGGTGTACGTCAGCATAGCCACAATGAAGTCACTGGAGTTATGTTGCTTTACATCAATGGAAGGTCCAGTGTTCTTTTGAGCCTTGTAAGTGAATTGACAGCCTGCAGCACCAGGAAACTAGTGAGAAATTTTAAGAGTAGAGCTAGTCAAAACATTTCTTTCAATTTTATTTATTCATTTTTAATTTAAAAAAAAAAGGCTTTTTCTTCCCAGGTCCTCTTGTGGAAATTTCCCTTTTGTTCAAGGAATTTCTTCGGGTTTTCACTGAAAAATCGAAAACCTCAAATTATTTTTTATTGCCAATGAAGTCAAGCTAGACCATTTCGTGAAACTACACTGCCATCCTGCCAGTTTTGTTTGGTGCAGATAACCCACACACCGCCTGGGTGTGGTGTTCTGTCCCATCTAGTGGCACAGAGACCACTTAGAGAGAGATTAATTAGTCTGTGCTGATTTAATTAGCTAAGGGTATGTCCATACTACCAGCCGGATCGGTGGGTAGCGATCAACCTATCAGGGATCGATTTATCGCATCTCGTCTAGACGCAATAAATCAATCCCCCAAACGTGCTCCCGTCGACTCTGGAACTCCACCAGGGTAAGAGGCGGAAGCAGAGTCGACGGGGGAGCTGTGGCCATTGATCCCGCACCGTGAGGATGGGAGGTAAGTTGAAATAAGAGGCGTCGACTTCAGCTACGCTATTCCCACAGCTGAAGTTGAGTATCTTACATTGACCCCCACCCCCAACACACACAGTGTAGACCAGGCCCAAGAGGCATATGGCTTTTAGTGCATGTAGTAGAAGCTCATGCACTAAGCTCCCGAGGTCCCAGGTTCAATCCTGCCCGCCGACGACTGGGTCTGTCGGTGTTACACAGGCAGGGTATTTTTTATTAGGTCTTTCTTTAAAAATGTTGTGGCTTCAGGTATATGTAATTTTCCCTCAGCTATTCGTTTCAATTGGTCTCTGAAAAGAAAACAAAGAGACAACACTGCAAATGAATACAGCACATTTTTTTCTGAATACCACAACGACAAAAGCCTGATAATCTATTTTATTGCCCTAGTAACAAGAATGAAAATGAAAAAGAGAAGCTAACAAAAGTGACAGGCTGAAACAAAATTATTTAGGGCTACTTTCTGAAAACCACTAGCAGATGGTTGCTGCCATGGAACAACGTAGAACAATAGCTTGAGCCTGGCTCTTCCAACAAACACATATAGGTGATTCCCTAGGCTCCACGCACTGCGTTGAAAAGAGGAAATATAATTAATTACCTGATATCACCATGCAGCCACCACCAGCTGCTCCACACAGCATACTTGTCAGTGCCTCTGCAACACTGAAAAGGAAGAATATCTGGCAGGCGGGGATATTGGCATTTTCCCTCTGAAAGCAGCAGAATATCTGTGGACTTTTTAAGTGCGAGTTTATACTAATCCACCCAGCATTTAACTTTGCCTGCTATATTCACTGTGATCCCATTGGTAGGGTTATAAAGAGCACACACATCGAGGGAAGACAATAGTGGGTATAGGAGCCGCAAAGCAAGAGAGACATATTGGTTGTGTGTAAAAGACCCAGGATCTTTTATTGGGTTTGACTCATCTGCTCTACTTCTTGCAGATCCTCAGAGCTTAGGCATTATATTCTTGGTATCCTTCCCTTTTCTGCACCTCTCTTGATCCTATACATTGTAGCTGGGAGGACATGTCGCAATTGCAGGTGCTCAAGAGCTGTGCAACTTTTCAGGCCCTTGTTCCAGTTCCGTCTGTTTTTATGTTGCAAGGGGCTTATTATTGCATGTTCCTTTCACAACTGGACATATCAACAGTTGTATTTTCTCTTAACATCCCAGTTTCTTAATTTGAGAATTGCTTTACCCAGTTTCAAAGCTCTACTCATATGTGAATAAGTAGGCAGACAGGTTTAACCTTTCTAGAACACAAATAGCAAAAGACACACAGTACATTATACTGCGGATTGTATGAGAGAATTCTGGTAAAACAGCTGCAAAATGTTCACACACATAGTGACTGTTTTTCGGCTAGGTTCCCATTAGTAACTTGACTATTTCATCTCTTTTCATGAGGGTTTGACAGACTTTTTAGCAGAAGCTTAAATATCAGCTAAATATTCTTGCAGCAAAATCCATCCTGATGTATTTAGTTTACGAAGAGTTAATGTAAAATACAATATTTTAAAAGACCTATTAACTGACAAAATATAAAGCATCCATGTGCATATATTTGATCAACTATTTGGCATGACCAATATAATTCATTATGTGGTTTAAAGAAATGCCATGAGAATTGCAAAGTTAAGGTTGTTTTAAATTACTCTTAATAGGTCTGAAAGCTAGAGTACATATAGCCAACCAAGTCATTAGCTTTGCATCTACAGGATAACTTGGGGGAGGGAGGGGCATCTGTGTATTGGGAGGGATATTTGGCCTCAGTCCCTGAAAGTATAATCTAAAGAGGTTAACGAAGTTCCAAATTAAGCCATTTGAAATCAGTATTGGGAAACAGAACAGGGCCTTGTCTTCTGCTTATCCATGTGTGATAACAGTGAGGTTACTATAAAACCAAATACTTTTAAGATACATGCTACAGAACTGCCAATAGTGACTTGCAACCAAATCTATCAGCTAGCGCAGCCTGCTGGTTTGTAGTGAGACTACAAGAAATTGTTAGTAAAGCTAGACGAGTTTTTCAGACAAAGCTTATTCGGTTCTGTATTGCAGTTAAATACATCTAGTTTATTCTTAATTTGTCATTATTTCTCTTTCTGTCTTTTATCATTCTAGTAAATCCTAATACATAAAACAGAAATCACAGACTCATTCTAGTGGTCATACACAATTGCACGCTGAGCCCTAGTTACTTGTTCTACTGTTAGCCAACACACTTTTCAGGCACAGAAAGAACTGAAAACTACATTATGCTGTCTGTGCAAAGGGGATGCATACCCTTCTATACAATGACTCACTAAACAATTTGGTTCCTACTAAGTAAATCCTAAAGATAGTAGGTGCCTTCACACTATCCATTTTCATGAGAGTCCCAATAGACTGTCAATGGGATTTTGGCTCCTAACTGTCTAAATCACTTTTGAAAATGAGATTCAGGATCCTAAATCAAAATCAGTAAGCCCAGCAGTCAGAGTCTGTATCCATACGCCTTCCACATGCCTGTTATGCAAGCTGAGCAACTATACTTGCCTTCATTGCACTGTGGGTATGTATTTAGGCACCTAATTCCCACTGAAATCTATGGGTGCTAAGGGCCTAAATACTTTAAGGATCTGCACCCAGCTCACTACCCCATTTCTCTTTGGTTGTCTCTATGTAGATCATATTGTGGATTTTGTTGCCAATGAAGTCAAGCTAGTCCATTCAGTGTGACTAGACTGCCACTGTATAAGTTTTGTTTCATACTGGTGGAGAATTTTTTGAGCTCCTGTATATTATATAAATACAAGACTTTTTAATTTTCTATCAGCTACTAATTACAGTTGGTCTCAAAAGATGACTGCTAAATGGATACAACGCTGCAAATAAACGCAGTACATTTCTTTATCTCATAACTATACAAAGCTCAAAGCACAATGTATTAATTCTCTTTCACTACATCCTTGGCAGTAAGGAATCAAAGAATGTCAGTTTATCAGAGAAAGTGACACTGTAAAATACCATTTTGGGCTACTTCTGAAAGCAACAAACAGATTACAGCTGCCATAAAATGAGGTAAAACAAGTTTGAGCCCTGCTCTCCAAAAACCAAATGCTGGTGATCCCCCATGCTCCAAGCACTGCACTGGCTCTCTCTAATTTCATGAATGTTAACAGCAAAAGTATGCAGCACAATGAAAGGCTTAAATAACTTAGCATCAGTATAGCTACACCCCTACAGACACCAAGAATAGCGGGGTAGGAAATCACCAATATTCCTGAAGTGCAATCCTGACTAATAATGTCTTTTCCATGGAAAGCCCATGACTTCTGGTCCATCGCTTCTTCAGGCACAGATATACTTTTGTGCCATTTCTCACTACAAGACTGACAGCTTGTGTTCATTGTAACTTGCAGACTCCTGGCACATAGTGTACAGTATAGAATGCACAATGGCTGGGAACATGGAGGGGAAGGTAACTATCCCATATCACCATGCAGTCACCACTACCTGCTCCACACAGTTTACATGCCAGAGCCACTCCACCACTAGAAAACACGAGCAGCTGGCTGAGTGGGATAAGAAACTGCTGCCACTACAACTGGCATGTTTCCCTCTGAAGTGGCAAAATTGTTATGGAGTTTTTAAGTGTAAATTGATACTAACCCACCCATCAGTAACTTTTCCTGCTAGATTATTTGTGACCTTATTCAAAGGATTATAGTGAACACACATTTCAAGCAAAGCCAATAGCAGGTGTAGGAGCAGTAAAGACATTGGATATGCATGAAAGACCCAAAGTAATGAATAGGGTTTCGCTCATCTGTTCTATGAGGGCATAGGCACTATTTTCTGAGTTCCACTCCCCTTTCTGCCACCTCTCTTGGCACAATTACAGCCCCTCATCAAAAGCTGTGCAATTTCTCAGGCTGTTTCATTTGTCTGATTTTATGTGGCAAGTAGGTAACTATTGCACTTAACTTTCAACAGTTGTATTTTCTGTTAACATCTTGCCTAATCTCTGCCTTACATTGTTTCAATACTCTGCTCAAGTCTGATTGGCTGGGAAGACAAACAGCCTTTCTAGGACAGCAGAGACTATACATTATAACTTTGATTTGATAGAGAACTCTGGGGAAACAGGTGCAAAATGCTCACACTCAAACTGATTGTTTTTGCTGGTTTTGTTTCCATTGGTAAGTTAAGATTACTATGTCATATATTTTCTTGATGCTTTTATTTCAAAACAGACTTTTATAGAAGTGCATCAGGTTTACTATTAACTAAATATTCTTGCAGGAAAATCTATCCCGAAATATTTATTTTATGAAGAGTTAATGTAAAATACAATGTTTTAAAAATCTATTATCTGAGAAAATAAAAAACGTGCATCAGTGATATGGCGTTAGTGATTTGACACACTAAGTGGTTTAAAGAATTTAAATTAGTTAGAGACATAAGAATACAGTTATATAAAACCATCCAAGTTATTAGTTTTGGTTTGTTTCTAGAGGATTTTACCATTATCTTTAATGTATCTTTGTAACATAATAGCTACTCTGTTAGAGAAAAATCACACTGAGAAACTCTTGAGATTTAGAGAAATGACCCAGTTCTGATCTCACTCCAGTTTAACTTAATTGATTTATAACCAGAATGAGATCAGAATCAGGCCCAAAATCTCTAGTCTAGTCCACACACGGTCTTTCTGTAAATTTCTTACAGTTGATTTTAGTGGTGAACCCATGAGAAATGCCAGTAGTAGAATCAGGGGGTGCTACTTGTTGGCTAATGCTGCCCATGGCAAAGTTAGATAGCAGGATGATTAGAACACCAGTGATCAGTCTACACTAGCTGTTCTGCTGTTTCCACTAGTGGTATCAGAGGGGTAGCCGTGTTAGTCTGGATCTGTAAAAGCAACAAAGAATCCTGTGGCACCTTATAGACTAACAGACGTTTTGCAGCATGAGCTTTCGTGGGTGAATACCCACTTCTTCTCCCACGTATTCACCCACGAAAGCTCATGCTGCAAAACGTCTGTTAGTCTATAAGGTGCCACAGGCTTCTTTGTTGCTTTCACTAGTGGTAGTAACTGTAGAAAATGTTAAGAAAAATCTAGCACAGATAAAGCCTCATTGTAAAAACTAGGGTTGAGAGCAAAGAGCCATAAAATGTTTTGTGAAGCACTTCTCTGAAGGTCAGCACGATGAAAACCCAACACCTATAGCCTCCCTCGTTAAAGACTCTCCTATTTTAGAGCTAAATCAGGTCCTTATATCCTTGATTAACATCAATATGTTTCCAATGAAGGCATCTGACCCTTAGCCTAAGTTCATTATTTGTATTGAGGTAGCAGCTAGGAGCCCTAGTAATGGACCAGGATCCCATTGTACCAGTGCTGTACAAAACAAAAAAGTTAGTTAAGGAGGCAACAGTGAACCATGGAAATCTTTTTAGGAGTCCGTAAAGAAACTTGTTGATGTCATTAGTTATTCTTCTAACCTTAAAAAAAAAAAGAAAAAGAAAAAGAAAAAAAAGTCATCTTCTGAATGATGTATTCCACTTAAGACAAAATACATCACTCTGCTTCCACTAAGTTAAAGAGCCACTGTTTTGTGCAAGACACACAATGTGTATTGCAAAGTGACATTAACAGATCACTAATGAATTTCAATTTCTTATTTTTAATCAATTATTTGCACAGAAAACATTTAATATGCAACATTCTGTCCTGCACAAAAATAGAAAATGTACTTACTTTTGTATATTCCATTTCTTCTTAAGTTGCTGCAGGACGATGGGCACAAATCTGTGATGGGAATCCTTTGAACAGCATAAGGGGCTGTGATAAGTATGGCTGTGGATATTATGGAGCTCCAAGGTAGTATAATTTGGACAATGACAATGACTTTTTTGGGTTGTTCATTGTTGCTTAAATAATAAGAATGCTAATAGAGAACAAAATAGACTAGTGAGCTTAGCCATCTTTTCCAAGCATTTAAGGATTGCAAAGTGTGTCAGAATAACACTGCAAAGCAAGTGACTAAACAAGAACAGTGTGAATGTCCTTCCAATGTGCAGTAGTCCTCATCTGATAGAATTGGAGTAGAAGTTGTCTCCAGGCTCATTCATTCTTGGCTTTCATTGATGAGGCTGTTGAACAATTCTCTCAAAATACTTTAGTGCCACTTCAATTTATTTTTGTGATAGAGACAGGACACTTGCCCAGTAGGATCTGGTCTGGAACGACCAGATGATTTCACTTTTCTGTTGACTGTTGCTGTAGATCTGGGGCGGAACTGAACCAGTTCGTAAAAAATGGTATGGTCTGTAATCTCACTTCCAACCAGCTGAGTCACCTCAATCTCTCAGCTCATGGGTGAGATGCTCAGACAGTATTAATCAAGATAGCTTCAATGAAGTTCCTCATTGGATTTACACCAGTGAGAGGTCTTACTTCAAGTGTTCTTTTTACCCTCATATGCGAGTGGACAGACAGCTAATATCTCTAATTTCATGGTGCTAACAGCAGAGATGGTCAACTTTCCATAAAATATTTTTTGTTTGTTTTAATAAAAGATGTCTTTGCCCCATCCCCAACACTAGCACAAGAAAATTTCCATTTTGTTCACAGATTTTTTTCCCCTGGATTTTCACTGAGAAACAAAATCTCCAAAGTGTGATTTCCTCCTCCCCCGACCCCCCTGTTTTGACAGGAAAATATTTCAGTTTAGGAGTGTGTTTTTTTGTTTAGAAACCTGGGAAAATTTCACACACAAAAATTAAGTGAACATTTTAAAAAAAAATCCATTTTTGACCAGTTCTGCTTAGCAGTTGAGAGCTTTTGCAATAATTAAAACTAGATTGAAACCTCAAACTTTTCTACTTCCATTGCAGAAATACACATTTTAAGTGCAAATAAGCTAAGAATAGTCCATTTTGCTTTAAAGAATCTACATGGTACATGGTAACAGGCTTTATGGCTGGAGAACATGTCAATCAGCAGTGTCATTACTTACATATGTCCATATTTTCAGAAATGGCAGAAAGCACCTAGCAGTGGATGTTAAATGCCAGGACGGATCAGGAGTGTATGCTCCTTTTAGTGGCCTGATTGTGAGACGCATTAAACCCTTTGGAAATAATAATGCCATTGATGATGGAATCTTACTCCGTGAAGTAAAATCAGGTAACTGAGCTACCATAGATAAAAGTCTTTGATAAACTTTAAATACTGGTCATTAAATAATTTTATCTTCCTAGGCAATTGTAGCCCTGTAGAAGAAGAACAATCAACACAAAAGTTAAAAGTTAAGCAAAGCGTAACTATAGAGTAGGCCAAGGCCCGTGTTTCACTCAGAACTGTCTGTTCCTGTATTCAAGCCCAAGCACAACTCATTCACTCTTAAAACAGTCCAACATCTCCATCAACAGGACCAGAATACACCCTTTCTCCCCATAGCTCTCCACACACTTAGATGATGGAACAAAATGAGGACCTAAAGTAAGGACAACCTTGTAGAAAGGGGAAAGAAGTATGAGAACAAGGAGCTTGAAGTATGCCACGGTTAATTTAAGGAGAAAAAAAAAATCTTTTCCCCATCCCTCAAAAATACCAACCCCGAAAATCTTAATTTTATGTATGCTTCTGTCTGGACTGCACCAGTGCTAGTGCATACAAAACTGCCAGAGTAGGCATAGCCAAGGGGATCTGATGCCTATCAGAACTTTGACATCTTCCTTATCCTTCCTTAATCTCTCTCCTTTATCCTCCCCTAAAGGTTCTTGCATAAAACTGGCCTTTATCAGGCCTTTGAGAAACAGAGGCTGGATCAGGAAGGGATCTATAATTGGAGTAATGCTGCCAATGCAGAGCGTGTATCCTGATATAACATCTCATGTTCGCATCCAGAACTGTGACTACTCAAACCCTACTGGCAACTTATAAATGGAAACGTACATGAAATGGAAGTGTACAAAACCCCAAATAAAATCTGAGCAACCAAAAGTGTTTTCTTTTCCCCCTACTCCCCATAGAAAACCCACCTAAAATTTAGACCAGAGGAAGGAAAAAAGACATTAGCGCACACAGCAGAGTAAAAGTGTACATAGCGTGTGTAACACCGCCTGTAGTGGCTCAAAGAATGTACCATCCTCAGGGCAGACTTAAGAGAAAGGGCACTTATCCCAAATGGATTGTGAGTTCTATACTTGGGCTACGTCTACACTACCGCTGGATCAATGCTCTGACAATTGATGCACTAGGGGTTTATTTAGAAGGTCTAGTGAAGACCCGCTAAATCAACGGTAGAGCACTCTCTGGTTGACCCCGATACTCCACCCAGAATGAGAAGAGTAAGGTAAGTCGATGGGAAAGTGTCTCCTGTCGACCTAGCGAGGGGAGACACCGCAGTAAGTCGACCTAAGCTACGTGGACTCCAGCTACGTTATTCACGTAGCTAGAGCTGCGTAACTTAGGTCAACTTACCGTGGTAGTGTAGACATCGCCTTAGATTTCACCAATCAATTATCAAGTGGAAACACTTCAGGCACTGTTACAGCCTAACTATGGAGTCACAGACAGTCCACTTGTGTACGCCAATCTATCTCACTACCCAGGAGAGCATATTTTTGTGATACATGGCCACTAAGAATCACAGCAATATCTAGGTTACTCCTAGCTCCAGAGGACCAGTCACTTACTCCAGGTCAATTGCACCTTCGATCTCACATCAAAGACAATGAATATAAAGATTCATTAACTAGGAAAAGGAAATTAGAGTGTTATTTACAGGGTTAAAGCAGGTAAACGTATGTACACAAATTAGTTACAATTTAAGTTTCAAAAGGCGAGAGAAGGCTCTATATTCAGCAAGTTCTGTATGTCTTTTAGGGCTAACTCAGGCTAAGCAACTGGGGATCTCTTGCTTATGCCTAGAAAATCCCCATCCCCCCTTCCTCCGAGTCCAAGCATAGAGATTAATCAGTTCCTTCATGTTAGGGTTTTTTTTCCTCTCTCCTTCCACATGCTCTGAGCTGCAAACTCCCGACAGAAGGAATCCACTCATGTGACTCATCTTCGTGGGGGAGGGTAGAACACACAGTTTGTCCTCTTTAATGCCCCACAATATCTACGGCTGGTGTCAATGGACCTTTCCTGTTGGGCAGGACATAACACGTTCCGTTGCAGATCAGTACTTCACTTTAATTAATGTCCCTCTCTTGCCTGGTGATTTACATACTCTCAGAGGCTCACAATATAACCTCTCAAATAAATATAGGTGTGATGTTCTGTACCTCGTGGGAACACCCTACACCCCCATGTTCATCCTTATAAAATGATTATGTGGTATCTAATGCAAAGTTTGTCATGTCAGGTGTCTTCGGAAGGCTCATGATGCACTGAGCATTGTTGTTATAGTGATGTTATAGGTTGTAATTTCATGTGTCTATATAGTTATGAGGCTGAAAATGTGTCTTCATGGCTTAAAATAAGCTCAGGCAAAAACTCTCCAAGTGCAGAGGGGCAGTTCACACATCATAAGGGCATGTATGGGTCAAACCCAGCCCAGCCTTACAGGAACAAAAGACACTGGCCTAGGAAGCAACAAAGGATCTGCTGGACTCTCAAGTGAGTCACCACCCTTCCCTTGTTCAGACAGGGACTACGATGAGGTAATGCTCACCTGACTCTGAAGGGGACGGGAGGGAGAAGGGCGCAAAGCCAATAGGGAAGAAAGAACATGATAAAAGGGAGACATTTGCCGTGCTGTTCCTCTCTCTTCCACCTCCATCTACGGCCATCACCACCAAGTGACTGAAGCACTGATCAAAGGGAAAAGCCTGGCTGAAAGGCAACCAGCCAGCCTCTGGTGAGAAACATCTAAGTTTGTAAGGGCATCGAGAGTGTTAAGATCAGCTTAGAACACATTCTGCTTTTATTTCACTTGACCAAATCTAACTTGTTATGCTTTGACTTAAAATCTATCTTTGTAGTTAATAAATCTGTTTGTTTATTCTACCTGAAGCAGTGCTTTGGTTTGAAGTGTGTCAGAGACTCCCCTTGGGATAACAAGCCTTGCATATCAATGTCTTTGTTATATTGACAAACTCATATAAGCTTGCAGCTTCCAGCAGGCATAACCTTAGGAACCTCCGCCTTACAAGGTCCAGTTGTTTCTGGGACCAGAGATATTGGCTAGTATCACTTGGTGGCACAATCCCAGGAGCAGCTTATATGCTAGAGGCTATGCGTGAACAACCCAGGAGTGGGGGGTTCTCACAGCAGAGCAGGGTAAGGCTGGCTCCCAGAATCAAGGATTGGAGTGACCTAGCAGATCACCGGTCCGGAAAACACCAGAAGGGAACATCACAAAAGGATACTAAGATTGTGAGATTGATGGAGGCAGCAACTCACAAGCATTTAATAAAGTCTAAACACTAAACACATTCTTATAATTCTAATGCCTTTGTCAACAATACTAACACACAAGTAAGCCAGCCTGATTTCAGCTATGTATTTCCTAGTGTTCAGCTGTGACACTAGAACACTGGCATGAGCTGTCACCTGCTCTACCAGCATCACAATATGCACAGTAGCCGTGTGTCACCCATCAGTTTAGCATACCAATGATTTGCCCAGGACATCGTAATCTCAGGCTCAGCAATGAGCTATATTGGAAATACCACTTTGCCCAGTTACAACCTTTTTGGTATCCATACGTGTTTTTATTTGATCTTAGTCGAATACATAAAATCAAACTGTTCTCTTCGCTGCGTGCATAGACTACCTCAATATGAACTTTTAAACAGAAAAAGTGTTACCTCTCTGTTTCTGTTGCTAAATGAGTCCCAGTAATAACAGATGCAGGAGAACCTCTATTCAATTAAAAGGCATTAAGGGAAAAATGAAATTGCAGGGTGATTAATTTGCTGAAACATACAAAAGTCAAACCAAGATGCTAGTTGCTGTGACTATGATTTAACAACCAGTGTCTAAGTAAATTGAGGTAACACCCTAAGGAAACCAGCTGCCTAACCAAGATCATGCATTTTAGTGAAATTAATATGTAGTGTGCCTCAAGAAATGGGAAAGGAGGATTTTTTGTCTGTAATACTCGAGGGAATTAATCTTATAGGAGGGACCAGACTTGAAGTAGACAACAGTTCTGTAACAATATGGGAACCAATCCTGTCTGCGTTCTGTGCACACCTAAAATTCCTGCTGAATGACCTGCCCTGGGAGCGAGTTACCAGTGACCCAGGGCTGCGGCGGAAGGAGGGGGGGTGGGGGAAGAGCCCACAGCTGGGGCAGCAGGAGGTGTGTGTATGGGGCAATGGTGGGGGGAAAGGAGGGAGCCCAGAGCTGGGGCGGCAGGGTGTGTGGGTTGGGGGGCGAGGGGGAGAAGAGCCCAGGGCTGGGGCAGCAGTGGGGTGCAGCGAGGAGCCCAGGGCTGGGACATGGAGCAGACAATTTTTTGTTGTTGTTGCCTGGGGCGGCAAAAAACCTAGAGCCGGCTACTAAAGCCAAAACATTTAAAACATTGTAGAAATACAAAGCATGGAAGTATGAAGGAGCCTCTCAAAACCAATACTAACACTGTAAAAACTTAGGATTCTTGGGGGAAGAGGGGAAAGATAAAAGATCTGAAGTTCAGTGTAGATAAATATTCAAAAGCTCTAATACTTGTCCAGACTCTAAACTTGGATACATCTACCATAGCCCTAGCTCTCCTATAACATTCCTTAGAACGGTGGTTCTCAAACTAGGCCCGCCACTTGTTCAGGGGAAGCCCCTGGCTGGCCAGGCCAGTTTACCTGCTGCGTGTGCAGGTTTGGCTGATCGCCACTCCAGGCCAATGGGGGCTGCAGGAAGCGCTGCGGCCACTGGGAGCTGCGATCGACTGCTGCTTCCTGCAGCCCCCATTGGTCTGGAGCAGTGAACCACAGCCACTAGGAGCTGTGATCGGCCGAACCTGCGGATGCGGCCGGTAAACAAACCGGCCCGGGCTGCCAGGGGCTTTCCCTGAACAAGTGGTGGCCCTAGTTTGAGAACCACTGCCTTAGAACAGGCTCTGTCTGGCAAACCCTAACATCCTACCTGTTGTTTTGCTGTAGCCTAATCATCTGTTACTTCTAGATGGCATATCCTTTGTTCTCCCAATAGACTCCCTGGGACTTCCCATCTTATTGGTCCTCAACTTTCTCTCCTCCCATAAATCTACCAGAGACTGCACACACTTTCCCTATGGAAGATAGGATTATCTTTAACTAAAAAAATATAGTATGACATTTTATGAAATACGTTTGTTTGTTTTTTTACTTGTTGAAAGCAAATATAGCACCATCTTGGCCTAAAATAGGAAACTAATTCATATTTCAGAATCAACCTATTTTTATTTAAAAATAGTCTTAATAAAAAATAGGTTTGTGTGTGTGTCTAAACTCCAAAAGCAACTCAAATAGTAGAAATCAGGCTCAATCTCTCCCTTTTGGCTGTGAGGACAGTAGCTAAGATAAATAGATTCAGCAAGGTTTTTTTTCCTTTGGCACTCAGGGAAAGGTCAATCAGGTATTTCAGATACAAATATCTAGGATAGATCCAACTAACATATGGAAATTAATCTCACTGGTGAGACAATGATACTTTAGTGGGCATGTTCAGCTCCACAAGAACCATCTTGTAGCAGAGTGTGTGTGTGCGTGCAGAGAGATGCACCCAATAGAATGATCAGGATGTCTATGCAACACACTGCACAACCATTTGATAAACTGCATGTATACATGTTTGATTGCAACTATCCAACAATCCATTACAAATGTGTTCTCTTACTATTCCAAACTGCAAGTAGCTTCAGTCAAAACTGACTTTTCTCCATTCTTCCTGCTAGAGAGAAGGTACAATCATCTCCTGAATTTAACATTTGGGAAGATCAAAGTCTCCTAACACTTGTTTTGATACTTTTCATTCACAGATCTAAAAACACTTGTTCCTTTTTTGCAGTTGCACGATTCCCATTTCACAAAGAGGGAAACTGCAGTCCAGGGTATGTCTACACAGCTAAGAAAAAACCACAGCTGGCCCATACTAGCCCATCTGGGCTCATGGTGCTGTTTCATTGCTATGTGGACTTCTGGGCTTGGGCTCAGGCCCAGGCCCAGGCTCTAGGGTTCTTTGAGGTAGGAGGGTCCCAGAGCCCGGGCTCCAGCCCAGAAGTCTACACAGCAATGAAACAGCTGCACAGCTTGAGCCCCGTGAGCCAAGTCAGCTGGCACTGGCCAGCTGTGGGCTTCTCTTTGCTGTGTAGACATACCCCTAGAATGGTAGGCATTAGCTCGTGACAGCAAATCAGTGAGCGCACTAGAGACAGAACTCAGGTCCACCATACTATTCCGATATCCAAAGGAGTATGCCTGCTTCCTTATGATGTAATCAAACATGGGCAGTTTTTTTAAACATACAGGACTATTATTTCACTGGATTGCTGGGAAATTCAAAAGATAATAATACCTTGATAAAAAAAGATGTAGATAAATAAAACAACTCTTTTGGGGAGGCAAATCTGTTTAACCAGTTTTGTTAATGTTTAATTAAAAATGTGTGAGCTAATCAACTGACAGATTGAGGCCAGTGGGGTTAAAAGCAGTCCTGTTACACACCCTTGAAATCAGAGTTCAAAACAGCAATCATTACAAATCCTTTATTAGAGCAGCCTTTAGTTGAAACAAAGGTTTCATGTTTAGTTTTAGGAAAAAGCAAAGTTTTGAGGTATTTTGTTAGTTACTTTTTTGGTGGAGTGGTAGTGGAGGAGGGTTATGAAAATACTTAAAAATATACAACTAAGACACTTGCATTAATTTTTACTGCTATCATAAGTGTTTCTATGCTGCATAAAATAAAATTGTTAACAAAGGTTCAACTTTGAGCAAGCGCCATTTTAATATGTATATTTCAGTTTCAGGATTTGAGGCATTCCCAGCTGCTGAACTGTAAGTAAAGGAGGAAGCACAGGGTGACTAAAACCCCACAGTGAGAGAAAGTCAGCTCTTTCCAGTCCCCGAACAACTATGACAGATAGTATGACAGATGAGGAAAATAAAGTCCTTTTAAGGATGAGAATGTACCCAGGTTGAAATTTCAGATAATAATGCAGTTATATTAACTAACAAAGAAACACAGTCTTCCCCTACTATTAACCTCCCTTCTCAATAAAAAAAAAAACAAAACAGCAATCTGATTCCCTTCCATATGTACTCCTATGTATGTTTACCTTCACCTGTAACTTATTCTAAAATGTTGCCTTTTAACTATTTTTGTTAAAACCAATATAAAATTTTTCAAAATCAGTGGGGAGGTTAGATCAGTTTATTAAATTTACAGTTTAAACAAAAATTACAAAAATCCTCATCAAAATAATATTTGGAACTAATTTAGATTATATAAATTTACCACTTACGAACTGCTTGGTTAACAAGTGATATTACACAGTCTTTTCTACAATATTTGTCTTATGTAGTTTGTAAAAACTCATTATTGATCGATTCAAATACATTGTGTTTTATCCAAATAATGTCTTATTTTATGTTGTGTATAACTTTTCAAACTATTCTGTTTGAGGGAATGGAGGAGTTAGCCAACACCTAACCCAAAATTATTTGTACAACAGAGAAGTTAGGTTAACAAAGGAAGTGACTCTACTTGGCTTTTACTTTGATGTGACAATCATAATACAGATCAACCAAATGCACACATCCCTGATTTGCTGCTACAAGCAGGTAAATAGACAAACTATAGTACAATGCACTACAAATTTACATTAGTGTATAAAAGTGGATCATGAAAAACAAACATGTTCTACTTTGTGCTAACAACCTTTTCCCCATTTCAAGTAAAAGAATGATTGCCTTCATCACAGGATTCTTTAGTGCAGATATGCAACAAGTCAATCCTACAGTCCTTACACAGCCAGGACACTCATTTAAGGTTGCAAGTCTTGCTTACTTAATGAAAACAGGATCAGCCCCCGACACTCACTATAGGAGGATTTAGTGGTTAGGATAGAGTTCTGTGAGGCACAGCTGAGGCCATTCCCAGGGTTTAATGGGGCCAGTTTGGCCCCTGGCATTAGGAAAGCTTTGGTTGCTCTAAACTTTTAATGGTGTGTCAGGTGGGGAAATAACTGCATCCAGGTGGTACATCCCAATCACACCCTCCTCCCTACCAGCATACTTCTATGCTAGTGTCGCTGAGATATCATAGCCATCCCTACAGCAGGAAGAGGAATACAACTGTGACCATTTTGGGACATCTTAATAGACCCTTTGTGAAGGGAGCATGGGCCAGAATCCTGACAGTTTAGTCTTTAAGATAAAAAAAATGGTCTTAAAGATAAAAGCATACACTTTCTCAAATGAAAGAGCTACTATTTCTTATATACAGTTACTAAAGTGCTTCACTGCTTAGCCAAGAAATGAAACATGAATTATTAGGTACATCAATTTTAACAAGGTTTGTTTTTTTCTGTACAGTTAAGTCAGTACATAGGAAGAGAAACAATGAATTATAAAACACTATCTTTATGGTATAACTTACTGATAAAGTGAAAATTGATACAGAGTGCAAGTTAAAATAAAAAAGCTTTTTCTTTATCGCGGCATAAGTCCTTAATTTGCCATAATACTCAAACACCTGTATACAAGCACATTAAAACAGATTTAATAAGCTATACTATTTCAGATTGCTATTATGATACAAAGTGTTTGTTCTACATGTTCAACAAAAAGTTAGTGAACAAGTGGATAAACAATGCAAGTAATAGTTTACCTGAAAGTTCCATTTAACTCCCTAACAAGCAGACCAGCTTCAGACTCCCTTTAACCACATCAGAAAGACTATCTTAAAAACTTTGTACTAATTGTGTTTAATAGAACAATTTAACTGAATAGAGGCCAAATGAATGTGCTTAATTTAATTGGAGGAAGAAATCTCTAACTCGCAGACATCCTTTCAATGTATCTATTGTTAAGCACACGAGATTCTATCTTCTAATTTAATCTAACATTGTCATTCAAACACTTCATTTTAGCCTATATGCAGTTAATTTTAAATTTCTCAAGTTTAATGAAGTTTTGATGCTTTACTTTATAATTTCTTATTTGCATAGTAAGCAACATCTTGATCTAACCAGTTTTGACCATATAGTAATACTTTCTGTAGCTAGTTTACCAAGTAGGCATCATATCAGGGAACCACATTCTTCCAAGGTGTTTGGAGACTTCTGAATGAATTTGATCCAGGTTGTAATCATTATCTGGAATTAGTACCTCCTCCATAATAGAAAGCTGTGTGAGCCTCCCTCCACACATCTTTACAAACTCAATGAAACCTCTGCAGGTAACCTCACATTCACCAAGGCCCATCGCTGTTAGGTTCTTACAGCGTTCAGCAATGCAAATAAGTTCATCGTCCAGTGGCTGAAGTCCATTAGCACACACCACCAATTCAATCAACCTGGGGCAGTTCATTCCAATACGACCTAACATCGCTTTGCTTACTGCACGACCAAAGTAAAGGTGCGTAACAGGAGTTTCTTCTCTGAAAAATGCATCAAATTCCTCTTCATATAAAAAGAAGTACATCACAATATTGACTTTGGGGGAGTGCTTAACAAGTGCATCCCAACTTTGCTTTTTAATAGTATGAAATTCAATTTGTCCAGGATTTTCACTCACAACATCTATGCGAAGATGTTCAAGGTTAACATGTTTCTCACTTGAAAGAGCCAGCAGCAGTTCATCACTTAGTATGTAATAATTCAAAGCCAGTTCCCTAAGGCCATGACACTGGTCAGCAACACAAAGAATTCCTAAGACAAAAAAATTGAAATACATAAATTGCATACATTTCTTTTATAAAGTACAGTATATATTTGTATACTTAGCTTAAGTTATAACATTTTATTCAAGCCACTAAACCATGTGTAATTCTTTTTAGCATACCCATATTCCAGAACAATGTCTAATATTTCCAGAAAAGCAATTCTAATAGAAAGGGTTGGTTTTGTAGGTTGCGAGGAAGTTCAAAGCTGTCAGCTTTATAATAGTTCATATTTGATGGCACCCCTAATGCTGTCAAACAAATCTCTTCATTAAAAAAGTTAGTGTAAAATATAAAATGAAGCTCTACTGTGAAAAATGGCTAAATAAATATGAAATCTTCTTACTCCACGGCTCTGCTTCTTTTGTGCGTTCGTATCTGCTTATTTTAGTGATTATTTTCCTCCAACTGCTTTTTACTCCTGATAGTCCTAGAATGTGCCTACATCTGTGAGAGTGCGCACTGAATTTTAGCCTATTTGTATACCAATAGAACTGCTTACTAAATTTCATTGTCATACTTGTAAAAAGCCACTGAACGCAATGAATAGGGACCAGTATTACTGAGGCATAATCTGAAGAAAACAAGTTGTGCATCTGTTACTAAGGGAACAATTTGGTCCACAGAAGCTTTAACTAGTAATGATATTTAAGAATACAGTTTGATTTTTAGTTGTGCAAACGGCAACTGAACTGGCATTTAAAAGCCTCAATACACAACTGAATTCATTTAATATTTATGTTGAGAAAAACAGAGCCTCACAAACTTTGTTAAGTCATTTTAAGATGTTTTTAGACTCAGAATATGCAGAGTTTGTCATTGATAAAGTTATGACCATACATAAATGCATAATATTTACAATACCTTACATAATTCAGAAAATTCAATGTTATCTAATTTCCCACAACAAATTTGCATTAAAAATCAAGTAATGCAGTGCAAAAGAAGCTTAACAACAAAGCCACATAAAGTTACGTTTTTTCAATGAACAGAGATACAGGTACTGTACATGCTCATGTTAGCTTGAGTATATTATAGAACAGAAGTTGATTAGTTTAGAAAATACTGTGCATGCTATGAGCAGTTCATGAATTTTAATACTTACAACTTCATTATTTCAAGCAAAATTTCTTCACACAGCAAGAGTCATGTCCTTTATACTTATGTTACAGAAAGAGACAGTACTATATATTAACAAGTACTTGATTTCATGTTGGGCTAAGTGCACGGAAGGTTTACTTTTTTTAATCTAAAATTTAATTCTTTACAGAAGTAAAACAAAGCATTAGACTGATTGAAACAGCATGAACGAATCCCAAAAACAGGAATAAAACCAGAAAAATTTAAAGTAATATGAAAGGTATATCAATACTATTCTGCTTTCCTTTCACTATGATTACGCCAAAAACGCTTGACATTAAAGACCACATTTTTCCACGCTCTAGACAACTGAGACTAGTCAAGTGGAAGGTTTACATACCATATTTGAACTGAGAATTTGCATGAAAGATTTTAAGTAGAAGAATAATTTATTCCAAATGTTAAGTACCTGAAAACAGGTTAACAGAAATGCATCCTCAACAGTAACTACTGCATTACTACTTCCTTTAAAAAACAACAAACAGATTTACTACTCACCAGCAGGTGACACATGAGGACAGCTGCTCATTTTTAGCAGTTTTAGAGTATCGCTATTGTTAGCAACAAGAACCTTCAAAGATGGATCATCAACTGGTGTGTCATCAATTTTGATGGATGATAATGACTTGGAGTTTACAAAAACTACTGTCAGTGCTGATGCAAAATGAGCCTGTTCAGAAAAAGTGAGGGGGGGCAGAAGTTATCCTTCAGTGGACATTTAATGTTGTTATATCCATAGCATAGTTGATTAAACTTTTGGCTCAAGGTAGAACCATTAGTTTGGCCTTACATGGGCTGAAGGGGTAAAATAATTAGCATAATTATAAATTCTTATTTAATCAATCCCCTAAGTTATGTAATAAAGAATATAGTCCTTATTCCCAAACTAGGGGTGATTTTAATGCTTACAGTGAACACAAGCAGTTCTGCCCTCTTCCCCATTTCCCCTCTTTTCGAAAAAAAACCCCAAAACACGTGAAGACAATGAGGAGCTTGAAGTAGCTACACAATACCAGTAAGTAAAAATATCAAATTAAGAAAAAAAAATTTCATCAAGAAACTGAACTGAGATCTCTCAGGACTAACATTTGATGGAGTGATAATTGAACCCTAGCTCACTGAGAGGAAAAAAGGGAAGGATAATTTTACATATGTAAGTATAAGTATTGTAGCACCTCACTTCTGGAGATCTGATTCATACCACTACAATTTTGGAGTCCTGAATAGGGCTGTCAAGCGATTAAATAAATGGTATTCTATTGTTTCACAGTGTGATTAATCATGATTTTTTTTTAAAAAAAATATTTTTTTGATATTTTCTACATTTTTATTTCAGTTATAACAGAACACAAAGTTTACAGTGCTCACTTATTTTTTATTACAAATATTTGTACTGTAAAAAAAAAGAAATAGTATTTTTCAGTTCACCTAATACAAGTACTGTAGTGCAATCTCTTTATCATGAGGGTTGAACTTACAAATGTAGAATTATATACAAAAAAGACCTGCATTCAAACATAAAACAATGTAAAACTTTAGAGCCTACAAGTCCAATTAGTCCTGTTCCTTGTTCAATCACTCAAACAAGTTTATTTACATTTGCCGAAGATAATGATGCTGCTTGTTTATAATGTCACCTGAAAGTGAGAACAGGCGTTTGCATGGCACTGTTGTAGCTGGCGTCACGATATTTACATGCCAGATGTGCTAAAGTTTCATATGTCCATGGGCGGCGGGATAATAGGCTATGGGAAGTTCTGCCTCTCCCAGTGCGGCCACGGCCACTGGACCCCCGGCTGCATGGTTTGGCGGTGAACTTTTTGCTTTATTATGCCCCATGCAGGTTCCAGGGTGGCAGAGGCGGCACATATCACCTCCTCTGCCACTCGGAATTCGCATGGGCATATCAGAAAGTGTCTTCTACAGATGCTTTTCCCCTGGGCGGGTTGGGTCTGAGGAGGGAAGCCCCGAGCGGCAAGCCCCGAGCTCCTCCAGGCTTCGCTTGGGGCTTCTGCCAGCCTGGCCCAGGCGTGCGTGAGAGAGAGAGCGAGAGAGATAAGGGGGAGCTCTGGTGCAGCTGACCTGGGGCTCCTCTAGCCAAGGAGGGGAGGGCACAGAGGGGGTCTCATGGCTCTGGCCATGGACGGAAGGGGCAGAGCTGGGGGCTAGCCTCCCCAGAGTGGGGCTCCACCTGCCACCTATGCATATGCCCCTTGATGCTTCAACCACCATTCCAGAGGACATGCATTCATGCAGATGACAGGTTCTGCTCGATAACAATCCAAAGCAGTGCGGACCGACACATGTTCATTTTCATCATCTGAGTCAGATGCCACCAGCAGAAGGTTGATTTTCTTTTTTGGTGGTTTGGGTTCTGTAGTTTCTGCATCAGATTATTCCTCTTATAAAAGACTTCTGAAAGCATGCTCCACATCTCACCCCTCTCAGATTTTGGAAGGCACTTTAGATTCTTAAATCCTGGGTCGAGTGCTGTAGATATCTTTAGAAATTTCACATTGGTATCTTCTTTGCATTTTGTCAGATTTCCAGTGAAAGTGTTCTTAAAACAAACTACATGTGCTGGGTCATCATCCGAGACTGCCATAACAAAACATACATGGCAGAATGCAGGTAAAACAGAGCAGGAGACATACAATTCTCCCCCAAGGAGTTCAGTCACAAATTTAATTAACGAATCAGCATGGAAGCATGTCCTCTGGAACAATGGCCAAAGTATGAAGAGGCATACGAATCTTTAGTGCATCTGACACGTAAATATTTTGTGACGCCAGCTACAACAGTGCCATGCAAACGCCTGTTCTCACTTTCAGGTGACATTGTAATTAAGGGGGCAGCATTATCTCCCGTAAATGTAAACAAACTTGTTTTTCTTCATGATTGGCTGAACAAGAATTAGGACTGAATGGACTTGTATGCTCTAAAGTTTTACATTGTTTTGTTTCTGAGTGAAGTTATGTAACAAAACAAAACATATGTAAAGAGCACTTTCATGATAAAGAGATTGCACTACAGTACTTGTATGAGTTAGTATTTTTCAGTTCATTTATCATTTTTGCAGTGCAAATATTTGTAATAAAAAATATAAAGTGAGCACTGTACACTTTTTATTCTGTGTTGTAATTGAAATCATATATTTGAAAATGTAGAAAAACATACAACCATAGAATACCAACTAAAATGTATTAAATTGTTTAACAATGTGATTAATCATGATTAATTTTTTGAACCACCATTAATTTTTTATTTAATCGCATGAGTTAAGTGTGATTTATTGGACAGCCCTAGTCTTGTGCCATGCATTTGCTTCCCAGATGTTCCAAATCTGGATTAAGCACCATGCTTCAGCACACGCTTAAGACTCATTGAAGTCCTATAATCAAGATCACATGACCCAGAATCGTGGATATATAGATACTAGTTTTTTTAGAAGCCAGTATCAGCTGGGCAAAAAGTTCTCTGAGAATGAAGTGTTGTCAAATCTATGTCATACTTTAAAATACAAACATGAAAATGAGTGTTTAGAGAAATATATGGCAAGAAATAGAACTTTGTGAATTTGTTGTACTTTAAAATTGAAGTTTGGGTTTGTAAAAATTACTTTTCTTTTTAAGAAGCAGCAAAGAATCCTGTGGCACCTTATAGACTAACAGACGTTTTGCAGCATGAGCTTTCGTGGGTGAATATGAAATCTGGCATCCGAAGAAGTGGGTATTCACCCACGAAAGCTCATGCTGCAAAACGTCTGTTAGTCTATAAGGTGCCACAGGATTCTTTGCTGCTTCTACAGAACCAGACTAACATGGCTACCCCTCTGATACTTTTCTTTTTAATTCAATAATATCTACATAGTTTAACATGCTTAGATATTAAATGATTTGTTACACTATCTAGCAAGGTAAAATTTGAGAGTCCATAGGACATTACCTTGGAGACATTCATAAAACTTGGTTTTGCTGTTGAAATCAAACCTAATGTCTTGATAGAACAATTCACCAATTGAGAAAGGATGTCACAGGCAGCTTCTGCAGACTCAGTACTACTATCAACCTAGAAGACAATTTTAAAACACTGAAGTCATTTTGTACTGCTTCCTAGAAAGTCAACAGCATGATAAAATATATTTAATATCCAAAATAGAGTAGCACCAGTTTTTTGTGTTTTTTTTTTAAACTAGTAGATTGCCCTATACCAACTTTTACTTGCTCCAAGAAAGGAATGTGAAGCTTATTAAGTGGTTAATAATTTGAAGGCAGCAAAAAGTCATGAAAAGTACTTGCCTACAAACAATACTTATTATACTGTGTGATTATCAGATAAACCCTGTTCTGACAGGTCTTGATAACACCAGACATCTTAAGGCTATCCATCTATCTTTGATTTGTCTCATCTCTGCATTTCTTTATCAACAACCCAATTTGCAAGCATGACTAGTATTGATTTGCAGGTTAATGTATACCACAATTTCATAGCTCGTGCCTCTTCTTCATAATTACCAACTGTCAGACTTTTGGGGTTTATTCTGGTCTAAAAACAGGACAAATAAAAGTAATGCAGCAAAGTGGTCCACATTACACACTGTGTAGCCTAGTGAAACCAGGAGACCTGGGTTCTATTCATGGCTCTGCCACTGACCTGCTGGAAGACCTTGGCAAAGCCTCTTTACATCTATACTTCAGTTTCCATATCTGTAAAATGGGGTGATAAAAGCTCTTGACAAAGGAGGTAGGTAAGATATGAGATACATATTCTTATCTGGATCACTATTCTGATGACATTAAGAGGCAAATCAGTTGTACTACGTGAAGTAGCTACATGTACTTAAAGTAACTGATTAAAATATTAACCATGGACTGTTACAGAACTGCATCACAAGAACTCTGAAGACAACTAAAAAAGGAAATTACTAATGACAGTGTTAGGAGGGAGGAACTTCTGAGTTTAATCCTGAATTTGACATCAACTCCACCTCTGTGGTATTCACAAACTTAGGGCTATTTTACACTATAAATTCACCCATCTAAGGGGACCTGGTTACAACATTATAATCCCCAAATGTAATTAAGACTGTCTTCCAGTGTAGATTCTATCTACGTAATTGCTATACTTTGAGTAGTATATCTCAAAGACAAGCTATGTTATTGTCTGAATGGTCCAACGCCCAAATAAAGGGAGGAGTATGTTAAGGTAGTACTCTGAACACGAACACAACACCTGTGTGTGTAAACCGTGCTGTTTCTTGGATATTAACATTTCTCAATCACCTCAATATTCATGTGCAGCATATAAAAAGTTGTGTGATATCCTTTAACATATGTAGTTAGATATGCTATTTTGATTACATTTTCTTTTCGATTGGATGGACCTTTACATCTCTGCTTTAATTTCTACATGTTTAAGAGGTAGAAAATACTGCTTACCTCCTTCCCTCCCAGAAGCTGAGAATTAGTCTGTAGAGCACTTAGTGCAGGGGTGGGCAAACTACAGGCTGCATCGGGAGACGCTCCGCGTGGCACCCGGAAGCAGCAGATGTCCTCCCTCCAGCTCCTATGCCTAGAGGCAGCCAGGGGCTCTGCTCTGCATGCTACCCCCACATCTCCCATTGGCTGGGGGAGAAGTCTGGTTGCGCCTCTGCATAGGAGCCGGAGAAAGGACATGCCGCTGCTTCCAGGAGCTGCTTGAGGTAAGCACTGGCCAGAGCCTGCATCCCGAGACACGCCCTCCCCAGTGCCCCATCCTGCCACAGCCTTGAGTCACCTCCTGCCCTCCAAACCACTCAGCCCTAACCCGGAGCATCCTCCTGCACCCCAAACCCCTCATCCCCACCCCAGAGCCTGCACCTCCAGCCAGAGCCTCTTTCGCCCACTCCTCACCCCCCCTGCACCAGCCCAGAGTCCCTCCCGCACCCTGAACTCATTTCTGGCCCCAACCTAGATCCCGTACCCCCAGAGAGAGCCCTCACCCCCTCCCGCACCCCAACCCCAATTTTGAGAGCATTCATGGCCCACCATACAATTTTCTATACCCAGATGTGGCCCTCAGGCCAAAACGTTTGCCCACCTCTGTGTTAGTACCACTATAACAAAAACTCTAAGACTAGGATTGACATCCTATCCACACAGTATACTTCCACCGACAATACTGGTCTTGCAATTTTTATGCACAAAAAGGTAAAATAGCTACTGTTTAATGTCAAAATTATGACAACGTTGTGCAAAATAAATTTTTTCAAATACACTAAATTAAATACAACAGGCTATGAAAATCATGTGAAGTAGATACTGTGCATGTAATGTATAGGAAGTACATAATTTTAGCAACTGCTTCCTTCTGAAAAAAAATTGCTGCAAACATCTTTGAATATAACTTTCCATGCATTCAATAGTCATACCAATTTATTCTTTAAAAAATAAAAATAAATAAAAAGGTTTTTGGATGGAGATGTGATACAATTTACAGACATCCAACCACAACTGTCCTGTAAAGTGACAAAACAAGCCTCCACCCCTATCTTTACCTTGAAGCTGACATACTGCAGATCATCAGCATGTCTCTTGATAATTTGCTGAATGAGATCAGGGTGAGTCGACTTTAAATAAGAAGTAGCTGGTTGGTTAAGCTCAAATTCAAACTTCCTCCACAGGTCAGGAATATGAAAAACTTCATTCCACCTTCGGCAAACAGAAGATGCCCGTGCTCGATCTACTAAAGGCAGGAACTGAAAAATATGTAAAACTACATGGAGTGGCAGGGTTCCCCAGTCCATCAAGGTTTGCAGGTGAGACTTGCCAAATGATGATCCATAGAAAAAAGTTTTCGGCTTTTTTGATCTTTGTGGTGCTTGGAGAATTGGATTCTCAGTTTTAACAGTCTGCCTGATTCTCTTCATTTTGAGAGCAAACAATTTCAGTTACTAGAGTGTTGTGACGTAATGAAGGTACAAAGCTTTCTGTACGTTTTCAAGTACAATAGATCTCTAAGAAAAGTACATAATATCACAAAAACAAACAAAAAAAGAAGTTAGTAAAACCTAAGTATATCTGACTACAATACAAAATGTCTCTGCACTAGATACAATGTACATACAGTAGTCAGAGTCTCATTTCCATATATATGGTATGCTCTGTAACATAATTAATTAAACTAAGTTTCCTACGTCCAGATGAGCTACCCAAGGGCAGTTTCCTTTGAGAGTATTTCATGCAAGTATACCACCAACTGCCTTCTACAAAAATAAATAAATACATAAATAAATAAATTTAATCATATGCATATATTTCCACTGCAAACAAACCTACAGGATTTGCTACTAGGTTTAAGTAAGAAGGCTCAAACTAGTGAGTCCATTAGTAATTTCTAAGAGCATATTTGTCTGTGTTATAGTTTAAGGTACACTATTTTTTCCCAAAGTGATGGACCTATGAAATGCCATGCCACTTTTTAATCTTATTCTTTTAGCCAATACGGCAAAATAGGGCTTGTCTAAATAGGGACACTTAGCAAAAAATAATCCAAATCAATTAAAGGGGTGAATTTAAAGTGGATTAGTTAAACTGCATTGAGTAAGAGTGTCCACATAGTGTTTAGCATTAAAATTACTAATTCAATGAATCAAGTTAAGATTACTTTAAATCGTGTCTTGACACTTGCACAGAGTTAATGTGGATTAATCAATCCACTTTAAATTGTTCATCTGTATTAAAGCTCGTCTACACAGGAAAATTAAGTGCCACTGGATTGTGAAGTCTGAGGAAGGATCACCCCCAAACTACCTAACAACTTGTCCAGGTAAATCTAATTCAATGCACTTCTGAATGCCTACTTTCACCCATGTTCCTTTTTAGAAAAGGACAAATGCACAAAGTATTATTGCACATAAAAGCAAGGCAAGAGACACTGATCAAACAAAGTGGATGAACAAGATATAGCTGGGTAAAGTGGGGACAAGATATAGTGGATAAAAGATGAAAGGTGAAAACTCTAAAATCTTTTATTTTACACATTTACGTTTATCCAGGCTACAGACATTTATCCGACACTTGCCCCTACAGTGTAAGGATCCTACTTCAGCATGCTGTAACTTCAAAGAAGCTAGTTTATTACTGACCACTTTTTTTTAAATTGACCAAGAATTTCCAGGAATGTTCTAGGTATCAATTGTCAGAACTCTCTTAATTTGGGATACACAATGCCACCTGTACTGAACAGTCACAGCTTCAAGCCCCTCTATATAACTGTCTATAAATCAAAGAACTGGTTATGGCATCCACTAACACCTTCCAGCATAACAAAACCCCTTGTCTCATCTCTTCTCATCCTCCCAATATAATTTTACGGCAATCCACTGGATGTCCTATCTTTCAGATCAAAAGATGATAAATAATGGTGGGAACAGACCCCTTAGCGTAAAAGAAGGGAGGCATGGGGATGCAGAGACCACATGGGCTGGGAGAATGAGGGACCCTGAAATGGAGGGCACATAGAACCCGCAGGGAGCCTAGCATGGGAGAAGAAGCTGAGGGGGCAGTGTTGTAGTAGTCCCTTAAATAGAGAGGGCTGGAGGGTAGCAAAGTACTCTTTTCCACAAGCATGCTGAGAAATGCCAGCAGGCCTTGGTGTATGCAATGAGGTTGGCCTAAAAAAGCAACAACGTGTTGCAATCCTCAAGTTTTATAGCACACAAAAAATGTACTATATACTTCACAAAAAGAAATCAGCTTGTAAATTTGTTGCGAGGTTAAATTTAGTTGGGCAGCAAGGAATGAGGATAACAGCTACAGAAAAACAATCAAGTGGTAATTCATTTTAGGCATGTGCATAGCTTCATGGTTTCAGGGTTGCTTTTTTAAAACTATAAAAAGAAAGATACTACCGACTCATTTGTTATGGGTAGTCAGCTTTCAGAAAGGATTTACCTGTTAAGAATTCCACAATCAGAGGGCAGCATACATAAGGCAACAATATATTTGTGCCTGTTTATAGGTTTAATCTAAATTGCTACAGAATATGATCCAAACAGAAATTAGTTTTATTGGCAATGAAAGAGATCTCCTATTGGCCTACCATAAAATTTACCTTAAATTGTTATGTCTTTGTAGTTTTGTACTGTCTAGTCTTGCATTTTGACAAATTGTAAAACTGCATAATTCTATTGGAAACCCTGTGATGCATGCCATATTCAGAAGCCTACACAATCTCTGTAAATAAATCAATAAAAAAATTAACCACAAAAAAGCAATGAAGTTAGTCTAAAAGAACCTAATTGTGATTTGTTTGCATTTTACATTTTCATAATATGTAACCACATAAAGGCCATGTACATATTGTGGCTAGGTATACTTAAGAACCAAACAATGACAGCATGAACATGAAATGAAAGTGTCATGCATAGATTATGTCCCATTACAAATTCCTTTAAAGGGACCTTCCCACTTTGATTTTTTCCAGTACTAACCAATTCTTGAAGATATTATGGCCTTTTGTCAGTTTCCAAAACTAGTTCTAGACATTTAACAGATGAAAGCACTCACAATTCAAGCAAACTTGTTAAATAATTGAATCTGACTACACAGGAGTCAAGAAATGAAAACTATCAACCTTGATGTGTCCTTGGGATTAGAGGGAGTTCAATTCCCCATTTCTCATGAAAATGGAGTTATTCAAGGTTATGCACCTTTACCTCGATATAAACGCAACCCGATATAACACGAATTCAGATATAATGTGGTAAAAGCAGTGATCTGGGCGGCAGGGCTGCGCATTCCAGCGGATCAAAGCAAGTTCGATATAAACGCAGTTTCACCTATAACACAGTAAGATTTTTTGGCACCCGAGGACAGCATTATATCGGGGTAGAGGTGTATTGAACTCTATGGACCAGACTTCAGTACATATTACAGTTTAAGATATCAAAGGAGTGTAAATTAAACAGAATGCAAACCAAAACACGTTAATCCAAGAAGTCATTAATACAATCTCTAGTGGGTTTATCAGTATGCCACAGATAAAAAATTCTGACTGAATGTCAACTCGTACTTCTCTACAAACATCTGTGAAAACTAAACAATTCTCACCCAGTATTTTGTAGTTTACAGGGTTCTATAGAAACCTGAGATAATTAATCTCAATGATGAAAAGTGTAACTTTTTGCTTGTCTGTAGGACGGTCTGGGGAAAAAAGGTTTGTTTTTTCTTAGAAAGACAAGATGGGTGAGGTAATACCTTCGGTTGGCAAGAGAGAGAGAAGTTTTCAAGCTTTTACTGGTCCAATAAAAGATACTACCTCACCCACCCTGTCTGCCTAATATCCTGGGACCAACATGGCTACAACAAACCCCTTCTTTGTCCTTTTAGTCCAGGAACTTTATAAGAAGTTTTTTTAATCAATTAAAATATGGAAGGTAACTCTTAATCCAGTAAGCACCTTCTCTTTACTAAGGGTGTGTCAACATTAAAGCCAATACTTCTCCCAAACATCCAACCACATCTGAAATACTGATGTACTTTTACCTTTTCAGGAACTTCCAGGTTCCTGATATTATTGGCTTATATCTCTCTAATATCCCTATGGTTTGGAGACCAACAGGGAGATTTTCAAAGGCACAAATGGTAGCTGGGGCAAGCCAATGGGAGTTGGATGCCTAAATTCCCAGCTGCACTAGAGCTGCAGCTTTATGTAGCCAAGCAGGAGGAGGGGGGTAAAACTGTGTGTACCCCATCATTCCCTGAAGAAAGTGGACTAACTGTATGGCCCCAAATGAGTTGGCGGTCAAGTCTGAATCTTAGTAGATCACATGACCACATCATAACTGGCATCCTTGTTAGCCATTTCAGCAGAGGCCAGAGAGAGAATGAGCATGAAGGCTTTAGATATGATAGAGCTTCATCAAAGAGGAAGGATCTTAGATGGACATATGGTCAATGTGATAGGCAGCTCCCGCTACACTGAGGGCTCTGAAGATTAAGAAGATGACTTTAAATTGGCAACAGAAGCAGACTGGGAGCAAACAAAAACTATGACACACAAATGATGTGTTTATGGTATCCTAGTCCACTGAGGAGATGGGTAGCTGTATTCTCCCCACTATAGTGTGCCTACAAAGCTTTCATATTTAATGTCAAAATTAGTTTAAGGAATCTAGACTATGAAAAAACCTAAAGATCTGGCTGCAGTGATCCATATTCTGAGAGGAAATGACAGTTTTCTAGAAAACTGAAAGATGACATTTTCCACTACTGATGCTACCTGATTTTCCAGGGTTAGTAAGGAGCTCAACAAGACTGAAGGGTCACACCACTTTGAAGAATAGGAAGTAGGTATGTTCAATGCAGGGGGTTACCAGTGGGAAAGAGCATTCTAACTACACCTCTACCTCGATATAACGCTGTCCTCAGGAGCCAAAAAATCTTACCGTGTTATAGATGAAACCGCATTATATCGAACTTGCTTTGATCTTCTGGAGTGCGCAGCCCCGCCCAGAGCACTGCTTTACCGTGTTATATCAGAATTCGTGTAATATCATGTCACGTTATATCAGGGTAGAGGTGTAGTTCTATGAAGAGATACCTCACTATGACCAGCATCACTGCTGTTTGTTTTGTAGCTAAAGGACTTCAGCCCCCAGGGAAATCATCCAGCAACTTTCAGAAGCAGTAAATCCACTTTAAAGAATACGCTGAACTATGATCATATTTACATGACAAAAAAACAAAAAACATGAGACAATACAAAGAAAGGAAAGAAACTCCTCATATACTTTAAATGATTAATTCAGAAGTATGCCCTCCCCCACCCCAGGCATACGCTTCATAATACAAGTTTGAAAGGTAATCAGGTCCAAGAACAGTCTCATACAACTATTTTTTCTATCTACTATTGTTTCACCACCTAGATTACTATAACTGAAAGATGAGAGAAGTATTCTGCTCTTTGTACCATCAGTTTCACTGTAGTTAAGTTTCCTGTTGTGTAGTCTTCATACAGCAATAGGGAGAGGAAAACCATGTTAAAAAAAGAAATTGTGACTAAAGTCACAATAAATTGGGAGATATAACAACTGAAGTTTTGTCTTTTTAACTGACTAAATAGTAAGTTTTTCTGATCTAACAGAAAAGAGTGTTTCAAATCTAATCAAGAATTTGATTTTTACTAATCTAAAGAAGAACAGCACACTAGCTCATGTTAATATACACTTAACGTGTTGCTTCACTATTCAGACCATTTTGTCAGATAGTCATCTAACTGACCAATTTAACAACTGTTCAGAGAATCACTAAATGAGGCTGGGGGGACCTGGGACTGGAAGTTCAGGGGGGTGAGACTAGGCCTGGCTGGACAAAGAGACTGGAATAAGAAGCCTCGGGAATAGAAACTGGGGCTTGCTAGGTAAGGAGAATTGGCCTAGGAATGAGGAGTGGGGAAGAGACAGGGCAGAAGGGGGTCATGATTGGGGAAAAATGAGAAGAAGAGTCTGTGCCCAAGAGACAACTCTCCAGAGAGTCTCACCATTTCTCTGCCATCAGCACACATGGAAAAAAAGTGTTGTGCATATGCATTACAATGATCACATAAGAGGGCCGAATTAAGGCTACACTGGCAACCTTAATCCTAGCATTTCCAAATTTTGAGTGCTTGCCTTTGCAATATTATGTTTTAGTGCATCTTTTTGCATGCAACACATTTTCACTTCAAAATTTCAAACCACTACACACTGCTAAAATTTTAATTCTATTCCTATGACTCTACATCATCTAAATGATACAACTATGAAAACTGTGCATGCCCTTTCCCTAAACATAAAGGGTGAGTTGCTCAGAAGCAGACATTTGACATCGAGTATAGATGAGGAGGTAGGGTGCAGAGGCTTGCTGTAAACTGTGGCTGCTGCCATTGGTCCCCAAGGATTGTTTGGGCAGTTGGGAATCATGAGAATGCAAGATTGTGACCACACCCCATATGCTAGGGTGGGGCCAAAGAGTGGAATAAGTACCACCTTGTAAATGCTAATATATATGGTACATGAAATGCAGACTGCAGGTTGTCAGCAACAACAAAATATGGTAATTACTACATTAACTATCATACTATTTTAGTTTAGCTATTTTTGAGTCTGATATAGTTTTGGTATTCTAAATACTTCTATAATATTTTAAAACTCTTGCATAGTTGCATCACAATGTTGTGCAATACCAATTTAGAACCACAAACTGGAAGGAAGAGGGGAAAAAAAAAGACAAAAAATAGAAAAAAGTTTACTGCTTATAGATCATGGACAATCACCATAAATGTAGATCTCTTTTTTATTTTCCTTTTATACATTAGTATTCACAGAACCTTCTGTTCCATTCTGGAATTAACTAAAATCTAAAATAAGATGTATGTTACGTATACAGCTATTTCTTAAAAAGTAGTTTACAATATATTTTCTACAACTGAAGTTAACTAGTCTAATTTTCAAGTGATATAATCAAGGTAGCCTTGAATCAGAGGTGCACATGCACACATACCTCCAAAGAATGTGGCAGTTCCTGTCTAACATCAGCACCTTTCAGGTATTTGAACATCCATCCCATTGCTGAGTCATCCTGTATGTATGAAAGGATTCCTTAACCAGAAGGCAGGGAGGGGTCCCAGAAGATGATTTGACCTGTGAAGTCATCGACCAAAGACAAACTGACCTGCAAAGTCTGGGAAACCCATGAGGGACTTTAAGAATTCTTTAAGAATTCTAATAAAGTATTTTAATTAAACCAAGAGCACTACCAAAGAAGTTAGTCTCATCATGTCCACTCAGCAAACAGTTTTGTAATAGAGCAGGGAACTCTAAGGTGCATGGCTCTAATCTTGGGCCACTTTTTGCCTTCAGAATGCACCCAGTTATCATTAGTTGTACAATTACAGGGACTGAAGTTACACAATCAATACCATACTATTAAAACACCACCAAAAGTGTACCATTGCCCTTGATCAAGTAAGTCTGTAAAGAGATTCCATGCGTGGGCAGGAAAAAAGGTGTTGCTCACACAAGTAAGACAATCTAAGAGCTGGGGAGCTGTAGTCGTCTGATGTTAAGCGACCAAAACACAGGATTGAATCTGTGGATAGCATCCACAGAATGTTTTTTTAACTTCAATGTCTCTCAGTTACAGTAATCTTGTATTAATTACTTGTACATCCTACTGTTGCACGATGTTCCTAACAAAACCAACAACAACAATCTTTCTTCTAAGTTGACTGTATCCTTTTGATCACTTTTGGTTGTTCTACACATGCACTACCTTTCTGCAAGAATGTTATCAATTATTACAGTATACAAGAAAAATTTGACACAGTAAATAATTTATAAGTAGTAATTACACAAATATACTATGTATAAAATCACAACTGAAAACAAAGCAACTGTGACATACAACATGCAGATATTTTACAACTATAAAGTTATAGAACCAACATAATTAGCTATAAAAGACCAATTTTATAAGTTGTATAGGACAGTCTGAGGCAATTTCCTTACCTAAAGAAAGCTTCCAAGTTATGGTGGGTAGTGGACGAATGAACTGTGGTAGCCGCGGCCATGGGGCATTCACCAGCATCTGTCCGCTTTCACTTCCTGTCTAGATAAAAATGCCAAAAAAAATTTTAAGTTTAAAAACTAATGCCGAGATTCCATCTAGTATAAGAATGAGTGAGTTAATAAGGAACTACAATCACCTCATTAGCCTTTGTCTTTCCTACTGAAATTTAGCATCCCTCAGCATAGCAAAAACAAGTCTGGTTGTGTCAGCCCAACAGTATGTGGATATTTTTCCATATTGCAAATACTACAGATAGAATTGGTAGTCTCTGCTGAAGATAAGCATGCAATTGAAAGATGGGTTATATGCTTAGTCTTAACCTGTATTGGCCAAATTATATGAAGGAGTTTAAACATTTGCTCTACTGATCCAATGCTACCAGTCATTTGTTGCCATGAGCACTAAAAAAAAAAATCACTACCCGAATTAAGTATTAATGTCATCTAAAGTCACAGAAAACATGAAGTACACCTCTACCTCAATATAACACTGTCCTTGGGAGCCAAAAAAATCTTATCGTGTTATAGGTGAAACTGCATTATATTGAACTTGCTTTGATCCACTGGCGTGTGCAGCCCTGCCCCCCCGGAGCACTGCTTTACTGTGTTATATCCAAATTCGTGTTATACCGGGTCGCGATATATCGTGGTAGTGGTGTATATTAAAGAGCAACCATGTAGGCTTTTCCTTGTTTTTCCTGTGTCAAAGATTTATTTCCTTTATCATGTTATGCTACTATATAAGGAGCTTTCTGGATCAATTTCGCCTGTTTTAAAACAGCATTTAGAATCTCTTTCCTATAATCAGATCAGTAAGATTATTTTTGTGAGAGCATAGAGTAGATCAGGGGTAGGCAACCTATGGCACGGGTGCTGAAGGCAGCACACAAGCTGATTTTCAGTGGCACTCACAATGCTCGGGTCCTGGCTGCCGGTCCGGAGGGCCCTGCATTTTAATTTAATTTTAAATGAAGCTTCTTAAACATTTTAAAAACCTTATTTACTTTACATACAACAATAGTTTAGTTATATATTATAGACATAGAAAGAGACCTTCTAAAAATGTTAAAATGTATTACTGGCACACAAGACCTTAAATCAAAGTGAATAAATGAAGACTCGGCACACCACTTCTGAAAGGTTGCCGACCCCTGGAGTAGATATTAATATGCTAGTTCAGTACTTTTTTGTATTTCTGAAAAATACTAACAAAAGGCTCACTCATCCAATCTGTCCTATTTTCAGCACTTTGGTATTCCTCCCATCATTGTTCAATTTGAGAAACTACAGTCTAAGGCAAGAATGCTATTTGCAGTCACCTTCTACTTAATTATCTCAAACTTAGTTTTGCATATTAAGAAAGCTTTCCAATATCATCTTTGGTGGTTGCTTATTACAACTTTGACCAATAGCGCACTTATGAATTGCAACATGCCAAAAAGCAGGAGATGCTTCTGTGTTTCATTAAGATTTAGGTTGGGGTAACTACAACAGCTAGTTATTTAAGCTCATCATAATTTACAATTAATGGTTACATACATTCCTCTTATTTTTCCTATACTGAATATGCATAGAAGTTCCCAATATCGATTTATACAGTAAATCAAACAGATCCTTCTATGTTTCACATATAATTAGATTGAGTAACTATGCAACAGTTAGACTTAAACTAACCACAAACTATAATTGTAATGAAGTAGATTTCTCTTCGCTTTTCCTTTTATTGAAATATTAGAAGTTCACAATATAGATTTATACAGTAAATCAAGCAATTACATTTAGTCTAATAATGGTTTGTGTTTGTATATGAGAGAGTATTGATTAAAGTTTTAGAAACCAGACAGAAAATGTAAAGTTACCTAAGGTTTTCAAAAAGCAGACTCCTGCAGTCTAAAGAAAGAAATTTTCCTAAGGAAAACTAAACAAAAAGTATTGCACATAGTGCAATGTCATCTAGCTTAAAAAGAAATGTGACACTAAATGTGACTAATAATTAACAAAGTATAACCAGGTATTTGTTTCTTATTAAAAAGGTAATCCACTTATGCAGAGAAGCCAATGTGAAGTGAAAATTTAAGGTAAACTTAACCAAATGTTATAAGAGCTAAATAACCATAAGGTCTGACTGGCTGTATAACTGGCAACTGCACACAAAGCTTAACATAAGTGATCCTACCAACCTTGTCACTAAACTGTAGGGAATAACCAAGTATTTGTACGGAGTATAGACAGCTGTTTTGCCTTATTGTTTAACTTACATCTTATTGGTGTTAGATTAAGCAAATAGCTTTATATTGCTGCATGATGAACTACTAAACAAGTACAGAAAACACAGAATGCGAAGAGACTTTACGTAAAGATGCCTGTTTTGAAGCTAAAATATTTCTTTAGGCATCTAGGAGTGGTGACAGAAACCACAAATTGGGAAAGAACAAAGAACCATGTAAGGTTGGCCAACGGGTACACCACAAGAGAGGCCTCAGGGAAGCAGTCTTGAGAAGTATGCTGCTGACTGGAACTAAAATAATGGGCAAGTGTTCAATGATTGCCTTGATAAAATGTCTCTTGCAACCCATTATGTCCCAAGAAGTTTTGTACAATCTGGTAAAGTCTCACAGGTCTTACACAAACTTCATGGCATAAAATACCTGCACCTAAAGATTCATAAACTTTCTTTGCAGCTCTTGATCCCAGGACTGAATGGTAAAAAGTTGAGAAACAAAAATGCAAACTGTTACTTGGGCAAAATTCATGTTCTTTGTCAGTATTTTTTTATTCTGAAGGAGAGAACTGATGAACAAAACAAGGCTGGTTTTATACAGTTTCTGATTGGTGCTGAGGGCTGGTTCCTCTTCTTGGTGAAGTTTGTGGGCAGGTCAAAAAGTGGCAAAGGTTTGGAACATCCAACTAGAATAGGAGTTGAAAGCAAAACAGAATCCCCTGACAAAAAACATGTATTTTGCTCAACTGACAACTTGGCTATTAAGCTACATACTTAAGTTTAAATAACCATAAATAGCTAAATATGTATGATGAGCACTTGTGTTTCACCAAAAACTTTGATTTAGCATGTTTTCTAGACAACTAAGATTAATAAGCTATTTAGAGTTTTGAAGCTGTAAAAAATTATAAATGCTGGGCCATGTTAGTGTAATGAGATACTGCTTAACCCCACTAAAAGATAGCAGAGAAACCCTGAATGTTTCGAGATCAATCTAGAAATCAGGAGTTGTGATAAAAAGGAGTTGACAATTTTCCAGAGAAAGATGAAAAAGCTTTGACCTGACTTGTAATAATAAAATAATAATAATAGGAGATATACCTATCTCCTAGAACTGGAAGGGACCTCAAAAGGTCATTGAGTCCAGCCCCCTGCCTTCACTAGTAGGGACAAGTACTGATTTTTGCCCCAGATCCCTAAGTGGCCCCCTCAAGGATTGAACTCACAATCCTGGGTTGAGCAGGCCAATGCTCAAACCACTGAGCTATCCCTCCCCCAGGCCAGCAGTTGGCGCTGAGTGGGTCCGGCGGCGGGACCCCAGCTGGCAGGAGCCAGCAGTGGAAACCCCAGAGCGGCGGCGGGCTCAGCAGCTTAGCCCGACCCAGCTCTGGGGTTTCGGCTGCTGGCTCCTTGCCAGCCGGGGTCTCAGCCCGCCACCAGCCCGGGGTTCCTTCCCCCAGGCCAGCAGCGGGTGCTGAGTGGGACCGGCAGCAGGACCCCGGCTAGTAAGGGGCCAGCAGCGGGAACCCCCAGAGTGGCGGCAGGCTGAGCAGCTCAGCCCGCCCCATGTGCCATCAAAAATTGGCTCGCATGACCCCTGAGCTAGAGAAAATTGGGGGGAGGGTGGCAAGTAGAGGCAGCAGAGGTCAGATGCACCAAAATACAACTGTACATTATTTTTTGTTATTGAGGCTGCCAAAAAAAAACAAACACCAATTCCTATGATTTGGAAACATATATATGCATATTCATTTGTTTTTCCTAAAGTATTTTAGGAAATTTTGTCAGAGCGGCCATCAGCAAGAGTTGGTGGCTGCACTGAGGTCACCAGAAACTTTGTTGTGCAAATCCCTGCTCTAGGCTTTTAATGGAGTTTAATGGCTTAGTGTCTGCTCCCCTTGGCTTCACTGAGAGAACATCAGGTCTTAAATAAAGGGAAAGTCAATGTTTAAAGAAATAAGAGTGAAGTCAGTAGTAGGAGACTGATTATACTCAATTACCAGTTAAGATGGGACTACTGCTATTTCAGAGGAAAGACACAGCTTGATATTTTTGTAAAATAAACACCATCCTGGTCAGGAGATGGATGTTTCATTTTGTGCAACTTTGTCCTACAAGTACTGACAAGTGGAATTCACTTGCTTCAGAATACTATTTGAATGTAAAAAGATAAGCTCTCTTCATAACAACTGACTGTGTTATCACACACATTCTGACATACATACATTAAAGGAGGGAGGAATGACAGTTACTTTAAATATGAATGTGGGTGCCAGACTTTCAAAAAGGTTCTAACTTGTTAGCCCAAATAACTTCAAAAAATAAGTTATAGAATTTGTTGGCTACTTTTACCCATTACTTTAATCTTTTGTTTTACCAAGTAGTAAACTGTAGTTACTCAAAAATCCTGTTAAACTTCTGTTTGAAAAGCAATCCCTTTTTCAGTTTTATCTTAAAGCTGCTTTAAATCCCCTTATTACATATTTTATTCAGTGCTCCAATGAAACACTTTAAAAGCCTCCCTACAGTATTTTTACCTATCAACTCTACCTATTCTTTATGGAATAACAGAAATCAAGATGCTCCCTACAGTGTTTTCTGCAGCATTTCACCCTAATTTTAAGTAGTATTCTGGTGCACTCCAAATTAGGAAAATCCTACCTTTTAATCTGACACTCTCTTTAAAAAAAAAAAAATTTTTGCAGAGACCAACAACTATGAGAAGTCTCTGGAGTAAGCCCCCAGTTTAGTTTCATCTACAAACTGAAAGGTGACATCAACCCAGCCAAGCCTAACAGATTTCAGAGAGGTAGCCGTGTTAGTCTCTATCAGCAAAAACAATGAGTACTGCCTTAGAGACTAAACTTATTTGGGCATAAGCTTTTGAGAGCTAAAACCCACTTCATCAGATGCAGAGTATCTCTGAAACACTTGCTCCTTTCAGTTAATGACAACATTACCTCTGGCCCACTAGATCTGGCACATCTCTTACCTGAGAAGAGATGTTTTATTATTACACGCTGAGTTTAGTGTCTGATGGAAGATTTTGCTTAATAGCACTGGAGAGGTCAGGGATATTTCATTTTGATCTCCTCTCCCTCTGAGGGCACCAGTCTGACAGAGCCCAACCCTAACGGAGGAGGAGACTATAAACAGCGGCCCAGCTGCTGGGGTTATTATAAACCACCACCGGGGACACGCACACGCCAGGACAGACGTCAGGAGCAGAAGCGGCTTTGGGGCTCAGAGTGAATTAAGGGCTCAGAGGCCAATGACCATTTACTGCGGCAGTTCCGGACGGCACAGGTTAGGGCTCGACCACCCCGCCCCCCTTCCCCGTACACAGCCCGCATCACCCTCGCCCCCGCCAACGCTCCGCCCCGCCCCTCCCCCCTTGGCCACCCTCACCGCTTCCCCCTTCACACCCGGCCCAACCCCGCCCTACCCTCATTCAGTCGCGCCGCCTCCTCGGCCCGAACACCGCCCCGCCTCTCCCCAGCGCGCCCCCCGTCCGCGCCCTGCCCCAGCGCCTAGCCCCCGTTCCCAGGGCTGCTCCGCCCCCGTCTCCTCAGCGCCGCCGCTCGGCCCGCGCGCAGGGCCATATTGCGCGGGAGCTCATTCCCCCAAGCGCGCGCGCGCCTGCCGGCAACGTCCCCGTCCCCTCGCACTCACCGCTGCGGCCGCGATGCCCCACGCCGGCTGACTGGGTTGAGGGGCTTGGTGGGGGAGGTTAGAACCTTCTAGGCCAACAGGGAGCCAGTAGCGCCACCGTCCGCTTCCGTGCCTCCGGGGGGGCGGGGCTCCTTTACAGACTCGCCCGCCAAGCACTCCCTGCAGCGCATGCGCTGGCCGCTCCCGGGCCTCTGGGACCGTCACGACGCATGCGTCGTCTGCGCGCTTCGGGTCTTCCACCGCTAGGTGGCGGGAAAGTCCGTTTTTGAGTCACGTGCCGCAACGAGGCGGGCGCTTCCGGAGCCCGTCAAGTTCTGCTGAGGGGTTTGGTGCCTCGTTGCTTAACATGGGGGCGAGCGAGGGGAGCCTTCTGTGTCGGCTCCGCTCGCCCCAGTGCCGGGCCAAGGAGCTCGCAGCAGAGCAGCTCAATGTGCCGCGGAACCGTCTCCCTCTTCTCCCTGCCAGGCCCCGCGCAGCAATCCCGGGCCCACCCCGCCTGATGCTGAGACCCACGGTCTCCTCGTCGCCACCCCCAGCAGCCCAGCCTGCTACTGGAGGGCAGCATCCATTCAGTGGCAGGTGGGCATAGCGGTGCTGCCCCCCACGCCCTGTGTTGAGGACCCAAACACTACGCCCTCCTTCCCAGCGCCAGCCCAACACTGGCTGCTGTAGTCACAGAAACAGTGGGAAGAATAAATTGTCTCTATGCCCCCCGCCCCTTGAGGCAAGAACAGAGGCAGAGTGGTATAAAGGTGGCGTTAAGGTACCTTATGCCCCCTCCATCTAGGACCAGCAATGGACCAGGCTGGTTTCTGGTGTAAATTAGAGCAGCCTCAGGACTACTCCAATTCACACCCCGCTGCTTGTGGACCCCAAGAGGCAGTTTTAACATCCAAGAATGGCCCCTCGAGACATCCTTTGTGGGGAGGGCTGTGAGAGGGTAGTATCATAGAGTTACTAGGTAGGAATATAAGTATTTCAGCCTTTAGTGGCCAAAGAAGTAGTCCCTTTAATTATCAGAGGGGTAGCCGTGTTAGTCTGGATCTGTAAAAGGCAACAGAGTGTCCTGTGGCACCTTGTAGATTAACATGTATTGGAGCATAAGCTTTCGTGGGTGAATACCCACTTCAGCAGACACATGTTATTCATGAGCATTCTGACTTCATTACCCACGCAACCATACACTTCTACTAGTGCCCAGGGATTTCCTGGCATTTGCTTATGACAGTATAGCTGACCATAACATTTTACAGTATCTTAATATAGTTGTAGATATATACAAAGTATAATTAGCTTTATGTACATTTATTATATGTTGCCAGATTTATTTTTTTGCATGTATTGGATGGCTTTTACTTTTGTCTTGACCTGGAAAGGTATTATGTCAGCATTGGTGTAAGAATGGGTTATGCTGCATGATTTTCAAAAGTGAAACTTTTTTTCTACAGGAAATCCTCATTTGATTAGAATCCAACTTCTTGAACTACAGCTGCAAACTAAGGAAACACAGTAAAGAGCTAACAAGAAAAATTTGAAGTAAATATGCATTGTATGATTTTCATTTAATCTTCAACCCATTATATAACATAAAATATAGCAACATAAAAAATAAGAAATCAGTTTATTACAGAAAATCACAAATATATTCTTACCTATAAAGTACTTGACAGCATTATAATCAATATTTCAAGAAAGAGAGAGAGAACAAAACCATGGTTAGGTTCAGTATCTATTCTTTGTTGTACCAAAAAATTAATTGCATGCACAATTTCTCTTTAAATAAACGATTATTAAAAATACCAAAAACTTTTGGCACTACAGTTACTCTCTGCAGACAAGAATACAGGGTAGATAGTAAACAGAAATGAATGGAAATTTATAACTGTTGGCATCCAAATCTACCAGTCAAATGCTTATCCTTGGTGCACTGCCATTAACCATTGGAATACAGTACTATAAGGAATAGTTCTGATTGCATTTAACTGATATTCAAATTGCCCTGTCTTTTGTTATGCTTTCTCTGTAGAAAAGCAAGTACATGGTTTTCTCTATTGAGGTTGCAACAACTTACATATGTGCTTAACTTTACACACTGAGAGAAATCCTATTGTCTTTAAAGTTAGGTAAATTTCTGTTTGCAGGATCAGAATATATGTTTTGTAAAATGCTGCATATTAAGAATAATAATAATAGAAGTTAGATATGAGGGTGGGGGAAGGGACAGGACTTTTTCAAACTCTAGCCACAATTCAAGTTCTACCAACTCTTGATGCTAATATGAAATGTCATTCAAAATAGATCATGTAGGTGTTCATAGTATGATCATCCTCCTTTAAGTGCTTTGACCAGCTTTGACATTCACACCATTATTAGGCTTCAGATTAACTATCACCCCCCCCCCTCAGAGATTAACGGAAACAGTTCACGCCTTTAGACTCGTAGACTTTAAGGTCAGAAGGGACCATTATGATCATCTAGTCTGACCTCCTGCACAAAGCTGGCCACAGAATCTCACCCATCCACTTCAATAACAAACCCCTAACCTATGTCTGAGTTATTGAAGTCCTCAAATTGTGGTTTGAAGAAATCAAGCTGCAGAGAATCCTCCAGCAAGTGACCCGTGCCCCATGCTGCAGAGGAAGGCGAAAAACCTCCAGGGTCAGTCCTGGTTTGAGAATATGGGCCCCATGCTAAGACACACATGGAAGTGGAAACTCAGCAAATTTATACTCATGAATTTTCCTTCTAATTCTTCCACTGTGGAAAGAGAGGGTTGTGGAAGTGGCAAGAAATTCAGCGCCCAACACCTGCAGTTCTGAGGGATATGCCAAAGGCAAGAGGTATCTGTGTTGGTCCCCGTGCCTTACATTACCACCCAACTCCTCCATCTCTTTTATCAACCCTTGAAGATACCTTGGCTCCAATAGCTATTGTTTCATGATGCCTGCACTACAGACTCTGGCAGATTACCAATGCATTCATTTTCATTTGGTTCAAATTGTGAAGATTATTTTTATTTTGGCAATTGTAAAAGCTACAGATGAACACATTGTTAATGTGTTAACTAATTTTGGGTGCCGCCATTTTTGGGGGGCCAACTTGAGACATCTTTTGCTTGACTTTCAGAGGGACTGTAGGCCAGCAGTTTAGTTACCTGAAAGTTAGATAAGAGAATAGAAAAATGAAAGGAGAGAGGGAGGATTGTAAGAAGAGATGGGAAAAAAAGAGAATAGAAGGGAGAAAAATTGAGGTATAGATTTCTGGTGAGAGTATTGGTACAGATTCAGATTGATGCATTTTCCTCCAGAGACAAAATGGAAGAATTTAATTATAGTATAGAACTTTTCCTATGGAGTCTAAGATCAGCTGCCACATCTGCACCCAGACCTAGAGGAATCATTCTAAAAGGGAGGAAACATGATTTGACAATATCATCTTCTGAAGCACTGGTTGCTTTAAAAAAAAAGTTTTTAAAGAGAGCTTAGAAACATTGTCACAATACATATTGATACAAAATGAAAAAAACTAAGCAGATTCTTATGATATTCCAAAATATGGCAAATACTTTTAGTGACAACCATGATATTACAAGAGAGTTTCTTTGATATCAGACACTTGCTGCTGCTGCTGATGAAGACAACAGCTGTAATTGGCACCCGTTGAACCAGCTTGACATGATATCTTGCCCTGGGATGGCAGGATTTTGCTTTCAATAAAAGCTTCTGGCATCCTCTCTGGGTAGGTGCTGCTGTCTTCATTGCACTGATTTTCTGGCATATGTTCATGATCTTCATGGTCTTCAGTACTTCTTTCACAATATTTGGCATTCAGCTTAATGTTATCAGAAGAATCACAGTTCTGCGTACCTGCTATAATATTTTCGACCACTCTAGTTTTCAGAAGATATTCCGACTAGCAAAATTTATTGTAAAACTAACGTTTGCTGAAATTATGCTTTCTCTCAAAAAATTCCTGTAAACAACCATTAACAAGTAGGGCAGCAAATAATACAACAGTCCACTGGTTCTTCTTTCGTTTCCTCAATTTGTTTCTGATCATACTCTATTTCTTCTCTCCCTTGTGTTTTTATAATCCACTTTAGCAGAATTTTTTAAATTGTTTAAATTAGCATTTAGAAATACAATTACAGGGGTTTCGCTTCCAAAGGTCTTCCCTCATTGGCCCTGAACACATGTAAAAAAGCAGCTAACCTATGGATTGTGCTGGGTGGTCTTGATGCTTTTTGATTCAAGAGAGAGTGGTGAAGGCATGGTCAAGAATATGCTCCTCCCCGTCAAGTGATTTCACAATCTCCTCAGTCATTTTTATGCATTCTGGAAGTATTGACCTAATCAAACGCAATTAATTTGTGATTTATAATTCCATGCGATTTATTGTGCTTTGTTCAGATAATTCATCAAAGCTTAAAAGATGGTGTAGCCTCTTCCTACATCCCTCCCCTCACTAGCCTTGCTGTGTCCCCCGGGGCATTCACTTGAGGGAGGGCAGCTAGGAGGAGTAGCACTTCCAGTCTTTCCTTGGGATATCTTTTGTCTGCAAACAACTTTGACTTTGAAAATCTTAGCCTACCTATGAGATTTAAATGCACAATTCCCATTAATTGCAATGGGAACTGCATATCTAAATCATCTAGATGTCTGAAAATTTCAGCCCAGTCTCCATTGGGGGATCCATAGGAACCCTGTTGATAGAGACTGCAGGGAAGAAGTGCTGAACGAATGTATCCCTGCTACTTGGTGACCTTTGTTAGAGGAAAGGTTCTGGGTGCATAGCATGGGAGCTGTCCCCTGGTGCACACACTTCCACCGAAGTCTTCAGTAAGGTCTGCACCAACAGAAGCTGATCCAGACCCTGAGTGAATTTGGCTTTCGGCCTGTGTACGCTATTTTCATAAAAATTTAAATCTGAAGCACACCAACATGCAGGCTTAACAATGTCCTGCTAAATTCTAATACCAATGAGGTTTCACGCTGCATCAATAAATGTAGCTATTAATTATCATCATCATTAAATGTTTATATTATGTCAGTGCCCAGCAGCTCCAGTAAGGATTAGGGCCCCATTCTGCTGACCAAAGATATGTTAAGTCCCTGTCATGAAGAGCTATATTGGAAGTATTTCACAAATACTACTGTAAATGCAATGACCAATTTTCTGTTCTCATTCTTTTCTTTACAGCAAAATACTGAAGCTATTCTATGGTTAAACAATGCAGCTCTAATGGCTTGGAATTACCAAGGAGACTGAAGTAGCAAATCACAATAATACCCTGCAAGTAGGGTAGCATATCATGTTTGGTGGAGGCTTGCTAGCAACTCCACTAGGCAACAGCTGTTTTCAAGGGCATGTGACAAGAAGAAACCTGCTTTAGTAAACATGTAAATTTCCTGATTTGGTTAATAAAAACAAAAAAAAACCACAACATACTAATTTTCAAATGTTTTTTTTTTTAAATTAAAATGACAATTTACAGCTATTTTTAAAAAAGGTCTTCCTTAATAATAATTAAGAAATAGCAGGGAGGAGATGTGTTATGTCTGGATATTTTAAAATGCTATAGTCAGGCTTGTAAAAATGTATTAACATTGTCTAAAATTACTGACTCCATAAATAAACAGTAAGCATGATTTACTAAGCATATCATCCGAACTGTGGTACAACCATACATTCTTTTCCTCGCATTTGGTCTGTGAGTTTAATAGGTGGTATATTTCAAAATCATTTACTTATTATGTAGGACACTGATAACATGCCTTCCAGATAAATCTGATATGGAAGAAAATAGGCATAGGTCAATAGTGTTCACTGAATTGCAAAACAAAAGACAAAGGACTAGTCACTCAGTGAAATATTAACACTTGCTGCAGCTTTCTCTGTAAACAAGCAGCTAGAAGAAACATTTTAGCAGCTTTTAGTTTTTCTGAAAACATATCTGATTTTTCTAAAGTAACCCCCTTGTTTCCTTCTCTATTAAATAATACTAAAATATTCCTCTGGCAAGTCATGGTACTTTAGTGGCAACACTGGTTGGAACCCTAGTGTGCATAAGCCTCCTGAAACAGAAAGTTTATTTTTCTATATTGCACCATCAGACTCTCAATGCTTAACAAATGAGCAGTAGAAGTGCCAAAACACTAACAAATGGTGACACCAGGTGAAATGTAAGCTAAAAGTTGATGAGATTACTTGAGTATAAAAGATTATGACTGTCATTTTGTAAGAATGCTTGTCTCTAAATTCAAAAGTAAACAAATATTAAGAAAATCAGATGTGGAATGTAGTTGAGATTTTCTATTTCTCTGTATCCTGTATGCTGGGTATTAAATCTCTTAAGAGCAGTGTATTTTAGTCTCTAAAAAGAAAGCAGGAGCCATCCTTTTTCATAATTCTGATTAATCACTCTGCACATTAATTTTTAATTACCAGCTTCTGACAAGTTACTCTGCCTACTAATTATCCAGAAGGAATGGGCTACTTGCTATTAAAACTAAATACATTCTAATGATCATAGATATCAAAGTTGCCAGCAAGCTTAGAAGTTTTCTGCTGTGAAAAAAATTGTTGTCAAATATATAGTTGTTAGTTTTGAAAAACAATTATATTCTCCAACTCAGAATATTTATCACACACCCATCATGGATGACTCAGAAGTGACAAGTTACATGCAGATGGCTCACACATACTTGAATTCTGATTAATACCTTTAAATAGGGGGACCACATAACATATATTTAGCTCCTGTGTCATCCCCAATATATTTACAACTATCATTAGCACCTTTAACTGGATGTCACTGCCACAGCCAAGAAAACACAAAACATCAAGGCATTCATGGCAAAATTCTCCTTTGCGGATTAATCCTGTGTAGAGAAGAAACTCATGAGGCCAGATCCTAGCCTCTATTAATTCTTCTTTGCACAATTCCATATACACAAAGCTGATTTAAAGATGACCTAGATGGCCAGCTGAGGATTGTATTTGAATAGAAACAACTCCCTGAGTTACTGCAACCTGGAGTAATGTAGGTTATCTAATTCATGCTGGGGATTGAACTCTGGCCCTTAGCAGCTCCAGAGATTTAGTGGGTAATATAGATGGCCCACAGCTTGTCCAGACCCAAATATCAGTCCCTCAAAAGAAGACTTTGAAAAAGTGCTTTAATTAGTTTCCTGCTTTACTAACATCTGCTAAACATTATCAGACTTATCTACCTTTTAACTGGATTATGGAGAATCTTCTCAGAAATGTGTGTTACATTTCACCTAGTCCCTGGGGAGAAACTACAGACCTGCCTCAAACTCTATTTTGATGAATCCTTGACCAAAGCCATTTGTCTAGCACAGTAACTCCATTTTGGACATCTGTAAAGTCATAGAATGAACAAAATTGAGAAGCCATAATCTTAGAAAATTTGAGAAATGGGAGACGCTAAAATCTTGGTTCATTTGATACTACACTTGAGTCTGCTAGATTTTACAATTTATCAGCAAGTCACCATAATGTTGTGGCATCAATTTATTACCATGAATCTAACTCTTTTCTAGTCAAGCTCCACAAGCCTAGGCTAGATGTTTTCCAATTTGGGAAAGACTTGTTTTTTGTTGGGATCTAGTCTTCAAATCTTGCAGGAAGAGCACCATATGTTAGGAAGGATCACCTTTCTAGGATCAGATAGTTTACACTGATGTTTGCAAACCAAACTTTATCTTCTAATTTTGCAGAGGAACCTGAATGCAGAATAATTTCTGCAGTGTTTTGAATGGTCTTCGGCCTTGTTTTTTTAATTCTACCCTCTCCTGTTCTCATTTGTCTCTTTTTTTGTACTAATCTGCCCATTTATTTCTTTGTTCTCAGGATCTGAGCAACTTGTTACTCAGGTGGATCCAATACCAATGCCTTTTCCTTGCTATGTTGTTGCATAAATTTCTGATGTTCTTTCTTGGTGGGTACACACATTAAACCTGCCACGCTGGTAGGTTAATAGATAAATGACACAAAGCATTTAGTTCTGTTGGATATTTTCAGATGCAAACGTTTTTGAGTGGCTCTGAATTTTTCACAATACATCTTCCTATTCTTATTTTCTTAATGGGGAGAGAGAGGAAGGGAAAGCAAAACACAATGGAGGCCAGTTTCATTCCTTGTGCAAGTCCATTGACAGCTGAAGGATTGTGTAATATGCATGTTATCTTGTGTAACATTGCAGCAGGAAAGAAGCAATGGAAAGTTGTATATTATATAAATATCACTCATACAAGTTTGCTGGAGTACACACTTGCATGGCAGGTGTAAAGGAGCACACAAGGTGCAAGGCCATAAGGACAATCAGGCCCTTGCAGTTGTAGAGTACTTGTTGCAATTTAAAATACATCTGAGTTCTAGCACTGTTTACATTCATAGCAATATCAATTGCCTTTCAGTTGATATAAGCAATGTGGAGATTTATGTATTTATTTATTCAGTATAAGTGGCATCACACCTTTATATACTATATGGCAATGTCCTTGTATTGATTGATAGAATTTCGCTGTTTCACAAGATTGCACAGATCTTTATAAAAGTAATGTTTTATAATAATAATAAATACATAATTTTATAATATTTCCCAGATTATATGTACTGTTACAAACAATAGAAGCTCCATTTCTACCACAGAAGGGAGAGTAGGAAAGAAGGCAAAGTACAGTGACCAGTTTTCTCTGAAAAAACAGGGGTGTTTCTGTTGTCAGGGTGTGTCCTTGTGTCCCCATCAGTTTCACCAAGGAAAGTTTTGCCCTGTTTTTTGTAACCTCTGCATACAGACTGCCTGCTAGCTGGGTCAGTGACATTGACAACAGGCCATCTGAGAATATATGCAACTCAGGGACCTCCCCAGCAGACCTGTTATATGTTGATACCTTGCCCTTTAGGGTAGAAGGGGGGTTGCTTGGCTGACAAGCAGGCATCATGTTCTCATTCACCCCACAGAACTAACTGACTTTACTATTTGAGATGTGGTTTCTTTGCGCAGCGCTCCAAAGAATGGATTATTGCCACATGAATCCTCTTGGTTTGGTGTTACTTTAAGAAGGTGCAATAGCACCACTTGGTCACAAGAGGGAGCTCATATTACTCTAGTGACATATCAAATAGTAGGAAATCAGTTCCGTGAAAGCATCAGGTATTGGCTACTGCCAGAGGCACGATATTGGACCAACAGCATAAGATTTGTAATTATCCTATCAGATACATTTATTCTTAAAAATGGTAATTACAAATCTTATGCTTTCATGGAAAAACCCCACCACCACTTACCAAATTTAATGTGTCAATTCAGTGGTACAATACTGGGTGTTTCAATTTCTAATCTAGGAACTTAAATGCTATAGGCAGCATTAACTCCCTTTCATGCCTCCCCCACTACTGGAGAGGGTAGGTAGATCAGAGCCACAAGGGACAGTAACCCTAAAAACAGAGCAGAAGACAGGGCCCAAGATCCATAATATTTAGTTTTGTTTTTCCTATGGATCTGCAGGTCGATCCTCTTCCCACACTTCTTGTCTACACATCTACCCCTTTAGAGGTAAATATATATGAGGGTGCAGAGTCAGAGTAACAGCAATCTAACAATCTCTGTCCAGCAGAGGAGTACCTAGAGGACTGCTCTAGCCAGCATAATTTAGAGCAGCCCTTAGGTTCAGCCCCCAGTTAAGCCAAGGCTCATGTTTCCTCTACTAAATTCAGCTTAGCTATGCCCTGACTATTGCCCAGAATTCCTAATATTCTATTTTATCTCTAATTCTCTTTTATCACTATTAATTGTGTGCACTGAAAGAGGAGAATAAAACATAAATGAAGGCCACCCTTCTCCCAGCTGCTAATGGCAGCTATATTGGCTGAGTTTACTCTGTTTAGGGGACTTTTTTCTAAAATAAAATAAAAATATGGCTCAAGCCCACACCCAGAGCCCTACTCCTACTTCTATCTCTGAGAAACTGAAATACAGCTTCCCTGGTCCCCTCTCTAAGTGATTCTTTCCCACTTGTAAGAACTCAGAGTCCTTGAGGACATAGAATCAGAAGTATCTTTTATTTGGGGAAATGGGGAAAAACAGTAAAAAGACATAGGAGAACTAACTCTCTCATATTCAGGAAGCTGAACAACCCAAAACAGTGCATCAGGAGTTAGGTCAACCTCAGTTCCAAATAATAATCCTCTGATTTACAGAGGTTCAGAACTTAGTCCCATCACAAAACCCATTCATGGGTCCAGTTAGACTCAGTAGCAGTTAAGGGGTAGTTGACCTCTGCCACACTGCTCCAGTTCAGAAAGAATCACTCTGCCAGGTCTCCCTTCTGTATTAAGCTTGAGTTTTGTTGTTACCAAACCAAAGTCCACTACCTGGAAGGTCATGTTAACCCACCCACTCCGGAACACAAATTCCTATGCCCTTTCATCAGAATAGTATTAATAATAGTTATTTATACAATCAAAACAAACAAAATCCAAGCAGAGAAACAAAACTCGGTAGGTGGAATTACTGGTAAGCAATGTTATAACTGCTTTAAATGAAGGTAGCCCCAGCTGGTTTCTTCCTTTTTTTCCCTATAGAGGGAATATAAAGTTCCCTCCCTATCTTCTGGCTCTTCTCTCACTCCTGTAAGCCCCAGAAAGTTACACAAAACCAATCTGATTAACAACTGAATATTCTTGTACCACACCTGCAGGCCAATGTTTTCTTTAACTCCCTGTTGATAAATTTATGTGACAAGATTGTGCAAACAAACTTGTGTCAATCTATTTTAAAAGCTTCTCTATAATCCTGAAAGTCTGGGCTTCTTCTAGGAACACTCAATCTAATGAAGTTGGTCCCCAAGCCAGGTGTGCAGTTGTAAATGTGTCTCATGCTGTTAGGACTCATCAGCATGATACAGTAACCTGGAAATGTGAACAGACACACAATCAGAAAAGGCCTGGAGATTAAAATCCTGTCTATCCTATAACTTTTAACTGAGTTTGAAACCATTCTAAGGCATGGCCAACTCTAAATTTGGTTTGTGTCCTCAAACAAACATGCCTAACGCTTGTTTTGCCCTTGCTGGTGGCCTACGCTAGCATGCGGGTGTCTTCCTGTAACAAGCGCAGCCCACTGATTTTTTGCAGTATAGATAGGACCCCATATCTTAGTGGCCTGGTTGGAACATTTTGGATATATGGAGGACACTCCAGAGTACATTGTTCCACAAGCTGATGTTATTTCATCTCACCTTAACTGATCACTCTCATTAGTGTGTGTATGGTAACACCCATTGTTTCATGTTCTCTCTGTGTGTGTATATATATATCTTCCTACTATATTTTCCACTGCATGCATCCGATGAAGTGGGCTGTAGCCCACAAAAGCTTATGCTCAAATAAATTTGTTAGTCTCTAAGGTGCCACAAGCACTCCTGTTCTTTTTGCATTGTTAGGGTATCTAAAGAGATACTTCCAGGTCAGATTATTCTGCATTAGTAATGAACTTTAACAGCTGTTTCAGTAAACACTGTTCCAATGTGAAAAGACATTTTACATGACAGCACTGGATATAGGGAATTACTAACAAATATCTTGACATTCATTTAGATGTCAGTACTCAATATTCTCTCATGGATGTATCGTAGCAATGCTATCTAATGTAATGAAAATTTTAAGTTCAGCTTGACTTCTTTATACATTTCAGTACTTAGCAGCTGTATTTTTCATGTGCAAACAGACCCCCACACATTCCCCCCTCTGTGCTTACTTTGTTCACCCGGTGCCAATTATCACCACGTTAAGCTACACACCTCCAATGGCTTTAGCCTCTGACCATCGTGCTTCAGTTTTTAACATCATCTAGACCTACAACAGTATTACACATAAAAAAACTACATTAAAAGGACATTAAGGTTGCAAAGTCAAGCACTCCAAAGTTAGGAAATGCCAGAATTAAGGTTGCCTGTGCAACCTTAATACAGCCCCCGTGTGCATATGTATCATGGTACAGTGTCTGACTACATGATCACATACTGCTTTTTCCTGACAGCAGAGGAAGGGTGACACTTGGAAATCTTGGGTTCCATTCCAGGCTCTGAAGAAGTGTGCTCTAGTGGGCTCAGACTCCTCTGCCTCTTCCTCCCAATCTTGACCTCTTCTGCCCAGGCCCTGCAACCTGTCCCCATCCCAGTCCTGTCTTTTCCCTATCTCTGGTTCCTTGTCCAAGTCTTACTCTCTTGACCTATCCAGTCTCAGTCTCCCATTCAGGTCTGGTGTCTGAGTCCTGGTCCCCACCATTACTCCCAGTTTCTCTCCCTCCCCATGTCGGTTCTTAGTGTCTTGCCCCGCTGGTCCCAGTTCACCCCTCCTGCCTGTCCCAATTCTCCCCCACCCCCGAGTTTCTCATCCAATCTCTCTCTCCCCTCCCACTCCACTGATTCCTTGTCTCTCTCTGTCTCCCCCCATCCCTGGCTACTTGTCCCAGTTTCTTTGCCCAGCCAGTCCGAATTCTGCCCCTGCACCACAACCCCTTCTCAGATCTATCTCTCCTCACCCCTATTCCTGCCACACTGGTCTTAGTCCCAGTCTCTTTGTCTAAGCAGTTCCAACCCCCCTTCTTGCCCCCCCCAGCTCCTTATCCAATCTGTGTTCCCAACCAGTGCCAGCCTTTCCCCAGCCCTGGCTCCTAGTATCATTATCCAACCAGTCCCACTCTCCCACTTCCAGCCACTAGTCCTAGTCTCCTTGTTCAACCAGCCTCAGCATCCACAACCCTTCCGGCTCCAATTTCCAGCCTCTCCTGCTCAGCTCCCGGTCCCAAGCTCCCCTCCCCTTTAAATTCCTAATCCAAGTCTTCCCACTAGCTCCCAGCCCCTTACCCAACTAGTCCCAGTCCCTCTCCCCACTTCAGCTCTAGTGTCACCAGACTCCTTGCCCCAATCTAGTTCTTTCTCTACCCCCGATCTGTCTTTTGTCCTCTCTGCATTCGAATCAGATGGGTTCTTACTTCATGCTACCTGGGGTGCCAGCAAGTTGGGAGGTGTCACTAAGAACACAGTAGAAACAGGCTCCCTACAGCCAGTTTCTGGACCTGGCCTGGAGCAGCCCCTCCAAAAGGAAAGTCCTTCTGAACCCCTGTACTCCCTGAGCTGAAGCATGCTCAGTCACTCTGTGAAGGTGGCCCATGCACAGTCCAGTCACATATAGGAGCTATGAGGGGATGAAGCATGCTTAATAAGGACAGAATCTTTGGAGAGTTTAAATGCTAAATATCAAAGAAGTCTTTACTGGGCCTGGGTGTGGGCTACCATTTTTCAAAGGGCTATAACCTGGCCACATTTGCAGATTTGCATGGAAATAAAGGCACATCCCAGACACAAAGGCATCCCCCTACCACATTTCAAGTCCCTGCTCCAAAGCATGAAGGCACTACATCTGTTCAAGAAAGATCAAGAATTTTTTTAAAATAGGCAAAAAAAATGTTTTATTCCGTAGCCTCATTCTTGGATAGGGCTGAACCATTTGGGCTGAAATTTTCCAGTAAATAATCAGCCTGAGGCAGACAACTAGCATGGGAAATTTCAGCCCAAATGCTCAAAGATTTAAGCAACTGAAAACAGGGTCTTATAATGGGTCAACCTTAATAATAGGGGTGCTACCAGCCCTGCCTATAATACTTAAGCTCTGGTAACAAAGGTTTGGGGTATGCTTGTGTGTGAACAGAATTCTTTTCTATATCATTTTACTTCTTCCTTAAGGGGCCTCTTCATCCTCCTCTTGTTTATTCACACTTTATTCCTTGACCTTCTACACATGCCCCTTTCCTTATCTTTTTTTCTCCTTATTCTTCTTTTGCTCTTTTTTTGATATTAGTGTCCCCCCCCCTCACTTGTTAAAACACTCCCGCTGCTGGGCCTGTCTCTTTGTCTGTTCCGTATGGTTGGCCAACCCTGAGCAATTCTCTTACCATGAAGCGTGCTCCACTGTCACTCTGGAAGAAAATGTAAGTATTATTTAATCCAGCACTGGCAGGCATCTCCTACCACCCATGCCTGGAGAAATCTTTGAAGTTCCACCAGCTGGGGAGTCTATCCTCAGATAAGTTCACAGTTTCTTCTGTTTGTTGAAAGAGGTTCAGTTTATGTTTTGACTTCAGTAAGCAGCCCTTGAATCTTTAAAAGAGTTTCAAAAAATTTCCTGTTCGGGTTCTAATGTTCCAGCTGGCTTTCCATTCTGGGGGGTAAATATTTTTATTGTCAGAGTGTTCTCTATGCTTGTAACTGCACCTTGTATACATAAGATTATACATACTGTGACAAAGTTCCTCCTCTACCTTGGTGGGCCCTGCTCTTATTGGCAGATTTGCTCACCTCAGTGATCTTACCTACAGTCTGGATCAACTCCTCCTGTGTCTGATCAGGAGTTTGGAGGTTTGGTGGGAACCCGGGCTCACCCTCTACTCCGGGTTCCAGCCCAGGGCCCTGTGGATTGCAGCTGTCTATAGTGCCTCTTGTAACAGCTGCATGACAGCTACCACTCCCTGGGCTACTTCCCCATGGCCTCCTCGAAACACCTTCTTTATCCTCACCACAGGATCTTCCTCCTGGTGTCTGATAACACTTGTACTCCTTAGTCCTCCAGCAGCACTCGCACTCCCACTCCCACTCCCTCTCAGCTCCTTGTACCTCTTGCTCCCAGCTCCTCACACACACTTCCTCTCCTCTGGCTCCTCCTCCCCTGACTGGAGTGAGCTCCTTTTTAAACCCAGGTGCCCTGATTAGCCTGCCTTGATTGGCTGCAGGTGTTCTAATCAGCCTGTCTGCCTTAATTGGTTCTAGCATGTTCCTGATTACTCTAGTGCAGCCCCTGCTCTGATCACTCAGGGAACAGAAAACTACTCATCCAGTGACCAGTATATTTGTCCTCTACCAGACTCCTGTACCATACTGGTCTGGGTCTGTCACAATACCCAAGTAGAGATTAACGGCATTCCCTGGTGACTCCTTCCTTTCTTCATTCCCTCCCAATTGCTGCTGCTTGCTCATGCCAAATGCATGTAAAGTGGGTGTAAAATGCTACAAAATAAAAATTCCCCATTCAGTTACACTGGTGGTAGTTTTTACCTCCAGTTTGCATGCATGGGACTATTCGGGTAGCTGGGGATTGCTGGAGTGCATATCCTTTGCCCCCCTGCTCCCAACCGTGATGTAAACCCCAAACTGCTCTACACCACTGGAAGTTTCCCCTGTGTAGAGGGGATCCTCAGTTTTCCCACTTAGGGCAATTTAAAGATGTTTTACACGATCAGGAAAAGTGAGTGTGGACAGGTTGTCCTTATGTCCTGGTATTTCCAGTTGCTGGAACAGTCTCTGAGGACCATTAGTTTATAGCCGTGTTGAGGCTTTTCTAATTTGTATTGAGAGAGAGACTGGCCTAGAAGCTGCACCAGCCAAAGATTGTGTGTGGGGTGGAGACACAAACAGCACCTTTGGGCCCTATGGTAACGGACTGTAAATAGGTAATAAAAATTAAAGGACCATCTGCACTTATCTTTCCCTTAGCAACTAACAAATTTGACTCCTAATTGTATTGCTATTCTGACAAATGTCCTATGGTTTCCAGGAATGTTGCAATCTTCACAGTTTGCTAGGATACTTTTTTCCCCCCTGTTGCATTCTCCTTCTTTATTAATACGTGATTAAGTCTTCGGAAGCTTGCAAAGCAAAATCAGTTTGGTGGGAAATGCTTTTTCTGACACCATGGAACATCTGTATAGCCAGATGACTGATTTATATCCTGCCTGAAGTCAAATAAAACAGAACTTATCTACTCTCCCACAGGGTGCTTATAAAGTCAGAAGTAGACTGATTATTATCTGTACCTCACAAGTCATGATTTCCCTTAATATTTCACTCTATTATAATTCCATTGTATTGGGGAGGCAGGGGAAACTCCCATCACTCCTGGGTTTTTTGTTGACATAATATCTGGAAATGAATATTTGATACGAAAGCTTACAGATGAAAAAACCAACAATTATTGACTCAATAAACAAATCTAGCAAAGCTATTTTCCTGTGCAACCTCCTTTCTACTGGTATTCCTCTGCTTGCCTTTGAATTTGTGACAGTAACATAACTTTGTATTGTAAAACTACCAAAGTTTAGCATTTTGTTTACTCCGTGTGATGTTACCACTTTTTCTAGATTACATTCTGATACGAGCTTAGTATTATTTTCTTTCTTGATACAGCACCAAATTTAAGACACCAAAAATGATACTAGTACTGAGAATATGTGTGTGTTTGTGTGTGTTCAGTTTTTAATGCTATGTATATTTCAGAAATTTTTTTAACTCCGATGACAAGGATCAAGTGGGAAAGTGGCAGTATGAAGTATTTAGCAGGATTTGCAACCTTTAAGGCTGATAGGGACCGCCTGATGAAGGGACTGGTTCCCCACTTGTGAGGTACTCCCTTCTCTTCACGTGCCTGCATCTGTAACTTTCACTCCATGCATCTGAAGAAGTGAGGGTTTTTTTACCCACGAAAGCTTATGCCCAAATAAATCTGTTAGTCTTTAAGGTGCCACTGGACTCCTTGTTGTTCTAGTAGAGTAAAGCACACAAGGCTGTGCACAGATCCAAGACATCTGCTGTATGATATAATCACCAGCACTGAGTCGACTGAAATTACAACAAAGTTTTCTTGCTATCATTAAACCCCTAACATTGTCACCCAAACAGACAAGGGTTCAGTTATGGCAAACAAGAGTAGAAAACAACCGTGTTACCACCGGTGCAGATCAGCACTGGACTACATGCTGTTGCCTTAATCGACTCTGCACTGGAGTTGGCTGGTCTAGAGAGGCAACATCATTGGCCCCGATTCTTGTGACTGCAGAAGGGAGCCTGACTGAGTGCAAATGCACTTCCAGTGACCTGGCGAAGTGCAACTTTCTTATATTTGTGCTCCCTGATTGAAATGAATATGGGGAGAGAATGTTTAAAAGTGTTACTGGTTACTAGTTATCCATTGTGGAGTCTGTTGCAGGACATTGTTTGTCTGTATAGACAAACAATCTTGTATGACAAGCATTTAGCCTACTTTACACCCTTCCACTTCCTTTCGAGCAGAGACTGTAACATGACAGATGGTTTTACTGTGATTACTAGATAAAGATATTGGAGATGATAGAAAAGGTAACTTTGTTACAGTAACAAATGGAGACTGTATATGCAAGTCTTGTTTTCTTTTGGCAGCTATGCAGCGGTGGGGGCAAATTTGAGAGAGAGAAGTACCACAGAGAAAGTAGCAGTTTCTCAGGTCTGCACAAGAGGGACAGGTAGGAAGAACCATAGCTGTGAAGTAGAAGGGGAATACACTTCTGTACATGGAGGCTTAGAGCAGAGCCAGCCTTCCCAACAGAGTTGCCTCCAGGCTTGCAAAGTATCCCACTGACAGAGTGTTAGGATCTGCTGGGAAGGTGCAATTCTGCCACTGGGGAAGAAGCAATGTGAGGACACAGGATTAGATTTTGTGCTGCATCCCTCAGGAGAGGCAACACAGAAAACGCAGCCCAGGAAGAGCAAAGGCAAAGGGGTCTTGACATCACGTTTGTGCTGCCTGGAATCTGGATTGCTCTGGGAGCCAAAACTGCCCCAGCATAATTTACAGCAGGCTCCTCATAGCTACCTCTGGAATCCTGGTGGGCGCTCAGCACTACACCCTGGATCTTCTCCTGTCACTTCTGGCCCGACCCTTGGAATTCCCCCTGTGCCAGAGCCTGGGGCTACTTACCTCAGTCCTATACTGCTCCTGTACTGTGAGAATTCTTTTGGGCTCCTTCAGGGCACCTGTACACGGAGTGGTGTATAGGGGCCATACCAGGGACCAGAATCCACTCCAGAGTATGTAGTTTGAAGTAGTGCATTTGAAGAGCCTAACATTTGAGTTTACCTGTCTCAGTGTGGAGGAATTTCTCATCTTTCATGAGCTCCATTTGAAGGAGAAATAGCCTGGATATCCCGCAAGGGTTAGCTTATTGCAAGTGTAAGTGATAATACCACCTTGTGTAAAATTGCTCCTATCACAGTGGTGTCCTGAGCCCAAATAAGATCACAGGTAAAATTTTCAGAAGTGCTTAAATGACTTTGGAGCCTAAGTCCCATTTTCCAAAATGACTTAGGTGCTCGAGACTCTCTCTTGAAAATCACTTAGGTGTTTTTGAAAATTTTACCCACAGCTCCATTATACAAAAACACAAAGTGAGAGACAGTCTCTGCCCAGATGAGTTTACAATCAAATAACACAAAAAAGAGAGGATGGAGAAAAGGAAGCATTATCCCCATTTAATAGATGGGGAAGTCATGTGCAGAGTGATCAAGTGACCTGCCCAATGACACAAGAAGTCTGTGCCCGAGTTAGGAATTTAAGCTCAGTCTAATTTTTCTTCATCAAATGCTTTAAGCACAAAATCATCTTTCCTTTCATAATCGTGGTGTATGACTAAAATATTGCAAGCCAAGATGAAGTAGTAGAAATCTTGCAAACAGACAGATTTTGCAGATTGCTAAATATTTTTCCTCCCTTTTTCTCTCTCTCATTCAAGGAAGTTTCTCATTATGATGTTACAAAGGTAACTTTTCTCTGGATGCAGACTACATTCATCCATTGCAGACATCTGATGGTCAAAACTAAGCTTACCAGCTGTAGCTTGTGATAGCTACAGTTATTGTGAAATCATATGTCTTAGTTCTAATCAAAAGGGTTGTGGGACCAGAAGTGTCAGAGTTTGGATTCCCCTCACCCCTTTATTAAAGTAAACAAGTTTTAATAGTGTATCTGCAATCTTATGATCCCGGAGATCTTCCAGTCATCTATAAAAGTGCATCATTGTTTTGATTTTACATTTGGTTTTATAGAACATGTGTACAAAGTGCCACAATAGCAGGGTGATGGAAATATTAAAGCAATTTAGATGTGCAACTGGAGATACATGCCAGGAATCTATGTATTAGCAGCCAGATGAGGAATACTCAGAGTTCTGCTCAGGGTCTGACACTAGATTGGAGGCCTGATTCAGCAAGCTATCTGACAGCTGTGGAACTACTTATGTATTTAAAGTCAGATGCATGTATAAGTATCTTGCTGACTCAGGGCTTGATGGGGGAATCTGAAAGTGGTTTTGTCATAGGTCTTCTCCCCCACTTGGAGCTGTTGGGTTCCAAGATGGGGACCTGCATGGACTCCTCTAAACTAAAATCCTAGTTTAGATCTGGTTCTCGCTGCCACCAGTCAGTTTTAAGTGTCTGACACACTCCCTGTTCCCCCAAAAACTTCCCCTGGGGAACACAGATTCAAACCTGAATCTCAACACAAAGGGAAACAAACCATTTCCCTCCTCCCCTCTCCTAGTGCTTAGGAGAGATACCTTGATTCAAACTCCTTGAATCAAACAAAGAGGGATTTCCTATCTCCCTCCCCTTCCCCTGAAAATCCAAACAAGGGAAGAAATCAATCAAGTTTTAAAAAGAAAATATTTTATTAAAGAAAGAAAAAAAAGTACACTCTCTCTGTATTACCAGGATGCAAAAATACAGGGTCTAACTTATAAAAACTGGAGAGACTTCCCCCTCCCTCCTCCTCAGAATAATCAGTAACAGCAACAGAAATAAAGAATTTCCTTCAGCAAACACACAATTGCAAATGTAGAAATCAAATCATAAGACTAATTCGCCTTTCTAATACTCACTATACTGGATAGTAGGAAACACTCCAGGAGAACTTGGAGACATGTCTGGCCTCTCTTAGATCCAAAGAGAGCTTGTTAACCCTTTACAGGTAAAAGAGACTTTAACCCTTAACTATCTGTTTATGACAGGTTTATTTGGACTATTTGGTATAAATTTATAGAAGAACACAAAGATTGTATTACTTCCTGATTCCAGCTGTAGTGGGAATACCACAAGAAAAGAAAAAAGTCTCTCGTGGTATTTTGCTACTCCTCATCTTGCCTGAAACCCAAAGGCAAAGAAACCCAAAACACACACACAAATACATTGTATCAAGAAGTATACTTGGTCTAAAGCATATCCCATAAAATGCAATAGAAATTTAACTAATACTATACAGTTGTATCAAGTGCATTTTTCTATCTGTAATTCCAGGCTCGTTTAGTCATGATTGGTATTTATTCCTATACCAATGAAAAACTTAATGATATCATTCCTGCTACCATGCTGCATGTCTCTGGTAACCCAGTGCCCAACCTCATTACCAGGAGGCTTTATTTTGAAAGAAAAAAAAAGTGGGGGGGGACTACATCTGTGTCTGGGACTCTAGGTCTGGTAAAGCCTCTGTCAGGCTCCAGCTGAGATGGTGAAGAACTGACTTCCAGGAGACTTTTCCAAGCTTCTTGAAACTCTGAAGGCCCTGGATCAGATTTGTGGCCTCACTGCTCCCCTTTTGCTCCACTTTGAATACACAGTGGGTCAGATTTCATCCCTCTCTCTCCTGTTTGGGATTCCCCAGTGGCTGGCAGTAAGGTGGCATAGCTGGTTCCTATGTGACCTTCCCTCCTGCCCCTCATGAAAAGGTATGCTGGGGCTGGTGAGGTCTGCTGAGTGGAAGCTTGGTGCAGCAGAGAATCGGGCCCTAGTTCTCCTCAACCCATGCAGGATAGAAATAACTCCCATGAAAGTCAATGGGAGTTATATCCTGAGAAGGATGAGAAGAAAAAGCCACCTCAAACAGGGGCAGTTCTAACTTGTGCACTAGGATCTGATTCAAAGTCCAATGAACTCAAAAGGAGTCTTCCATTGACTTCAGTGGGGCATTGAATCTGAATTTAAGTTGTGTTAATTGCTACTTTGTCCCTTAATGATAACAACCTCCTTTTTAAAAATAAAACATAACACGCTGTTAGCATAAGGAACTCACTGCCAAAAGAGATTATTGATGTCAAGCACCAGATTGTTAAAGATATTTAAACACCTAAAGATGCAGATAGGTGCTTTTGAAAATTCCACTGCATCTTTAGGCACCCGTATACTTTTTAATATCTGACCTTAAGAGCCCATGATTTAGAAAGGACTGGACATGTAAAAAAGGGAGTCAACAGCTTTAGAGGATGTGGAGGAATTGGATCTTCCTTCATATATAGTGAGAATGCCCTATGATTATAGTATTTGAGGAAAACAGACTGAGTTTAAGATGACTAAAAAGCTAAGCTACCAAAAGACCCAATGGTGGTTCTGTCAGGTTACAGTCCAAAGGAGGTTATTGACTTGAGGAAGGTATCGTGGGATAGGTACACCTCATCAGGGGGTGTCAGATTGTGGGGGTTGTTAAAAATGGTTATTTGGTGGCCCAAGTAGCCTGGATCTAGATGATGGCCCTGCAGATCAGGAGTCTGCAGCACACATCTGCTGTCATCAATGGCCAGCCCAGACTGAGCTGAGCTACTCCCTTTTATACCCTGGTGGTCCCTGTTGGAGCATGCCCAGCAAGGGCAAGGGGGCGTGGTTTCCTCAGCCCACAGGGTATGGTTAAGACCTGCTGAACTGGTGTGGGGTAGGTACACCCTGTCACAGAAGGACTCATTGGATATGTCTATGCTGCAGTTAAAAACCCACAGCTGGCCAGTGTCAGCTGACTTGGGGTCACAGAGCTCAGACTAAGGGTCTGTTTAATTGCACTGGAGATTTTTGGGCTCAGGCTTCAGCCCAAATCTGAATGACTACACTTCAATTAAACAGCCCCTTAGCATGAACCCCAGGCGAACGAGTTATTTGCCACAGGCAAGCCAAGGATGTCTAATTGCAGCATAAACATACCCACTGATTACATACTTACGACTAGCAGCCTATGTGCAATAGCTCATTTTTGGAAATGTACAGATTCCCCCAACATAGTGTCATGGAGGAACAAAGTATATGAAGTCTTTTCAACCACCACCACCACCAGACATTATACCAGTATCACATCAATTTTATAATGTCTGGGTACTTTTTGGGAACAGAATAAGAGGTTGACCAGACACAAATAGATCTTTTAAAAAAGGTAACAAATATGAGTTATGAATAAGATTTGTTAATACTTGTATTGAAAGTTCATGTATGTTAACAATGAACAAATAAAAGTAAAACAAAATACAGATAACTGAAGTGGCATTAATTTTCTGCAGTTACTGAAACTAAACTGGATGTCACAAATGTCAATCAAATAAAGTTCCAGGAAATGTGCTGTTTTTATTGAGCTCCTGAGGAGGTTATATTCATAACTTTGTTAAACAGTAAAAATCATGGACTGAGTAAAGACACTGGATTTATGGCTCACTACAAACAGTCTATAATTCACTAACACTCCTTTGTCGTGCAACAGCAGAGATATGAACTGCCCATTTCACCTTCAATGGTCCCTTAGAATGTGTTAATTAATTTAGCTGTTGTACTTAGTACCTTTCTCAGACTTGAAGAAGAGCTCTGTGTAAGCTCAAAAGCTCGTCTCTTTCACCAACAGAAATTGATCAAGTATGAGATATTACCTCGCCCAACTTGTCTTTTTTTTTTTTTCCCCTCCGGGGAGTCAACCATGCTTGGCAGTCCTGGTGAAAATCTGCAGAGTCCTGCTACCATGGAGCCAAGAGGAGACCATGGGCAGTGTCCCACAGATGCCTTGAATTCCTAGGAACCACTTGCATCCAGGGCCGGCTGCAGGCACCAGCGGAGCAAGCACATGCCCGGGACGGCACATGCTAAGGGGCGGCATTCCGTCCATTCTTGGGGCGGCAGAGTCCGGGCAGCTTTTTATTATTATTATTATTTTTGCGCTTCGGCAGTTTGGGTGGCGGCAGTCTGAGTGGTTGGGGGTTCTTTTTTTCTGCTTTGGCAGTTCGAGCAGCTGCAGTCTGAGCGGTTTTGGGGTTTTATTTTTTGCGCTTCGGCGGTTCAGGCAGCGGCAATCCGAGCGGGGGGTTTTTTTTGTTTTTTTTTTCTGCTTTGGCAGTTCGGGTGGCGACAGTCCAAGACGCTTTTTTTTTTTTTTGCTTGGGGCGGCAAAAATGGTAGAGCCGGCCCTGCTTGCATGCAGAGAGATCTTATTAAAAAGATATTAATATGCATATACAGTAGCTGCTTTAAAATCTGATCCTCCAAAAAGCTCAGCGTGTGCAGACCCATATTAAAATCTCTGTATTTGTATGGCACTGTCCCTCCAAGGATTTCAAGCTGCTTTTCAAACAGTGCCATTATAATTTATTGTGGAAAACTGATTTTTGTTTTCTATTTGTAAGTACTTTGAGGAGTGAAGTTAGTGGAGCATTTCTTTAACAACTTCTGCAAAGAAGTGTTCTCTGACACAAGCAGTATGAGAGCAGCACGTCATCAGTGTATAAACAGAACAGCTTTATCACAGGTAAGAGTGGTTTTTCCCCTTGATTCCTTGGCCTTTGTCACAATCCCTCAACACCGCCTTGCAGCTGGGTGAAGTAACACAGGATTGCCATCTCAGTTTCTTCTCTCGGGCTGCTTAAAAACTCCACCACAAGTTCTCTTGCATCTGAGATTACCGCTGCCCAGGATCAGTTTATTATCCCACATAGTGCAAATAGTCCTTGAAAGCTCAAGACAGTAAATTTATCCCACACATAATGCACATAGTCTGTAAAATCCCAAAACACAGTCCAAAACCACACTTCACTTCATACTCCTACTCTAGCATCTTCTGGATCTTCTTTGGTCCCTACCTGGTATTTTACTAAAAGAAGCCATTCTAGACCTTCCAGCTGGAGTCCTTCCCAGGCTTTTTTCTGATTTGCAAACCTCTGCCTAGGAAAGGTCAGCAGACTAGCCCTTCTGCTGTTTCCCTTACCTCAGCCTTCTTCAGGAATGCTATGCCTCTAATTCTCTCCAGAGGTCTTCACCCCAATCACAGCTGTCTTCTTCTCATTTATTTACCCCAGATACCTGTTGTTTTAATCAGGTCAACCCGGGACACATCTGTGCTGGTACAATCACTGCAGACACATTTCACGGAAAGGGACCAGCAACCCTGTGACAACTATCACAAACTTTCAAAGTATTATTTTACAGTTTCTTTTTTTAACTAAAATGTCACATGACATCTGCAGCACAGGTGTGCCAGGGTTTGCATTAGTTTCCTAGTTTTGAATGTAAATGACCTTTTTATGTCCTTCTTTCTACTGGAAATTCAGACAACAACTCTCTGAACTATTGTTTCAGGCAGTCTGCGGTTTCAGACATCACTATTTTAATAAGTTTACCTTTATACAGTCTAATTACAGCCATAGGCTGCTCTAACTCATGCTAGAGGGTGGTTCAGCCTCCAGACTGGAGAAGGTGGAAAAGTGATTTAGAACTACCTTTTCCCTCCCTCTCACCACCACCTTAGCTGTGCTGAACATTAGCTTGGTTTAGCTAAGGATCAAGGATTCTATTGATTTCAATACAAGTTAGGAGCCTAAATAGTTTTGTGGATCTGGGCCCAAGCCTCCATATGACCAGACATAAATTCTTTTGTACCACTGGGGAAAAAAAAAGTATAAAAAAAGGATGCTTGAAAGTCATTGGTGCTCATGTAAAATATAATTTTATTGTTTTCATTCAATTACTGTCTTTTATGTTTTATTTAGATAATAAATACAATAAATAACATTTTTTTCTCCTTTGTCATTTTTTCCCGCTTTTCTCTTTTCTCACTTGCTGAAAGGTTGTTTTGACGAGTGTTAAGAATTTCTCTATGTTCCCAGTGGAATTTGTGTGACAGGGTCCTCTACAGGTTAGGAGCTGTGGTAGAAAAAAAATAAGACAATTAAACAAACAACAAAAAATGGAAAGAAAAAAAAAGTCCCTACCTCAACATTGTGGGTTTAAGTGCTTAGGCTCTGAATAAAGACGTGTAATAAGGGTGGCTGGGTTGAGGGTGCAGATGGTGATGGGTTCTATCACAATGTATCACCTTAATTCTTTCCGCATCTCCCTAAGGCCAGGTCTACACTACAGACCTATATGGGTATATCTACATCACTCAGGTGTGAAAAATCCACACTCCGACCGACATAGTTATACCAACCCAACTCCCCGTGTAGACCATGATATGTTGACAGGAAAGCTTCTCCTGTCGCCATAGCTACCACCTCTTGGAAAGGTGGATTAATTATGCTAACAGGAGAAGCTCTCTAGTCGGCGTAGTAACGTCTTCACTAAAGCACTACAGTGGTGAAACTTCACCAGTGCAGCTGCGCTGCTGTAGAGCTCTACGTGAAGACAAATCCTAATTCTTCTGGCAGTTTCAATGATTTGACCATTTCCTCAACTGATGTGTTCTAATCTAGCCACTATTTTTGTCCTATGGATACCAGTGGATTTTTAAAAATTGTATTTATGCAGATATATTTACTGTGAGCTTCAGATCAACATCTGGCTCATGACCACAAATCAAGTTCAGATCTTGAAATAATTTCTTTCCCTCAATCAATGTCCTACGACAACTATTCTTTCTCCTGGACATCCATGGAAAGCTATTAGCAATCTAATTATTTTCACATTAGAACTGTTGGAACTATTGATTTAATCCAACAGAGTTTCCAATATCCTTTTTTAATGCTGCACATTACTTTGGGTTAAACTGCCATCACTACCACCTGAGAGACAAAAAAAGGTGCATCAGTGCAGCTACACTGCTATAAGCTCTCTAGTGTAGCCATTGTCTCTCTAAGCCTATGTCTACACTAGCACTTTTGTTGGTAAAACTTATGTCACTTGGGAGTGTGAAAAAACCCATGCCTGACCAATATAAATTACACTGACAGAAGCACCTGTGTAGACAGCGCTATGTTGGTGGAAGAGCTTCTCCCGCCAACATAGGCTACCGGCCATTCATTGTGGGTGGTTTAATTATGCCGGCAGGAGAACTCTCTCCCATCGGCATAGAGCAGCTACACAGGAGATCTTACAACTGCGCAGCTCCATCAGTACAGTTGTGCAGCTGTAAGGGCCCTAGTGTAGACATAGCCTAATTACCAGGGACCAACACAGCTACAACTACACAGCATACAGCTAAATACAAGATGGAACAGATTGTTTAGCATAAGTAGTTAACACACATTTCAAGGGACCATTCAAGGTGAAAGATCATAGGGAGGAAAGGAATGGGGGTGGTGGTGGAAAGCATCTGTGGGGGAGCTGTTAGTGGGTTGTAAAATTAATGTTAACTTCACCTTGAATGGTCCCATGAAATATATATTAACTATTTATGCTAAACTAGCTGTTCAATCTTGTATTTAGCTATGACACTCTGAGTAAGTTTCCCAGACCTGAAAAAGAGCTCTGTGTAAGCTTGAAAGCTTGTCTCTCTCACCAACAGAAGTTGGTCCAATAAAATATATTACCTCACCCACTTGGTCTCTCTAATGTCCTGGGAATGACAGCGCTACTGCATATTGTTACCATCTGTCATAAATTTCAGATTGGCCAGCCGTCTACAGACAGAAGCCCTTTTAACCAACAGTTGGTTCATGAATCCTGAGTTCCCAGGATTTTTCCCTCTGTATACCCTTCACCTACTACTGTACTAAAAATGTATAGACCTCATTGGGTGCATCTACTCAGCAAGTGGCAGCCTGTGGCAACAAGTCTCAGAACCCAGGTTGACAGACTCAGGCTTGTGCTATGGTACTAAAAATATCTAGGTAGACATTTGGGCTCAGGCTGGAGTTTGGGCTCTGAAGCCTGGCCAGTAAAGCTGCACTGAACTGTTTTCAGAGCTCTAGTCACACTGCTCCCGATCATCCGGGAATTGTCAGTTGAACTGTCTAAGTGTAAATCAAAATCACAGCAAGTTTTTTTTTCTTTACACATCAATACTTTAAGAAAGGATTTAAAAATCAAATTGCCAAATCATCATTGAAATATATGCCCAAATTCTGGCAGGCAGCAACTCCAGGGGTATTCCCAGAACCATGAAGATTTGTCCTTTTAAGAGCCTGAAAAATCTATATAAGGGCCCATGCACAGATGTCATTGTTGAGTCAGGAGACACATGCTCTGATATAGGTCACATATAGGTATCACTCCAGAACACCTTTCTGTGCCTTCTGTCAATGAAGGACCATGTACAATCCTCTCTGTGGTTTTGAAAGGGGCCAAAATAGGGGCTGCCAATTTTCACACCTCTTTCCCACACCTATGCAAAGGGTTTGCTATTCTCTGGCACAAGAAATTTAGTCAAACACTTAATTATAAAATATTTAGGTTCAAAATCTCTTATGTAAAAGAGAAAATAATAAAAGAAATGTTTACATTTTTGCACGTTTTTTTCTGCAGTAGCGAAAGTGATCGATGAACGTGACGAATCGTATCCCTCACGTCGACACCTACTTGCAGTGTTTCATTCATTCTTTTAAATCCATCCACAAAGCACGACAATTCACAACCAGTCTGGTAAATGAAGAACGTATTATAGAAAACCTAATGTAGGCTGGATTACATTTACTTTAAGCTATACTCATCACAAGAAAGGAGAAGCGCTAATTCATTAACATAGCAGAATGTCACAACTGAAGTAATTAAGGTTCCATTATATTGCACACTGATTGAAGAACTTTGGCTAGTTTTTAAAACAGAAAAGCATCCTATCTTTAGTAAGAAACCAGTGCCACATTTCACTTAAGAGTTGGATATCTGAAAATGTAAGATATATACACTCAAACGTAATCCAGGCTAAAATCAATTTTTAGCATATCTGTGGATATTTCAAAAATATTGAGGCCTGGTGTTGCAGCTTAACCCTCACATCAGGAGTCTCGATCTCTAATCACTTAGCCTCTCTCCCAAGATTTACAAAGGTATTTGGGCACCCCAACATTCAGATAGGCACCTGGTAGGATTTTCAAAAGCATCTAATAGGATAGGCATTTAACTCCTATTGAAATTTCAGATAGGTTCCTGTCTACATCCTTAGGTACCTAACTACATTTGTAAATCTGGCCCATAAAGAACTTTTAACTGATTATGCACCTGATCCAGCTCCACTAACATTAGAAGAGCTTTTTTTGCCATTTATTTCAGTGAAGGCAAGATCGAGCCTTATATGTTTCATTGTTGCTCATATATTAAGAAACTTCACAAACTTTTAAAAACCAAGAGAAAGCAATTGAAAACATGCCAACTGAACACTTTACACAGTTGCAGTATTTAAAGAGAAATCTGGTATATTTACTTACCCAAGAAATGGGAAGACATAAACATGACTGAAAATGAAAAGAATAATCATTACAATTCAGTATTACCAGTCTAGTAAATATTTTGCATGCACATTGCAATGGAATTTTGTAATTGATTTCAAAGAGAGAGTTCAGCCACTTACATTAGTCAGACTACAGTCGCAGGTTTCAAAGTTTTCTGCCTAAAATGATAATGAGTGAAAGATCCACAATTACTATCATTTTATAATTTGAAAACATCTATTTTTACACAACATACTAAATAATCACATCACTTACAAGTAGCTCATGCGTATTCCTAATAATCTCTTCGACTCTGCAATACACGTGTGCTTGCACACAGAGCAGGCCACAACAGAAGACGATGTATGACAGCATTCTGGTGTTCAGGTGCAATGCAGTCTGATGGTTGACAGAAGAGCAGGCAGACTCTCCTTTAAATTGAGTCTTGCACAAAATTCCCTTTCTAATGGGGAAAAACCCTGCTACTAAACTGATACCAAGTGCCCACTATTTTTCCCTCTAAGTTTGGACTGCATTTGGAAGAATCAAATACGTAACTGAGTCACCTAGTGAAGTGGCTTTTCCTTCATGGCGGGGAAATTCGTGAATGCGCCTCTGAAGTGATTAATTTTTATCATTGTTTTGTCAGACCACAGCAGGAAACAAAGGTTGAAAAAAATCTTCCACAAAAGCATTTTTTTTGTTCAGATGTGGATTTTGCCTCTCACGGTAGTTCAAGTCACATACCATGAAAGCAAATACAAAACAACATTCCCCAATGCAAAGTGTCTGAGGAGACAGTCCAGAGGGACACAGGCTGTGGCTTTTCCCCTCAGTCAAAGAACTTTTCTGTAAGAGGCAAAAAGGGCTGCAGGATATTGTTGACAGCAGCAAGGCAGTAAAAATGTCCTGTCTACAGGTTCCACAGTGAACTACAGCTGCAAAGCTTGTGAGTGCCTCCTTCAGACACTTGAATCTGACCTCAGTTTCATGGGTGCAGAACTCTGACATGACCGTCCCTTTTCCACTCTCTGCCTGAGCAGGTAGAAAAAGTTGGATACAAAAACATGCTCAAACAGGGATTAGCCTGCAAATCCAGAACAATAGCAGAAGTTGTGAATCAGGCTGAATCTAATAGGACCACGGCTCCTGGGGCATAAAGACCCTTTCTTCAAACTGCACTCATTGGCAGTTCCAGAGTTAGCTCCCATCCCTTTTCCTTCATAGGTGTATATAGGTTTTTTAAGTTTCCCCCTTCTGTTATGCAACAAGACCTTGAATCCTCCGCTGGTCAGTCTGAGTGTACTCTGAGTAGAAATTTTTTGAAGATTGTCTTGAAAAGAAATGATCAGATTCCCATTTCACAGCTACACTTCTTGATTACAATATAGACTGTCTCTTGAGGAAAGAGCTTTCAGCTTAGGAAGAGCAATCAATGTGCCTCTCTCTGTTTCTTTGGACAGTACTGCCCCACAGCAAAATTCAGTGGTGTTGGCCTGAACTATAAATCCCTTAATAAAATTGGTGTCATGTAACATTGGCAGGCTACTCAATGTCTCAGGGAGACGAAAAGGCTATTTCACAGATTTTCAAGCAGTAAAGTTGTCTGGAGGCTTTATTCTGGGTAAGGTTCACAGGGGAATTGCTGTGGTGACAAACCCTGGCATGAACCTTCAGTAACAACCTGGGAATTCTATATCTGCTTTTCTGTGTTCAGAGAAGGCATGTGCATTAGATTTTGCTCACTGGCAGCCAGATTTGGCCTTTTCCAAGGGGATACCCTAGGTAATAGGTTTCATGCTTTCTGATGGAGTATTTAGCAGGGTTTGCTAGTAGGTCTACCTCCGTTAGGGATTGCAATATGGTCGCTATCTCCTGTAGATGAGTATCCAATTCAATGCGTTAGATGTCTATGTCATCAAGGTATGCAACATATATTGGTTATGAGGCTGAAGGATTTGATCCATCATCGGTGGAAATTTGGGTGCTCCATGAAAGCCAAATGGCATTGTCCAGAAGAGGATCTATTCACAGAGTGTGGAAAAAGCATGTTTCTCCCTGACTCCAGGGTAACAGGAGTCTGCCAATACCCTTATGTGGGATCTAGCATAGTGACATAATGCATCTTTCCCAAGCTACTTAAAAATTCATCTTCACAGGACAGAGCGTATAAACTGAATGTGTACCCAGGACACAGAAGCAGGATGTTTCTGTGCATGGAATGGGATTATGTCCATGCCTGGATGGCACAAAGTCAGAACAAAAGAAAATAGCTGTTAAAATGCAATATTTTACTCTAGGTCAATGGGACTGTAAATGGGTCCCATCTCCAGTCCTGGCTGGTAAGTCCTCCTGGTGATTAAACAGCATGCACACTCTACCAGAGCACCCACACCAAGTATCTTTATTATTATATTCTTGCCTCAGGCTCCAGAGACAACAGAGTGTTGCAGCAGACGGCAAGGGCTTCCTTCCTGCACCTTGTCTCAGTCTTTGATGCTGTTTGCTTCCTTCTCGGAGCTATCTACCTGGTGACCTAATTACCTCATTAGCTCATCAGCCTCTCTACAGGTACAAGTGATCTCCACTAACCTTCCAAAACCAATCAGTCTACGTATCTCCTTCCTACTCTAACTACCCATTGCCCTGTTCAAAGTGACCAAGGTGCTGCCTCCTAAAAGGGGCTCTCTTTACAGCTGCTAACAGCACCCTCTCACATACCTCTCCCCTTCATGTGTTTTCTCTAGTTATCTAGGGTCCACCCTTTCCACGGGGGCTCAGTTTTTCCCTGCCCATGCTCTGTCTTCCTTGTAGGGGCAGCAAACTCTCACCACCATAGTATGACTTTTTGTGGCCCACCAGTGAGGCTCTTCCATTCTCCAGCCACAGAATAAACACTGTTTAGGTGTTTTGGCCCACAGGTCATCACACAATGGACATCCTGCAGTCTTTTGCCCTAGATCTATCCCATCCTTCTCAATGCTCACCAGGGCTCTTCCCCAACCAGCACCTCACAGTCTGATGATCTGTGTTCCTCATAGGTATTAGGGATCTCTCATGGATCTCTCACTCCTCTGAGCCTTCTAACTGGGGTATAGTGGGCTTGCCTTCCACTCTTTCTTCGTGTTGTTTTTGTACAAAGTGACCCTTGCTCCTTCACTCATGTCTCCTCCATGCCGGTATTCTCCACCTGGGCTCTGCTCTCTCAGCCTGTTAATATCTGTCTAGGTTGTACTCTCTACAGCTTTTCCTCTGCTTTGGCATTTCCTACTTGGGCCCCACTTTCTTGGCCTCTTAGTATCTATCTAGGATTTACTTATGGGATCTTATTTTTGACCCTAGCCCCTGCTTTTTCTGCCATCCATTGAGGTTCCTTCCACATGGCCTCCCTTCACCTACTTAAAAGGAATGGGTTCCAACCCTAAGACCATGGGATAAGGTAACGTTTTCAGAACTCCAACACTTTTTCACCTGAACCTCCCTGTGCCTCTCATGGGACTAATTATTTTATTCCCTTGTATGCACTCAATGCCTAGAGTTTCTCTTTCCCATAACCACTGCCGTTCAACCAGCCTGCTCCACAGGAGCAAGCAGGCAGATGCGGTGCATAAACTGTTCTAAGATTATGGCATCCATGACTGCTTCCACATCCTGCCTCCTTAACCTCAGCCACTGGTTGACTCACTCAGTCAACTTCTGCGTAAAGGTTCTAGACTGTACCCCATAAGTCCACCTGGTGGTCCTAAATATTTGTCTGTTCCTTCCAGCTGACAAGCCTGCATGGTCCAATATAGCAGCCTTTAACACATTGTAGTTCTTGGCGTTCTCCTTGCTTAACACCATGTAAGCAGCCTGCCGGATAAGGGGCTAACCATAGGGCCCATAACCTTTTATCCCAGACCGGGCCAGTAGCTGTTCTCTCAAAAGTCAGTAAGACTGCACTGGTGTCATCCCCAGGGCTCATTGTACAGAGCTGCAGCCCTATCTCAGACTTCTGTTCCCCACAGTAGGACTTATCAAATTTTGTAAGTGCTGCTGTACTGCGTCTCTGTCTTCACAAACTCTTGAAACGCTCACTGCTCTGCCTGGTGCCTGCCATCCCAGCTGTCTGCCGGAATGCCTGCAGCATCCTCTGCATCTCTTTCTGTTGCTCAGCTAGCCCCTGTATCAGCTCCACCATCTTTTCTTGGGCTCCACCTGTCCTCATATTTGCCACTTCTCAAACTTTCCTGGCTCTTCCTGTATCACAGACAAGCCTCTGACTTGCAAATAGGTTTCCCCTCCAGCCTGGAAACCCTGACTCGTAAGCCCTTCTGGTGCCTAAACAGCACACATAGTCTACCAGGTACCTTCATCAAGTGTCTTCATTATTACCGTATTTCTTCCCTTAGGCTCCAGGTCTAACACAACATAGCTGCAGATGGAAGGGGCTCCTTCCTGCTCCCTAGCTCAGTCTTTTTTACAGCTTGCTTCCTTCTCCCAGCTGTCCAGCCAGTGACCTAATCACCTCGTTAGCTCACCAGATTCCCTACAGGTGCAAGTGACCCCCCACTAACCTTCCAAACCCAACTTGCTCCTACTTGGACTACCTAGTGCCTGGTGTGTTCTCAATAGGTGCTGGCTCCCAAAAGGGGCTTTATTTATAGCTGTTAACAGTACCGTGTCACAGGGACCAAGGCTGAATCTCTCGTCGGGGCTGGGCGTATGGGCAAACTTTAGTTCAACCACATTTGGTAAACCATAAAGAAAAGACACATGCTGCACTTTTGGTGTGGGTTCAAAAGTAAAACCAGAAAACATCAGTGAGAATGAAAGGAAATGACCAGCAGCATTGTCCTTCAAAGACACCCCAGCAGTAAAGGGTTGTGAAATATTTTGGACAATAAGGGCCTAGTCCTGCTCACAGTGAGGTCAGTGGCCAAACTCCCATTCAGTGCACAGCCTAGGTGAAACCGAGAAAGTTCGGTGCTTTCTAAAAAGCTGCGTGGTGGGGAAAATGACCTATTTTGCCCCATGCTTTTTGAGGAATATCTCCATTAATTTGCATAGAGCCAAAGTACTCATCACTTCTGAAACTGCATCACACCGGAGGAATGCGTAGAGGATAAAAGATACTTTCTCTTTTCATTTATGTGTTCTCAAGAGAAACTTTATCTACCTAATCTGTAGCATTCAGTCACTCTGACAGCAGGAGGTGGGAGGCTGAGGGTTAATCAGCAGGAAAACCTTAGAAATACACTGTGCGCTGAGAAAGATGGTTTCAAAAACGTTCAAAGAGGACAGGTAATTACTTCAATTAGATTGTATTCGTTGCATCCAACCCTCTTGTGTCAGGAGGGGCCCTGTACTGAGACTAGAGGTGAGTAAAAGGAGGAAGATGGAAGAGGATTCTGGAAGGTCTCCCTCCAAAAGGATTTTAGACAATATTTATGGTTTGCATTTCCTTTGTCCTGCTGTGAGAAGGGGAGAGAACCATGGAGGGTGAGAGAGAAATTAAAATACATCACCTGCCACCTGAGCCACATGACTCCTCCCTTTAAACTGCATTTGTTGGGAGTGCCAGGGCTATTGCTACATCTTTTGGTTCTTTCTCCCCTTCTGTCACTCCATGAGATCCTTGTCATGTCTGATTTGCAGATAAATCTGGAGCAACTACCATAGGTGCTGGAACTCTTGAAGCAGTAATAACAACCCACATACATGGTTTCCGCCTACAGCACCCCCACTATAAAAATTGTTCCAGCACCACTGGCAACTAATTTACACCTGAATCAGGTTCCTTATATCCATTATCAGTCAAGTTGGCACAGACGAGATATTCTGCTTGCTGTTAAAGTAACTGAACAGCAGTGTACTAAACATTTGAGGCATTGGCACTATTAACAACACGTTATATCAGGGGTTCTCAAACTGGGGGTCGGGATCTCTCAGGGGGTCACAAGGTTATTACATGGTGGGGGGTCACAAGCTGTCAGCCTCCACCCCAAACCCCACTTACCTCCAGCATTTATAATGGTGTTAAATATATAAAAAGGTGTTTTTAATTTATAAGGGGGGGTCACACTTAGAGGCTTGCTCTGTGAAAGGGGTCACCAGTAAAAAAGTTTGAGAGCCACTGGGTTATATTTTATCTCTTGAGCCCAGGATTTTAACTTCAGTTCAGCCATTAACTGCCTGAAGTCAACGGGAGCCTTCCGATAAACTTCAGTGAGTCTTTGGATCAGGCCCTAATTATTAGGGCTTGTTCACACTGTTCCTAAGGGTACATCTATACTTCCTGCCAGATTGGCGGGTAGTGTTTGACGTATCGGGGATCGATTTATCATGTCTCATCTGGACGCGATAAATCGATCCGCTAATCGACACCCATACTCCACCTTGGCAGAAGGAGTAAGCGCAGTCAATGGGGGCACCGTGGCAGTCGACTCGCCGACATGAGGACAGCCAGGGAAGTTGAACTAAGATATTTTGACTTCAGCTACGCAATTTTGTAGCTGAAGTTGCTTATCTTAGTTCAACCCCCCACCCCTCGCTAGCGTAGCCCAGGCCTTAGTCGACACCCATAGGAGTATAAATTCTAATGTGTACCAGCATACCCACGAGGACCGTGCTGACGCAAAGTTCCCCAGTGTGCATTACCGTAGCCCCATTTCAAACAGTACTGTGTTAACGTGCATTAGGGAACTTTTAGTGCACACCAGCAGGGTCCACGCTGGCTACTTAATGCACTACGCTCTGGTGAGCACAGGAATTTACACCCCTCTGCTGTAGACTAAGGCACCATCTAGACAAGCCCTTAGTCTTTTGTATTATTATTCTTGTTATTATTAGTAGTATCATAGTGCTTAGGAGCCCTCACCACGAACCAGGCCCCCACTGTGCTAGGGGCTGTACAAATACAGAACAAAAAGACAGTCTCTGCCCTAAAGAGCTTGCAATCAGTTATTAAATCTTTGTACTCTTTTTTTTTTAGAAAATCCTTAAGCCTCTCTCATTAGAATAATGTTGTGAAAATTAGTTGAGTAAATGATTCACAGACTATATTCTTTTCAATGACCTTCTTGAACTGGGCCTGATTCTGACCTTGCTTATACTGTGTAATGGTAACTTCACTGAACAGGAGAATTGCATTGAAGTTTTATTGTACAAACATTGGGTGTGATTCTTATCCTTTTAAAACCAATGATTCAGATTTTTCTTTCACCCTTGTTAAATGAACTCCACATTTATACTGATGTGAAAAAAAATATCAGAATCAGGCCTAATGTGTTTAAAATAAAACTCCCATATAATTATTTTCTGCATTGTTCCATGTTCTTTCTCTCTCAAAGCAAAAGGCTAGACCTTTGAAGTCATGCTTGAAACATCTTCCTGTGATGTTTGAAAATCCTTAGCTTTTGTATCTATCTATCTATCTATATATATAATCAAATAGGGTAGAAGCCCTTTACTTTGGATATCAAGTCTTCATCTATTTCATTCCCTTGGCATTTCTTTAAATAAAACATGCCAAAATAGATTGAGGTATTGGAAATTTGTGTATTTCAACACAGAAAAGGAAAGTGAATTCAAAGTAAATTCAGCATTCAAGGTGCTGTGCTCATCCTGCCTTCTGTCTCTCACATGGCATCACCATTGTTTCCAGGATATCCAGAAATACAGAAGTAGCAGTAGAACTATACGTTACTTTTGTTTAGGCAATGTCATTTCTGGCAAATGCCATCATTAGCTAGCAGAGTGCAATGACAGGCAGGTTACCGACCCAGGTTCAATTTACAGAGTAAGACTGGGATTTTTCAAAAGAACCCAAGAGAGTTAGGCATGCAAATCCTATTGAAATTCAGTGGGAACTGGGCACCTAACTCCCTTAGACAACATTGAAAATTCCAGCCAAAAGGTCTTTGATGTTCTGGCTTTATGTATCAACCCTAAGCAATATATTTTTATGACGACGCACAATACTATATGAATGTGTGCCACCATTAATATAGAGAATTGTAGGCCTAACATATCATGGGAAGTGAGTTTTCCAGATCAGTCTTTTAGGCTTTGGCTTGTGGATAATCAGGATAAGCATCCGGACTTTGGAGTGCTTATCATTGAAGATTACCTATCACCAAGCTTCTAAGAATATTCTTATAATTCTTTTCCTATGCAGTAGAAAGATTCCCTACAGATGGAAAACACCAAAATGACATGCTGTCTTGTTTTAAGTATCAAGAAAGTTTACGGTATACATTTATCAAGATGTTGCAGAGAGCATGCACTTTGCTAACCACAAATAGGACATGATAGTGTTGAATAGTTTACTTTTTCCGGAGATAAAGCTGCTTTGCCTTTATTTGTACAGTTGCAGCAAGGTGGTGGCACATGAGTTGGCGTCAGCTAAATGAAAAAAGTTCAAAGAGCTATACAATGTTTTCTCCACCAAAATGTGACTCACACATAACTAATGCTGAGATTGGCTGTGACTCAAAGTGACAAAAAGCAAGAAAAGCCCAAGTAAAACTCCCACTCTGCCTTTATTTCTAGACAATGAAGTGAGAGCTTACTATGAAGAGCATCTCCAGTTCTAATCAGTCACGTCACGGTCACTGGAGAGATCCTTAGAATTGAAATCATCTCTGTTGGTTTGGTGCCCCAGAAGCCAATTACTACTGATCATCAAATCTTTAGATATTATGAATAAATAAAGAAATAAATAGTACTTGAATTGGTCAGAAAAAAGAGGTGTTTTTTCCCAGCAGAAAATTTTGCCTTTTCATTGAAAAACTGACCTTCCCCACATTTCTAAGTTCCGACAAAACTAAAAAATTTTCAAGGAAAACATATTTTCTGTGAAGATTTTCATTGAGTCAAACCCCCAATTTTCCATCCATGAACATTTTTTAAACCAGTCCTACACAGCATAACTCCTCTTTTGTGGCTCCCTGGGCACAGGGGTCAAACCCACAGGGGCTGCCCTGCTAGGAGGCACAGAAAGGAGCAATGCCACTTCCACAGCATCATTCTCCCTTCCTTTGCTGAAGCCTCTTCACTGGGTGAGGGACCCCTGCATGGGGAGAAAGTGGGCTATGGGCGAGCGTGCATCATTCTGCACCAGTTCCACAGAGCATCCTCATAAAAGTCAATACTCAGTAGTAACATCTGTGCAGAACTTCTCTCTACAGCGAGGAACCCCCCAGAATGGTGTCATTCTAGGACCGACAGCAGGGATGCATCCCTTAGGGACTCCATATATTTCGAGGGGTGCTTAAGACTGTTCTTTTCACAAGTGGAGGAAGTGGGGACAAATCCTGTTTTCCTTGAGAACAAACTGGTAAGGACACCGTCGCATTTCCAGTTCCCTATGCAGGTCATTTCCAAAATACATTCAGATCTAAGTCATCCAGGTCTCACTTAACAGAACAGTAGAGGCCAGTGCAGTGACAGAGACCCTGAGGTCAAGCAACATTGCAGGTGATCCATTCGGCCCGTACAGCAGTCACAGGTCTGGTAACACTTGCGGCATTGCAAAGTATGAAGCCCTTGGAGCAATTAGCTTCCTCTACTGGGTATTTTGTTGCAAGAGTATCTCACTCCCAACTGACTCCAGAAGCAGAGGAAAGCAGGGATCACCAAATCTCACATTTTTTCTTATCTTTTAAGGTTTTCCTTTTATCATTTTCACTGCCAGCATCTGCTGTCACAGGAAGGAGTCCCGTGATGGTGGAACCTGCTCTTCTCATGCCTGAACCTAGATCCCAGATCACACTAGTGATTAAACAGGATTGTAGTGGGGAAGCTGCCCCACTCCCACAGAACAGGGGTTAAAAACAGCCCTGGAGAGGGCTGTGGCTGGGATCAAAGGAGTGAGAGCAGCTGAGGCAGTAGCTGACTACAGGTGTGGCCAGCTAAATCAGGGCCCAGCTGGCCCTGATAAGAGGGCTGGGGGCCAGGAGCTGGGAAGTCTCTCTCCAGCCTTGGAGGGAAAAGGACCTGGCTGCCTGAGAGAAAAGAGTAGTGTTAGGGAAGGGCAAGAGGAGCTGGGGAGCTCCAGCCTGGCAACCCCCCAGGCTGCAGGCCTTGTTAAAAGCCCAAGGCAGGTACTGGGGCTAAAGAGGTGTAGTCCGAGAATAGGCAGAGGCAGCTGGTCCAGCCTCCTTGCCAGTGATGAGTGGCCATTTCAGACTGCAGTTTGCCCCAGTGAATGGGGGCTAGATGATGACTGGCAGTAGCCACTGAGGCAAGGTGGGGTTCCTCTGGGAGGCGAGACCCAGAGTGGAGGTACTGAGGAGGGCAGAACCCTGAGGTAGAGGGCACTGGGGTCTGGGAGGAACACGGGGCCTGAGGCAGGCAAGACAGCGGCTAGCAGTGAGCGCTCCGGAGCTGGAGTTGAGCTAATTCCCAAGACGGCCAGCAGGAGGCGCCTCACCAGTGAGTGATCGATCTGTTACATGGATTAAACAGTTTTCATTTAGGAAGCTCACGTTCATCAGGCCCAGTTCTTACACTAAGGTTGGCCCCTGTCATTGGAAATCTCTTGGTCCTCTTCAGAACCAGGACGGTGTGGTCCAGCTAGTTGCCCAGGCATGGTCTTTTTCTCTATAACTCGAGAGCCTATGTATGTTATCTCTAGGAACTTGATGATCTATACTGAACCCTTAATACCCCACCTGCACTGCAGGATTTTGTTTTATTTTTTTGGCTTAAAGAGTCAATTACATATAAAAACCACTGAGTTCCTATTAAAAATGACATTCCCATTCTGCAGGACATGTGGATCTTAATAAGTCTTTTGCTCCTTTAACTTCTGATTCCAGAGTTTTCTTAGCAGATACAACTGCTGAAGAATTTCTTTGAAAATTGCAGTAATTGATGCAATTTTCTCTAAGACTTGGATCAAGCATCCACTGAACACAATGGCAAAATTCTCATTGTCTCAAAATATACATATAACACATTTATTTAATTTGTATTCTGGGGAGATGGGGAGGGGGCAGTGCATGCATATGTGTGTGCTTGTTCTGTATAATTTTAACAATTAAGATTTTTTTCCCCCACTTCTTACTCTGGAGTTCATTATTTTTTCTTAGAATGCACTTTTATTTTTCCTTTATGGTTACAAAAAGTCATTTGATGTTCTTCGCTCAAATCAGTGGTATGTTAGAGATGATAACTCTCTAGCTAAGCAGAGTGTTGTTTGCTATGAAACAACATGCCTGGATATTCAAAGAAACTGGGAAGATGACATTTCACTCTGAGTTGTAGAAAAAAAATTCATATCTTCATTTCTGACAGATTGCTTTTAAACCACAGATTATAATCTCAACATAAAGATGTAATGGGAGAGAAGATCAAATATGAGACACATGGTAAATTAATTTCATCACAGGGAATATTGGTTTATGTGGTGGTCTTGAAGATGCTAGAGATAAGAATGTAAAGGGCGTCATGCTATAGAATCCGTTGTTGAAGCTGTTTCATTTTGGTTACATAATTTGAAAACAATGGGCCAGCTTTTGGTCTTTACTGTGGTGTTTTTATACTGCTCTCTTGGAACAAAAGGGCCACCCAGCTGGGGATTCTTTAGATGTGGAAGAAATCCCTGGCTGGTGCAGTGCCATCATAGCTATGATTTTAACAGGATCTATAAAAATCACTAGGAGCCAAATTCAAAGGTGTTGTGCAAGAAGGGAATAAGTAATGGGTAGGAGCCAAAGTGAGTTTCCATAAGTGAATTTCAGTAAGAAGATCTCGAAGTGTCTATGTTGACGTATGCAGCATGGCTCTAAGAAAATGTACATTATACTACATTAGATTGTATCTAAACTCCCCTTGGATTTGGCCCGGTGCTTGGGCTGCCCCTACTGGACCTGCAGCAGCAGTTATCCCAGAAATACTGGCCTTAGGTCAGTCTGGAGTACTGCCTTAGTCACGTGGTGCACATGGTAACAGAGAGAGAGAGATGTAGGCGCAGAGGGCAAGACGTCCTATTGGCTGGCAAACAGGCCAGTCCAGGACCCCAACCAACTCACCAGGAATGGACTACTTTGAGACTGGTTCAGAGGACTTTGGTTTAACAAAAGTTTTACTTCAAGTCCTGAGTGATGACTAGAGGTGAACTTTGGGGGCTGGTCTCCAGTGCAGTCAATGGGAGTAGTACCAGTGACTTTGCTGGGAAAGGGATCGAGTCCATAGGTCCTGGATGTACCCAGCTACCGCATGGTAGTGCAAGTAGGGGCTGGGAGTTCATGAACCCCTCGCATTCTATTGCATCCCTACTCAACAGCTGGGCCCCGCTCCCTATGCGTACCAGCGAACTCCATAAGGCACAATTTGCCCCAGCCCCCAGTAACTTTTTAAAAGACAGAGTCTTTAAATTAAATATCCAGGTCGTTAGGGAGAAATTTGGCCTTGCTCCTAGCATCTGTGGGAGATCAGGCCCTTAGTTCAAAAACACACGAAAACAAAGGATTTTTTTCTCATTTTAAATGGGGTGGGGAGTACAGCAGCCTATGAAATGAGCATCCTCAAGCCCCTGCACAAGGACTTCAAAAAGATCGTGAATGCTGATCTGCAAGTAGAGTTATAACTACCCTATGCTGCACCCACATCATACCTTTCAGCCAGGAAAGCCTAAAATGGTCAGGAGAAGATAGAAAAACAAGTATCTGGGAGATGTTATCATCCAGAGAAATTTCCAATCATAACGTCAGATACCGTAACTGGACTCAATTAAAAAGTGAGAACATTTCGATCACTCATTTTCTCTACTTCAGTCAACTACAACAACAATAGTAATATCTTAACCATTTAAAAAAAAAATCAACTCACGACATGTTTTAAGCCCTTCATTCTTTATTACTTTGAAGACAACCTTTAAACCGTTTCGGAGTCAGTCTCCATAGACTTGAAGGCCAGCAGGTACCATTATGATTATCTAGTCTCATCTCCACAACCAAGCCGTAGAACGTCACTCCCTAATTTCGGCATCGAGCCCATCGCAGAACCGATGCTTTGGCTGAGACTCAAAGCCAGACCACCTGCATGGCTGACAAGAATTCTGTCACTGAACCACCAATGCTGCAAAAAGTCCGAGCAGCGTGAAAGTGTCATGAAACGACACTGCAGTGTTTTGCTTAGTTTATGGTTTTGTTAAACTCAAGCTAAGCTCATCAAAAGATTTGTACAGTGCCTGCAAATGATTCTGTCAAACTGGGCCACGTTTTGATCAGACCTGTTTCTTGCAAGCCTGGTCAGCATTTTGAATGAAGCCAGGCAGAGTTCTGTGTGTTCTCCTCTTGCAGCTATTTTGTAATAAGCTGCCTTTTTCCATTTCTTATGACAGGGTATGGCGCCATCATGTGGTCAGTGCTTTCACCTGTTTAATATTTTACTTTTTTCCCCCACCTCGTCTCTTTTCTGTTTTATTATTTAACTTTCTCTCCCCTCGCCCTTTGCCACTAGGGTAATATGCTACTATGTTATGGCCCATTCCTGCAGGCTTCTGTTTAATGTGAGTTTGGCTGAGTAAGCACTGCAGGACCTATCTCAGGCCGGCTTATATTGCTCCAAATGGAAAAACACCAATAAAAACAACTGTGAGAAACCCATGTTGTTCTCAGTGCTGTCTATGCAAGGAGGACTGAAAAGAATAAAGCACAAGAACAAAGGATTTTAAATACACATTGATTAGCACTTTTACAAATGTTGTAATACAAGGAAATTCTATAGTGAGATTCTGTTCCCAAATCCTCCCATAGGCCCCACTCCAGCAAAGCACATAAACATTTGCTTAATTTTGTCTTAAATGTTTTTGCTGGATTGAGTCTTTCCCCTACAATAGCCCCAACATTTTTAAAATGCTTAGCAGTCTCAGGGGACCTGTGTCCTAGCCGAAAGTGCCTATTCCACTTGAGTCTGTTTTTTTTTTCTTAATTGAACAATATTATCCATACACTAAAAGGCCTACAGCCTTAACATCCCATCTGCCCTGTAGGAGATTTCCCGTCGTGCACTGCTTTCCAGGAGCACAAGTGGCTCCAGGATGTACCTTTCATAAACACGTAGAACCTATTTCTGCCTACTTCCTCATGCGCTTATTCAGACATGTAGTTCCAATGTAGGGTTGCCAACTTTCAAATGGCACCAAACTGAACACCCCTGCCCCTCCCATTCCCTCAGGCCCCACCCCTGCTCATTCCTTCCCCTCTCCCTCTGTCTCTTGCTCTCTCCCACCCTCACTCACTTTCACCAGGCTGGGCCCAGGAATGAGGGCTTTGGGATGTGCGAGGGGGCTCAGGGCTGGGGCAGGGGGTTGTGGTGTGTGTGGGAGCATGGGGTGCAGGAGGGGAGTCCAGGCTGGGAGAGGTGTGTGGTAGGGGTTTCAGGGTCCCAGTGGCAGTTACCGCAGCTCCCAGGAAGCGGTTGCCATGTTCCTGCAGCCCCTAGGCACATGGGTGTCCAGAGAGGCTCCAAGCGCTGCCCTCACGCCTGCAGGTGCTGCCCCCACAGCTCCCACTGGTTGCAGGTCCCAGCCAATGGGAGCTGCGGAGCCGGCACTGGGCTAGGGGCAGTGTACGGCGCCTCCCTGGCCACCCATGCACCTAGGGGCCCCAGGGACCTGGTGGCCGCTTCTGGGAGCCGCACAGAGCTACGGCAGGCAGGGAGCCTGCCTTAACTCTGGGCCCCTGCTGTGCCACTGACTGGACTTTTAATGACCCAGTCGGCAGTGCCTGGCAACCCTATTCCAATGGGATTATTCACCTACTCAGCATGAAGAAAGGTGGCAGAATCAGGTCCTTAACTGATACGATGCATTAAAAGAAACCCTAAGGCACAGTGAACAGATGTAATAACATTGCAGATATCAAGCAGTCTTGAGCTGCTTGTATTTCTTAGCTCATAAAATTCAGTTCTATAATGCACTGGACCTGAGGCATGTTCATACATCATTTCTATCACAACTATTCACATTTTTACACAAAAAATAATCAATAGATACACACATCTACTCTACAGGATGAAATGGAATATCTAGATACATTCGGTACTTTTTACAAATTGTTTCTCTATATAGCTAGGTGAATAATTGTTTGCTTTTGTTCTGTTTATTTTGATCTATATTTTCGTCTTTCCATTAAAAAAACGTCCCTAGAAATAAAGAGTTAAAGGCAGAACATCTACATTGCTCTCTGCAATGCCATGTGTCAGAGCTAATCACATGTTAATGTGCAAGCTGCTGGAAAGCGCAATTTTTGGTGCCCTCCTGCCGCTTCCAGCTTTGAGTTAATATTTAGGCCAGTGTTTCTCGAACAGGGGCTGGTCTTCTGTGTCCAGTCCTGGAATAGTACTGGGAGAACGTTGGGGATGGGAGCAACCCTATCCAGCCGTCCTTGGCTGAAATGGCACTACAGGAATGGCCAGTTACTGAGGCTTGGAGGGTGAAATAAAGGCGACAATAGGGAAATCTTGCAGGGCAAACAAATGTGAAGGTTTTATTGGGATCCAGCAGCAAGAGTAGCTCCAGCCACATGGATCCATGACTAGACTGATGGTGGAGACATTCTTCCTCTGGTAGAGATGCGCATGCTCAGACATGGGGATAGCAGGCAGCATGTTCTGCTCGCTCGTCCCCGTTTCCTCTGCCGGGGCTTGATCCTGTGCTCATTGAAGCCAATAGTAAAGCTCCCATTGACTTAATGGTGCAGGATAATGGGTCTAGTTTCTAAGTCTTCTGTGCTCCTTTACTCTGTGCTTGGAAGAGAAGGGGAGTGTGTTGGCTTATTCTTCTCTTTCCAGAATTTTAGCAAATAAAATCAAAGTCTGGCTGTTTAAGGCACAGATGCCATGCAGGGCAGAACAATTCAGACACACAGTTCATAGCAAATCTTCCCTTGACTTTCCATTTTAATTCATTCATGTTCCATTTTATACAGAATCGGCAAATAAATGACATAATTTAGTTTGCATTGAAAAGGAAATATTCCCAACTGTCATCCCAATGGGCTCATGCAATATTGCGTCCTTGGATGAGAACGATGTGTTTAAAAGTAGGTAATGCAGAGAGAATGATGCTTTGAATGTAATCAGTGATGTAAGGACTTTTGCTCAGAGGGTGCGTGCACTGGATGTATTTTGTTATTCATTTATGGAAAACTGACTGCTCTGGTTAATCTCAGCAGTAGCAAATGCTAGGCCCAAGAGCAGGCAGCAAATGAGCATCCTAGCCCAGATAGCCACCTCCCAGCCTGGCTGGTCCTCAAGCAGAGTGAGACTTTGGCCTTTCTTCTGTTCCTCCTTAGGCCCTGTGGTAGAGGGACCCTCTTGGCCCCACTCCCCTTTTGTCTTGGGCCCAAGGGGAAGGACCCAATTCAGTCTCAGGGCATAGGGAAAGCCTCCTAGAGCCCACATGCTTAGCAGCTCCTTTCTGGGTTTAGGGGTGGGACATTTTGGCCCTGCACCTAGTCACTGCTCTTCTAATGTTGGAGGGAGGGACAGAGGGAGGCCTGTAACTCCCTGTTTCCTTCTTCAAGCTCGGTGGAGGGGAGTGGGAGCACCCTCCTGGCTGTTACTCCATTCCCTTCTCAGCTTGTCTTCAGGACCCACAAGGAGGGGGAACTTCTAGGTATAGTTGCTCCTGTTGTCCTCTCCCCCCCCCCCAACTCATGGAGCAACTTGAGGGAGGGGACCAAGGGGACTATATCTCAGAGCTCCCAATCTCCGCTCACATAATGCACTGTCCTGCCCACTATGCTTCTGGCCCCACAGCCCTTCCCCCTAGAGGCACAGGACCAAAGTGGGTCCTATTTACTCCAACCTATCACCAGAAACCTTGCATCTGCCTCTTGCTAGCCTGCACCAGACACCTGCCCCTTAGGAAAGGTAGCATGAAGATGTTTTTAAAAAGTGTAAGCAAGGGCAGTTATGGTGACACAAGTAAGCTAAAGGCTCATGGGACACAATAGATCAGATTGAGATCTGATATGAGGAGGTTCTGCTCCATGGATTTAAACGGGATTACAGCTACGCGCACTATGTTTGAAGCTGAGCCATATTTTAGAGCCAACATTTTGGGTCTACTGGGAGTTTTGTCACCTAGACCAGTGGTTCTCAAACTAGGGCCACCGCTTGTTCAGGGAAAGCCCCTGGCGGGACGGGCTGGTTTGTTTACCTGCTGTGTCTGCAGGTTCGGCTGATCGCGGCTCCCACTTGCCGCGGTTCACTGCTCCAGGCCAATGGGGACTGCAGGAGGCGGCGTGGGCTGCGGGACATGCTGGCCGCCCTTCCTGCAGCCTCCATTGGCCTGGAGCGGTGAACCGCGACCAGTGGGAGCTGTGATCGGCCGAACCTGCGGACACGGCAGGTAAACAAACCGGCCCGGCCCGCCAGGGGCTTTCCCTGAACAAGCGGCAGGCCTAGTTTGAGAACCACTTCCCTAGACTGTCACTTAGGCCAAGGTTTTCAATGCTGGATGGCTAAAGTTAGGTACCTAAATCCATATTTAGGCATCTTAGAGTACATCTAGACTGCAGTTGGGAGAGTCCTTCCCAGCATGGGTAGACAAGCCCTCGCTAGCTCTACTGAAGCAAACATGCTAAAAATAGCAGCATAGCCAGGATTAGCGTGGGCAGAGGCTCAGGGCAGGTTTGTACTCAGGCTATCCCAAGCTGCTGCTGTGTGACTCTAGGCATGTCACTTATCCTCTCTGCACATCAATTCTTCATCTGTAAAATGGGGGAAATAGCCCTTCCCTACCTCACAGGGGTGTCATGAGGATAAACACATACAAGACAGTGAGAGGCTCAGATACTATGGGGAGGGGGGCCACGTAAATACCTTAGATAGAGGGTTTTCAGAAGTTCTGGGCAACCACAACTTCCTCTGATTTCAGTGATGAGGTCTCTATTTTTAATAGCGTTGGCAGCTGTGAAAATCAATAAAGATCTTTGTGAAGCTGACCTGGCTGTTAAGGATTGGTCTCAGCTTGGTCTCCTCTTAGTGCTTTGCGTGAAAGTTCATATCCAAGAAACATGGCTGCACTCATCGGGAATCCTCGCACTGCGTTGACTGTGATGCCCCTAACAAAGACCTGTTCAGGACGGGATAGATTACAGCAAAGGAACAGATCAGATATTTTCATGAAGGCAACACAGAGCTAAATCATAGTGGAAATGAGAATAAGAAAACATGGTAAATTGTGATCTGCTCATAGACATTTTGTGAGCTGGAGGAGTTATTGCCTACCTCCCATCTCATGCATCCGTGCATTTTCTATCTGAGCACCAGAGAGTCAAAATACAACAGCAAGTTGCTAGTTTGACAGGGCTGCATACGTATTCTGCTGTTTTTATAGAATGCCCTCCAAACAGATACATTAGCAGCAGTGAGAAGCAGGAGGAGTCTCTCAGAAGTTTCTTTTCCTGCAGTGGGTTAAAAAGTTGGCTAACTAATGTGTGTTTAAATCTTTGCGACCAGAAAACAGGAAATCTAAATCTTCTTCTTAATCTCCCCTCTCTTATCTGTCTCTCCCTTCCTCTCTTGCATGTGCATTGAAAATTATATTGAATGAGCTGAGAAAATGAAAGGCAAGATTGCAGAGCCTCTTGCCTTTGCAAATGAAGTGCTCAAACTTTATGGGCTAGTCTTCGGTTGCACCAGAGTTCTGCGTGAGACAGCTGGGACTTGAGGAGAGAGAAGAGGAGGTGTTACAATCTGGGTTCAGTCTCAGCTGCAAACTGGAGAAGCCAGAGGTTTCTTCCAAGGATAGCTGCAGTGCCCCTCACCTCTCCTATTCTCAGGAGACATGAACACACCATCCATCCACATAGCAGGGAAGCGCAGGTGGCATAAAACCAGCTACACTGGCTCTATAGGACTCTAGGAACATAGAGTTTTCCTAGCCTGGCCCTGAACGCAGTCACTTATGACGGGGCAGTTCCCAGTTTCTCTTTCATGGCAGCTTTAAGGCCCTGACCCAGTAAAGCACTTTAGCACATGCTTAAAAGTTAAGCACATGAATAGTCCCATTGACTTCTGTGGGGTCACTCGTGGATTTTAGGTTCAGTGCATGCATAGATGCTTTGCTGGATCAGGACCTATATCCCCTTGTCTTTGCTAAGTGTTCTATCTTAGTGAAAGTAGAATATTTTGCAGTTTTCTCTTCTTCTTTCACAAAACAGTTTCCAATCTAAGGAAAAATGTATGATTGTTCTGTGCCTTATTGAGAATTAGTTCACATGACTCCAGAACAGACTTAACGGCAATATTTCATATAGGCCAACACTTCCAAATCTGATTTCCTAAAGTCAGGGGCCTGAGTCCATATTTAAGCAACTCTTATTTGGGTGACTAAATATGGATTTAGGTATCCAGGTTTGATACTTTTGGTCATCATATTTTGAATTGATGATGTGTTTCTGAGAGTGAAAAAGGATGCATTGTTTGATTGCTTGAACAGTAAAGTGGAATTGTATTAATAACATACTTCACTTCTAGTGCTAACTTGTTTCCTGTTTTAAAATTCTGCCATCCCACATAGCACTATTGCGTAGTGCTCACTGTACTGAAAACCAATATCAGTTTGATTTTACGAACATTCCATTTAACTAGTGACGTTTTAGTGGAGTTTTTCAGTTAGCAAGCGACTAACAGAATCATATTCTTAAATAAATTCTTAAATCATATTCTTAAATAAATTCACTGATTAAATTCAGATTATTGAATTTTGGAATAGGAGTGGGGACTAAAATAATTGAATCATAGAAGATTAGGGTTGGAAGAGACCTCAGGAGGTCATCTAGTCCAATCCCCTGCTCAAAACAGGACCAACACCAACTAAATCATCCCAGCCAGGGCTTTGTCAAGCTGGGCCTTAAAAACTTCTAAGGATAGAGATTCCACCACCTCCCTAGGTAACCCATTCCAGTGCTTCACCACCCTCCTAGTAAATAAATAGCCAACCTAGACCTTCCCCAATTCAACTTGAGACCACTGCTGGTTGTTCTGTCATCTGCCACCACTGAGAACAGCCAAACTCCATCCTCTTTGGACCCCTCCTTCAAGTAGGTGAAGGCTGCTATTAAATCTCCCCTCACTTTTCTCTTCTGCAGACTAAATAAGCGCAGTTTTCTCAGCCTCTCATAAGTCATGTGCCTCAGCCCCCTAATCATTTTCATTGCCCTCCACTGGACTCTCTCCAATTTGTCCACATCCTTTCTGTAGTGGGGGGACCAAAACTAGACGCAATACTCCAGATGTGGCCTCACCAGTGCCAAATAGAGGGGAATAATCACTTCCCTCAATCTGCTGGCAATGCTCCTATTATGCAGCCCAATATGCCGTTAGCCTCTTTGGCAACAAGGACACACATATCCAGCTTCTCGTCCACTATAATCTCCAGGTCCTTTTCTGCAGAACTGCCGCTTAGCAGTCAGTCCCCAGCCTGTAGCAGGATGGAAGAATCCCATGCACTAAGTACAGGACTCTGCACTTGTCCTTGTTGAACCAGATTTCTTTTAGCCCAATCCTCCAATTTGTCTTGGTTACTCTGGACCTTATCCCTACCCGCCAGTGTGTCTACCTCTTCCCCCAGCTTAGTGTCATCCGCAAACTTGTTGAGGGTGCAAACCATCCCATTATCCAAATCATTAATGAAGATGTTGAACAAAACTGGCCCCAGAACAGATCACTGGGGCACTCTGCTTGATACTGGCTACAAAATAAATGCATTAAAAACATCCTTCAGTCCTTACAAAGGGAAAACTTACAAAAGAAAAAAGGATTTTTGCCTGATTGTAGTCCAGTACTAGGAAGTCTATAATTTAAAATAACTATCCAGCATTTTCTTTGAAATTCAGAAATTTGCTAATCAAATAATAAGGACCCAGGGACTAGAACACAGCTTTGCAAAACTCAGAACAACCGATAATCCCACAGTGCCACCAGGAGGCCAAGCAATGATACATGCAGAGAGCAGTATGCAGAGTAGGCCCTGCAGGATGTACTGCCCAAGAGACCCAGAGTGATGGTACCCTGTGGCCCTCCGAGTGGCCAAGCGCCCTGTTTAACTTCAGGGGTTGCCCCAGGAAGTTGTCTAGACAAGCGCATAGACTTTGGCCTGCTGCCACACCAGACTTTGCTTGATCTCCTAATTTCTGGTCTTCAATTCCAGCCTGACCCTGACCCTGACTCCGACTCCTGCCTCTCAATTCTAGCCTGGGACTGCTTCTGATCTCCAATCTTCAATCCCAGCCTGACTCCTGTTTACAGAACCTGGCTCTTGCGATTCCCCCAGCTCCTGCCTGGCAGCTACCGCCCATGGTGGGCAGACCTGAGCCCAGCTGGAAACGCTAGGCCAGAACACCTACACCCCAGTCCCTTATGCCACTGAAATGTACGATAGAGCATCTAAACATGGTGGAGTTTGTAATATGGGGCGGGAGAGTTGTGTGTTTTGTTTTTTAGAGATGATGGAATTTTTATGACAAAGGTGTAACTCTTGTCCGCATTTTTTAAAAGTCACATTCAAGGACAAAGGTAAATATCAACTGAGATTTACAGAGAAAGGCCTTAGGACTTTATCTTCTTCTATTCAGAATGAACACACAATACTGAGTGGGCAAAGGGGCCACAATTCTTTCTTGTCCACTCTGAGGTTACTTAGGGCTTTAACAACCCTGTTTCTATCTCCCCTAATACAAACATCCAAATCAGGGTTCAACATCTCCTAGCAACGCTCCGTGACTTTGGTTTCACCCAATAGGAAACTGACGTAAATAGGTTTTCCTTATGAAACTGTCCTTGTATTCAGCTCTCTGGCGGACCTGCAGATTCCCTTTCCCAGCAGCACAGCCATGACTGGCTGCAGACTCTGTACATTGAAATTTGGCTATTGGAGGTAGTTGGGGTAAGATCAGAAAGACAAAATGCTGATGTCCCGCAGCCCTCATTCCTGTGAATATCCAATCATTGTTTTATATAGTTACTTGCTGCATACTTGTCCATGCCCCATACTCCCCTGTGTCATATGAGTGAGAATAAAAGGTGGAAACAGCCCTCATCTGGGAAAAGGGTCAGACTATGAGCTTCTGTGGCTGTTGGTCTGACCTATTGGCATGCTGCAAAAAAATGCCAAATATTTAACAGGTGACAATTGCAAATTTGCCAGTTATTTTTCTTTTTATAATTGTTATTTTTCCTCTCAGAACTTGGAATTTAGCACTCTTTAGTTATGAGTTATATAATGTTTTGGTGAAGGCTTAAAATGCACCTGGCATTCAAATGTCAAAGACAATGATGCAATGTTCAGGCATCGTCGGTGTATAATACAATAAACCCAGTGGGCTTCATTCTCTGCCATTCCGATTTAACAGCTTTTTACACCCACTTTGTCCTTGTGTGAAATGACTGTAGGTGCTAAAGGGCACCAGAGAAACAAGACCTATCAAATCTTATCCAGGAATAACTAACTACATAATAATTCTGGGTGAAATCCTGGTCCTAGTGAAGTCAATGGTAATGTCCCCATTGACTTTAAAGGAGCCAGTATTTAACCTCATGATGAACAGCACTCTAGTCTCAGTTACACTTTTTTATTTCAACAGTGCTTCCCATGGAGTAAAGTACTACTCAAAATGGGTAGCAGAACCTGACCTTATATCATTTAAATCTTTGGTTCTTTAGGACGTATTATTGTCATCAATATTATGACTTATAATTAATTGTGCTGGCTTTAATTATCTATTGTCTACCCACAGTTTGGATAATAACAGCCATTACATTTTTCACTAAAAATTAATGCCTAGTAGCAATTTTTTCTCCTTGCAATACTACTTACTTTTAAGCCCTCACTATGGTAACTCTGGGAGATACAATCAATGACTCCTTTGTATTTGTTTAAATAAACCCCATCAGCTTGAAGTCGACTTTTCACAACATCCATCGGAGTAGCAGTCCCCCAGGAAATTGCTCCTAGAAATAAGGAAAAGATAATTCCTTCGTATACTGATGCTGTACAACTGTGCTGCAGTGATTATGACTGGAGATACGTAGGTAATAATATACTCTCTGCTAGTGCATGCCTGTACACACCCTTCCTTAACCCCAGCCTGCTAACCCCACTCATTCACCTCTCACCTAGTGCATCCAGTTGGTGGCACTTCCAGAAAGGATGAATACACTGGAATGATAGTGTAAAGTAGCATTTCTGGCATCAACATGACATTTCTGGGGATAATGTACCACATTTCTGGACAAACTGTTAGAGGAACTGCTTTTACAGATCCAGACTAACACGGCTACCCCTCTGATGTTAGAGGAACTGGTTGTCACTGTAACACAAGTAAGGAACAAGATAGGTAACCAATTACAGGCAGATCAGAAGTCCCCTGTGTGTGGATATACTGCTGCAGTGCCCATGACTAAGTCTTGAGAAAGTATCACTTAGTATAAGTTTGTGAAGAAAGGCTCTTCCCTGCCCCTTCCCCCAACCCCAAAACTTCCCGGGCTCCACAATCGACAAAACTACAATTTCCAGCATGTTGCTAATAGAAGCAATTTAAAAATAACTAGAACCCTGGGGGGTCTATTGAAAATGAGAGCATTGGGTTAAGAAGATGTGTGTGGATGAGGTACTGTTTCAATCACATGGGGATGGACTGAATCTGAGTCCTGTTGATTACTCTGCAATCGGATGGGATGTTTTTCCTGGTTGCAACGGTCAGTGGGGCTTATGTCGCTTACGACTGAGGTCTTCCAGTTACTCAGGATCTTGCTCACGTATAGAAAACCTAGTCCTCTATTTGCTCCCTTTTTTCCTCTGGAGTGTGATGTTTCCATGTTGAGAGATGTAATGGTTTGAGAAAGTCTCATGCGTATTGATTCGGTATTATAATGAAACCTCTGGTCTTTCATGCCAGACAGTGACTGTGTGATTAGGTTGTATGGGGGAGATGAATGAAAGGAACGTGCCTAGAGCTGTGCCAATGTCCTGACATACCAGAGAATTTGTTCAAATCAACCAGTGCTCTGTTTGTCTGCAAGTGAAACAGAGCCAGTGTGTTGTAATCATTACCCAGGCTAATAAGTAACTGTCTTCATTTGGGATCCAGAGTTTAGGAATTGTAAATAAATCATTAGCTAGTTTAAGGGCAATTTTGTGGATCTAAATGTATATATAAAAGTGGCACAGGCCAGTATAAACAGAGAAAGCCGGCTTCAGCCTCCAGCACTGAGACAAGATTAACGATGACTCTCTTGGTTTTGTGGCTTCTCCTGCTGTGGATGCATGTTTATCTTTACATACAGGGTAACATAGTGCCTTCCAGGCTTATGGGCCATTCAGAAAGCTGAAAGGCAAGAATGAACTGCAGTTCACTGACGCTGATACACCTCTACCCCGATATAACGCTGTCCTCGCGAGCCAAAAAATCTTACTGTGTTATAGGTGAAACTGCGTTATATCGAACTTGCTTTGATCCGCCGGAGTGCGCAGCCCTGCCCCCCCGGAGCACTGCTTTACTGTGTTATATCCAAATTCATGTTCTATTGGGTGGCGTTATACCAGGGTAGAGGTGTACTAATTACACAGGCTTAGGGCCTGATGCAGAGCCCACTGACATCCCTGGGAGTCTTTCCAGTTATTTCAATGGGCTTTGGATCAGGCCCTTAGTGAGAAGAAAATAAAAACCTGAAGCCCCAATCTTGCAAGTAGTTATACAGGTGCTTAACTTTGCTCACATGAGCAGTGCCACTGTACACAGAAATCCTGTGAAATCCTGGCCCCACTGAAGTCAAAGGCAATATTCCAGTTGACTAGAAAGGGGCCACGATTTCATCCTTAGTTCATAAGTCACTGCAGCAAAAGTAAAACATTAAAGGCCTGAATCTCCAGGGTAATTCCACTGACTTCAACAACACAAGGCCTGATTTACAGCGATGTAAGTGAGAGGAAAATAAGGTCTTAAAACAGTGACATTTTATGATTCAGATTGATTTTTGCAGAAGATTATCCAATGTATAGGTACATATATTGTGCCTAATACGCAAAGACTAAACCCAATAAAGAAATCTTACCCGGGCAATAAAATTAGTGCTTTGGCTGTTCTGCTTTTCACTGGTTTGGGGCATGGCTAGGATCCAACTATAGGATCCGACCACTATAAAGTTTCTGAAGTTTAGACTAAGCTTCATGTTAATTTGTTTCCCAACCTTGTGAAACAAAAATGACCATACCTGCTATACCTCCTGCCATCCACACAGAAGAGGGACTAGGAGATATACATCCCTCGGGAGTAATCCAGCCACAGAGAACTGAATAAGGGATGAAGTATAGGCAATACCCAGGAACATCCCTCAGAAGCATTGCGCCGGCACCTCGGTACATTCCGGCCAAGCCCTCCTGCCGAAGGATTGAACTAACACAGTGAATTGGGCCTCTGTATGCGGGAAACCCAAGTCCCATGTGCTTTAAGTTTATGTTTGCTGCAAAAACAGATACAAATCATTTTAACTATACATACTTTAAACAAACTAAAATGTGAGAATGCCCAACTTCCCTTACGTAGTTGCTCCTTTTAAAATTAATCCCTTGAAGTCTTTTTTTCCTCTTTATTATTTGAGTGAAATGTGAAAACCACCAGTGGGTAAAATTTTCAAAGGTGCCTAAGTGACTTAGGAACCTAAGTCCTGTGTTCAAAAGAGACTTAGATATTCAGGGCCAGATTTCAAATGTATTTAGACACCTAAAGATGCAGACAGGCATCTAGTAGGATTTTTAAAAATGCCTAAGAAAATTAGGTAACTAGGTACCATTAACTTCAACCCCACTCAGCACCTACTGACATCTTTAGGCACCTAAATCTGGCTGTGCACCATAGGCAGTTTTGACACCGAAGTGACTTTGGCGCTTTTGAAAATGTTACCCAATTTTTTAAATTAAAGCAAGTATGTAACATCTTGTAGTTTATATAGTATTGCTAATTAAATACCAAAAGCCCCCTTAATATTTTAACAACAGGATAGTTATTAAAGAAGCTGACAAAAGCCAGGAAATCCCAAGATGCAGAGTGCTTTGCCCTCATTTTTGGGTGTGTTTTTTATTAAGTATTTTTTCCCTCAAATCAGAAATTTGTTCTGTATTGGAGATCAGCAATATAAATCTCATTGAATCTCTACCCAAAGAAATGGGCTCATTATTATGCTGGCCTAGGCTAACTTGTGCTTGCCTGTGGATGTTGTGCCTTGGGTGTCATTTCCACCTTGTAGAAAATGTATTCACTTTAAAATTTATTGCTACAGCTACCTGGGCAACTATTTTTCAAATATATTTTTAATGTCACCATTCATTCCACTTGTATACAATGAACAGAGATTGTCAGGAGACCAGATCTCTCTAATGTGCAAACCTTTTGTGGATAAACACTTGAAATCAATCCTATAGGCAGTGATATAAAGTTATAAATGCATCTATCATCTATCAGGTACACATATGTCAAATATTGGTATTCTATCAGAATGTTTATCATTCCCCCTAAGGTCTTACAGTATCTCTCTTTGGTATGTATATGTATTTCAGTGAGATTCAGTAGAACCTCAGAGTTAGGAACACCTTGGGAATGAGCAAAAAGAACAGGAGTACTTGTGGCACCTTAAAGACTAAGTCTTTAAGGTGCCACAAGTACTCCTGTTCTTTTTGCGGATACAGACTAACACGGCTGCTACTCTGAAACTTGGGAATGAGGTTGTTCCTAACTCTGAACAAAATGTTATGGCTGCTCTTTCAAAAGTTTACAACGGAACGTTGATTTACTACTGCTTTGAAACTTTACAATGTGGAGAAAAATTCTGCTTTTAACCATCTTAATTTAAATGAAGCAAGCACAGAAACAGTTTACTTACCTTGTCAAATCTTTTTTTTTTAAACTTTCCCTTAATTTTTTTAGTAGTTTACATTTACCACAGTACTGCACTGTGCTTTTTATTTTTATTTTTTTGGTCTCTGCTGCTGCCTGTTTCCGTTCTTCCGGTTACAAATGAAGTGTGTGCTTGACTAGTCAGTTTATAACTCTGGTGTTCATAACTCTGAGGTTCTACTGTATAGATACAGATACTCTCTCTATCTCTCTCTTTCACACATCCTAATGAAATATATATACCTATCAAAGAGAGACTGAAAATCTTATATTAAAAGGAGTACTAGCAGCTAAAGATAAGAATTTTAGTAGGACACTAATATTTAGCCTTTGAGTTCAGAACTCACTACTTATAATCAAAATCATTGTCAGCCATGACAGCTTTCCAGGAGCTCAAGCGACGCTTTTATTTTCTGTCTCAGCTGTCAGCATTAATGATGATTCCAAATAGCTCTTCATTACAATAAATATTAGGCCAAATTCTGATCTCTGATACACCGGTGTAATTGAGCAACAGAGTCACGGATGTTATTGTAGTTACTCCAGATATACACTGGGATCAGAGAGATCAGACTTTGGACATTCTATAGGAGAGATTAGCTGAATCAGTCTTCTCGTACATCTGAACCTGAATGTTTGTTTGCAAAGAAAAGTTGTGTCCATGTAATTAGAATGATGAGACAATACATTGCTGGTTGTGGACTTTTTTTCAAGTATTCCCATAGGCTCAGCAAGAAGGCAAAACTATTGCCTATTCTTCACATGTCTATTTGGGACCTTTTTCTTTGCATTTTATACAGTATGTCAGGCGTGGTCTGTCTCTCAGCCTATTACCAGTGGTCTCTGGTCTGGAGTAAAATTCAACAAGTTGAAAGAGAGAAAGAACACAAAGGAGTGAATTAAAAGCTAATATTTTGGGTGCTGTTCCTGTAAGAGCCAAAGGTTCTAGAAAATCAGTTACAATTTTTAGAGTGCCATGTTACTGCTGATTAACCCAGCCACACTAGGAAACTACCCAGAAGAAGCCCACCTTCTAAGGAAAATCGTTTGTTAGTGCTGACTCAGACAATCAGGCAGCTGACTTACGTGACACAGCTGAACTTCTGCCTCCAGTTAAAAACAGACAATACAAGACAGAAAAGACCTGTGGTCTCACCCAGCCCACCTCCTGCTCATCAGCAGTATGCCATAAAGCACGTTTTCTATTAGTATTTTGTCCAGGCTAGTATTAAATGCCCCAAATGAATGCCCTTTAACCATCTGTTGAAGTGATGGCAGCACTATGTTCCAGAAAAAGTGATTTAAGTCTCATGCCACCATTGTATGGGAGACAATTCCACCACCTAGTGCATCTTCTTCTCAGGATGCTTTGCCTGATACCAGCTCAACTTTTCCCCTTCTGAATTTCATCTCATGAAGACTAGGAATGGTCTCAAGTGCCATGCTATACATCGCCCAGTGTTTATAGAGTATCAAATCCCTACTTATCCCTAAAAATCACCCTGTGATGCCCAGAAAGTAATGCAATGAAGCTATACTGATTTACACCAGCAGGGGAGCTGGCTCAAGAGTCTAGATGCAATTGTTCCAGATCCAGAGGGAGGAGGGCTCCTTTTGGCTGAAACGTGGACTTTCAGAGTCTGAATTCAGCGCTAACCAAATTTAACTTCAGGAAGATGCTTACGGAGAGTTCTGGTCTTAGAATTAAAACAATGTTTCAGTGATTCCATATACCCAAAGGCATAAAGCCATTTTGACCAACAGTTACCTTCATACGAGAACCTGAAGCCTGAAATCAGATTCCTGATGTAAATTCAAACTTGCCCTTTAGAATACCTAGTTCACTGTGATAGCTCATTGGTCATTTGCCTGAGCTGCGTGCCTAAGCAAACATATCCCAATACTGTACAGTTCCATCACATCTTTGAGAGATGACTAACCTAATCTCTAAAACATCCGTGGGCCTGAAACCCAAAATTTCCACATTGTTGACCTTACCAGGGAAAACATCAGGCTGCATTTCTAAGCTTTTCCATGCCTCAACAATATAGTTAATATCACCTAGGCTACTCATGGGCATTTGCCATTATACTGTCATTTATAGCAAAACATAATACAATTAATATAATCCACGACCACGGCTTTGATGTCAGTTAATAGATAGACTGTAAATATTTTAAGTACCACAGATAGCCAGAGTCACTGCTGGACTCATGAAAATAATATTCAGTTTTCAACAGCACCTCGCTCTTTTCTCCTTTTTGTTTTTAATCATCATTTGTATTTTGGTAATGCCGAGGCACCCCGGTCATGGAACAGGACCCCATTGTGCCATGTACTGTACAAATACAGAACAACAAACAGTTCCTGACCCATACAGGTTATTTTTGGTGCTCAAAAAGTTGCAGGACTTACAGTAGCTGAACCCTGTATCTTTGAGGTTTACCCTGCTGACAAAATGCCACCTCCCTAACACAGCAACCTCCTGGACATGGCAATAGGTTTCCTTTTATATATAACGCTTGTGTCAGATGCCAAGTACCCACGTGATATCTTGCCCTAGTTATTCCCAGGTTAAAGGGCATGCCATTTTCTCTACTCCTCAGTCACAGCCTCCTCTCTGGCCTATTGCTCTGTGATTTGCTAGAGCAGGGGTAGTTACAGAAAAACACCACTTTTTTTTTTTAAACCTAACTCATCCGTCTGGAACTCTCATACCCCTCCCCACAGCCCTTAGTCATTGACTTTGAAACCTTTATTTACTTGGACTGAGAAAAACAAGAAAAGAAAAAAACAAGAAAAAAAAGGAACAAACTGTTTCTGTGTTTTTTATATATTTCTTGCCGCCTCTGGTCTCCCTCCTCCTCCTCTGTCACTCACACAATTTGGGGTCAAGGTGCAGGGCTCTCTTTTTGTGTGTTCAGACCATGCTCATTTTTATGAGAAACAGTTGACTCTTCCCTAACCAGGAGCATCTTTTAAACCTCTTTAGCCCGTTAAACATGTATCCTCTTAGGAAACACTTAGCTCCTTTATCTGGGGACACACAGTACAGCAAATGTTTTGCTCCTGGGTGCCTGCCCTATACACTGCTGGAACACACTCAAAACTATGATCGAACAAAAACCACAGTTCTGCTCCCCTTCCAACACTAGCTACCCTCTAAATATGGAAGTAAGTCTTCAAAGAGACCTAATCACTGCTTCTCTCTGTGTGTCGACAACCCTTATATTTAAGCTCCCCAAGTTTCTATCACAGTTTTGCCTGCTCTCCCCAGCATACATAGAAACAATTCAAGAAAATAACCCTAGAAAATAACCCAGTGTCCTTTGTATTTGTCTTTCCAAATCTCAGCAATCCTGTATTTGCAAAGCCTCACATGCCAACTGAACCATCCTGGAAACAGACAGAATCTGGTCCAAGATTTTTAGAAATGAGTCAAGTTGTCATGGCTTTTATACCCAGTTTTCTGTTTTTCATCATTTCTGATATCTTTGTAATTTCACAGCAATGACCGATCTCAGCACCTCTGTGCTCGAAGGTATTAACTGTATTAGACACATGGTCTCACCATTCCTAAAACATGCCTTCCCTCTCTGTGATGCATAAGGGTTTGGAATATAAACAGTAATGTAAAAATAATATAATGAAAGAGTCAGACAACACCCATACAATGGGATTTGCACAGTCATTGGCACTATGATTCCTAGGGACCCAAGGCCAAATTAATCGAGCTATTACAGTTCCTACAGTGAGAATGGAACACCAACAGTAGCAATTGTATTATCCTAGTCTAGAACAATGAATTATGAGAAGTAGGAAAAGTTAAATAATTCAGAATTTTGGCAGTACCGAAGTCAATGGAAAGCTTCCAATGGACTTCAGATCAGGCCCTTAAGCAGTGTATTTCTATAATGATTTTATTTCTCATAAAAAAATCAGGACATTCCCCTTTAACCTAAAAAAATCTTGCAACTGCCTGCAGTGACGGAAAGCTTCTGACTGTTGAAGGAATGAAAAGAGGTGGGAATCATGTTTATGAATCATGTATAACCAGAAATGCTCAGGCCTTTGGCAGGTTGCACATGGCAGCTTTTCAGGACCAGACGCATCATCATCACCGCTTTTGGTTTTGAGAACCAAAAAAGTTTCTATATATAAAGAGCTGAGGGGAGGGACTGGGACTTTGTCCTATATTGGGGAGGAATGCCAGGCAAAAATAGGCCAGGTGGCTGTATTCCACTGATGGGCAAGTGGGAGAATTTGCTTTTTCCCTCAGATAGAGAAGTCTGTTTACAGATAAGCTCAGCGTCAATATTTCATGATGATCAGCTGGCACAAGGTTTTGCTTCTGAAAACTTTGTGTAATGTTAGATTTTGTAGAATGCCTTGGGACTGAATAGTCCGGGGTAGCCAACCTAAGCCTGAGAAGGAGCCAGAATTTACCAATGTACATTGAAAAAGAGCCACAGTAATACATCAGCAGCGCCCCCCCCATCAGCTCCCCCACACTGCTCCTAGCGCCTACCACCCACGGACAGCCCCGCCGATCAGCACCTTCCCCCTCTCTCTCCGCACCTCCCGATCAGCTGTTTCATGGTGTGCAGGAAGCTCGTGGGGGCGGGAGGGAGCGAAGGCACGGCAGGCTAAGGGAAGGGGGCAGGGCCTGTGGCAGAGCCAGGGGGTGAGCAGTGAGCATCCCCTGGCACATTGGAAAGTTGGCACCTGTAGCTCCAGCCCTGGAGTCGGTGCCTGTACAAGGAGCCGCATATTAACTTCTGAAGAGCCGCATGTGGCTCCGGAGGCACAGGTTGGCCACCCCTGGAATAGTCTATGGGCAGAGGGATCAAATAGGTCCAAGGTTTCAAAGCGTTTCCTGCTTTGAAATAAAAAAGGGTGAAGCCAAAGGAGTGGAAATAGTGCTAGAATTACTAACAGCTACAATCTGAAGAAGAAAAGAATCTAGGTTCATCAGTCCCTTAGGGCAGCAAGCAAAATTTAGTCTCGCCACCTCCCTCACAGGAAAAACGGCGTCACTGATATTCTGGGCAAGCGGCAGGATTCAGCAAATACAAGTTCATTTGGTTTTGATTCCCCATTGGGCTTCTGTAAGAGACGTTCTCTGACATGCACAGAAAAGTGGAGCATCATTAAATTCAGCGGTGGTTAAAAATATTCCACTGGATAACCGCCATACCCACTTTGAAAAAAAACATATGTTAAACCGAGGGACTGCAAAAATCTTGTTGTACCTAGTTGGTCCCAGGATATGAGAGAGACAAGGTGGGTGAGGTAATATCTGTTCTCTCTCTCACCAACAGAAGTTGGTCTAATCAAAGATAATTCCTCACCCTCCTTGTTTCTCATAGATCTTGTTGGTGTTTGTGAGGGATTGTACTTAACTTCTGCAGGAATCTGACTCAAGAAAACAGCTCCTGACTGATTTGATTGGAAGTGTGTTGTACTTGTTTTAAAATGCTCAGTGGCAGGACAATAGCATCATTTGCTGCAGATGAAGGACTGCACCTCAGAACATCCCCCACTGCAGGGTGGGTGTAATACCCATTGGGGCCAACAGACAGGAAATTCAGGCCTCTAGCATTGAACTGAGGTGTCAAACCCTAAACCATGCATACATTTTGTCTCCAGAAAAGCTGCTTTTCTACAGTCCCAGGCAGGAGTAAGCTTTCCTGAGAGAGGTGGAGTGGTGAAAGTGGACAAAGAACAAACTAAATTTGTTAAAAATGCAGTTAGTTCCTGTCCAAAGTTTTAATGTAAAGGGGGCTTCTGTGCCGATAATTCACTAGGACTTTATTTTTAACAGTCAGATGCAATGCCTCCCAATTTCATATCTTTGTCTCCTTTGCAGACTGTGTGTGTCATCTTTATGAGTGCTCAGCTTTGGGCCGACTCTACTCATTTTGACATCAATTTATCAGTGACTTCAATGGGAGCAGAGTTAGGCCAACAAGGAGCACTTCCAAAAATCCCACCTTGAACTGCATTAAATGTGAACTAAATAACTGAGTGGGTGGCATGCTCTGGAGATACTTTGTATTGACCTAGCACACAGCATTGACCCAGTGACAGAACTGAATTAGAGAATTCTTTTACCCTGAGTGTTCTGTTTTCCTGTAGCCTAGATTCTAAATAATGTGCTTGAAAATGGAGAGTTTTTTTAATCCACTCGATAAGCATAGTTGCTCTTTTTAACATTAATGGAAGTTATATGAACACAGAATGTTTGAATATTCTCTTGCTTTCTGTCCCTAGAACTCCTACGGACATTAGAGGCAGTTTTTGCCTATGGAACAAAGGATGAAAATGCCCATAAACTAGACTCCATCTTGCAGTCTCAGTTGCATTATACAATGCGTTCTTGTGTAGCAAATCTATAGGGAAAAATATAATAATTCTGAACAATGTGGATCTTAATGATAAATGGTAGGAAGATACCACCAGCATGAGCCAAGTACTGTAGTCCATCATCAGTGCTTATTCAGGCAAAATTGCAATTGAATCTTGAGTAAAGACTGCTACATAAGATTGTCACTTGCTCCACAAACAAACATAAAATCAGACTACAGTATTACTGAAAACAGTTACCCTGTGTCTTGGGTGACTGTGCTTTTAGTGCTGATCACCTCTCTTTCAAGGCCTGGCTGGTGCAACAGCTGCAAATTAAAATCTTTCTGGATTCGTTGTGGTTTATGAGAATCTTATGGCATACAATTTAATTTAGGGACCATGGACCTGATTCCCTGTTGCCTTGCATCTGGCATAGTCATTTATGCTGGTGCAACGTAGTTGTAGAACACATCCCTCGCTGTAAGGGCCTGATCCAGAGACAACTGAAGTCAATGGGAGTCTTTTCAATGGTTCCAATGGCCTTTTGATCAGGCTCTGGGGGATTGGAGAATTCTAATTGATAGTGCGTTTGCATAAGTGTCAAGAAGCACAATGGATGCAAGACGGTGGAGAATCCAGCCTTGAATCACAGCTTCAATTAATCTGAATAAGTAGAAAAGACTGAAAAACAACCCTTGCCTTCTTACCTTTAATTAATGGCTGTGTCTGCATCTGTAGTCTTATCTTTATCAGGTCCACAGGACCACCAATTCCTACTGAGACAACCCCTGCTACCATGCTGGCAACAATCAAGTCCGAGAGTGCCGGGGCATGGTTAGAGTCTCCATAGCGCTGCTGGCTAATAAATCTTTGAGTATTGCTGAAGACACCAAATGTCACCGAGCTGTAGACAGCAATGCTGGCCAATGGGAAAGACATTCCTTTAAAGAATCCGACAACCTAACAGTGAAATAAAGCAAGAGTTAAGGGAGATGTATCAATTTGATTATTTTTCCTAGTTGGTCACACTTCACAGTAAACCTCAGAATTCTATAGTCTCTGTGTGACACATGACCAGAAATGATTAAGCATCCTGCAGGCTAAATAACCCAAATTCAACCCTTAAAAACATATGGGTAGATAATATTTGTGTTTTTGTGTATTTACATATATATTGGTAGAGGTCAACAATATAATCAAACAGTCCCTGTCTATGCTGTATTCTGTTAATTCAGAGATTAAAAGGACATCTTAACATTTAAATGAACTGTAAACATAGGATATCGCTGTATTCATCTCTCTTTGAAATGTATAGCAAATTGTCTGCAAATGGTGGAAAAACAGGCAATTGCTTTATGTGGATCTGTGTAAATAATTACCGGTGACTACTCAGGAAATGAGTGTCTAGTGTTTGCCGAGGGACTCTGAGCTGTCATAAGAGGGCCTGAAACTGAATAAAAAATGGCTTGGGTCCTGATCCTGTCATCTCAGATCTGCTTGAGGCTTCATGCAGATGAAGCCTAAGCCACAAGGACTGAGATCCCAGTGCTGACTGGACCACCCTGAATACAAACATTGACTATAACCTATGAACTATTTCTGACAGAACTCTTTGCATCTACAAAGCTCAACATCTCTGCTGTGAATCTGAAACTCAAGATTGTACTCATGTCTGTATGTATACTGATCTTTTAACCTATACTCCCCTTCTTTTCTTTTTAAATAAATTTTAGCTTAGTTAATAAGAATTGGCTGTAAGCATGTACTTGGGTAAGATCTTGAATATTCATTAACCTGGAAGGTAATGCGTCTGCTCCTTTGGGATTGGTAGAACCTTTTTTATATGATGAATAAGATTTTCAGTCATCTTCATCATTTTTGACTTGGGTGTCTGGGTGTAGGCCTGAGGCTGGGTTACTTTAAGGGAATTGTGTTGTTGACTTCTGAGTAACCAGGGAGGTATATTAGAAGCTGATTTGTGCTGGCTTGGTAAATCTAAGTATTGGAATACCCACCAGCTTTGGGGATTGCTTCCCCCATTCTTTGCAGTTCACCCTAATTGAGTGACCTCAGCTGGCTCCCCTGGGATTCTGGTCACACCCTGCTATACTTGACTTTGCATATCTCCACTTCAATTCAGTTCCCCAGGAATTATAAGTCTGCTTTTGTACAGTGTGGGAAATTGATCACTGAATACTTCTCTTGTTTTCTTTGATCCTTTCATAGAGCTAATTGGATGTGAAATGTAATGCCCTAAGTAAGTTCTCAACAATTCTTTAACTAATGTCATGTCAGGCTAGCTAGCTAAAACCCAAGGTGGATGCCAGACCAAAAATGCAAAAACTGAATAGCAGATGTTTTGGAGCAGAGCAGTTACACATTGTAGTTGAAACAATACACGTAGAAAATGGAAGCAAGTTTAGGACACTGAAAAATTACGTTCAGTGCTTTTCATAGATTATGTAGCATAAGGGAATATTCTTAACACAGCAAAACTGGAGACATAGGAAAGTACTATAACTATTTAGGGCCAAATTCTTTCCTGGCATCACTCCACTGGAGTCAATGGACTGACACCAGCAGAGAATTGTGCCTGTAAAACTTCAAGGAAGAGGCACCGCAGCTTGCAAAATGGTGAACAGGGGAAGCTGAACCATGCACGCAAGAAAAGAGAGTCATGAATAATGATATGTTAACTATGCTGTACATAGAAAGCAGATGGTGGTACACTGTTAGTTCAGCATTATTAACCTTTCATTAGGTTGCCCCCTCCTCCCTCATGAATTTATTATCATAAATTATACAGGTCGAAAACTTGCCGATATCCTAGGCCATATCCTGCCACACTATTCACTAAGGTGAAACTCCCATTGAAGTGGATTGGACAGCACACTGAAGGTACCGCAGTGTAACGTCCAAGGTAACCTTATTTCTAATAATCATTTGGCTTAATGTTTAATGGGAGTTTTGCCTGAGTAAGGAAGGTAGCTTCAGACCATCAGTGACATAAAACCTAAATCTGTGTCATGCTTATGAGCCAGTTTCTGTACTGATTTACACCCAGGCCATTCCTTTCACTTCCGTGTTGTCACATGGGGACTAAGTCAACACAGAACTTGGCCCCAAATTATCTTCAGCAGGCCTGGCTGGCTGTTCTAACAATGCAGAATCTGAACAAGAGGGCGCCACAACTTAGGGCTTGTCTACAGGGCGCAGTACGACACACCAGGGTGACGTGAATTCTAATGCACACCAATATGTTGCATACTCACTGGCCCACGCAGACTTGACTGGCACAAGCTAAAAGTTCCCTATTGTGCATTAAACCTAGTATTGTTTGAAACGTGCACTAGGGAACTTTTAGTGCATGTCAGATGGGTCTGCATGGGCCAGTGAGTGTGCAACATGTTGGTGCGTATTAGAATTCACGCCTCCCAGGTGCGCATTAGCTCCCCATGTAGACAAGAGTTCGGCTTAGGAACAACTTTGGGTTCCTCGGTAAGAGTAACAAGAAAGGTGCTTAGTTTGCTCCCAGTGAAGTCCAGGGACGCTCTGTGAGTGAGGTCAGTAGGAGCAGGATTGGGCATAAAGTCACAGTCCACTTCTGCACTTCCAAAGTTTAGGCTCTAGGTCGGACCTGTGTCAGAAAAGGTCGTTTGCCCTTCCACTCACAAGCAGGTTTATTCTGGGAAAAACAGTGTTCCAGAAATAAAAAGGAAATTAAAAGTCATACACGCCTGTATCCTGCCCACTCAAAGGGGCCCAAAATCCTTAGGCACTTCCTTGAGGAGGACGAGGAATCTCTCATAGGCCAGGGTTAGCTGGGGCAGAGGAGAAGGACAGATGCTTGCAATTCTTCACATAAGGGCTTTGAATGCTATTGCACTGAATGCATGCTGTTTTGTAATCACTTATAATATCTTTTTCATTTTCTGTTCTGGCATGTTATAGACAAACCAAGGTACTTACACTTTCATTTCTGTACACGGTAAGGATACAATTAAGTGTATTTCCATATCCTTGTCCGGCTTGTAAACGAGTCTGCAAAAATGTATTGATGAAATGTAATTGAACCAATGCGTTTTCAGTTCAGTGGAAGCTCGTGCTATGCAAACAATGCACATTTTGATTTGAGAGTAAATTAAGGCTTTGCTCCTAGGACAAATGGGACAGTAAAGTAAAATAAACATGCAGCAGCCCAGTTTGCACTGTGCCAGTGGCAGATCCAAACAGAACCTCAGACATTCGGGGCTCTTTGCTTCATCCAGAATCCATGATTGTCCCACTGGTTTGAAATATAGAAAGGCAAGGCCTCCCAACTCTGCACAGAATCATCAGTACGTGTTATGCAGAATAATCTCATTTGCAAACGAGACTATTAGCTACCCAGGAATGCAGTGGATTCTCTGTTACTTGAAGTCTTTAAATCAACATCAGATAGATTTCTGAAAGATTACTGTATGTCAGCCAGAAGTTATAGCTTTTATGCAGGAATCACTGGCTAAAATTCTATGGTCTGTGTTATTCAGAATGACAGATGAGACCATAATCGTCCCTTCTGGCCTTACATTCTATTAATCTAATGTCAGTGGAAGCTTGACTATGATTTTAAGCCTTTTTTTATTAGACTTCAGGGAGTGTAGCAGGTAGTTCATTCATTTACCACGTGTTCTCCGTTAAGTTAGTTGATATGCTGGAAAGAAACCTGGAATAGCGGGAAAATTTACCCTCTCTCCCAAAGCCCAAGTAAATGGCAGGAGAATTCAGACTCTCAACATGTGTTACGTCATTGTTCCATGGCTTCTACATCAGCATATGTGTTTGAATCAGTGCCTCAAACCTTAAACCCCCTCCACCAGGGATTCTGGCCGCTAGATCATAGATCCAATGGCCTTGCCCCATCTGCAACCTAACTCATTGCTGGTGGAGCTGGTGCAGAGCCCAGCTGCACTTTATGTAGGGTGTGCAGGGTACCTCACCCACCTGCTCTTTAGCTGCCCATCCCTGCAGATCAGACCTGCAGCAGTTCTGTTGTGGAGGGTGCCATCCATGGCCCTGACAATGCTAGGTGAATTTCACGCTAACTGTCTAAATATTAAATGGAGCCAAGGCAATCATTCCAAGCCTCAGAAATATCTAACCTCTAATGAAAAAGAGGTGTTTTATATATTGCTTCAAACGAAGACGATTTGTTTCTGGAAAGAGATATTTATATGTTTTCTAAAAGGATCAACAGCAGTAATAAAACCCAGCACATGAACAATACAGGGTTTGTCATGGTTAAACAGATATTTCACCTCTCACATATATAGCTCATCCATCAAGCTGCTTTCATGTTTTTAATAGAAAAAAGTCACTGTAATCAACTAACAAATTTTCTTAGCTTGCGGGTTTATTTTAGGGGAAATTCAGTCCCTGTTTTTTATCCTAATATCAAGATCACTACCCCTTTTCCCCTTCCGTAAGTGGCTGCACAGAATGATGGCCTAAAATGACCTTGTAGTGTTTGCATCCCTCCCTTAAATCTACAAAGACATTTCCCCCCTTGTCATGACTCCTCTGCACAGGATGCCCTATCTCTAGCTATCTGCATCACCCTATCTTGCCCCCAGTGTATAGCCACAGTGCAATAATCTTTAGCATGGACACGTCAGTAGGTGGTTTGGTAGGATCTCTCTGAATAACAGAACCAGGACAGTTTCCAAACTGTATTTCAGAAAAGAACAGCCAGCTACATATAACTGGCTTTAGTGAAGTTACACCATTATACTCCAGTGAAAGATCTGGCCCAATTGTTATTTACAACATATAGAAAATTGGAATGTGCGACACTGGCAAGTTCTTCATTTGGAAAGAGGTTTGAAAAACAAGAAACAAAAGCTTACATGAAACAGAAGGAATTTTGCGACTGGCCTCAGTAGGATCAGGATTTAACCATCACTAATGCTCTCTGGCCTCTCTGTTGCAAACAGTGATTTCCCTCATCCCAGCCTTCGATTCCCATTATTTGATTATGTTTTTTCCATATACAGGAACCCCAGATTTGGCAAAACTCCTTTTCCGCTTTTGCAGACTATTATCCATCTTCCACCAATGCAAACCCTCCATCCTTGTTACCTACTGCTTCATCTCCCCACTCCCTCTTCCTCTGATCATCATCACATATGGCATCTCACTAATGGCTGAGAAAGCAACGCATGCCGTTTTCTCCAGATCAGGATAAAAGTTGCTTCTGAAATACGTATACACAACCATATCCCTACTCAATGTCTACAGCATTCCAGTTGCTCCAAAATCAGAATAGCTGGCAGCAGCAACCTCTCTCTCCAAGAATTAATGGGACGTTTCACATTGCACCCAATTGCTTTAGCAAGCAGAAGTCCCCAGGTATTTTACTCTGGCTATATCAATATCGACCAATGCTATATATTTCAGATAAATATTGAGTACTCACTGAAGGACATGCTACAGACTAACCATGGAAAGGAGTTTTCACATTGAAAGCATTGAATGAGCTACTCCAGGAATCATTACTGGGATCCAAGCCTCAGAGCTGTGAAAGACTAAACCAAGTCTTTGTAGGTTTATCTAGAATACTGAGGGGAGTGCCATTGCCATATGCTGTTGTCTTGATGTATGGGACATGATGCACATAACTCCTCATGTAATAAAATGAGTCCATGGAGGAATGATCCATACTTTTTTTTTTTAAAGTGCAATCAAAGAGAAATAGTTTCACCAGCTTTTTTAAATACTTGCAATTTATAGGCAGGTGGCAGCTGTCATTTATATACGGCATATATTAGGTCCTGATTTCAAAAAGTCAGACACAAAATTGCAACTGCAATTATGTGTGTATAGTGGCATACCTGATTAGTGCATCCAGTTACCATTATGACATGAGTAACTCAGATATTTGCATGCATGAATGGCATGATATGGGCCTGAATGGCTTTTTTGCAAGGGTAAGCCTTGCACTTGCAATCATGGTTACTGTTTACTGTGACTTTGAATTCTTTTCTGTACTGATTTGCGTCCTTAACTTGGGTTTTCTCCATTGCCTCCCCTCGGGTTTGTTTTCTTTTCTTTTACACACTAACCAGGTTCCTAAAGGTTAAAGTTAATGCATTTTGGAGTAACAAAGGATAATAGGGTGACCAGATCACAACACTAAAATATCGGGACACACTGGAGTGCTGCCAGCCCCACCCACAGTCCACCCCCGCTCCTCCCAGGCTCCACCCCCACTCTGCCCCAGGTCCCGCTTGGCCCCCGTTTCCCCAACGTGCCCTCCCTCATCCCCCAGCCCCCTGCTGGCTTGCTGCATCCCTCCTAGTCCCACTGCTCACTCGCCTCTTCACCCCCCTACACGCCCACCCACCCACCGCTCGCTCACCTCTTCACCCCCCCGCCCGCCACTCATCCCTACGGCGCCGACTTCCCCTCTGCCAGGTGGGTGCTTGCTCACCCCCCGCCTCTTCCCGCCCAAGCATCCACCCTCGCTCCGCCCCCATTCCACCCCCTTCCCCAAAGTCCCCGCCCCTGCCCTGCCTCTTCTCCACCTCCTCCACTGAGCATGCCGCATCCCTGCTCCTCCCCCCTCCCTCCTGGAAAGCGCTAAGTGCCGCCAAACAGCTATTAGGCGGCGGGAAGCTCTGGGAGGGGGTGGAGGAGTGGGGACATGGCGCACTGGGGAGAGAGGGGGAGAAGGAGACGAGGAGGGCGGAGCTTGGCTGCAATTTCTCCTCGTGGGTGCTCCAACCCTGGAGCACCCACAGAGTCAGCGCCTTCCTCCCGCTCGCCTCCTTACCTGAATATCGGGACAAATGGCGTCCTAATTGTACATTGATCGGGACGCAGGACAAAGGGTTAAATATCGGGACAGTCCCCATTTTATCAGGACATCTGGTCACCCTAAAGGATAATCTAGTGTCAGCCATGCCATTCCTCATCACAGGGAGTATTCTTTAACTAAACTGTCCTCTGTGTACTAACCGTGAGGGTTGAATTCTCTGCTGATGTAATTCTATTGAAGTCAGTGCATTTATACTAGTGGAGAATATGGTCCTGAATTTATTACACTAGTTTTCTTTGGAACTTATTCCTCCATATTACATTTTAATTTACAGCACAACAAGGATTTCAGACTTGAGTAGCCTTGCTACCCTACCAACCAACGATACCTTTTAGATTTCTGTATTCCAGGTTTAGAGTAATGTATCTCCTATCCCGGAGCCTTAAAATTCCACTTCCTGTTCCGTACAGAAACTCATTGTCATTCAATAGCAGTCACTCTGCTGTGCAGGAAATCTGCAGGAGAGGTAGTGTTTGAAACCTCCTGCAGTGTAACGAGATTTGCTTCTGGAAATAAGGAGGGATGAAAGTATTCAGCAAAGTATCTTGTTACACTGAGGCTGCTCTGACTTACCCCAAGATCTGGGAGCACATAGCTGGTATAAAGATCACATTGTCCCATACCACTCTAACACCTGCACTTGAGTGCAGGTCAGCCAGTCTTGAGGATCAGGGCCATCATCACTGTATGCTTAAAATGCAGAAGTGATTTTATACACGCTAAAGGTTCGTCATGGTGCAGGAATGCAAAGAATTATATTTTCACCTGGAGAACTCAGACCTGCATGGCCAGTGTGTGAAATTGGCTCGTGATATATAAGAGAGAAGAATGTAAACTACTGTCTGTGAATCAAACAAATTCATGAATTAAAGCACTCCTCAAAAGCTGGCAGTTAGGGTAACTGCAATGGCATGTGAATACAACATTCAATGAGTTTCTCTCCCCGGGAGTGAGCCGTGAAAGCATTGCAGGCATAGCCGTTAAAGCTTATTCTGAGTTGAAACGGACTCCAGTTCAAAATGACACTGATGTCATGCCCTTGAAGAAGCTGGATAAGCGTGTTCTACTGCTACGATGCATATAGTGGCTTATTAGAAATGAAAGCCACCTAAAATGACAAAAGTAACAGTCACTAAAAATAAGCAGAGGCAAGGAAAAGCAACCAGTGGCCTAACAGAGATAACACAAGTGAAAGGGAATGTCCCAGCAAATGACTAGGGAAGGCTCTCTCTTTAACAGAGTCTTAGAATGATCCTTTCTTTGGGTTCTAGTTTGGAACCCTGACTTTGGACAACCATAAGGAGATAGCTTATGCAAGCTGCTCCTGTCAGCATGGAGAAAGATGTGAAGCCATTGGTTAGAATAAACAAAGTGAACAGACCAAAAGGGGATAATTGCGAATTTGAAGGTGCATGTGGAGTCCTCCCCTGACATGAGCACAGGAGCAGCTTTCTAGTTTATTCTCTGGTTTCATTAGTGAAATTGCTTTTGTCTTGGAGAAGACCCAGAATCTCGACTCACATGCAAAAGCTGAGAACAGCAACAGCGCCTAAATACTACTCAAGAAGGTTCTGGCGTATAAAGGGTAAAATGAAAGATGTGGAGTGAAAGGTGAATGAAGCTAAGACCGTTTATAGACATGACCTCATAATGCCAGGGAAAAAGCTTGCCTGGATTTTAGGGGATGGGGAAGGGAAAGGAACTCCTGAACCAAGTGTTTGGTTTGTTTGTTGAGAATTGCCATGCTGGTAACTTAATGTACATGAAATAACGCACGTATTTACTCATGTTTTTCATCTCCCAGAAAGAGGAAACCTTCATTCCTTATTCCACTGGACACTATGTTCATAGGTAAACACTGTTCAGATGCTCACGTCGTAGTTCAATATTGGTTAGAGTCCTTCCCCCTCTAATTTGGAAAAGTAACAAAACTGCCTACTTGGTATTCCAAAACGACATCCAGAACCAAATGTAACAGAGGGGTCAACTTGACAGTTGTCTTTATAAGCCCTGAAAAATGCACTGCTTGTTACTTGGCAGTTCCTGAACAAACATAACTCAAACACTCCTACCAACATACATTGTCAACTTCTATCACCCACACACTATGATGACAACAAAGGCATATATTGCCAAACTTAAAGAAAGACACTTCTCTGGGATGTAAACAAACAGTATTTCCAGGGGAATTCATAGACAACATGTCCAATACACAATTCCTGCTTTACATTCTCGGCTCTGAACATTGGCTTCCCAATGTCATTTGTTAATGCACTGGCACTGCTTCTGCAGTCAGTGACACATTTCAGTAGTCAGCACCATGCTTCCCTGAAGAAACCCAAGTACCTCAAGCAACAATGATCCTCAGTCTGATGGTATCTAACTTCTTAATAAACACAAGATCAGCTCTCCTGGAGCAAGAGCACAAGGACTATAAACTGAGATTCTCAAAGCCCTATTCCTGTTCATTTTCATTGCAATTTGGCAACCAAATCTCTTAGCTGGCTTTGAAAATAGCAGGAAAGTATAACAAAATGTGCCATCATGTAGCCACATGTTGCACAGGTCCCTGCACAGGTTTGCAGGGGCTGGGAAGATGATGGAAGAAGCCCTCCTACCCACCCCGCTTCCCTTCACCCCCCGTCCCCCGCCATGCCCATACATAGGGGCTAGATTCTTATTACACAGCACTGTGATTGATCCAGGGTACTAGTGATATCAGCATTAGCTTCCCCGCAAAAGAGAAAACCTGGCCCAAATTCCCATAGCAGCATGTGTGAGTGGGAAAATCTGCTTCAACCTGTAGAAAGGGTATTGCATAGGCCACTTTGGTCTACACTTCCCTCAGCGTTCTCAGAGCCACTGTTCTTTCCCAACAAGATATGTAATCCTCTCTCAGCCAATGGTGCATCTCAGTGACTACTCTGCAGCTCATTGGGCTGTAGCAGTGACTATGGTCCTTCCTGAGTGCCTGATCCATGCAGTTCATTTTGGATTCTTGACACAACCCTCCCCTGCCCATCCACAACTCCTCCATGCAGTTGTGGAGATAGCCACCATGGAACATTTGATGAAAGTGCTTCAGAATCTTTGTGGCCTGACATCCCTGCTGCAGAGCCATGATATTTCTACTGGCTACTGGGCCTTGCACTCGGATACAAGTATAATGACCTCCATTGGGGGTCATCAGCGGGGTTGGAATCCTGGCCTAAAGAACAGGCTTCTTCCACTTGAGTTGAAGGAGTAAATTCACTAGCTAGCAGCAGTAGCAGATGACTATCCCCTGTAGGCCAGCCACAGAGAGGGATGTATAACACACTTTGTCAGTGGAGCAGGAGAGGGAGTGGTATGTTCTTCTAAAGCTTCAATGACTAGAATGAAATACTAACATGCCCCAATAGTTGTGTGTTCAAGTCAACCGACTTTATCTGTGTTAACGACTATGCTGCCTTGTCTGCACTGCAGCATAAGAACCTGTTAACAAACATCTTCTAACACTACACCTGTAAATCCATCTAGAAAAAAACAACCTGATTTCCCTTGTAGGAAAAAGGATGATAGGAATGGCTATTGAATAACTGCAGCTCCTAGCAGCAGGATAGCTATATTTGTACTTTGTCCTTACAGTATTGCCAACTTTAGGAAAACCTTTAAAAAATACCTCTTCAGCAAAGACAAATACAGTTTGCCTTTTGCCCTTTGTAAACTCAACCATTGCATTGGTTGATAAAGTATGTGCTGACCTTTTCAGTCTGTGGAACATTGTATAATGGGTAGTTTTCACTTTCAGTTTTGATCCCATCCAGGGAATTTATCTGATAATCACATTTTCATATCTTCCTTTTGAATGGTCTTTCAACCATTTCTCTGTGTTAAAATCAGACGTGAGAAAAAGAAAAAACACAAAGAGAAATATCACTAAATGTGGGTGTATTTTTCTCAGGGGTTAAATTTATCCATGGGCAGGAAGCTAGTGTGTGGGTTGTTTGCTGCCCCCCTGTAAAGGGATGAATCTCAAAATCTGTGTAAGTGAAAGTGCGGCTTAAAATATTTTACCTTTACTGTGTCCAGAGGATGCCCCACAATTACACTTGCAGCTCCTGGGGATTAAAATAAGGTCATTAGACAAAACACAATTGGGTGAGTCAACTAAAAGGAGAGACTTTTGTAACATTTACCCAATGAAACTCAAGTCCGTGCCCTGTTGCATATGTGCTCCCCTCAGCGAATCAGAGCACTCGCCATCATTCTGCTCATTACCTAGTTGGTGAAAATTCACTCATCAGTAGAACCAGGCAAATTGAGGGTACGTCTTGAAGCAATGATGTCAGTTGCAGAGCAGATGCACAGGGAGAATTGGCATTCCCTTTGCGAGATGGAGCTAATCTCTGCACCTGATCCACGAAACCAACCCAGAGAGGTGGTGAGACCACTTGACATGAAGGGCACAGTGCATGATTTACAGAGGATACTGCAGACCACGGGCTGGAATAGCATATGTGGAGGGGCTGTGTAGCTGTCCCATGCACTGTCTGCAACATGGAGGACAGATTTTTATACTCAACCTCTGCACTGTTCCCCATTCAAAACCTATTTTCTCTTAACCAGGTTTTGTGCGTGTGTGTTTGAGGCTGCGTGTGAAAATCTCTGTCATTCAATGGTGTCAGCTGACCGGGACAAGGGCAGTCTAGCCTAGTGATCAGAGTGGGCATCAGGCTAGAGCAGATGTCAGGAACCAACAATTAGGGTCAGAACTGGAGTCAGTAGTTGGAAGGTGGAGCCAAGAGTCAAGCTGAAGGTCAAGCACTAGATGCTGGAGCTGAGGGGCGAGTGAGTCAGTAGTCAGAGCCATGGATCAAACCAGAGGGCAGGGACTGGAAACCAGCACCGAGGATCAAGCCGTAGTCAGAAACCAGAGGCATGGGTCAAACCGGATGCTAGGAATTGGATAGCCAGAGTCAGTAGTCAGAAGCCAAAGCCATGGGTCAAGCTCAGGGTCAGAAACTGGAGCAAGTCGGGTAGTAGGCAGTCTAAAGGGGGTCCAGATTGGGGGCAGGACAAGTCAGGCTGGATGGAAGGCAGGAGTAGCAAGAACAAGGTAACCCAGCAGCAGGCACAGTGGTGGCCATGAGCACTGAGCAGCCAACCAGCTGCTGCTGGCGTAAGAGCGGGCTTGCTAGCTCCAGCAGCCAATCAGTTAGCATGGCCAATGGTGGCTGGCCAATCAGGCAGCCTGCTGCAGGCCAGCTGTACTGATGAGGCTGCCTGGAGACTAGCTCTGCTGCAAGCCCTGGCTCCTGACAAATGGCTTCATAGTTAATTGACAGCTCTGTTGATAATTGGAATATTACCACGTTACTCAGTTGTGGGAAGTCAGCCAGGGCCCTCCAATGCCCATGAGAAACATTTCCATTATAACCCATCAAAGGGAGAACAACAAGAAGAGGGAGGAGAGATGCAAAGTGGGGGTAGAGAATAAGAATCATTTAAAAACTGCTCCAGAAGCTTAGCTCAGGATCACATGCATTCATGTACTTGATTTATGTGAGTATTTAGTACAACCGTGCATGACAATTGCACATGCAACTGGCAAATTTTATCCCTAACTGGCTATTTGCTCACCCAGTTTTCCTGCCCCATTTATGCATGCTTTTGCAGTAATAGACACGGGCAAATTAGCCAAACTACATCACAACCGACACTCGAGTCTCCTCAGGTTTTGGAAATCAAGCCTCACCCTTTCTCCTGGTAATTTGGCAAGGATTCCAGTTTTTCCTGGATAAATGAGGACATTGACCTGCACTATTTAGTGGTCTCACACCCTTGTAAGATGCCAATACAAAAGTCTCATGTGCTCTGTGTGGACATTAAAAATCCACGACAGTAGCACTTTTTGTAACAGTAGCCACCTGCTCTTAGCCAAAATGTCCTTCTCTACCCTGTCGTGTTGTTCACCTGCCAGCTGTCTTCCAACCCAGTGAGAGCTGCATTGTAGTGGTGCACTTTGGGATCTTTCTAGATAAAAGGAGCTCTCCAGAGTGCAAGATACATCTGCAGGACCTTCTTCCTACACTTTCTAATTGAGATGGCACCTATTTTACAGAAGGCCAGAATCATTTCTTTCAGAAAACTGCCTGATTAATAATTCTAGTCTGCTTGTGACAGTTGTCCTGATAATAATCTTATAGCCTTATCAGGACTATTCACTCAGAACCAGATCTGAGCCTTTCATAAAAGGGTGTGGATTAATGGAGCCATCTGATTGGCTGGTGAGGATTCCCAGCTGTTTAAATATGAAGCTGTATGCACAGTGATCTGAACTCAATAGGCAAACCCTAGAATGCCTTTACAAAACCATAATCTTATGTGTTGGGTTACAATATCATTTTACATATTTCTCAGCTAGAGACGTTCAGCCTTGCAGGTCATGCACTTACCTCAGGAATGTGTAATGTAAAGATGACACCATAATTTCACATCCCACATCTCGTTGCATATTGGTAGTCTTAGAACAGACAGATAAAACTGTGCAATGTTCTATTACTGCTTAATTGAAACTATCCTCTCTGTACAAATGTGGCAAATGACACATACAAACACAAACATGAATAAATGCAGACAACTTGATAAATGCATCCATCAATAGACTTCATTTTTAAAAATGGACATACACTTACCTATTTTTATATAACTCTGTTGTTACTGTCCCAAAATATCCCACCAGTGTTACTTACCTCCTATCCAACCAGCTACAAAATCTTCTAATTGAAGACTGCCCATGTTTTAAAACTGCTGGACAACTCCTATTCAAATAGTTTCTTGCAAGTTTGCAATTCACATTCAATTTCTTCAGCATATGCTGTCGAGGGCTGCTTGAATGTGTCTCTTTGACTCTGTTATGTAGAAAAGTGACACCAACACCACCGGGTGTCCCAATGGGATTGTAGTAAGAGTGTGTGTCTTTCACATGTTTCAGCAGTATTAAAACTGCAGCAACTCTGACTCTAACCTCTCACATAGCCTGTCTCAAAGTACCTCCAAAGCCCACTGTGACATCATTCCCCCAAACCTTAAAGGCACAGTACAACTAGAGCATAGGAATTTCCCCACTGTTTTTTTTTCTTTTAGAGACAAATGGGGAAGGTTACTAAGTACAAATCATGCATTTATTTCAGGTGAAATTACTTTGTGTTCTAATTGTACCTTTTGAAAGAAGCATCTGTAAAAGGGATTTTATGTTACTGGCACTAATGATAGTTGATGATAATTGCATTTGAAAAGGTGAGGTTTTTCCAAAGACGTAATATTTTAAAAACATGAATTAATATGAAAATCCGGGTATGACATGAAGTTAGGGCCATAGTATGAACCACTTACTTATGCCGGTGGGCAGATACTCACACATGTCACAATATAATAACAACAACAACACTTGGTTCTTATATAGTGTTTTAGTCAGTAGATCTCAAAGAAAAGTCAGTATCACTCTTCCCATTTTACAGATGGGGAAACTGAGGCCCAGAGATCTGCCCAGGTCACCTGCTGGGAACAGAACTTAAGTTTCCTCAGTCTGAACCCTCTGTGCTATCCACTAGGCAACACTGCCTCTCGTATGATACCTAGCAGCATATGCTATCACAATATGAGTAAAGGGTTCATACTGTGGTCCTTGAATGCTAGGAAAGTGACTGTGGTCCAAAATGCCAACTGATGTAAATAAAAGTAGCTTTATTGAGTTCAACACAGCTATCCTGAGAATCTGGCCCTTTAAGTACAGACTAAGACACATAGTATATCTATCCCGAGGGAAATTGTACCTCTAGGGACTAATCTTGCCAACTTTTACTCGTATGAATGGACCTTACCCACACAAGTTGTCCTGTTGACTTTGACATTTCACACATGAAGCCAGTGGGACCGTTCACACTTTAGGATTTGTCTACATAGGGACATCCAGGAAAATTAATTAGTTAAACTTCATTATATCCCTGTGTGGACAGTTAGTCAGAATTAAAGTGGCCTTAATTCTCAATGACAATGTTCACACAGGTGTTTAATGTCATTTAACTAATCCACTTCAAATTCACACCTTTAGTTCATTTGGATTAATTTTCCTGGCTGTCCCTTAGAGACCAGCCCTTAATGCCCTTGCACAAGGAATATCGATGTGAGTAAGGGTTTGTAGGATAGGGCCCCTACTCAAACCTAAACTTGTTGGTCTTGAGGAACAGGGAAAATGGAACTTACTCTTATTCAGTCAACTAATAGCCAGGAAACTTTACTTCAGTATATTAAAAACCAGGAACTACTGGATTAGGATTTAGGTGCAATAGGTCTGATTAAAACAGTTGAATCTATAAACTCTAAAGTTAAAAAATTAGGCACGTGTTTAGCTGAGTTAGCAAGTGTTTTTCTCAACTCTGAACAAGTGAGATCTAAAGAGATGACAAAAATGACAAGAACAAAGTGACCCTTCATGTACCGCTATTAAGTCTGTGGGATGCTGTCTCAAGAAAGCACACCATGAGCCAGCCAGAAGGTCTAGCTAGTGGGTGTGCCATGCCCTTGGCGGGGAGGGGGAAGAAAGTGAGAAAAAAGGGAATTTCCCAAAGGATTATCCCTCCCCCACCATCAAAAGTGTTCTACATGATGAGATACTTTACACAATAACAAGCTAAATTTCCACTGGGACTAGGGCTGACTGGAAATTTTATCAAAACTCTTTTGACAGAAAATTCTTTTTTTGGAATAAATTAACTAAAACAGAACACGTGACAACCAAAATAATGTGGTTTTCAGACAAAAATTTTCTATATTTAAATTTTCGCTGAATTTTTTTTTCAACTTGCTCTAATAATAAATAAAATAATAATAATTAATAAATAAACAGATGCACATGGACTTTGTGTGTATTATTTTCATGAAGACCATTGAAAAATCTGGCCAAATGGGATAACTATTAAGAAGGATGGATGGATGTGAATTAGCCATGTCTTCTGTTTAACTTAACGAAGTCACACAGTTAAATTTCCCCACCACATTTTGAATATTAAGTGTGAAATAGTTGGTGTTACTGTAAAATAGAATTGCAACCAGCTGTTATTCAGACTTTCCTGTAAAGAACTTGGATATAGTTCAGAAAGAGTTGGGAAGCTAGAACTGAAATGGCAGATGAGCTCAATTTCTGGAAATGTATCTCCGAACACATTGGGTGCCAATCTATTTGCAGTGGGCTGGGCAGTTGCCAGCACTTGGAATAACAATGAATTAGATACTTCCCATTACTATTTCAAACCAGCCCTGGAAAAGGGCTGAGCTACCTGACAAGGAGCTAATTAGATAGCCACTTTACAAGTCTTTATATCAGCAAAAAGTTAGGAGGGGATTCACTGGGAAGAGTAATGGGAACTTGGAAGAGCCTTCATTTATATGACTAGGAGATTTGTAGGATTTTGTGGAATGTGAAGAAGTCTCCTTCCAGCCCTGGAAAGATCCATATATTTTCTATGGAGGTCATCTCTGCACTGTATGTGCCCAAACAGACTGGATACTTCAGTCCTGGCCCATGCTTTAATCATGATGGAGGCACATCAGCAAGTGCAACATGGGTTCCCAGGCTTACAGTACAGGTTAAACATTGATTGGGCAAGTGTAAAATATTTCTTTATTATGATGCATTCCATTTCAGATACGCTAGTCCAGGATTAACTCCTCTTTGTACATTAACCTCTTTATAAAAACATTAACTGCAACCCCAATACTGCAAACAGATACATGGGTGCAAAGCCTTCAGCCTTCCCAGGGTCTACAGCATTGCATCTCTGAACATGACTGGGACCTAAAATAATTGATCAAGGGCAGTAGATTAAAAAAATGATATGAAGCCCCAAAATGACAAAAAAATGAATTTAATCAATGTGTAAATGAAGTAAACCAGACATCATATGGAAAGACTGCCAGCTAAATCCAAACTGTATGAAGATTTGGACCATGGACACAAGCGACCATGGAACTGAGGTGCAAAAGTGTGCCACAGTTGTTAGCCTCTCTTGTAGTTAACAAATCAGTACACTCTAGCGGAGAGAGGGTTACCACTGCTTGGCTTTGTTACAGGAGTGCTCTGTCTATGTAATTAGTTAATAGAAATGTAACGCTCAGCTTTTAGATAGCATTTTCAGTCTTTAGATCTCAAAGCACATTACAAAGGAGCAGCAAAGAATCCTGTGGCACCTTATAGACTAACAGACGTTTTGGAGCATGAGCTTTCGTGGGTGAATACCCACTTCGTCGGATACAAAGGAGGGTAGTCTCATTATACCCATTTCACAGATGGGGAAACTGAGACATCAGGAAGGAAATGCCTTGCCCAAGGCGACAAGTGGGAACTCAACCCAAATCTTCTAAGTGTCAGTGCAGGGCCCCATCCAGTAGGCTATACTGCACACCACACTCTTTGTGACCACCTGCAAAAGGCTTCCTGTGTGCACCTCTTCACAGGATTTGCGGGAGAAGTACATTCTGGAGAAGAGTTTGAAAATCAGAAGGGTCAGAGCTTGTCACCAGAGAAGCATAGGGAGAGCATGCTGAGCATGGGGGCTTAGTGCAAAGAGGCAGAGGAACAAGAATGGGAGGAGACAAGAGTACTGGTCATATGGGAGGTGTTGGTGGAGTGAAGAAGGTGATCTGAGGTAAGTGATAAGGCTGGGGATGTAGGCCAGAGCCTTGACGGTGGGAATGGGAAGGAGCTGAAACCTGATGCAGAAGTGGATGGGAATCCAGTGCAGGGAATCACAGAGAAGACATGATTAAGGACAGTGATTGTGGGAGAAAGGGCAGTGGAGAAGGGAGGGGATGAGGTGGTAATGGGAGAACGTATATATAATATAGTCAAGAGAGGACCAAGACCTGATAAAGGCTTTGATGCAGGAGTGGAGAGGAAAGGGCAGCGGTTAGAGACACTATATGTCAAGAAGTGGAAGAATATTGCTTTTTTTAAGTAGATTTCTCCCCATGAACAGTATCCCTTCCTTAATTAGTCTGCTTATTATCAGTTTACCAAAAATTATAAATTTATATATATATACAGGGCCGGCTCCAGGCACCAGCTTACCAAGCAGGTGCTTGGAGTGGCCACTCCAGAGAGGGGCGGCACATCCAGCTATTCGGCGGAGGGTCCCTCACTCCCGCTCGGAGCGAAGGACCTCCCGCTGAATTGCCGCAGATCGCAATCACGGCTTTTTTTTTTTTTTTGGCTGCTTGGGGCGGCAAAACCCCTGGAGCCGGCCCTATATATATATATATATATATATATACATATATATATATATATATATATATATATACACACACACAGTAAATATAATGCAGAGAGAGAGAGAGTTAATGACACCTAATATGTGTGGGGGGGGGCGGCAGATTATCCCACATCTGCTATTGAGGAGTTCTGAAGCATCTGGTATTGGCCCCTGCCAGAGACAGGATACTGGACTAGAGGGACCATGGCTCTGATCCAGTCTGGCTATTCCTACATTGCTGTCTCAGTGCATTCCATCCAGGACAGGTGTCTATATCGGAAAACATAGGGGTCTTTGAATTCCAAGGCCAGAAGGGACTACTGTGATCATCTAGCCTGACCTGCTGTGTAATAGAGGCCAGAGAACTCCTGCCCCAAAATTCCCAGAGCAGATCTTTTAGCAAAACATCCAGTCTTGATTTAAAAATTGCCCGTGATGGAGAATCCACCACAACCCTTGGTAAATCATTCCAACGATTAATTATAAAAATTCACACCTTATTTCCTGTCTGAATTTGTCTAGTGTCAATTTCCAGCCTTTGGATCATTTTACACCTTCCTCTGCTAGACTGGAGCACCCATTATCAAAGTTTTATTCCCCATTTAGTTACATATAAACTGTGATCAAGTCACCCGTTAGCCTTTTCTTTGTTAATCTAAATAGATTGAGCTCCTTGAGGCGCACTCCATAAAGCATGCTTTCTAATCCTTTCACCGTTCTCAGAGCTCTTATCTGAACCATCGCCAATTAATCAACATCCTTCTTGAATTGTGGACACCAGAACTGGACCCAGTGCATCAGCAGTAGTCACACCAGTGCTGCAAAATAATCACTCTATTCCTAGCTGATACTCCCCTGTTTATGTCCCAAGGATTGCGTTTAGTCCTTTTGGCCATGGTGTTGTACAGGGAGCTCATATTCAGCTGATTATCCACCACCGCTCCCAAATCTCTTTCAGTCACTGCTTCCCAGGATAGAGTCCCCCATTCTGTAAGTGTGGCCTATATTCTTTGTTCCCTGGTGGCTACATTTATATTTAGCCACATTAAAATAGGTATTGTTTGCTTGCACCCAGTGTATCAAATGATCCAGATCACTCTGTATCAGTAACCTGTGTCAGTTCTCTTCATTATTTACCACTTCCCCAACTGCTTTGTCATCAGCACCATTGATCAGTGATGATTTTACGGTTTCTTCCAGATCTGTGTTAAAAATGCTAAATAGTGTAGGGCCCAGAACTGATCCCCGGGGGACACCACTAGACACATACCTGCTCCCTGATCATTCTTCATTTACCATCTAGGCACCACTGTTAACAGTCTCTGCAAAGGGCCAAGGACCAAACAGGCCTGGAACCTGAGCTATCCTCTCACTCCCAGAGGTGGTGCCTCCATGGTGGCCTTGATGCACAGTGGCAGGGGCAGTGTAGGGACACTACCACTGACACTGCCTGTGCAGTACCTGGGCTGTGAATAAACAGTCTCGAGGGCTACCCGTTTAGCTTCTTTGATGTACAGTGAAATTCACTAGCCAGGCAAACTGATTTTACAAGCCCCTGTTTTATGAAACCCTGTTTACTCTATAATGCTCCTGTGCCTCCAGCCTGAGAGTGGGAGATGGTGTGGTTTATGAAACCTCAAGTCCCTGGCTGCATAAACTTCATAAACTGAGATTAGTCCTCATTTTATGAAGAGAGATGCAATGACACCAGTCAAACAGATAGCATCATATGGAAAAACTGCCAGCTAAATCCAAACTGTATGAAGACACACAAGCGACCATGGAACTGAGGTATTAGAGTGAGGGCTGCACCACTAGAGCATTATACCTCAGAGAAAAGTCTGATTCCTTCTGGACCACCCCCTGACTCCAAGGGCTACTAATCTTCTATGGCCCATTACAAGTCCCCCTTTGCCATCTCAGCCACACTGCCTGACACAATGCCCTCAGTCCTTGACCTGCTCCTCCCTTAATGGGTTCAGACTAGGATCCAAATGCACATTTTCTCTTCCGGATCAGCAATATGGATAAATGATGGTGTTTTGCTTAAGCATCAACTAAGATTTATCAACCTGGGCCAGGAGGCTTGTGAGACTTGACACACATCAGTGACTGCATTGAAAGACACTATTGTTCTCAGGACATGTCAGTTACCCCAGGGAGAGTTCACCTCAGTGGAATGGTGCAGGCGCTTCCAGGAACAGATTTAAAAATTTTATTAAAGTAAATGTTTAAAATGAAATATACACAGGTTGAGAGGGAAGGTACTGTACATCTGGGGTCAGGCTTGGGTTATGGGGGGTTACAGATCTTGTTTGCAAGGATGAAAAGATACATACATATCGCATAACCGGCATAGACCCACCCCACGTTGTGGCGGCCTCCAAAATGTACGGGAAGGTCATATTCTTCCTGGCGTCAGAGGCCTCTGCGCAGGAGGTGGTAGAGAAGGGCCTGGCAGTGAGGGGCATGTTTGTTCCTTTGGAACCCCTGGAGGACCTGGGCGTACGGGTGGTGTTAACCTCCGTCCCTCCCTTCCTTCCCAACGTTGCCCTGTTACCTGCCCTCTCCACCCTGGGGAAGCCCATTTCCGTCATCAGCCCTCTCCCGCTGGGCTGTAAGGACCCCGCCCTCCGTCACGTCCTGTCCTTCCGCTGGCAGGTCCAGATCCAGCTACCACCGGCTGCACATGATGGAGTGGTGCTCGAGGGGTCCTTCCTGGTACCCTACCAGGGAGCCCACTACCGGGTCCATTATACGATGGGGGAGGCCCGGTGTTTCCTCTGCCGGGCGACGGGGCACGTCTGGAGGGACTGTCCCCTGGCCCAGCATAGAGGGGCATCCAGGACCCCCAAGACCCAGGAGGGCACTAGCCTGGTCATTGCTGGCAACCCTGGTGGCCCGGCTGCCGCTGCTGCTGCCCCTCCTCCTCCTGCTGTAGCCCCCGCTCAGGCTGCGGGGACGGCCAAGCGGGTTGGCCTTGCCTCCATCAGTTGCAGTTCAGTGGGGCCTGCGGAGGAGAGGGCGGTGAGACTCCTGCCGGCCGAGGGAGAGGGTCCGGTCGAACGGGAGGTTTCCCTTCCCCCCACTGTCCTGACCATGGAACTGAGGTATTAGAGTGAGGGCTGCACCACTAGAGCATTATACCTCAGAGAAAAGTCTGATTCCTTCTGGACCACCCCCTGACTCCAAGGGCTACTAATCTTCTATGGCCCATTACAAGTCCCCCTTTGCCATCTCAGCCACACTGTCTGACACAATGCCCTCAGTCCTTGACCTGCTCCTCCCTTAATGGGTTCAGACTAGGATCCAAATGCACATTTTCTTTTCCGGATCAGCAATATGGATAAATGATGGTGTTTTGCTTAAGCATCAACTAAGATTTATCAACCTGGGCCAGGAGGCTTGTGAGACTTGACACACATCAGTGACTGCATTGAAAGACACTATTGTTCTCAGGACATGTCAGTTACCCCAGGGAGAGTTCACCTCAGTGGAATGGTGCAGGCGCTTCCAGGAACAGATTTAAAAATTTTATTAAAGTAAATGTTTAAAATTAAATATACACAGGTTGAGAGGGAAGGTACTGTACATCTGGGGTCAGGCTTGGGTTATGGGGGGTTACAGATCTTGTTTGCAAGGATGAAAAGATACATACATATCGCATAACCGGCATAGACCCACCCCATGTTGTGGCGGCCTCCAAAATGTACGGGAAGGTCATATTCTTCCTGGCGTCAGAGGCCTCTGCGCAGGAGGTGGTAGAGAAGGGCCTGGCAGTGAGGGGCATGTTTGTTCCTTTGGAACCCCTGGAGGACCTGGGCGTACGGGTGGTGTTAACCTCCGTCCCTCCCTTCCTTCCCAACGTTGCCCTGTTACCTGCCCTCTCCACCCTGGGGAAGCCCATTTCCGTCATCAGCCCTCTCCCGCTGGGCTGTAAGGACCCCGCCCTCCGTCACGTCCTGTCCTTCCGCTGGCAGGTCCAGATCCAGCTACCACCGGCTGCACATGATGGAGTGGTGCTCGAGGGGTCCTTCCTGGTACCCTACCAGGGAGCCCACTACCGGGTCCATTATACAATGCGGGAGGCCCGGTGTTTCCTCTGCCGGGCGACGGGGCACGTCTGGAGGGACTGTCCCCTGGCCCAGCATAGAGGGGCATCCAGGACCCCCAAGACCCAGGAGGGCACTAGCCTGGTCATTGCTGGCAACCCTGGTGGCCCGGCTGCCGCTGCTGCTGCCCCTCCTCCTCCTGCTGTAGCCCCCGCTCAGGCTGCGGGGACGGCCAAGCGGGTTGGCCTTGCCTCCATCAGTTGCAGTTCAGTGGAGCCTGCGGAGGAGAGGGCGGTGAGACTCCTGCCGGCCGAGGGAGAGGGTCCGGTCGAACGGGAGGTTTCCCTTCCCCCCGCTGTCCTGCCCTTGCTGCCCGAGCCCCAAAACCATCGCCCTTGACCCCGGGCCCTGCCCCTGCTGACCAACCCTCCACCTCCACCTCAGAGGGCTGGGTGCTCATCCAGGGGAAGTGTGGCACCTGCAAATCACAGGCTCAATCCCTCCCCTCTGACAAGGAGGAAGAGGAGGCCCCCCCGAAAGATGCTGCGGGGGCCTGAGGCTGCTAAATCTTCCACCGTGCCCCCAGATGATGCCCAGCAGGAGACGCCGGCCGTGGAAGCCATGGCAGTGGACGGAAGCGATCCTGCCCCCTTGTCGAGTCCCTGTTTGAGGAGGCCTCTGCAGGAGTTCCTCCGTCTCCTGTGCCACCTGTGCCCCCAGCTGCTGCCGATGCCAGGGCAGCTGTTGCCCCAGTTGCTGGCGGGGAGGACTCTGGGGCTGCAGGGACTGATTTTACATCAGATCGAGGCCCTGGGTCTGACCCCAGTTACCCTTGGCCCCTGTCCCCTTGGCCCTGAATCCTGGTTGAGAGGAGCTGCACCTCAGCAGCTCGGCTGCTGGGGACCATGTATCCATTTCTGTCCCTGCTCCCGATCCAGCCCCTACCCCTGGTCCTGTCCCCTCTCCTGCCCCAGCCCCAGTCCCAGTCCGAGTTCCCAATCCCGCTCCAGTCCCTGCCCCTGTTCCAGATCCTGTCTCTGCCCCTGTTCCTGTCCCCAAAGCATCGCCTGTCCCTCTCCCCTCCACCTTCCATTTTAATGCCATCCCCGAGGTTGTCTCGTTCCCACTACCCATGGACAACCCTCAGGGGGCAGTTTTCGTGTGTCCCCTTCCCGACATTATGGGGGCTGCACTATTCCCTCTGAGGATGGGGACGGGCTGCCCAGCACAGCAGCACCTGGGCTCGGCCCCTTGTTTGCCCATCTCTGCAAACCATGAGGATCTCTCGGGGGCCCCACCGGAGGATGGCAGTGGATTGGCTGCGGCTTTCCCCTCTATGCTGAGGGATGAGCTGCACCTCCCAGGTTTCCAATAAGACTAAAGGCAGGGAAGGCTAGACGGGCACAGAATGAATTCTGTGGCTATACTATTAATGAGACTGAGTGGAGCAGTTTGACTGGGAGTGCAATCACAACTTGGAGCCTTGTACCTTTGAACAAACATTTCTACAGAAATAATGCACAGTGCACGGCTCAGCATACACCATGCCGATTTCCCATTCAGAAGCAAATGTCAATCCAGTGTTAGCACTATATTACTATGTTATTAGAGAAGACTGGGAGCTTCTTCAAAGAGGCGAAGGTTTCACTCACAAAGCTCGCCACAGAAATATAACAGTGCGGACAAGGCAAAGTTGGCTGCATAGGGAAAATTATTTCCCCAGATCAGCATGAAAGATATTGACTCCTCTAATCTCCTCTCCAGAAGTCCCACTGACAACCACAGGAGTCCAGCCATGTCAGAAGAGAACCAGAGTAGAGCTGAGATCTACTTTATGGCTCTGAGAGGATATTTCACCTTATGACTGCAGTTGTTTAAATGATCACATCCTGTGAATTCCAAAAAAACATCATTCAGACCTCTGAGTCAAGCACAATGTGTTTCAGGATTGGGGCCAAAGCACTCAGCATCTTGCAGGATCAGTCCCATAATTAGTAACTGAACATCAGGTTTACACAGCATGCTAAAGCCTACATCATGCGGCTAATGAAACTGAAGACACAGCTGTTGCTGATCTCTGCAGAGACAGTAGCAAAGATGATTGCTGAGATTGCAGAAAGCTTATACTGCATAAGCAGATATTTATACTACAGAGACAACATGACATGAAGTGTGACTGTATTTGCTGGGCTTTTTTTTTTTTAACCTTAGTGTCCACTGTTTTATGCAGGTATGGTTTTAATCTGATTTACACCAGGCGAAGTCATAAGTAACTCAAATGAAGTCAACTGAGTTACACCAGCGTGAGTGAGAGAAGAATCAGACCTATAGGTAGGAGTCAGAAGATGAATTAAAGGGAATGATCGTTTTATAGTGTGGAAGCCAGTAAATAATTAACAAGGTTTTAAAGTGATCTTAATGAATGTTAGTTAGCATGAGTTAGGTTAACTGTGACCCTGGTGACGTGAGGAAGCAAGATAATGTAAGACAGAGGGAATTGTGTGAAAGTTATTACGACCTTGCAATATGCAGTCTTGCAGTCTTGTTTTTCTAGTGAGATAGCAGAGAAGCTTATGTATAAACAAAATGTATTTGTTGCTTTTTACTGTCTGTATTATTGTTAGAAATTGTCTGTAAAAGGTATAAAGGCTTGCTGTGATTGTTTACCAGTTGAGAGACCTGTCCAGGACTGGGGTGACCCTGTGTCCTATGGCACTCTCTCCCTCCATGGTAATTACTGGAGAAATAATAAAGTATTTGGTTTTGCTGCACCCAAACGAAAAGCGAGAACTGAGTTTTTCTTCGACAATTTGGGGGCTCGTCCGGGATGGCAACGCCCACGGACCCACAGACGGCTACTACGGATCATTCCCCTTCGAACCCCATGGCGCCACATGAGAGGTATGAGACCTTTTGAAATCTCTATTGGGGTATCGGAGGAGGACTTTCCGTGAGGACGTCTGTCTCTGTTGGGCTCACGCCATCTGAACTTATTGACTGTGCAGCAGGATCAGATGCAAAGTGGTATTGGGGAGAGGCCCCAATAAGGTTAGTTTATAGCAGTACTGGGAACTGCTGAGTTGGCCAAGGTAAATGCATAGGTAAATGCATAAGGTAATGCATAGGTAAATGCATTAGAATGCACCGGTGCTGAGGGGTTTTTACCGCCTCAAGAGGGGTTGTCATACCGCCTCATGGTATTGGTCCGGACCAGGTAAAGATGCATCACGGTTAAAATAAAAAAAAAAGAGATAAAAAGGTTAAAAAAAAAAAAAAAAAGGGTTAAAAAGAAAAAAGAAAAAGGAAGAAAAAGAGGCCTTGTTTTTTGTGTGTGTGTACACCAGTGTGAGTGGCTGTTACCGGGCTAGCCCGGTAACTAGTGGATCTTTAGGAGATCCGACCCACAGTGGGCTGACTCGGCCAGGCATTGTCCGGCGAGGAAGCTGCCTGGGTCTAGGAGTGTGTGAACCCATCTTCCCTCCCCTTTCCTTGTGAGTTTCTCCTGTGTGAGTGGAAAATGGGTAAGGGACTGTCTAAATATTCCACCTCACCCCCTAAGGGTACCCCAGCATATTACATGTATGTACATTATGGTTCTAAAATCTGCAGGTATTTAAATGATTGGAATCTGTACATGCGTGAAAAATTCATTTAAACAATGCCCATTAGAAGGTACCTTCAATCTAGATAAGATCATATATCTCAGTGGAGCTTTAAATCACAGAGAAAAGCCTCTGACACAGTGTGAGTAATTTGTCTAGGAACGGGTTAATTTGAAATTCGGCTTAGCCCTGAGATAAAGGAGAAGTTGTTTTGTCTTCAAAGGTCATGAATCAGTGCGGACTATGCTAAGTGCAAAGGCTGTACAAGTTACAGAATTGGAATTATATTTGCAAAGCTTAACTTCCCAGTGAGACATGTGTGAGTATTGAAGTGGTTTAAGGCTTGGGGCATTCATGTTTTCTTGTGTGAGGTGGGAGCATTCCCAACACTCTCCATTGTTTGTTTTATTATTTTTAATGAAGCTTTAAAATTTGATTGTATGCTCTGTCAGTCTGATCACCTGACATGAGGGATAAATTAGTAACAGGAATTTGTCACAGTTTGGTGTGCAATTAATAATGGGGGGGCCCTGCAGAATTTACACCATCTCTCTGTTTACCCTTGTTATTTTGTGTTTGCTTTGTTTGGTATTGTTGGTTGCATGATTAAAGGTGAGCTCTAATAGAATAAGGAAACACTATTTAGCTTTGGCTCTGTTTTGTTTAACCGGTTACTGATGTTTTTTCTGCTCTGTTCATTTGGGCGTTAGGTGTGTGAGCGGAACTGAAACTTCTCATTCGTAATTCCTCAGGGTGGAAAGCCATGTGTGCGATGAAGCTCTGAGGTTGTCCTGAGATTTTTACAGTCCCGCCCCCCCCCGTAGCGGACAATATAATAGAAGTAGAAAAATTTGGCTTAGACTGTAATTTTTTGCTTTTTGTGTAATTTTCTTTTCTGTTTAAGTGTCAGCAGACAAATGGGTGGGTCTCTGGGTAGACCCCCAAAGGGGTCTGGATTATGTGTTAAGTGAATGGCCATGTATTTTTGCCCAGGTGGCAAGTCTTACTAGGGAGGACTCAGGTAGTCTTGTGAGTAGAAATATTTTGGGGAAAAGAACCAATAGGGTGGGGCTAGTTGAGAAGCTCACCATCCTAGCTAAACTGGTTGTGGAACAAGCTAGTGTCCATGGACGGGACGATTCAGCGAGAAAAAAGGATCGGGCCCAGGCGACCAGGCAACAGACAGAGTGATTGGAAAACAGGTTGGAAACTTTTGAGGGTGTAGTGGAAAGAAGGAGTAAGTGAATATAAGCATGAGGATTTCAAATACTCAAGAGGATATTTGGAATGGTGATTTGAATTGGTAAAGTGGGCTGTTGGAAGGGAAAAGCGAGTGATTTTTAAGAGAACAGTTTTGGTGTCTTTGAACTGTTTGTAAATAATTTCAGGCAAATAAATTTATTAGATTGTAATAATTTGGCTGTGACTAATTTTGTTAAATCAGTTGAAGACTGTATACAGTGCTATGTAATGAAAATTTTATTAGGCTCTACAGGCACTATAAGTGGTGATGTTTTCTTTCAGTGTTTAAAAGCAGGAGTTAGAAGAAATAAAAAGCAAGCCAGAAATAATCTGTGTTACTGCAAATTAACTAACTGATAAGGTAAAGGCCTCTGAAACCAAGGCTGTCTAAGAAACACATACGAGAAAATATGGGCTAATTCCTCTGTTTTGCCTAGAATCAACAAGAGTATTTGTATATTTTAAGTATTTAATTGCCCAGACGGGGTGGGACCTCTGTTTGTCTTTCAGATAATCAAAGAAAACTAATGCCAGCAGCACAGCATTCAACGTACCTTGATTTACTGGCACAGTAAAAAAATTATGTTGTGTGTTCTATGTTCTGTCTTGTTGTGTTTTTTTTTTTTCGTAGCCAGAATTGTTGTGTTTAATATTTTCATGAGATGGTCTGATTTGATATCAAGCGGAAATGTTGGATTGAGATGCAGATACTTGTTTTGTTCAATTTAGAATACAAAGTGTTTGGTTACATCAGAAAATGTGATATACTAAAGTCTAATACATTTTCTTAAGTAAGAGAAAGAAACTACATTGGCCACATCTTTTAATTGAGAATTGTTGTTAAAATTTGCATACTGACAGGGTTAATTGGAAGCGAGGACATGAAAAGTTAACCCACTCCCCATATTGTACAAGGGATCCTTCTGGCTACCTCAGACTTTTAGCCAGAGGGCTGGGGATGGTGGATAGCTATTGGACTAGAAGTTATATTAAGTGGACTTCTCAAAGTGGGTGTGCTTGTCCTGGCTTGTTCTTCCAAAGTTCTGTAATAAGGTTATTTTAGTGAAAGGGTATATGTGGCATACATTGAATGATAATACTTCTGTACTGTATAACAGTACTGTTTATGTGGTCATGGTATGAAAAAGGTGTATAATTGAAGAGTAAAAGTTTCCTTTGTAGGTTAAATGAAAAAAAAAAAAAAGCCAAGAAGAGAATGGCTAACATGCGCTGGCCCCAGTCAAGGACACCGCTTGGCTGCCTACCAAGAGAAGCGGGGGGGGGAATGCTTGCTGCAGTTACACGAGATTGGTGTGCACCGGCCAGCCCACTCTCCTCCTTGGGACCTTTTGTAAATATTCAGATTGATTTTATTTAAATGTCTAAATGTTGTGGTTATGAATATGTATTAGTTTTAATTGATGTATTTACCACTTGGGTTGAAGCTTTTCCCTGCAGGACAGTAGATGTCTTTGCTTACAGATTTTGTACCACGTTTTGGCGTCCCTGTGACTATCAACAGTGGTCGTGGAACTCATTTTACTGGACAGATTGTCAAGGGGTTATGTGCAACTCACTGCCCTCACCACCCACAGTCTGCTGGGACAGTGGAACGCCGGAACGGGACTTACAAAAAATGAACTGGCCAAGATTTGTGCTGAGACACACTTAAAGTGGCCAGATGCCTTTCCTTTGGCACTGATGTGTATGAGAGCCATTCCCAATCGAAAGACTGGACTCAGCCCTCATGCAGTTTTGACAGGACACCCAATGTGACTACCAACTGCATCCCCACTAACCCCAGCTCAGATGGACATTCATTTGCTGGATAACATAATGCTTAAATATTGTCAGGCACTAATGAAATGTGTTAAGTCTTTTTATACACAGGTGATGGAAGCACTACCAAAGGATCCTGTGCAACCTTGCCACTCGTTGGAACCAGGAGCCTGGGTCTACATAAAGATCCATCAGCGAAAGACTGCCTTGGCTCCATGCTGGAAAGGCCCTTTCCAAGTCCTGCTGACTACCGACACCGCTGTGCAGTGCCACAGACTGACTGCTTGGACCCAGGATTCTCACTGCAAAAACACCCCTCCACATCAGACGAATTTTCCTATTGATGCTTAGCCTATTCTTTCTTCTAGTTCTACTGTGCTTCTGGACAGCAGGGAAAAAGCTCCCTTGTCCACTGACAGACCAACTGTGCCTTTAGACTTTTCTAGAAAAAGCACAGCTATTACAGGGTGATATGTGCTGGAAACCTCTCCCCTGTAGGATGCTGAACCTTAATTGTTTTGGGAAAGAAGAAGAAGCACTCACTCCACTGACATTGCCAAAGTCCAGGAATTCCTGACTGAAAAGGACATTGAGAACTGACCCTGGTGAAGAAACAAAGAATTACATTCTGGCAGGAAGAAATTTGTGGGACCCATGCTTGGGACTGTGGTATTAATTGGATTTTGGGGTTTATTCTACAGGCTGCGCCCTGTGTTCTGGATAAATCCTTCAGTATGTATTGCCCTCCCTAATTGGATTTTAACTGACATTGCCCTTATCCAGTTTTCTACATACCCAGATTGTCGTTTCCACCCTTAGTTCTATGACCCAGAAGGAGACTGACAGAGATGGTATTGAATATCACTGAGGCTGGGAAGGCATTGCAGTGGGATCTGGACCAGACTTGGCCCACTGCCCTTACAGACACGTCAGGAGTACCATCTGATCTGTGGTCATGAAGACATACTTGGACACTTTCTGGATGGAAGTGTGGACATTCGCAGTGCTCCTTCCAAGCATATGGACCAGTTAGGGGGTGTGGGCTCCCACATACCGAATCCTGCTGGGTCCATGGGGAGGATGCATGTGGAACTGAATTATTTACCGAGACATCTGGGAAATTAGACCACCTGGTATACCTACCTGATTTATAGACAGTACCCCTAGAATAACACCTGATGGGATATACATATTGATTTTACCACTGCTGCAGGCAATTATATCATTTACTGGCCTGCAGATAGAATGCAGATAGAATGTAGATAGAATGCAGATAAAATATTGCAAGTAGTTCTTAGATTTTAGGTATATTTTGATTGGACTAGAATAATGCCTGATCGGTTTCAAAATTTGCTTTCATTGTTACCAAAGGTTCTAAGAATCTCTGAATTGCAAGGGCAAATTCCCATGCTTTAGAATATATATCAAGCTGGAAGGAATGCCTTTCATACAGCTTATAGAGTGTTTACTTTATGTACTAGGTATGATGTTTTGTGCTTTGTGTTCGCAATTGTACAACAGCCCCATTATATTATTCCTATGGGATTGTTATTGTTTGTAATGTTGTTAGTTAATTTAGGATTATATTATTGTTGTTGTTGTTGTAAATAACGTAAGAATAGCAATACCTTTCATGTTCATTCTAATCATGCATTGTCATTACGTCCCATGACGGTTGACATGTTTGCTGTAGAATCTGAAGTCCATGGTTTCATGCGAATTGAGAGTTGAAATTGTTTGTTGTACTAGAAGTACAAAAGGGGGGAGTGTGGAAGCCAGTAAATAATTAACAAGGTTTTAAAGAGATCTTAATGAATGTTAGTTAGCATGAGTTAGGTTAACTGTGACCCTGGTGACGTGAGGAAGCAAGATAATGTAAGACAGAGGGAATTGTGTGAAAGTTATTACGACCTTGCAATATGCAGTCTTGCAGTCTTGTTTTTCTAGTGAGATAGCAGAGAAGCTTATGTATAAACAAAATGTATTTGTTGCTTTTTACTGTCTGTATTATTGTTAGAAATTGTCTGTAAAAGGTATAAAGGCTTGCTGTGATTGTTTACCAGTTGAGAGACCTGTCCAGGACTGGGGTGACCCTGTGTCCTATGGCACTCTCTCCCTCCATGGTAATTACTGGAGAAATAATAAAGTATTTGGTTTTGCTGCACCCAAACGAAAAGCGAGAACTGAGTTTTTCTTCGACAATAGTTTGACAGAAGCAAACAAGTTACAATGAAGTCAAAGAGCATTTTGCATTTTCTGTACAGTGCTCGGCTCCACTCCAGTCTTAAGTGAAAGAACTAGAAACAAAAGCTAGTACCTCAGGCTAATCATTGATCTTTGTACCAGGGTTATGCTGTCTGTCTCCAGGACCAAGGAAAGTAGCTGCAGCCCCTTGACAGTCTGATCAACCATCTGTTCTTAAAGGTAAAATGCAAAGATGTTTTTTAGAAAAAGATGTTAAAGGTTTAAGAATTCTTTATATTCCCTCCAAGTTAGGCACAGGGGGGGGAACACAACACACACCGATACACGCTCGGTCGTGCCTGAACAATTTTTATAGTGGGCGTGCTGAAAGCCATTGAACAAAACTGTAAACCCTGGATATGATGGAAACCACTTCACGCCAGGGGGGTGCAGCAGCACCCCTAGTTCCAGAACCTATGCACATGCTTCAAGATTTTGGTTGGGAATAAAGCCCATCCTGCCTGCTCATAGGACCATAGATACTGTTTGAATAAGCCAATACCCTCAGACTTTTACTCTGACAATGGGCATTGTATAGAGAAATTCATTGTAGGGCAGCTTGCTAATATTTAAATGTAAAAAGTACCCTTGTGGAAAAGGCCAATGCAAAGTCTATGCATTGTTTAAGTCTCAGTTATACCCTTAAGGAGTTTTAATGGGTACGTAGGCCCTCTGCCTAGGATAATAAGGACCAATGATAGAAGAAAATCTGAAGCTAAGACATAAGTGGTATATATCAGCATTGGAGGCTACAGATTTTCTGTGTATATCTTATGACGTCTTATAACTTGGGTGTTTCCTTTTTTCTTTGCCCCCCATAACCCTTCATGATTGAGCATCTTTTCCATTAGGCTGTTTATGTTTAGTACCGAAAAGTATTTGACAGATACTAATCACGGTAGAAGAATCAGTATTTGAAACAGTGTCTAAAATAGTTTGATAAAGTCTGGGCAGACACTGCCATCTAGCAGAAATGTGATAAACGACTCATTAGAAAAGCCTGGTGAGTGGCTTCTTAATGCGTAATTTGCAAAGGTTTAGCTTATTCTCACATTATTTGTGAAACAACACTGCTGTCAGATATACAATTATATCCAATATACACGATCATAAGGAAAAATGCACCTGTGGAGTGAAATTAATCTTTTTAATCCTTCGACCAAAGAAAGCAAACCATTTATCCTTTTATTTAGCATACAGTGATTTATCTGGATCTACCCAAGGCACTGTTTTTAGCATTTTAATAATAAATAACAACATACTGAGAACTCCTATTTCTTTTAGTATTTTCAATGAATATTTTTCCTTCTCTGTAGGAGTATAGAATATCACTTTATTCCTTGTATTCCTTCATTCTGTGTATTCCTTTTATTCCTTGCTCGAATTTTTCCCTCATTTTATTTCTAGACAAACAGGAGATTGAAAAAAAATGGTCCATAAAATAATTATTGTCGCCATTTGAATTTTTTCTTGGATCCAATTTAACAGATTGTGCCCAATTCTGGTCTCACTTATAGTGGTATATCTCAGTAGTAACCCTACTGAAGTAATTAGAATTGCAGTGGAGTATGTGAGACCAGAATCAGGCCTATTGGCATAGGTTTGTAGTGATACTTTAAAAGAGGTGATATCAAAACTCCAAGTTACCTTTAAATAATATGCAGCCAGTAAAAACAATTATTGTAATGTATACAAAGAATAGGACATAGAGTGGTTCTCAGACACAGAGAATTTGATTAGTGTTTTCTGCTTTAGATGCTCTATTAAACAGAGAAAATGGTCATAAAGCAAAAAGAAATTCACTTAGTGTAGGCATCCAAGGATTTGTTTTTACAGCTGGTATGTAAATTCCAACAGGGAATACGAAAGGATGTCACTGTTAGGAAACTAATATAGAATCCAAAGACATTAGACCCTTCTTCTACGCAGTACAATTGCATCACTTTAGAATCAAATCTGAATACTTTAATACAGTGTAACTATGAAGGGCCAGATTCTACCCTCACAGCCTGCCCCTCCTCCTTAGGTTTGCACAGTGTGTGTGATAGCAGAAGTTATCCCTTAGCATTTATGTCTCAGGGGTGGATTTTTCATGGTTTTTTTCATATTCTGGGTGTCTAGAAAAGTGATTATTACATTGGGTGCGTAGGCAAACGCAATACCTATTATGTGCTTAGCTACAATTCACACACAGCTTTGAACTTTAGAATCTGTTTATTGGAAGAGCAGTTGTCTCCCATGACACCAGAGCTATCCCCTGCTCTTACCATCTAATAATCCCATGGGATCTTTAAGTTCTATCAGGATAGTCACTGGATATTGGCAGAAGGGATGTAACTTTAACAACTCATCAGAAGAAGAGACTCAAGTGGAATTATAGCTATTTTCAAACCGTGTTTTGTTTGACATGTATGCAAAGAGCATTACTACTCCTGAGGGAATTCTGCGCCACTGTGTATGCACACAATTTATGTCTACCACAGATTCTTTTTGCTTCCCTGCAGAAAAATGACTTTCTGATGGGAAACAAAAGGAAGTCACAAGAGTGGTCATGCTACCCTCCCCAGGGGTATGTTTCCGGTGCCCAGGGAAGCTGGCAGAGAGGTAAATCACTGTGGGGGTAGGGGCCAGGACTGGGGAAGACCTGGCTGGTGGCTCCTACTCTGCACCAGGCTCAGCTGCTAGCCCCGGCAGAAGTTGGTTATGGATTGCAGATATGATTCATCCACAATATGATTATATCTATAATTCTAGATCTATCATTAATCTATAATAGGGGGTAATAAGCACGTAGATCAGCAACAGCATCTCCTTTCTCTCATTGTGTGGGTTACATCTATAGAATTGACATGTGTCCTCACTGATGAACACCTGAAAATACCGACCGATACTAGGAATCACATGGAGAGTCTGTCAAGCAGCAGCAGTGTAACAGAATTGACAGCTAATGGTATGCCAAGTCCTAGACCCTCTAAACACAGATACTTGTCAGTCAGTCATGTGGGCATCACCCGGGGCTCCTGTCACAGATCATGGCATTTAGCATTTCCAATAATCAGCCATACTGCACACTAGGTGCAAGTATCAGAATGGGCTTTGCTGGTGTTTGCCAAGGGGTAATATGACAGGTGTAAGAGAAAGGATTTATTTGTTTTAAAATAGGTGTCACCTATATTGCATATAGTTTAAACTTATGGAAAGTCATGGATTGATCAAAGAGACTAGATCTGCTGAAAGAATGTAAGAGCCATGACCCAGCTTCCTAACCTTAGTATCACTAATCTGTCAGCAAACTGCCCTGATTGTGGACATTTCTGGTTCCTCCAGTTCCTTCATTTCAAGCCTCCCCTGCACCTCAAACCCTCCAGCCCCAGCCCAGAGCCCGCACCACAACCCAGAGCCCTCACCCCCTCCTGCACCACAAACCCCTGCCCTAGCCCGGAGCCCCCTCCCACACCCTGAACCCCTCATCCCTGGCCCCCGCCCAGAGCCAGCACTCCCAGCCCAGAGCCCTCACCCCCTCCCAAACCCCAACCCCCTGCCTCAACCCACAACACTCTCCCGCACTCTGAATCCCTCAGCCCCACCCCCAGCCCTGGAGCCCCCTCCTGCACCCCAAACTCCCCAGCGCCACCCCAGAGCCCTCACCTCCTCCCACACCCCAACGCCCTGCCCCAGCTTGGAGCCCCCTCCCATACCCTGAACACTTCATTTTTGGTCCCACCCTGAAGCCCACACTCCCAGTTAGAGCCCTCTCCCCGTCCCGCACCCCAATCTCCTGCCCCAGCCCAGTGAGAGTGGGGGAGAATGAGCCACCAAGGGAGTGGGAATGTGGTGAGTGGGGGCAGGGCCTTGGGGAAGGGGTGGGGCCTCATGGAAAGGGGCAGGGCTAGGATGTTGGCAACCTTACTCAGCTCCTTAAGTGATCAGGCCCTGGATGTGTGCTGTGTGTTCATATCACTTCCCTGGAGACGGGATCCCACCACACTGAAGTGAATGGGAGACCTGGCATTGATTCCAGTGTGAATCTAGCAGGGTTGGTCCATCAGTGATCAGGGGCTCTGGCTGGAAATGCCGTTTGTGTCTCCAGGGGAATCATTTATTTGAAGCACAGCTGTAAAACTTTCATTTTGTTTGAAAGACCACATTAAAATGTCTCTCCTCCCTGATCCTGCAGAGGGCACTGCAGTTCAATCTCTCTTGCGGGTGTAGTGTGAGTGTGAAACCGTGTGCAAGGGCTCTACGACTGGAGTAGACGGGGAGTTATTTGTCCTAGGAAGCACGGAGGGGATATGGGTCACAGAATGGATGAAAAGATGGGCAGTGAAATGTGCAGAAGCAGGGGGGAGAAACACGTGGGGAGGGAGGACTGAACACTTCTGTTCCTCAGCTCATAAAAGAAAGAGTTGATATGATTCTCTCCCCATTCTCCCATACAGAGACCTTTCCCTCCTTCTCCCTCATTCAGTGTTTCAAAGATTTGTTTTACTCTGTCTGCTGCAGCCTCTTTGTGAATCTAGCCCTTAGTGACCAGGGTCCTGAATGATATATTGAATTTTTAAATGTAAGCACCCTGGACCCTTTTTAAAAATCCATGATGACATAGGATATTCACATGGTTCCTACTCAGTTGAGTTTCATCCAAGCTCTAGCAATTCATCCAGACTTTATAACATTCCATAATGAATAAGTGGCCTTTCTCTGGTCTAGCCAAGTAGCCCTTAATATGTTGCAAAGCTGCTGAAACCAGTCAGTATTTTACTGATGCTAGGTCTACACTGGGAAGGAATACACAAATAGCGTAGCTGAAGTCAGTGTATCTTAGGTCAATTTACCTGGCCGTGAGGATGGCGGCGAGTTGATCGCTGCTGCTCCCCTGTCGACTCTGCTTCCGCCTCTCGCGTGCTGTGGAGTTCCAGAGTCAATGGCAGAGCAATTGGGGATTGATTTTATCGTGTCTACACTAGATGTGATAAATCGATCCCGAATAGATCGATCACTACCTGCCGATCTGGCGGGTAGTGTAGGCATACCCTCAGACCCATCCTGGACAATTCTCTTCTTCAGCTGTTAGATTTGTGAAAGTCCTTTGGTTTGACATGGCCAAACTTGTAGAATTATAGAATATCAGGGTGGGAAGGAGGTCATCTAGTCCAAACCCCTGCTCAAAACATGACCAATTCCCAGACAGATATTTGCCCAGATCCCTACATGGCCCCCTCAAGGATTGAACTCACAACCCTGGGTTTAGCAGGCCAATGGTCAAACCACTGAGCTAAAGGCAGGGCCGGCTCCAGACCCCAGCGCGGCAAGCACGCGCGTGGGGCGGCCCTTTCCCGGGGGGGCGGCAGACTGGGCCGGCGGACCTGCCGCAGTCATGCCTGCGGGAGGCCCACCGGAGCCCCGGGACGACCGGACCTGCTGCAGGCATGACTGCGGAGGGGGCGCTCGTCCCGCGGCTCCAGTGGACCTCCCGCAGGCACGACTGCAGACGGTTCGCTGGTCCCGCGGCTCGGCTGGACCTTCCGCAGGCATGCCTGCGGCAGCTCAAGTGGAGCCGCCGGACCTGCGAACCGTCCGCAGCTGCGGGAGGTCTAGCCGAGCCGTGCGACCAGCGGACCCTCCGCAGTCATGCCCGTGGGAGGTCCGCTGCTCCCGCGGCTCCGGGGCGCCTCCCGCGCATGACTGCTTGGGGCGGCCAAAAAGGTAGAGCCGCCCCTGGCTAAAGGCGTTGGAATAGCCGTCTGGTAGGTTATTTGTCTGACACCAACACAGGTGGTCAGTCAGAATTGTACTGTAATGACCGTTTGGCTGTATCCCTAGTTGTTATCTTAGTGTTGGATTGACTCATGGACACCCTGATAAGGCTCATTCAGGGTGGAACACAGACATGCTCTGCTTCGCCAGGAAGCGGAGGAGCCATGCAAACCTTGCTGCTTAGCTGACCTTTACAAAAGCAATTTATTGTTGGGGCTCATTACAGGATAAAATTAGGCTTTGGCCTGCTCATATCATACCAGACCCTCTCAGAGCCAGATCCGCTCTAGGATTTAATATTTTGGGAGCTGTTAGGAGTTATTTTACTTCTTTAATAGAATTCTGGCCTTGGCTATTCATCCATTTTCCATTGTAAAAGGCGTTTTCTTCCTCTAATGACAAATAAAACCAAGAGTTTTTTTCCCTTCCATGTGATGCTGTGTCATCTCTTCTTTCTATGCTCTTTTCCCTCTTTCAATGCAGATAATAATGACTGACTCAGGGGTTTTGCCCATTATGGGAGGTTATTTTTAATCTAGTACTCACAGCTGAGGATGTTTGGGTCCACTAGTTAGACGCATCCCACCCACTGCTAAGGCAATTAATTCTTTTTTAAATGTCACCTTCCTGAGAATTCCATTCCCTGCCATGTACGGGGACATGTAGCCAAGAATATGGTCCTAGGTGAACAGTGTCTTCTGAGAACCACAAGTGCAAGTGAGTATCTTTCTCTTTTCTTCTCTTTGATCTCTGCTCCCATTTCCTGTACTGGTGGTAGCTTTTATAGAACTCAGCTGCTAAGATCATGTCTGTGGTAGCTTTTAAATCCATTTCATTTCAGTATTAAACACCCCTCCCTGTATCCTCATACAATGATTTTAAAATATGTTTTGCTTCCTTATAAATCCCTCCATGGTTTTGCTCCTGGTTGCTATGGGATTTGCTTTAATCCTGCTTCCATATTGAACAGGGCTTCAGATCTCTCTTGTCTGTGTCTCTGGCATGGGCTACCTCTAGGACTAACAGGGAGGGCTGTGCTTCTTAGCATTTGGCTTGATATGTATGCAATTATTTGATGTCCAATTTGTGTGCATTCTGTGACAGCTAGCAGGCACAATTGGTGCACTGGTATTAAATGGCCACAAGGGGCTGTAAACCTTCACTATTTTTGACAGTGAAAATATTACAGAAGGAAATGCTATTACCTTTTTAGGATTAAAAAAACCCCAATGTTATATTTCAATCATCACTTCTCTGGCTTTCTGCTTGTGCCCGTCAGGGAGAGTAAGTCAGGTGTGTAAATCCAAAGCTGACTGAATTTCAGTTTATTGCTGTTATATGAGGAGTTGGGTTCAAGTAGAGACTTTACAATGAGAAGCTTCCCAGGGGGAGTATCTGGGCTGTGTATATGTGGTTGGGGGCAGAAGAGAAGGGGAAATAGGAGAAAGGTTAAGAGTTCCAACCTAAAATGCTCTGTGCATATAGTACATTCATACAAGGTGTGGAGGATCAGGTCAATAAAACTACACTCAAAGTTCTTGTTTCCACAGTCAAGGCATTTCACTTGGAAAGAGGCAGAGAAGAAGGCTCAGAGGGAGGAGTGTTCTCTCTCAGGGGCTTTGCTAGAGAAAACAACAAAGGAGGCCTGGTTTTGGTTTTGAAAAACCTCCTCAGGTTTTGGAGAACCAAAGACAGGGGGATTTGGAGGAATTCCAATTTATCCAAAGCTCTGGGCAGGTGGGATAAAAAGCTGCAGTTTTGGTCCAGCTGTGCTCTGCAACAGTACCACATTCTGCTAGATGGGATCCCCAGGTACGGGAGTATCCTTTTGTGATCCTACGAGCCAGAGGGCAAGGGGCTCCCTGGTATGTAGCACTGAGTCTCAGCTGCCTGACCAGCTCAGTGCACTCCCCTCCCCACAACACGCACTGTTGGCATGATAATTATTTAGAAGGTGTCTTGTAATATCTCATTGGAAAACCAGTAACTCACTGACCATTCGTAGTCTGGCATGACATATGAACAGTTAACATACAAAGAGCTATACAGATGTGCTAGAAATATGTGACTAAAATGTGTTTAAACTAAGGAGGTCAGGAAAAGTTGATAACCAGATTTTTCTTAGACAAAGGGTTGTGAATGCCCTGTCTACCTTGCCAGCCATGGGCAATGGGGATACACCAGCAACCAAGCAATCAGCTCCCATGCAGAGGGGAAGACTGCATTTGCATTGTAAAATTGCAGCAGGAAACTCTCCAGGAGGAGGCACTTTGATCAAGGTGGTGTCACCTCCTCCCACTCCCAGAAGAGAGAGGAGACTGAACCCCTCAGGACATCTTCCTGGCTCTTGACACCTGGACAAGGAACTTTGGAGGACTATATGGACTTGGAAAAAAGACTTTGGGTTATCCTTCATCTGAGGAGGCAAGGGAACAGAGCACTTTGTGCTTTGTGTTGGATCCTGGCTGAAGACTGGCCAGCTGTGCTGGAAGAATGACTCTGGTGAGAATGAAAACTACTTTGAACAAAAGATTCTAGTTTGTTAAGTTGGACTGTAGATTTAGAAGCATATTTGTACTTGTATCTATTTGAAACCATTTCTATCCCTGTTCCTTCTGCTTGGCAAAATTTAAATCTGGATTCTATTGTTAATAAACTTGTTACCGTTTTACAAGACCATCTCAGTGCTGTCTATTAAATAAAAGGGTAAAATTCGCAGCTAATCTAGCAGGCTGGGGTGCATTCTATCCCGTTGGAGGCAGCAAAGGCAATAGCTTCTGTGAGGGTCCAGTGAGAGGGACTGAACACAGGAGGGAGATGGTTTGGGGGAGATTTCGGACAGGAAGGACTGTTGGTGTCTCCCGGCAAGGAGAAGCCAGGTTGGTGGAAGCCAGGGTCCGGCTACAGTGCTGTGAACATACTGCTGGTATCAGGGTTCTGATCCATAGTTGCCCAGCACAGAAGCACCCAGAGTCATAGGGCAGGCAGTGACACTACCTCTGACTGGTCTGCATGAACTGCCATAGCATCACACCTTTTTGAATGATCACACTCTGGGCTGCTAGTGCTCAGAGGTGTAATGGAGATGATGTTTAACTTGGCTCTGAGGTGGAGTGGGGCTGAGGGAAGATTGTTGATAGCCAGTTTCTCTAACAGGGCAATCTGAGAGATGATCTTTGAGAGTTACACTGGAAGAGGTCTCAGAGAAGACAGAGGAAATGCACTGAAACAGCTGTCACTGAACAGAGGAAATCAGGTCATGAAATATCCTAGAATAAAGTGATTGAGGGAAAAAGCCAAAGCTCCCCTCTTTCTAGACCATCTTATATGATGGTTCTCAGTTAGTGGTCATTTGAGAACCTTCCAAAATCTTAATGTTGATGCTATATTCCTCGTCTTTCTTTTGAGCTACATATCTTCTACATGAAACCATTTGTGCTTTTAAAAAAAAAAATCAATGCTCAAATCCTCCCCAGGCATAGTTCAATACACTCCGTACATTGCTGGTCACTGCTTCCCGGTCAATGAAAACATTGGAACACAACGTACAAAATTCACATCAAGGAATTAAGTCCTACTGGTGTATTACACGTAATGACAAATAGAAATGCTAGCTTCGTGTTTTATTAGGGATACTCATGAGCTGTTTGCTAATTTTTGGTCTATTTAAGCAGACAATATTTTTTCTACTTTAGGCAGACCCTGGACAACACATTTAAAATTGTTTGTCTGAAGACTGAATGGGTGATAACTGCAAGTCACTTTTCCAGGCAATAAAGATTCTATACTTTGATCTGGCCCCTTAGTGGCACAAACGGACTGGAAAACCCACTAGATCTCCCCGGCTTCTGTGTAGGAACCATGTTGCGTTGTTGGGCAAGGGTTGTGTATTGGATCAGGAGGGGAAATGGCTGCAGTGCTACTGTACTTGGCTATTTGCCACTGGCATAAAAGTTGCTTGGGGTCATAGCTAGCTAAGCTGCTCTAATCTACACTGGGCCAGGGCTGGCATAAGACCAACCCCGGAATCAAGGAGCTGCAACCCATTCTTTTGTCACCCATCCCAGGGCTGCAGCCAGCTAACATAACATACAGCCAGACTCTATGCTTTAGATTTTGTTATTGTTTGTGGTACACCTAAATAATGTTTTGTATGCCTTTATAGTCTATTGAAGCTCCTTAAGGACTATTGATCCTGTTTTCTATCCCTTGTTATCCCACCACATTACTACAGTGATTGTTCGAGAAGAACTGTTCAGATTTTCTGTTTTGTTATTTTCTTCCCAACCCAGTTCCTTTTGACGCCAGCTCATTGTTGTGGGGTTTGTTGCTTTTTTTATTTTTATTTTTTTAACTCCCTTGGAATTTCCAGCATTTTCCTTTCCTGTCTATTCTTCATGATAACAGAATTTCAAAAACATCTGCACCCTATCAGGATTATCACAGGGCATGTAAAACTGAACACAAAGAGTACAAAAATGCTTGATGGCAGAGCCTCACTGTCTCCAGGAACTGACCTGGCAGCCATCTGGGCTCCCTGGAGTTTCAGAGTTTAAAAACAGGTTTGAATCTTCATTTCTAACGCATCAGTGACCCTGTTTGTTCTAGTTCAAAAAACCAAAGCTGTTTTGAATCATCACTATAGGATGATGGAAGCCAGCATGTCTCTCTCACCTAATCTGATAGTCTCCTTTGTAACATCAGATGCTATTATATCATTGCTTTACCACCCAGATAGAGGGTTTTCATTGTTGTAGGTCAGGAGACAGTTGGGGCAGTGTGAGGCTCACGGCTCCTGTCCTCCCCCACAAAGGGTTCCACCACCGGTTGTTTATTATATCAGCCACCACCCTTTCCAGTCCCATGCAGATGCAGTAATTATATTTATGGTGACATACAATCATCCCTTTTTGCCAGAGAGAAGAGACACACTCCATGCAGAGAGTTCCTTTTTTCCTGTGGCCCTGCTGGCCTCTCCCAGTGGCTCTCTCTTTCTCTCCTTCTCTCCCTCCTGGGCTCCTTTTCTACTCTTGCAGTTAATGGGCTAATTAGCTCCTTAGCTTTTCCCAGCCCAGGCTGTTCTAGTAATTAGCCACTCCTTTCCTCAGTCATGTCCTTTCCAGGGGAGCTCATTGGATAAATTGGTAAGGATGAGTACAAGATGATACAAGAGAATATCACAAGCACATAGGGACAACTAGACTCATAGACTTTAAGGTCAGAAGGGACCATTATGATCATCCAGTCTGACCTCCTGCACAATGCTGGCCACAGAATCTCACCCATCCACTTCTATAACAACCCCCTAACCTATGTCTGAGTTATTGAAGTCCTCAAATTGTGGTTTGAAGGCCTCAAGCTGCAGAGAATCCTCCAGCAAGTGACCCGTGCCCCATGCTGCAGAGGAAGGCGAAAAACCTCCAGGGCCTCTGCCAATCTGCCCTGGAGGAAAATTCCTTCCCGACCCCAAATATGGCGATCAGTTAAACCCTGAGCATGTGGGCAAGACTCACCAGCCAGCACCCAGGAAAGAATTCTCTGTAGTTCCCAACCCATCTAACATCGCATTACAGACCACTGGGCATAAAATGAGAAAAGCTACAGTATAAAATCAGTTACACCCAGCAAGGGACATAAGACAATAAGAAGGTCTATAAATACATCAGGAGAAACAGACCGGCAAAGGCAAGTGTAGGTCCACTACTTAATAGGGATGGAGAGCTAATAACAGATGGTGCTGAGAACACTGAGGTGTTCAATGCCTATTTTGCTTTCGTCTTCACTAAAAAAAAGTTAATTGTGACTGGAGTGGTGATCCACAAAGGGATTCAAGCCCTGCAATGCTCAGCATCACAGTGCCTAACTTTTAGATACCTAGAAAACCACAGGAATACACTGTGATCCACAAAGTCTGAATTGGGCATCGAGGCTCTGAATACAATGAATGGAGAGATATAGACGTCTTAAATAGTGATTCACAAAAGCCAGCAGGCTAGGCAGGGAACTATCTATGCTAGCCAGTAGGAGATGCTGATGCGGGAGGGGTGCTAAGCCCCACCCCTCTCTTGGAAATAGATGCCTAAATCCAGATTGTAGGGAGGCTCCTCACTCTGCTTAGCAATCCACAAACAGGAACCTGCTGCCTGAAGTCAGATGGCTTAGGTGATTCAGGAGTGTCTTGTGGAAATGAATTAGGTGCCTGTCTTGCTCCACACAATATGGCCAAAGGCGGAGTGGTGATCTTATAACCTGTAGTCCAGTGGTTAGCGGACTCCCCTAGGATGTGGGAGACCCAGGTTCAATTCCCCACTCTCAGGCAGAGGAGGGAGAAAGGATTTGAATGTGGGAAGGGGGGGTCTCTCACTGCTCAGAAGCAGTGCTCCAACCACTGAGCTAGGGGATATTCTGATGGGGGATGGTACATCAGTCTGTCCTGTTGAAGCTGTTCCACAATGAAAGAGTGATTGGAGGAGGGGAACTGGTCCCAGGGTCTCCGACCTCCCAGGTTGAAGCCCTATCCACTGGACTACAGAGTCATTCTCTCTGGCCCAAACTGTTTGGGCCAGAGAGAGGGAGGCAGAAGGAGCCTAAAGGGAGACAGCAGTGTGCAGCCCCACAGGCTGAAACAGGGGTGCCAAGGGAACTTTCCACTCTGAAAACTTAGGGACAAAGTGAGTTTAGGTGACTACATGGTTTGATGGGAGTTTTGTGGATTGCAATGGAGCCAAAACTGATACCTAGATGTCTATTCTAAACTCCAGACCAGGGTTGGCTCTAGACATTTCGCCGCCCCAAGCAGGGCGGCATGCCGCGGGGGGCGCTCTGCCGGTCGCCGGTCCCGCGGCTCCAGTGGACCTCCCGCAGGCGTGCCTGCGGAGGGTCTGCTGGTCCCACGGCTCCACCAAAGCGTGCCTGCGGGAGGTCCACCGGAGCCGCCTGCCACCCTCCCGGCGACCGTCAGAGTGCCCCCCGCGGCTTGCCGCCCCAAGCATGCGCTTGGCGTGCTGGGGTCTGGAGCCGCCCCTGCTCCCAACTTAGGCTCCTAAGAACTTTTGTGGATCTCACCCCAGAAACTTAACCCAATTAGTATTAACAAGGGGAAAGGAACAGGTGCCAGAACAGGGAAAGAATAGGTTAACAAATATTTAGATAAATTAGATGCATTCAAGTCATCACAACCTGAGAAAATTCATGCTAGCATACTTAAGGAACTGTCAGAAATTATCTCAAAACCATTAGCAATTATCTTCAAGAACTCATGAGAACAAAGAGGACCCAGGGAATTATAAACCAATCAGCCTACTTAGATACCTAGAAAGAGACTGGACCAAATTATTAACAATCAATTTGTAAGCACGTAGAGGATAATAGGGTGATAATTAATAGCCAACATGGATTTATCAAGACCAAATCATGCCAGACCAATCTAATTTCCTTCTTTGACAGGGTTACTGGCTCAGTGGATAGGAGGAAACAGTAGACATGATATATCTTGAATTTAATAAGGCTTTTGACAGTCCCACTCAAATTTCTCACAAGCAAACTAGTGGAATATGGTCAAGATGAAACTAACATATGGTGGGTGCACAATTGGTTGAAAAATCATCCTCAGAGTAATTATCAGAGGTTCACTGTCAAACTAGGAAGACATATCCTGTAGGGTTCTGCAGCAGTCTCTTCTGGGTCTGATATTATTCTACATTTTCATTAATGACTTAGATAATGGAATGGGGAGTGTGCTTATAAAATTTGCAGATGACACCAGCCAGAAGGGGTTGCAATCACTTTGGAAGTCAAGATTAGAATTCAAAATGACTTTGACAAATTGGATGATTGGTCTGAAATCAAGATGATATTCAATAAAGACAAGTGCAAAGTACTATCCTTAGGGAGGAAAATCAAATGCACAAATACAAATTGGACAATAACTGGCAGTATTGATGAAAGGGATCTGGGGGTTATAGTGGAAATGGAATATGAGCCAACAATGTGATGCAGTTGTGAAAAAGGCTAATATCATTTTGGGGTGTATTACCAGGAGTGTTGTATGTAAGACACGGGAGATCATTGTCCCACTCTACTCAGCACTGGTGAGGCCTCAGCTAGAATACGGAGTCCAGTTTTGGGTGCCACCCTTTAAGAAAGATGTGGACAAATTGGAGAGATTTCAGAGGAGAGCAACAAACATGATAAAAGTTTAGCAAACCTGACTTCTGAGGAAACGTTTAAAAACCATGAGGCATGTTTAGTCTTAAGAAAAGACTACTGCACTTCTCTCCCTGCGGGTTGCTCTTTGCACTCCTTGTTTGTCCTTCCTCCCCACTGTTAGCAGTGAAGGTTTTCTGCGGCTCCCTGCCACGAATGGATTACTGCATGTATGCAGTCTGGCTGCCAGCACAGTCACTGACAGCATATCAGCCAGCCAGCAGCTCCCCTCTGGGGTCTCCTTGCCTGCCCTCCAACAGCTCTTGCTACTCAGTTCCCCTTGTGCTCCACTTTCTTTCTCCCTTCCCTCACTTTTCCCGGGTTTACAAAACTGGGCATGTGTAATATCGAGAAAAGAAGACTGAGGGGGACCTGATATCGCTCTTCGAATATGTTAAGCACTGTTATAAAGAGGACAGTGATCAATCATTCTGCATGTCCACTGAAGGTAGGACAAGAAGTAATAGGCTTAATCAGCAGCCAGGGAGATGTTAGATATAAGAAAAAAATTATCTAACTATAAGGATAGTTATGCATTGGAATAAGCTTCCAAGGGAGGTTATGGAATCTCTGTCATTAGAGATTTTTAAGGACAGGTTAGACAAACACCTGTCAGGGATAGTCTAGGTATATTTGGTCCTGCCTCAGCAGCGGGGGTAGACCAGATGACCTCTCAAGGTTCTGTCCAGCCCTACACTTGTATAGTTCCTAGAACAATCAGAAATGAAGGAAATAATGCTAGTTTGGATTTAATATTAATTTTTTTTTAGTAAGCAGCTTGAGTCTGATCCGGTGCCCACTGTAGTCAATGCAGTCTTTCCGTTCACTACAACAATGTTTGAATCAGGCTCTATTTGCAGATAAAATGCTTATTACACATTCCCATATGAGATCATGCTCACCTGAGCTGGACATTATTTGCCAGATTTTCAGAAATAGTTCCACCACTTCACATGGACAAATATTTAATTCCAGTAGCAAGACCACATTTACACAGCTAGTAATCCTTTGCCCAGGCACCCACACATGCACAGACTTTGCAGGGGCAATTTAGTGACCTATTTTTGAAAATCTGAGCATACAACTCCAGTGTTTACAAATTAGTAGTTCACAGGCCAATAATAGAATGTATATTCCAGGATCACTTACTGACTTCAGTACGCTCATCGCACATACAAGATAACATCGGGGTAATTGCAACATTCTAATTCATTTGGGTGGCTTTGCGCAGCGTAGCCAAAGGAACAAAATAGAGCCATGTCAAATAAGGAGAATATGCTTGTCAGTTTTCCTATTGCAGAAGCTCACAAAATGTCACCCTGGTATAGGAGGTGATCTCCCCAAATAAATAAATGGAACTCAGAGTCTTAAGTGGAGATAAATTAAGAAAATCAGAGACCAGAGCCAACTGGTTTGCTTCACGGTGTAGAGAGAGGATCATGGTTTTCAAAACACAACGATTAATTTGTTTTCTTAGAGTAATTACCAATTAATCATTTGTCTAAAGAGGCAGTATTATGAATTAGTCATAAGCAGGCTTCAGCCCAATTTTAAGGGCTCAATTAGATCATTTAAATGAATGTTTATTCTCCTAACAGCTCAGTGGAGGATTTTTTTCGTTATCAAGTGAAAAACGGCACACATTTAAAATCCACAGCCTCAAAATCTCTTCAATTATACCTGGCTGTAATTACTGGGCTCAGTAATGTATCCATAGCTGACCTTGACCTCTCCTAGCTGTCTTTTGTTTAAGCATTTAATCTTACATCTCCATCAGAGTCTTTATTTCTAAAAATATATTTTGTTCAGGGTTTTTTTTATTCTGCCAGATGATCATGTCTGAAATAGACATTCTTCTATAGCACACCACACGGCAACATTAACAATCACTTGAAAATACAATTGCACATAATATGCAGGCTGTTTAGCAGAGTGTCCTGAAAGATGCTGCATAAAATATCAGCTGTACACGGCATACTAATACTTAGCAATTGAAAGAGTCCCATGGGGGTACATCTGCCAGATATAAATATTAATGAAAGCGAATTGTGAAAGAAAGATTAAGATTCATTAGTCACTATTATTCTACACCATCAGGTGCTAGCTGGGCAGCTGTTTGGAATGAGACATTGTCACCTTGACCTATAACACAACTAATGAGGCTGTTGTAAGGAAACAAGCTCTTCAAAGGGAGGGCTGTGCACATTCACGCAAACTGAGATTTACTTGGGGACTGATCCAGAGCCACTGATCTGAGTGGGTTTGGTCCAGGCCCATGGCCAGTAGTTTCCAGATCCCTTTGCTAGGAAGATATAAATATGACTATTTAATAGGAACTTTCTCCTGCATAGCAGAGCTTCCTTTTCCTTCAGCTTGATCCTGTGGTCAAGTCTATATTTATGGTATCAACCTGTAGACACTCAAATGATCTGTGAGAACACTTTCCAGACCGACTTTCCACTCTCGGAATCCTTGTGTCCATGCCAGTGGATGCATAACACGCATGTATATCCAGTCTCTAGGCTTTATTACAAGTTTATGTAGGAGAAGGTAATAGAATGGGGTGCGGAATCCCTTGGTTAAAGATCTTGGGGCAAATTTATTTGCACTGGTGTGACTCCCTTAACTGTAGTGGAGTTACTCTGGATTTATACCAATATGAATGAGAGCAGAACTACACTAGCTAGCAAACAGGTTTAGAAGGCCAAGCAGGTATAGAAGCTTGGATGTCTTGCTTCCTTACTTTTCATGTTTATTTTTTTCCCTCTGATTCTCAGTAAAGTCCTAGATTCTGCACAGTACTCAAGCACATCCTCAAATCCAACTCCATTCAGCAAAGCCCTGGAGCACATGCTGAATCAGGGCCTAAATTGGCAAATCTAGGGAAACCGAAGAACAAAAAATATGAAATGAAAATAGTTTGCTCCGCAGGAAGGTTTATCTTCTCTAAATCCTCATATTAGTAGGCTCACTCAGCCCAGGTAAACATTCCAATATACACAAATATGAACAACATATTCAAATTGCATAATCCATTTAAAAACTAATACACTGTTGAAATGGACTCGATGCTAGTACTTCAATCTGAACACTTACTGTACCACTTCGAGGCTTTTTTTTTACATTCACCGTAAGTAAAATTCTGAATGAAAGCCAAGTCACTTCATATTAATGAATCATTTCTATTTCCTTATATTAGTGTGCAAAAAAGAAACCTGTTTAAGCCTCTTTATTTAATGCTGAGTTCTGTTCCTCTGTGATAAGTGCTACTTGCCAAAAGCTTAGTTTCTAACAGAGTTCAAAGTAAAGTTATTAAGTCATAGACATCAACGTAATCAGGATTTCAGGGAGGGGAGAGCGCTTTACTAATCAGGGCCCCGGGGCACTGCTCACCACCACAGCAGTTAAATAGATCTATTTAGTTAGCCAACCTACTTCCTTAAACAGACAACATTTAATGGGGCTCGGTTTTAGATAGAACATACATTTCAGAGTTCTCATTTTCACCTGATGCGGAAATGTAGGGCCTGAGCCAAAGCCCACTGAAGTCAATGGGAGACTTTCTACTGACTTCACTATACTTTCAATCAGGCCTTGAAGGCCTGGAATTCTGTTCTAGAGAAAAGCTTTCTGAATCTCATTCTTAAACAGTGCTCACAGAAGTCAATGGAAGCCTTTCCATTGACTTCAGTGTGTATTGCTTGGGGCGGCACGCCGCAGGGGGCGCTCCTCCGGTCGCCGGGAGGGCAGCAGGCGGCTCCGGTGGACCTCCCGCAGCTCCGCTGGTCCCACAGCTCCGGTGGAGCATCTGCAGGCACGTCTGCGGGAGGTCCACCGGAGCCGCAGGACCGGCGACCGGCAGAGCGCCCCCTGCGGCATGCTGCCCTGCTTGGGGCGGCGAAATGGCTAGAGCCACCCCTGATTGTATCAGGGCCAACTTTTCCTCTGGGAAGTATGTAGATTAACAAAAATTGTGACACTGTCCTTTCTTCCCTCCTAAATGAAGCCTAACATGAGTTATTGAGAGAGAAGAAGCGGCACTACAATAAATCCCTGAAGAGACAGGAATGTTCATCACCGGTTGTGTTATTATTTTGTTCTGACTTGTTTGGCTTGTTTTAAGAATTAACTTTGTGGATTCATGAGATTAAAGGCTTAAATGAGATCAATGAAAATGACATGATGTGCATCAAAGTAATTGCTGCTTAGTTTGCAAACTCTAAAGGACCAGTTAATAGTGAAATACTGAGGGCTGCCTTAGAGCAATAAATTATGGATTTTTCCAGTAAAAAGATGAAAGAAAGTCCTACCACTACTCTAGGCTGAAGTGAAATGTTTATCATTCCCAGTTGAATAGGACATTTCCTACAATAAGAAGCTGCATGATGCCCTCTCCAATGTAGCAATCCGATATATGGAACAATTTGAAGAAAGTAATTTTGCTGGCTGTGTACAGGATAACTATGTGGAAAAATAATATAATAATATATGCCTTAGAGACTGTAAAACAAATGAAAACTTCCAGCACTGGCGTCCATCCTTCCCCTTTTATCCCTGCGCAAAGCTGTATGGAAAATATATTAAAGTCATGAGTTTTGGTAGGCTCCATTGTACATATGGGAATATGTGATACACTATTTATTTGGTGATTTTCTTTAAATTAGATTTTTCTGATCCATAAAGGAAAAGCCTGTAATATACTAATCTCCCAAATCCTTGATTTTTAATCTTCATTGTTCACATACATCGTGCTGTGCAGTGGAATGTGGAGTAGCTATTTTTGGACATACCTACTAGAAGGCAAGAGGGATTTGTTGAGCTGATATTCTGTAGTCTAACTTTATTTAATCTGCTGGATTTATTGAAATGCAAAAATTAACCTTAATATTTTTAGAACGAATTTTAAGTGTTATGCCTATTTGCAAGCCATATTTCTCTCCATGTTGTGCCACTTTTGCTGGTCTTTAGACAATCTCATGATATTTTCTACAGAACTCTCTTCTAGCAGCCAATTCAGACACCTCACTGTTTAAAGCAATGGAGGTTACCTGCTAGGGCTTGGCTCAGTTCAACCATAGAGCAAAAGAGTTCCAGCCTCCTGATGTATTAGTGTGAAAGAGACAAAAATTGGACAAGATGTCTGAACAGCATCCATAAACAAAGGCCTCCACTGTACCCGGTTAAAATGGAAACAATCAAAAAACTTATTGCAGGGGCGGCTCTAGCCATTTCGCTGCCCCAAGCACGGCGGCACGCCGCGGGGAGCGCTCTGCTGGTCGCTGGTCCCGTGGCTCCGGTGGACCTTCCGCAGACGTGCCTGCAGATGCTCCACCGAAGCCGCGGGACCAGCGGACCCTCCGCAGACACGCCTGCGGGAGGTCCCCGGAGCCGCCTGCCGCCCTCCCGGCGACCGGCAGAGCTCCCCCCGCGGCATGCTGCCCCAAGCACGCGCTTGGCGTGCTGGGGTCTGGAGCCACCCCTGACTGATTGACAACCATATATTGTTGTTGATGAACTACTCTACTGAAGGGCTGGTGACCATGTGCTGTAGGTGTTCCTCATATAGAATGTTAGGCATCTGAACTTAATTCACCTACTTCATCTTCCCCTTTAGGGCAACTGCTTAGACACTTTGTGCCATCCGAGCAATTCAGAGTAACCAGGTCGGGGGCCAAAGATCCTGCCAGATGGCCAACAAGCTAACACAGAACTTTAATCTAATCCTTGTGCCCTTCTCCTCGTAATAGCAAGAAAAAGGAACAATACCCAAGTCCAACTTAACGCTACTCATTTCTTACTAAAAATACTCCTGACTCTGGAGCAAGGAGGAAATATTACCAAACCATCAAGTCACTTAGAAGCTTCCAGCTTCCCAGCATTCTGTTTCATGCTCACCAGGACAGTAGGAAACCTCATGATTACTCCACATATGGATACATAAAATCTAAAAGGGAAGATGTGTCTTTCTTCTTTGATCATCAGGAGGAAATAAACTACAGTGCCTACTCTAGCATAATGGTTCATTTAACTCCAGATATTTCAAGAGAGTTATTTGTGTATCTCAGTATTAATAATATGATCTTTGAGAGGGTAAATGCTTAAAAGATGTATTCAGTTGCTGGAACAAATACAAACTTATGTTGAAAATAAAGGAGTCCACTGGCATAGCAACAATGGAAAAAGACATAGTTGACCAGCTGTGTGAGTAGTCTAGAAGAGGTGATATATTTGGCAGTGATGAATATATGTTGCAACACTCAAGATTGCAGAGAAATATGGAAATGACGCATGTGGCCAGATCCTCATCTGATGTAAATCAATGAAGCTTCACTGAAGTCAGTTGCCCTGAGTTTCTATTGCCTTGTTTGAGTTATTTCACTTGAACCACATCTATTTCTTCCAGATTCAAAATTTATTATAGATGTCTGTGCTTACATGTTCTAGGGTAATCAAGAATTATTTTGTGACAGATTAAGCAGGTGAACAAGGCTACAAAACTGATTGACATATTCAAATGAAGTTTTATTTACAAAGATTTTAGTGTGAAATGCTTTCTTCTGTATGTGGCTTCAGTGAAAGAACAAAACATAACAGATGCTGTTTATACAAGGAGAGGCTCCTAGTGGCGGACAGGGAAAGTCTATTTAACTGTTATTACTGGCAATTATGTTTCTTCTCTTAGTGCAAGTGAAATCCTCCACATATCCTGGGTGAAAAGCTTATTCTTTCCCTTTCACCATCTCCAGTGGGCCCATGTCTTACCACTCTTCTCCTGGCATTGAGTATTATCATAGTCTCTTTTGCTGCTGCTAACATCACTCATGAAATTGACTGGTTGGGTGTCAAGTACCTTGACCAATGATCAAATATGTCACATCCATAACATGCCAGATCTCCACTAGGTCTGGAAAGGAGAAAGCTCAGGTGAATGAAAGTCTCTCCTTGAACAGGGATACTAAACACATAAAGCTCAGATCACAATGAAAGTGGTAGGTCAGTACATTGATGAGAATTGAAACAATATCTTCCAAGTGAGCCGTTGACTGACTTGAGAAATCCCAAGTGCTATTGGTGGATTCACTCTATTTCCTCTTTTGTAATTAGAGATTCTCAGGAGGCTTGCTCTGTATCCACTGGGTCATTCATCTCCCTTGGTGCTGAGTTGTCACTTTTCCTTTGTAAATATCTAACCACTCTGCTTTCCAGGGACTGAGTGCTTGACAGAGGGAGAGGAACTCTGTTTCAACTACTGGTAGCAATGTAGGTTTGTTCTAATTGGTGGGTTGACAGTTCTTAGATTCAAATCTTGCCCAAAAACTGACCCAAGACTTTCTTCTCAGCAATTTGAGGTTCTGCGTTGATCTTCAGTTATTGTGGGATTAGCAGCAGAGAGAGCAGAGCTTTAATCTTCCTCCTCTTCCATATTTCCTAGTTCTTGATCAAATTCCTCTGATTTCTCAAAATGCAGGCAGGTTAGTTACAATTTCTCTCCCTCTGCTTCCTCTACAGATCTTTAAAAATAATAGTTTCTCATCTATAGTTCAGGGGTTTGTTTTTTATCAATGTTGATTTTCACTGGGCTGGCATCATTGACAGAGCTTTTAAGAACTTCCCCTGGGACTTCTGCCCTGAATTGGATCACTTGCTGCTGCTGATGGCAGACATTTATCTTTTGTTTTCAGCACACTGCACAGCTACCACTGAAATCCCACCTGCTTTTTCCTTTTTCTGTTGTTTCAGAGCCAACATCAACCCTGACTTCAGTAGAGCTGGTAGAGGACCCATCGTGTGAGGCTGGGCTGATGAGTTCTCCATATGTTCTGTAATATGGAAAGTATCCAGTGGGAGAAAAAGGTTGATTCAGCCTTGATAGTCCATTGAGGAGCGAGATCTCAGAACCACAGTTTTCAGTGATGCCGTCAGTTAATAGAAGGGAGCCAGAGGGTTCAGCACTAGGCATGGAAGAGATTGCTTCCTTCTCTGTCTCATAACTTTTTGGGATGCTCTGAAAGAAGCATATGGATGATCAAGATCTAAGGTCTGTAACTATGAAACAGGAATGGGAGTTTTGGGGTGATTTCACCCTTGGCGTTGTGCCTTCTTACATTAGGGGTGAATTTGGTTCATTATCTGTGGTTGGCAAATTATAATTCCCCAGGACATTCAGAAGGGAAAGGATTGTGGCTCACAATGGAGCTCTCAGGGACTAAGGGGGTGGAGACACCCAACTGCATGTATCTCATGAGATCTGTGAGAAAGTCCTGCATACCTAAAGACAGCCACTGCGGGGGAACTCCACGGGACATTGTGCTGCCAGTGGTTCCTATCCCATGACTGGACAATTTACAACTCTGCAAGTGCTGGACGGGCAGAGCAGGAGTAGATGGGATTTCCTGCTGGACGTTGCAGGTGTTTTCTGGGGGACATCTCACACAAGAGCTGTTGTCCCCAGCTCTTCCCCTAATGGATTGCTACTTCCCCACACACACTTGCAGAGCCCCATTCATTAATGTGCTGGCACTGAAGGCATTTATCTCTAGAAATGTCTCTGTGCGTTTGGAGGGAAGCATTAGCCTGAAACATCCTGGGTTTCATTGTGCTCAGCCCGGACAAAGGGTGCAAGAAGGGGAGAGGGCACAAGGAGCCTTCCACGTTTGCATGCCATTGTGCAGGGACCAGGTACAACAACAGTACTTGGACTCCGGGGACACAAACACACTGAGTCTAGCACCGTTGCAATGCAAGATTCACCAGAGGCAGTGTGAGACCCTGGCACCTCCTGAGTCCTAGTGCCCTCAGAGTGAGTTCGTATGTGTGTGGTGGTGGTGGTGGCAGGGGGGGGTCTCCTCTGCATAGTTCTGGGCCCAGGTGACCCTGGTTGGGCCCCATTTTACTCCTTTCTCCCCCGTGTAGCAGTCCCTGCTTTGTCTGCTTCTGCTCCGACTAGCTGGGTTCACCTCAGCTTTGCTCCACACCTGCCCTCGTACCATATTCTTCCCTGATCTGCCCCCCTCATGTCCCTGCCCTTCACTTTTCTTTCCATTCAGCTTATCCCCACCTGAGTAAACCCACCCAGAAAAGGTGTGGAACTAACATGACGCTTGCCACTGTCTCATTGTTCACTGTGCTTGTGTGTTATCCCATCCTGGCTGGACTGTACGTTCTTCTGGGACTGTCTATTGCTTTGATTGTACAGTGCCTAGCACAAAGGGATCCCGTTCTTTGTTGGCCTTTCAGAACTACCAGAATAAACATGATTAATAATCAAATGACATGACACAGACCAACAGAAGTGGCCCTTTGTGGGGGAGACATGCCCTGAACCCCTGTCAAGTGGTGGCACAGTAGCTGGACTACCCTGGCACTCCTGTCTCATGAGCAATGATTCAAGAATACACCCTCTGCACCCCTCTCTACCCCTCACTATTTCACTTGCAACTTACTTTATCACTGCAACCAACAGCACCCTCACAGACATCTCCTCTTTTTTCATTGCTCTCTCTGTTAGCCTCTTTTCCCTCTGCGGTAATGCTTAAGCCATCATGTAACACTGGACTGCCAAAGTGCTCTTCATATGACCTATAATATGGAAAATATCCAGTGGAAATAACTAAGTTGCTCAGGGTCTCATCTTCTCTTACAGTGTTAACTTTGCAGCCACCACTTCCTTCTCTTTTTTCTCTTCTTATGTCACCTTCTTCCACTTCTGTTCTGATAAGTAATGTGTCCAATGACACTGGGTTGATAAAAAATTCCTCATGTGTTCTGTAATACGGTAAATATTGAGGAGAGGAAACCAAGTCGCTTGAGATTGACAGTTCATTGAAAAGCGAGAGCTCAGTATCAAAGTCCTCAGCACTGTCTTCAATTAACAACAGAAAGAAGTTGGAGGCTTCTGAACGGTAAAATGGCAATATGGTTTCAAGGTTTCCCTCCAAATTTTGTTGCACTGACTGAAAGAAATATATGCATGATCAATAAACTGACAGGTTTGTAAGCACAGGTGAGACCTTATTAATTACAACTGGCATAATCTACCATCTATAGCTATCATCTATAATTATCTATGTATGGCCGAATTCATCATCGATCATATACAGAGATATGACTGGCTGTAGACTGGCTAGATCATCAGGCTCACTACGTAGTGATCAATGGCTCGATGTCTAGTTGGCAGCCAGTACCAAGCGGAGTGCCCCAGGGGTCAGTCCTGGGGCCGGTTTTGTTCAACATCTTAATTAATGATCTGGATGAAGGTGTGAATTGCACCCTCAGCAAGTTCGCAGATGACACTAAGCTGGGGGGAGAGGTAGATATGCTGGAGGGTAGGGATAGGGTCCAGAGTGACCTAGACAAATTGGAGAATTGGGCCAAAAGAAATCTGATGAGGTTCAACAAGGACAATTTTTTTTTAAAGGGGCATGACTGTTGTTGCTAGTTTTTATGGGCTTCATGCAAGAAATAAGTCTTTAAAAGAGAACTGAATGAAGATAGGGTTGGAGTTAGTTATTTTCTTCCATGCTTTCTAAATGCATGGAATGACTCCCCAGTCCCAATGAACTAACAGGGAATAGGAGAAGGAAACAACATTGGATGCTGAAGCTGGCAACTAAGGCAGAGAAGAAAGGTAAGGAGGATGTGGCTGAAAACCAAAAAGGATGAAATTGTGCGGGACCTGGAATGTTAAACTTGATAGAAATGAGGGGTTGCAGGGCAGTCACCCCGCTCCTGTGAGAAAGGGGAGGCTGACTGGGGAAGCGGCCACAGCTGTGGCCACACCTAATCAGGCCACAGCAGGCCCTGATAAAAGGGCTAAGCAAGGAGCTGGGTCAGAGTCTCTCTCCAGCCTTGGCGGGAGAAGGGCCTGGCTGCCTGGGAACAGAGGGTACCTGATGCAGAGCTGTGCTGGGGAAAGGCAAGAGGAGCCGGGAAGTTCCAGCCTGGCAGCTCCCCAGGCTGAGGCCATGTTTAAGGCCTAAGAGGTGTAGCCCGGGACTAGGCAGAGGCAGCATGTCCTACCCCCTTGCCCGTGATGAGTGGCCATTACAGACTGCAGTTTGCCCCAGTGAGAGGAGGCTAGATGACGACTGGCAGTAGGCACTGAGGCAAGGTGGGCATAGGGGGATGGGGTTCCCCTGGGAGGGGAGAGCCAGAGTGTGGGGACTGCTGGGGGCAGAACCCCAAGGTAAGGGGCAAAGAGGTCTGGGAGGGACACGGGGGGCAGAGGCAGGCGAGACACCAGCCAGCAGGGGGCGCTCTGAGCGCTGGAATTGAGCTAATTCCCAAGGCAACCAGCAGGAGGCGCCGTGCCAGTGAGCAGTGGTCTGCTACAGGGGGCCAGAGGAGTGATGTGGTCTGATTGTTGGGTGAAGAACAGTGTTCTAACTGCTGTAGGCTGGATGGACTGGAAGGGAGTCACACTTCTAAAATAAGAAGCATAGTATGTAGTACCTCATTTTTTCTTGACCATTCCCTTGTTTCCTCTGCAGTGTTCCATGGTAGGATCCCATTTTTTTCTTGCCCACCATCATAAAAAGAACATTTTTTCAGTACTGTACGATTTGCCTGCCTGGCTTTGTTCACACTCTGACCTAGTTCTTCCAGTTCCTCCTCCTCTTCTATTTCCCGTAGCTGTAGCATGGAAACAAGAAGATCAGTGAAGTGCACAGGATGGAAATCATTCCATGTTAGACTATGGATCTGACACGGAGGGGCTGACCTTCAGAAAGGTACATGTACATTTGTACACTGAGATGTGCAAACCACTGTATGCTTAACTTACACGCACAATTACTGTGACTGCACGCACAGCTCTGTTTGTGCTTCATCATGACCACTTCGATGTGTAATTGAGCAGGTGTGTATGTATATGAACTGCATGTGCAGTTGCAATCATTTCATTGGTGAATTCAGCATGCAACTGGACACACTTTCCTGCATTTTGAAAGTCGGGCCCTCATTTGTCCAAAACCATATTTTGTTTGGCTAATTTGGCCATTCTGGAGACATCTCAGATCTGACTCAGCTTTCAAAACTACATGAACTAGGATTTTATCACCAGGGGAAAACAATGAAGTCTACATGCCCTTTATAGAAAGTAGGTGAAGGAAAAACTGATCAAGGAACAAGAGTAAAAATACCTATTTTAAACTGACAGGTTTGGTTTTTTAAATTAAAAAATACTGAAGACTTTAAATGCAAGGACAGCTAAAATTTGCAGGTTCTGCCCAGGTTACTTTAAACTTTTCCACCTACTTAAGAAACTGAATTTGGAGTCCTCAAATAGTGTCCCATTCAGCTTTTTAATTACCCGGTAAGTTTAAATTCCAAATCAGCTCATCTGCTTCTCAGGCACTGCTGAGTGGAACAAGATAAGAAACTTAATGTTTCCCAAACCAGCAGCTGAGCTTCAGAAAGAAACCATCTCACCCCCAGCTTGACTGCCAATGTTTATGGAGCTCTGGCCTGCTGAAGAGGTGGTGTTTATATCTGGTTCTGGTTAAAAATGTTTACGTTTTAGGTTAGGATACGGGTTTGAGTTCAGATACAGCCCCTTATATCATGAGCTGCCCTTGTGCGATTCCAGCCCAAAATGATGGGAACTCTCACACAGGACCAGATTGAATGAGATTTCTAACATCTCAGAAATCGTGCCAAATCAGTAATTCTTGCGAGAGTTCTGCAAAATTTGCTATTTTGATATTTGGGCTGAACCTGAAAGGAAAAGAAAACCACTAGGGAGAAAAAAAGGCCATTCTGGTTTTGAATCTTATCTGGAACTAAAACCATGGACGCAGGGACGTGAAGTGATTCGGATTTAAGGCTTCACTTTGGGCCCAACTCTAGTTTGCACCTCTACCTTCATTTGAGAAACAGACTAATTAGGTTCATCACTACTCTTTGGAGCTACCTAAGTTCCAGGTATCATATTACTACTATACATAAAGACATGCAGGAATAGTTCACCACTAAAAATATTGCAAAGCATATTAATACACCTACGGTCTTCATGGAAGTGGCTGGTAACTTTTTTCTTCTTAGCTATGTCGTTTTCTTATAATTCTTCCTCCTCACCAACTCTTAATTGGCTTTTTTCATCTCTCATTTGCTAGCAAAAGATTAGTTTCCAAGGGCTTCTGTAAGCATCTTCAGGATATCCTCCAAATATTTCACAAAGCGTGGCACAAATCCCACAACTTATTGCGCCTGACTAAACTGTGTGTGCTCAGGTGAGTCCCAGGACTGAAAAAAGGCGATCTCACAAGTCCCAAGAAATCTCTGCGCATCAAAGTGCCTGTTTTTATTTCTTTAACCAATCACTAATTATTATGTTTATAAACCAGCCTCCAATCTAGATCCACAAAGGGAAAAATCAGTCAAGAGATCTTCATGTCCACATGTTCAGCTTTCCTTTGCTGAGTTTATGCTCTAGCAAACACACCGCCTTGGGAATTGTGTGGCAATTCTGAGATGACGTCACAGAGACAGTGTTCTCTTTCTCCATGACAAACACATAATAAAGAGTCTGGGAAGAGTTGTATGGATATACCAGGCTACCAAACTTGAATAATCAGAAAGTGGCCCTCTATGGATTCTCACACCATGCATCAGTATGAATAACTGAATAATTAGATCATGTTTTAGCCTAACACGTTATTATTGCAAAGCTGCATTTAGGAGTATAAGGCCCGACTGAACTGACGCATACGCTGATGTCAATCAGGAGTAACTCCATTCCAGTCAATAGAGTTGCACTGGTTGAAAGGAGAATCAGGTCTACAGATTAGAGGAAGCTATTGAAATGAAATCCCTCCACTACAGTAGCCTGTAACTGTATACTGCTCTTATAGCTTTGCACTGGTTACGTATCTCCATAGGTGCTGGAACTACGGGTGGCGGGGGTGCAGTAGCTTGCAGTTTGGTTGAATGGCTCTCAGTACCCCCACTATACAAATTGTTCCAGCACCACTGCGTCTCTCTTGAAACCAGGCAATGGTTCTAAAAGTTCTGCTGCCTTAGTAAGGCCCAGAAATGTTCACCCTACCTGCCCACAGTCACTGACACAAACAGTGGTTAGATATTTTCTTTCCCTAACATTTTTCCGCCCACAAAATCCAAAATGTCTGAAGGAGAGACTAGCCATATCCACTACAGCTATTTATAATATTTTTAATATATATTTTAAGGGTACGATTTTCAAAAGCGTCTAAGGGAGTCAAGTCCTTTTGAAAATCTCGCCTTAAAGTCTAAGTAAAATAAAGCATACACAGGACTTCATAAACACGGTTTACCAGTGGTGGGCACACAGCATGGAAGAAACATGGGGCTGCCTTGTGCTATCCTATCACTACATTATTTCCATCAATCATACCAGAAGAATGAATGCTACAGACAGAGATAAGACAAGGAAGACTTAAAGCACATGATACAAAAGAGGAGTAATCCAATATCTGTATTTAAGGAAGTCTGCACCGATCCCCCACTTGGAAAGGCAACTTCCATCTTTTCATGTGCTGTATATTTATACATGCTTACTGTATTTTCCACTCCATGCATCCGATGAAGTGGGTTATACCCCACGAAAGCTTATACCGAGATAAATTTGTTAGTCTCTAAGGTGCCATAAGGACTCCTTGTTGTTTTTACTGATACAGACTAAAACGTCTATCCCTCTGAAACCTGACATTTCACTCTTATACCAACATAGACCCATAGAACTATAGGGTTAGAAGGGACTGCAAGTGTCATCTAGTCTAACCCCCTGCCAAGATGCAGGACTTTGTTATCTCTAAACTAGTGGTAGGCAACCTGCGGCCCATCAGAGTAATCTGCTGGCAGGTCATGAGACGATTTGTTTACATTCACCGTCTGCAGGCAGAGCCGCCCACTGCTCCCAGTGGCTGTGGCTCACCGTTCCCAGCCAATGGGAGGTGAGGGAAGCCCGCGGGCCACAGGTTGCCCACCACTGATCTAAAGCATCCAAGAGAGTTGGCTCTCCAGCCTCCTTTTGAAACCTCAAGTGAAGGAGCTTCCCCAAGCTCCCTAGGCAGTCTGTTCCACCGTCCTACTGGTCTTACTGTTAGGGAGTTTTTCCATGTTACCTTTAAGTTTTATTTTATTATAGCAAACTACAGTCTATTGGCTTACAGATAAAATCATACAATCATTAGCCAGGCAAACTCCATTTATCCTGGAGTAAAGGTTTAGAACAACTGCATTCTGTCCCTTGAAATTCTCCCAGTGTGAGTGAATTGTCCTCCATCTTTTCAATTATTACGGATTTCAGGCTTTGGGCCGAGGAAATAAGGCAACAGAAACAATATATTTGCATAAAACTTTGATGTTAAAATGGGTAACTTTGAAGGAGCAGTTATTTTAAAAACGCATTTTAGGAGAACTGTCACAGAATTCTCCTAAAATGTATTAAGAATCCAGGAAATGAAACATACAATTATAATATGCTGTGGACTTTCCACTATAACGTTAGGCAAATCTCTTTAGTCTAAGACCAAAATCTGCCTTCAAACAGGTGCTCCTTTTAACGTCACATTCCCAATAGAATAACCTGGCCCATAACAATGAATAGTAATTACAAAATTCAGAGTTATTAAGGCATCTTCCAGCTGATGCAAAGGTTGGTCTTATTTAAATGTTAATGCAAAGCTGGAAGCATGCCAGAAATACCACTTTCATTGTAGGCTATATCCTGCAGTCCTTATTCAGACAAAGCTTCCATTGAACTCAACAGGAGTTATTGCTTAATAAGAATCAAATAGAAACTGAGCATGGGCTTCCAGGTTAGTCACTTACATCATGGGCTAAATTCAAGTGTAACATTAGGGGATAAGAAGTGGGTGAAAGAGGTAGGAACCAAACCAAATGTTCTTGACTATCAACAAGCTTCCCTAGCAGCATGCAGCAGATGGAGTCCAAGCCTAAGAAATAGCTAGGGCCAGAAAAACTGGATAGACAACATGACCGGCAGTGGTGTGGTTGTGGATTGTATAGAGCAGTGGTTCCCAAACTTGGGTCGCCACTTGTGTAGGGAAAGCCCCTGGCAGGCCGGACCGGTTTGTTTACCTGCCACGTCCGCAGGTTCGACCGATTGTGGCTCCCACTGGCTGCGGTTCGCTGCTCCGGGCCAATGGGAGCTGCTGTCCCTCAGCGGGAGCTGCAATTGGCCGGACCTGCGGATGTGGCAGGTAAACAAACCGGTCCGGCCTGCCAGGGGCTTTCCCTACACAAGCAGCATCGCAAGTTTGGGAAACATTGGTATAGAGAAATAGTAGGGTAATTGCCAATTTTTGCAACTCATTTGCTGAGCTTCTGAGACAGAAAAAGGGTGAAGATGAACGTGGACTCCAAGAGATGGGGCTGCATGATAGCTACTTCCCCACACATAAACCCACTGGAATTCAGAACACTGAATTTGAACTCATGGCAATCCCTTCCAAACAACCCCTTAGTGAAGAGCCATTTGGGTGCATGAGGACAGGGGCCTGGCCTGTGGCTGTAGCAGATCCTGAAGATCCACAGTCAATTCAGAGAATACGGCCCTCATTACAGGGGGCTTTCCGCTCTGACCAGTTGCTATCAATAAAAAGTGAGTATAATACACTTGATCCTGCTAATGGAAGGAGCATACTGGGTTATTCAGATGCTGCGATGGGTTATTTTTCTCTGAAACCTTTCAGCAAAGCAATAAGAAGATGGGACAAAGCCATTTTGATCAATATGAGGAAAGGCCTCACTGGAGGGCCGTTTAGCCACAGCTCATAGCAAGGGGCTGTGTGGAGCTGCTGTGCTCCAGCTGGTGCCCAGGAGCCATTCAGATAGGCAGAAGGCCTCTCAAAGTTCCTCAGCTGTGCAGAAGGCTTCAGTCTATGAGGAGGTCCTTCAGGGGAAAGAACATTGTGTTTCAACTTTAAAACTAGGTATGTTAGGCTGTAGCCAGAGCACTGCTGTGCTCTGAGGATATCTGGTGGTGTAACAGCCCCCTGAGGCCCAGTGTAATTTCAAGTAGCCCTGAGGCTGTTGTGACTTACACTGGGGACCCAATCAGCCTCCCACAGTCCTGGTGAGTGGGAGAGTGTCCAGCCTCTGGCTTTCTCCCAAGGTTCTGTGCCAAGCTCAACTCAGGCAGGTCCTGAGTTTGTAGGCAAGCAGAGCAGCCCTGTGATCTGAACAGCAGCTCACACCCAGCCTGGAGGATATTGGATTCGATTATACTGGAAGTGGGAAGTTGGCTAGGACACCAGAGTTATTTATGAGTCCTTTCAAGAGCTGCCATGGGATCTTTAACTCCCAAATGTGGCAGCAAATCAGTGAAGAACAAAAGGAACCTCAATGGAAGGTTTCTTCTAAGGATATCATCTCCTAGGAGGGCAGTAACCCCTAAAACAGGGAATGAGCGAAACTCCTTATCTGAGAGACAAATCCACAGATTCCTGGCTAGGGAAGAGGGTGTTATCAAGTGAGTCATACAAACACCTTTAAAAGAATGGATAAAGTTCAGAAGAAATATCAGAAAACTAACTTTTTAGAAACTTTGAATCACTGTGAAAACATTTCATTACTGCACGTCAGATAACAACATTCTCTTTGGTTCATAAACCAAAAAATATAAAAACAAGGAAGGAAGTGTGGGAACTTAACAAAAAAGAACTCAGTTGTGCCTTATAAGGAGATTTTTCAAAGCCATATATTGTGATACTTCACAAAAAATAGATTATTCCATGTAAATCATTCAGATTATAGAAAGTGATTGGGATTCCCTCTGATTTCTGATTAACAAATAATCTATTTCCCTTTTTCATTTACAAAGTGTACCTTCCTAAGTCACAGCTTATTTTTCATATTAAAATATCCACTTGTTCATATTTAATTGTCAGATGCAATTTGATGGAACAGCTTCCTGAAGAATAAGTTAAAAAGAAATACTCAGAAATGCCTGAGCAACAGAGAAATACAGAAGAACACATTAGAAGCTCTCAAATAATATTTGATCTCTTTAGTGAAATTCCAGAGCATTAATATACAAACATGATTTTGAGTAGAATGTGATATTATTCCTCCTGATTATCACACTGGATGCTGCCTTGAAGTAGAATGTATTTTATTATAATGGGATTTCTCAGCTGCATCAGTAAGATATTTAGACTGCTAATGAAGTGTACAGGGGTGGAAAAAAACTGCTTCATTGAAATTCATTGCCATGAAGATTTTGCTGTCAAGTCTGCTTATGCATATGTCTTAGTTTAATTTCACAAAATGACAGAGCTAATAGAAGTGGCAAGCAAACTAGAAAAATCATAAAAGGAGAAAAAAAACCTCTTTCAGCTGTTATCACTGCAATTCAATGAGCATTTCAGCTCTTACTTGTGTCCTGTGTCTCTGGAAGGTGCACTCCTTTACAGAAGTGGTTTGTGAACTCTAATAAAGATCATCCATATGGAAAAATGCCCAAACAATTTACCAAAGTTTTCTCCATTGAATTTGACTTATGTGGATTGCAAGGCACGGTTTGAGGTTTCTGGCAGATAATGTTTTAAAATAGAAATGTGACAGTGAATTGTACAGGAAAATAAAAAATAGCTGAACGATGATCGATTTATCGGGGATCAATATATCGCATCTCATCTAGATGCGATATATTGATCCCCGAACATGCTCCCTGTCGACTCCGGAACTCCACTGGAGCGAGCGGCGGTAGTGGAATCGACGGGGGAGCCGTGGACGTCGATCCCACGCCGTGAGGATGGGAGGTAAGTCGGAATAAGATACTTCAACTTCAGCTTCGGTATTCCTGTAGCTGAAATTGTGTATCTTACATCGACACGCCCCCCCAGTGTAGACCAGGCCTGAGTGTTGCAACACCTAAGTCCCTTTGTGATTCTAGCGCTTAGCATCTGGTCCTGTGTCCATTGAAGTCAAGTTAAGTTTTGCTATTCTGTTGAGTGGGAGCAGGACCTGGCCTTTAATGTGGACTTTGACCTTGAAAAAGAAATGAAGGAGGACTGCTGCATATGTACGTTTGTCATTAATCAGTGACTTAATCTGCTTAAGCTAATGAAAATACAGCTACATATTTTAAGTTGTACATTGTGGAAAAGACACTGCCATTGTAACAAGTTTCAGAGTAGCAGCCATGTTAGTCTGTATCTGCAAAAAAGAACAGGAGTCCTTTTGGCACCTTAGAGACTAACAAATTTAGTTGATAATAAGCTTTTGCGGGCTTGATGAAGTGGGCTGTAGCCCACGAAAGCTTATGCTCAACTAAATTTGTTAGTCTCTAAGGTGCCACAAGGACTCCTGTTCTTTTTGCCATTGTAATGTCGGTTCACTACAAGCACATGGAGAGTCTCAGGGCTGGTCTATGCTGTGCCGTAGTAATGTTTCTCGTGTGGTCATACCCTCAGGAGACACTGTGAAGTGATGAGTGTAATAGCTGTCATTATAATTCAGTGTTTCTTCATTCTCTAGGAAGGAAGGATGGATGGGTATAATAATATTCCTCTAACCAGGTATTAGAGATCTCCATGAATTAGACCCATTATTTAAACCAGGACAACTTTTATTATCTTACTGTAAAACCTGGATGTTCTGGTATGTTGTACCTGCTGCATACCCATTTTTAAGCATAGGTCATGCCACAACTTTGCCTTGTTATTGGTAATGATCCTGGCCACATTTTAATAGTAGGTAATGATTCTAATTGCTCGTGAGATACCCATTGCTCAGAGGAAGGGAGGTTGTGAAGCTCCTCACAGACACAAACCAAAAATGAAGGGAAATAAATACTTCCTGGATAGAAATTCTACTTCCATTGAGGGCAATACCTATGGAGATGCATGTGTAACTCAAGGTCAGGGCATGGCCTAGCTGTTCTGCCCTATAGAATGAATGTTCCAAATATTATTGGTGTTATTGACAGGATTTTGACACAGGGACTTCATCCTCAAACCTGTGTGAAATCTAACTGGGGTCAGAGGGATTATTACCATGAGTGAGGCTTTGCGGGTTGTTGAGGCCCAAATGCGGGACAGTAAGGCTGACAAACTGTCAGTAAGCGTATTAAACTCTTAGAATTGCAAATACCTCTCCAGACAGATGAGCCACACAACCATTTGTAACCAGTTTTCATTCGTATTTGCTATGATCAGCAGCAGCTGACTGTGTGATGGTCTTAAAAGTGAATCCTGTCCCAAGTGGAAGCCCCACCCAATGTTTGTATAATACACAGTGCCTGAAAATGTCTTTCGAAGGGCCATTTAGAGCTTTCATCTGATTATTTCCTAGTGTCCCTGTGTAAGCTGGTAACATACAAGCCATTGTACTGATTTTGCAATGTTAACATCAGGTCAGTATAAACTTTTTTCTCAAATGGCAAATATCTGTGCCTTCCTGAGTTACCCTCCAGCATCCCTGGCAAATTGTATGATGGAGAATGTCAAACCGCAAGGACTTTCATTTCATTTTGGGTACAACCCATAAAAGATTATTCTACATGAAAGATGAAGACTGGTTCTCTGTTGCATATGCCACCCACCTGCATCGAAGGGTGGGGGAACTTGATGGGGCCAGCGGTGCAAGGATCACAGTCCCACTAGAAAGGGAGGGAGAAATTCATCAAGAGACAACAGGTGGCTCCTCCCTGTGGGAATCTCTGGCACCCATTGGACAGGCGGGGAAAGGAGTGATGCTTGTCCACCATTCCCTAGCGCCCAGGATTTAGCCCAGCACAGGGGTCATGTGATGCCTCTTTCAGCTCAGTTCCAGCAACCCACCCTACCCACCCAAACTAGGAATGGGAACCTGGCCTGACAGAGGCTGTGGATCTAGCCAGTGATGAGCTGCCAAAATCTTAACAACCGGTTCCCTATAAAAAGTTCTGATTTAAGGGGGGGAGGGGCTGGGGGGGAGATCCTCGTGGGGCCGGGGGCCCCTGCAGGGCCTGGGCCAATTGCCCACTTGCCCCCTCCCCTTCCCCTCCCCTCTGGCCAGCCCTGGAGCTTGCAGCAGCCCACACACACCTTGCTGGGCCATTCAAAAAGTGGCAGCAGGACGACTCCAGAGCTCAGTTGAGCTGCCCAGCTGATGCCGGCAGCTGGCCACGCTGCAGCTGGGGGGAAACGGGGGAAGGGCCAGGGGAGCCTCAGGCTCCCCAGCTGGGAATCCTGGGAGCAACAGGATGGTCCGGCCCACGGTCTGGAGTTCTTTGCCTACTCCCTGGCCCTTTAACAACCGGTTCTCCACGGAGGTCTAATTTTAGCAACCGGTTCTTGAGAACCTGTGGGAACCTGCTCCAGCTCACCACTGGATCTAGCCGATCACCTGGTCAGAGGGTCAAGAAGAAAATTTTTCTCCCATGGGCCAATTGGCAGAGGACCAGGGAGATTTTGGCCTTCCTCACAGCACCTTCAAGCCACAGTGGGTTAAGTAGGAACACGCTACCCAACTGAGCTGCTGGACTGGAGGGGGGAAGAAGGGGAAGGCCAGAGCCTCTCCCCTTCCAGCCACGCTGCCTGGACCGCTGCCCGGTGCAGCACAGAGGAGCCCCTGCCTGGGAGAACCAGGCACTCTCCCACACAGCTGCTGTGCTGCACCGGGCAGCAGCTGGGAACGGCTCCAGGGCCTGGCTGCCAGGAAGAGCAGCCGAACATGCCAGGGGGAGCTGGCGCAGCAGGAGGACAGAGCCCCCCCAGCCAGGTAATGTGGGATGGGGAGGGGACAGGGAGAGCGGGCTAGGGCCAGGGCAGTCACATGGGGGGGAGTCATGTGGGGAGTCAAGTGCCCCCCCATTTTGCTGGTGCCTCCCTTGGTGTCCCTCATGTGATAGGGTGAGAGCTTCTAGTCTCCTTGGGCCAAGTGCAAGTTGTAATTACCGGATCGTTTTATTAGCTTTGTAAGAAACAACCAACAGAACTTCCACTCGAGAGACAGGGCTGTAAAAGTACACTTGGAACCATGGAACTCTTTGGAAGGGCAAACAAAAAGCCTCTAAAATCACACACCAGCCTTTCAGCACCATGCTGGCCATGCCAAGGTCCTTAAAGCTGGCCAAGGGAGTGTGCCAGAAGTGGAAGGCAGTTTGACTGAGTGTATTGTCATCTGGCAATCCCTGACCAGTGTAATGGGCCTTTACAACCCAACAGAAGCTGGAGCAGCCCTGGGGCTGCTGTAAGCTATGCTGGGGATCAAACCCCAGCTGCTCCAAGGAATCAGGGATGTACAAAGGTAACTGGCCTGATTAGAGCTTGTTTTAGCCCATTTTCTTTAACATACACAATTTGAAAAGCATCAGATCTGGTGGTGGCAAGGGGCTGAAGAAGAAGGTGGATTATATATACATATATTTTCAAATTGCTTCTGGACTTAGCAGCTCAGATCTGCTCATGAGTATCTATAACAAGGAGCCTAAGCAGGTGTTTCCATGAAGTGAAATGCTTAACTGAGGACCAGTTAAGGATTCTGCACCCTTCCCCAAATGTAATGAGTGCAAAATTCCGGCTTCACCTGTGTGCATTGCCGAGCAAGAGTTAAAATTTAGCTAACAGCAAAGGCAGAAACAGCAGATCAAGCCGGAGTGCTTTAGAGACCCAAGGACAATGGTTTCTGTCAAAACCTGATAACTCAGATATTCAAATGTCCACCCAGTAACTCAGCTTATTGGTAAAAAAGGCCAATGCTGACCACCCCCCAGGGCCCTTGGATACCTATAAGCACTCATCCCTACCCGCACACACACCCCACCTCTCTCCCTGCAAAGTAGTCATAGATACTTGATATAATCAGGATGGCTTCTATATGTATGTACTGTTCCTATTATTATCTTTGTTAAGAGTTCTCTCTTTACTTGTAACAAGGTCTGTCTCTGCAAGTACAAATAAATGCAAATGAATTAATAAGAAAAAGTAAATAACTGGCCACTGTGACACCATATTTTCGAAGCTGTTTACCAGTCTTCCCGGTGCTGTGGATAAATCCTCCTTCAGTATTTGCCTGTGCGGTTTAATTCTTGGGGAAAAGAATCTTTTTTCCTAACAGCATGTATCTGGAGGAAACACACAGCTAGCCTCTTCTCCCACTCTTGTGGTCCTGCACAGGGACCCAAGAAGAATACCCACACTGACGAACCCGAGTATGGGTGCTAGTAGCTAGAGCACTGTGTTTTCCTAATTGGCCGAAGCCCTTGAGACAATGATCTGAGCCCCGCACCCTGCACAACAGATGGATAACTGCATCTAGAAATAGAGGACTCACAACATTTGGGATCAGTCATGTGCTTATTTTTCAAGGGGAGGAGGCGCAAACCCCATCCTCCTGAAGAAACAAATGGAGACGAACTCTGTGATTGGCTCCTCGTGCAGTTCAGAATTTGGCCTTGTGAATATACATCATTTTTCTATTGACCTTTCATCACACTTTGTCCAGGCTTCTGAAATCATCCTTAAATCTTTAAAAGCTGGGGGCCTCCTTTGGATGTTTCTGCGACACACTGAATGCCAGCAGTCAGATCCACGTGGAGTGTTAGGCACTGAGCTCACTGATGGCTGTGTTGATGCAAATGCACACAACTAGTGTTGATTAAGAACACAATGCAGAATCTACTTGAAGTGCCTTTTTTGTTTGAAAAGCTTCAAGCATCTCATTATCATCAGGTTTCTTATGCACAGAAACTGGAGTTTCCATAAAATACTGCTGAAAGGCACAAAGCAACGTCAAAGAACATTATTGCTTAACACAAATGTAGCGATGAAAATGCAAAACAAATTTGGGGACACTCGACTAAACATTCTGGGGCATGTTATGTTATGTTGGTTCTTTAATTCATCAAATATATATTCAGCTGTTAGCATACACAAGTTATAAGAGGACAAGGCAGTGGATTGAAGAGAGACCTTGCAGATTCAAATGCAATGATAAGCTCATAGTGCTCTAATGATTGATTGTAGCAGTGATTGCATGAAAACCCCTACAGACTTTTTAATTACAGTGACCCTTACTGTGAAAAGAAGTTGGTAAATATTCTTGGCTGCACCTAGTTTCTGCTCAGCATATCTGAGAAAGGAGGGGGCTGTCTGGGTGCCAGTTGTGGTTCCCTGAAAATTTGGATAGAGCCAGAAAAAGCTTAGAATAACCTAGAGGCTGCTCTAAACTTATCAACTGGTAATGGCTCTGAAGGAACTGTCCACCAGCTGAGCACTGCCAGAATGTCATGAGTTCTGGCTCCACATCCTTCTTCCCCTAAACACCTCCTACCCTGGGATGAGGCAGAAGGGTGACATAAGAATTCGCTGGAACATGAACATAAGGGGCCAGACTTACCCAAGCTGGTGCAGAGAAATGTGTATGGTACTTCTCAATGCCAGCCTGGCCTCCTGAGCCCTATGAACTAATGTTACTGCAGCTGCCCCTTCTGGGTTTTCTGCTGGGAGCTATCATTTTAGTTTGCAGCTGGAAGAGAGCCGCTAAGAGAATGCGCTGGCTCAGCACTTTTCCAGGCCATCCCCTTTCTTCTTGGTGGTACCGCCACTTTTTCGGCGGCTCTGGTTCACTGAGACACAATGGCAGGAGCTCACCCAGGCAATGCACCCAAAGGAGCCAGGGGTGGAGGAGCCAAAAATCTCACTCTTCCTCTCTAATGTTATTTAGACTCATTGCTCTGTTACATCCAAACCAAATGACAATCCGAAGCCTTTGCAGTCCCCAGCACCTTCCATCTGAGAATCTCAGTGCACACGACTAACGTTCTGCCTCACCGCACCCCTATGAGGTGGGCGCATTTTATTACATTTCTGACTCATGCATTATTTCCCCTCCCAACAGCAAGCGTTCTTTTCTTACTGATTCATCTGCAATGCCAGCAGAAGGACTGCGAAGAAGGGACCCACAGCGCCAGCACATATTGTGCCTTTCAAACCCCTTTAGCTTGATGATCTTCAGTTTACCATATAACAGTTGCATGGCTGAGAATGTATTGGGGAAGGCTCATGGACAACGTGGCCATTTAAATCACCGCATCAAGGAGCCGACTGGATGAACTACGGAGAAACATTAGCCGTGGCAGTGAGGGGGTTGCAACTTGCAGTTCAGAAGAACTCAAATTATTCAAACAGCTCTTTGGCTTGCAATGGTATTGCAGCCCCTCAGCTAGGGTCTAGCAGATTTCAGAGAGTTATTGATCAGTTTTCCAGCGTCTGGGTAGTTTCTGAGGTATGGTCTGCACTACAGACGTATATTGGTATAACTACGTCGCTCAAGGGTGTGTATAGACAGTGCTATGTTGCGGGACAGCTTCTCCCACCAACATAGCTACCCTCTCTCAGGGAGGTGGATTAACTAACCAGATGGAAGAGCTCTCACCCATTGGCTAGAGTATCTCCATTAAAGTGCTACAGCGGTACAGCTGCACTGATGCAACATTTTAAGTGTAGACATGCCTTTTAGTGTCATTTGTTTATTTACACTATATACAGCCGTCCTTGAGCAGCAGTGGTCGCAAACAGCACATAGACAATCTCTGCTTTCAGGGACCGCAGTCCAAACACCAGTAGCCAACACCCAGGAAGTAACTCTGCCCTGGGCATTGACTCTAGTCAGCCAGATAAAGGTAGAGAGAAAACCGTCCAGCTATATGACACGGCTTCCCTCAAAGAGGAATGGTATTGTAAAAAGCAAACAACAATATAGCATTCAACTGCTTGCATACTAATAAAGGGAACTTGTAAGACTTGGTGTAACCATGTCATCTGGTGACTCCTGCCATTATAATATAGGCAGTAATTCATACTATTATAGGCAGGACTGATAGTGCTACCTATTATTAAGGTTGCCTGACATTTCCCATTATAAGACACCGTTTTCAGTTGCTTATAACTTTAATCTTTTGAGCTGAAATTTTCCATGCTGAGTGTCTGCTTCACACTGAATTAATCTGGAAAATTTCAGCCAAAACAGTTCAGCCATTTCCAAGAATAAAACTAGGGCAATCTACACTGTATGGTCCATGCTACAAAAAAATCTATCACTTCCATGCTTTGGAGCAGGGACTTAGCATTTGGCAGGGAGTTGTGTTAAGCATATGATTTTTGCTGTACCTGTGGAAATGAGCCCAAATTTGGCCAAGTTATAAGCCATTGAAAACTTCCAGTTAGCACATGCTCAGTAGAGACTTAGATTTTTAGCGGCTAAATTCCCCACAGATTCTATTCATACTAAGCATGATCCAGCCGGATCTGAGCAGGACTTTCCCTGCAATTGCAGCTCTGGGCTGCAGACTGGGCCAAGTCCAGGTCTGGACATCTGATTTGAGGGCAGGGAGCCTGTCCTTTATGTGTTCTCAATGAAACCATTGTTGGGCCCAGGCTGTCTGTAGGAGGAAGCTGTTTGACCTGGGATGGGGCATGGGGAGTAGACTGGGGCAAGGAACAGGGACTGGAGGTTAGTAGAGGGGAGAGGAAAACTGGGATTAGAAGCTGGGGTAGGAGAGACTGAAACTGGCTGGGAGCCAGGGAGGGTAATGGAGCAGGGCTAAGCTGAGAGACTGAAATCAGATGAGAAACTGGGATAGACAGAAACTGTGACTGGCTGGGCAAGGAGACTGGGACTGAACACCAATGAGGTGGGAGGGGGAGGAGGGAAGGGAGACAGATTTCATGAGGTGCAGGGGCAGAACTGGCACTGCCTGGGCAAACAGCCAGAGGCAAGGAGCTGGCGGAGGGCTGGAAGGGACACAGATTGAATGCAGAGCATGGGAAGGGAGATTGGGACTGGGAGCCAGTGTGAACAGGGAAGGTGCTGGGTACAACTGGGCACTAGCATGGGTGAAAGAGAGACATCAGCTGATTTTCATCCAAAATGTTTTCATTTACCAAAATCCTTTTTTTTTTATGGTAAAAGAAAAAAAAGAACAAAAACAAAAAGCTGATGATAATACCAACAATAATTTGATAAAAAACAGGATAAACCTACTGGTTTAAAAATGGTACAGAAAAAATTGCGAAAAGCGGAAAATATTGATAGAATTGACCATTCCTCCCCTAAAAAAATTTGCTGTTGAAAAAAGGAAATTTTTTTTACCACAAAAACCTTTCATGAGAAATTTTTCCGTCAGCTTGGGCAAATAATTGCTGCTTCCCACCCTTCATGTGGCTTGCAAGAGACACTGGGGGCCAACTCTCAAGAAGCCCCCCATGGGAATCTCTTGCACAGAACAAACACGCCTTGGACTGGTCTAAAGAGCCTCATGCAGACAGCTACACGGCGCTCAGTGTGGGAGGATGAAGGGCTGAGCTTGCTGGGTAAAGCAAAATGGGCCAAACTATGGCTTTTTACTGGGCCAGTTGGATTTGCTTCTATCAGGCACGTGTCTGATTTGCAAAACTGATCCCCGGTTCACTGCAGCAGGAGTGGGAGCTGAGAGTCTGTATATTCGGTGGGCTGAATCAGAGCTTAGTGATCAAAGCGGTGCTCATGCTAGCAACAGGGTGGAGCTGGAGAGGGCCAGAGCACGGGCTTTGAAATCCATTGGCAAAGGAGCTTGGCAGAGGATCATATTTCCTCTTAAAAACCAAGAGCAAGAATTAGGCAAGGGAATGGCCACAAGGTACCGTAGGGCAGCAACATTTCTAATCCCCTTTCTCCCCTCTCTATAAGTGGAGTTTGTGCCTGTGGCTAATGACCATCCAGGGGTCATCATTGATCCTGTGCCGGGTTCTAAACTTTCATCTTCTTGGGCTCCAGACAGGCTGGTTTTCTAATAAGGACAGAGAAGGGGAAGGCAGGAGGCTACTGTTGAGCTCACAAAAAAACAGAGCTAGCAGCATTCGTCAGCTGCTCAGTCTCCTTTAAGCTTTGTCAGCAACTGCTGCCTGGCTCCCTCTTCCCTGAAGAAAAAGTGCTGCCACAATCACAAACCCCCACCCCCATGTCCTGTATTCTTGTCCTCATTTGACTGACAGAGCCCTGAATGGCTTAGGATCTGCCTCCCCGAGAGACTACCTCTCTCCCCCTAGATAATGGCACCATCCTGGGAGGTGCTCAAGGTGGGACATGCTCAGAGCAGCTAGCAGGACACTGTCAGTGAGTGACCCTTGACTTTGAGACCACACACACAAAATTTGGTCCAAACTAGCCCAGATCTGCAAAGCCTATGTCCCCAGGTTCTAGGGAGAACAGTAAGGACTGGTGTGTGCCATGACAGGGCATTTCTTTGGTGATTGTTCTGGGTGGGTTATTTCTTGCTGTAGGAATCGATATGCAGTTGTTGGCCCCAGGCCTTTCCAGGGATCAGAGTGGGGGAGGAGGGGTAATGTGTGTCCTTCAGCCTTTTCCTCACCCAGTTTAGGGCTGCCTCCATGCCAGGCCCGACCAAGTCCAGCCACCTTCCCCCACACAGATCCCAGACCTGCTGAGCACCCTCTGCAGGGCTCAAGAGGCTGTGGATGTAGATGGGAGACGAGAGAGACCCCCTCACCCATTTTGCTCAGGGGCACATTCTGGCTCCATGTCTTTTCTCTGCCTTTTGAGGAATCTAAGTCAGCAGTTGTTAAACACAAGTCAGAACACACCCTGACAGAAGAGCATCGCCCCAAAGTCTTCCATGCTTCAGAAATGTATGCAGTGTAGTCTTAGCCATGTCGGTCCCAGGATATGAAAGAGACAGTATTTTTTATTGGTCCGACTTCTGCTGGTGAGAGAGACAAGCTTTCAAGCCACACAGAGCTCTTCTCCAGGCACTGTATGCGAGGGAGACGTTTAGTACAGCTGTCAAGTGTGCTGGACTTCGCACCGTGAGCAAGGTTATCACATGACCAGAGGTGGATTATGCTTTTGTGGGGACCTGGGGCAAAGAAAGTGAGGGCCTCTCCCCACCCCTTCAGCCTGCAGTCCCCCGCCACACAGGCACACACCCCCACACACCCTAGTGCTCCTGCCGGAGAGTAGGGTTGGGGTATGGGGGCTTGCCCCACTCCTCCTGCCTGGGCCTGAGCACTGGGCAGCAGGCAAAGTGGGAACATGGGGGCTCCCATTTTTCCAGGAGCTCCCAATTGGTCAGGGCCCCTGGGCATGGGCCCTGTTGGCCCAGTGGCTAATCCACCACTGCACTTGACTATGAGGAACCTAAATCCTGACATCAAGGGTGAAATGTAATTTTGTCTAAATATGCGGGTTGGGTTTTTTTAAGCCAAAATGTTTCATGGAGATGTATTTGTGCACACAGTTTTCACTGGGAGGGTTTTTGAAGTCCAGGGCTCACTGGTCACTTCTGCCGAGAGAAAGAGAGATGCAGGACAGAGACAGACAGAGCCCCATTTCACAAAAAGGTTCAAAAGGATTTGTTTTTCATTGTAATGTGGAATGAAAACAAAACTTGAAACCTCAAAAATTGTCATGACATGGAATTCTTGTCCTCCAGCCAGCCTGGTTTTTTTACTTTCTTGTTTTTTTACAGGTTAGAGCATGATATATTGTATCAAACAAGAACAAGACCTAATGGAGCATAAGCATCACAGTGAGACAAACATGGACTAGAAAACAGAATGAACATGAAATATGAAAAAACACATTGGCAGTTGGTGTCATAGGTCCCGTTTAAATAAAAAGTCTAATTCTGGTTTCACACTGGCTGGCAGAAGAAAGACTAACTGTATGTGTGCACGAAACAGGTTATCTTTAAGAAATATTATGAAAACCTTGAATAGACCTAATCAAATAGCCCCTAGGAAGGTGTTTTGTCATTCTGTCAGCAGTAAAATTAGGACTTGAGGGAAACAGGGCCTGACCTGATGTATGCTTTCTGCATAAAATAAAATGATCAGCATACTTGTCTACTGGGAGATCATTTTCTCTTTCATGGAAGAAGGGAGATTACGTAATTTGTACATCTGTGTGGTGGGATGAGGGACTAAAAAGATAAATGGTGAAAAGCTGCAAAGATAAGAATAAATAGATCTGAACTGGCTCAATTAGTTTTAATGTTAAGGAGGATCACCACACTTTGAAAGGGACATGCTCATGGCTAGCAGGCTCAAAAGGAGGCCTATTATCATTGCTTCGGTTTGCAGGCACGCTCATGGAGTGATTGTGAATGTGTATATCATACCTACCTATACAGCAGTTTCTCTCAGCCTGTGGGTCATGACCCTCAGCAGGGTCACGAAAGACAACTGAGGATGTGTCTCATGAGGGGTTGAACATCTTAGTAAAATCTAAGGGAAAGAAAATCTCACTCATCTACTCCCCACACATCCTTACCCTTTATGGGCAAGTATTCTCTCTCTCTCTCTCTCTCACACACACACACACACACACACTATAGAGCTCGCATTATCATTGGTACATTTTTACTCTTAATCTAAGAGAGATTTTTTAACTTTGAAGAAGAGGTCATCAACCAAAGAAGGTTGAGAAACACAGCTATCAGGTACTGACACATAAAGCCATTCGCCTCGGCACAGCAAGGTTCACCAAAATTCTTAATTTTTGCACCAGGTCAGCCCAGCGATACTTTTTTCAGCAGAAGCAGGTTGCATTTTTGTGGACTCAACCAGGAAAAATAAATACCATAATTTTTATAGAGGGCTTTATTGCTGCTTTTTTTAGGTGTACCAAAGCCAGGGAAAACAAACATTACGATTATAATCCTTTCAGTCACACTGTTTTTTTCACAAGAAAATAAAACCACAAAGGAAACAAAATAGAGGAGATGACAACCATTTGTGGGCATGTAATAGGTATACATAGGATCTTTCCTCACCAAAGTTCATTGAAACGACATGTGGTCATGGATGTTAGTAGAAAGTAACGGTAAACAAAAAAACCGGATAAGATTGCAATATTGCCAACCCTGAGTTTTCAAAAATCTTAAGTCAGACACCAAGAAATCATGAGATTGGCTGAAAAATCATAAGATCTTTAAAAAAAATTATGCATTTTGTTCTGGTATTTTTTAAATCTGCCTTTTCATTTTTGAAAATAATTGTAAACTTAATCCAGTGGTGATTGTGTGTTACAGATCCCTCTCTGGGCTTGATCCACAGAGGATATGAATTGTTACAGCCCATAGCAGGAAGTCTTGATTTGATAGCTCAAACTACAGCCGCTCATGCTTTCAGCTCTGGACGTCTCCAGTTCAATCCTGGTGTATTGGCTAAGATGGTGGCTATCATGCACATTTAGGTCACATTTTTAAGCATGTGGACTAGAAGATTACCTTTTTAACAATGAAAGCCGAGCTTCTCACATAATCACAGGAGTCCAGGCGCTGGGGATTTAAGGAAAGCACAAAATAATGTAAGACTCACAAAAGAATCACAAGAGTTGGAAGCACAAAGATTCCTAAACAGAATCTGAGTGTTTATAAGAGTTTTGGCCAAGTTAGATCTTAAAGACTGAGCTGTAAATTCTCATTATTCATGCACAGACAAAAAAAGGTGAGCAATATGGATGCCCTAATGGTTACGGTCAGAGACAGGACAAATAAAGCACAAAATGTGCCATGAATATTCAGCCACATCTTAACAGGAAATGCTTCCTCTGCTTTTGCCCTGCCTTTGTGTTTGCTTTCATGTGGTGGAATGATCCAAGAAACAGAACATTAAGCTCCCACACACAAATACCCATGGAAAGCATTTTTAAAATTAATTTCTATGGACTTTTGCACTAGAAATCTGATCACAATGGTTACACCCACCCAGTCAGGCTACAGAAAAAATGCCATGTGACTTATGAGACTAAACAGAACTAAGCAACACAGATCACCACAGAGTTTTTGAATAGTAAGTAAATGAAATGAACAAAGAAAATGCACTAAGTCTGAATAAACAAATGAAAACATTTGACAAAATCATATTCTGTTTGCAGATAAAGTTGTGTTGGCTACACGATCACTTTAAAGGGCATGATTTTAAAATGGCATGTGCCAGACAGAGGTGAGCAAATCAGGGGTAGTTTCAGGTTTACAAGCATTTAGTGTTTTGTTTTGTTTTGTTTTGTTTGTTTGTGGAGGTTTCTTTGGGGGGAATTTGGGGGAGTGAAGGGGAAGGGGTTTGGTTTTGAAATACCAAATATAAATATGGATCATAGAAGGCTCTTTCTAGTTCGAGGGAGAAGGTAAATATTTCCAGCGTTAGGCCATGTCATAAAGACAGCTCAGTCAGCTTTCAATGTCATAAATACAAAACCAGGAAATGTTTGGCTCTGGGTCCCAAAGCCGGAAGTGTGTACGTGGAGTTCCATCAAATGTCCATGTATATAATGCCATGAATATATTCTAGGTAAGAACCTGGCTAGTTTCAGGCTATTCTCATCCTTGTGCCAACTTATAACAATGAAAAAAATAGAGATTTTCATCTACCTACCTGATAGTAATGCAAAGTGTGTTAGCACTTCTCATCAGTAAGGGGCACATTCACAGCCACCTAATAAGGATTGGAGGAAAGCAACCACATAAAGAAATTTCAAAATAACAAACTTACAAATTACATAACAAAATAACAGCAGCAGCTTCTCAGTTGCATAAATGGAATCACGGCAGAGAACTGTAACCTTTAATTTTGTTCATATTAAATCACAACTATTAATGTGTGATTTGGAAGGTATTTGCCCTTTGGATAGTCATATTTTTGTTCTGAGCTTCAAAAATATAAATTACAGTAATTTCAAGCCCAGGCTTACATTTTACTTCAATGACGTAAATGAGCTTCAAACTTTCAAACACTAGCTGTCCCTTACAGCAAGAGGTAGCAATTATATAAAACTCTTTTATTGCAAGGCGGTATTTTCTGCCCACTAAGTTTATGTGCCCCAGGTGAAGCAATATAAGCAAACTAGTTCTCATGCTTGTGTTAATAATGGAAACTGCATTTAGGAAGTTTGCAGGATAAAAACTATAAACTTTTCGTTTTATTGGTAGGGTGTCAAACCTTTGCAATCTGAAACAGAAGTATAGCTGTAGAAGGAGGAAAGAAAGTTTTCCAAGAAGCCAGCATTCACAGCCTCTGTCAAATGCATGAGCAGTGGCAACAGGGGTGTAGTCTTTAATGAGAAATGCTGGAAAAATAAGGCTAGAAATCAGGGGCGGCTCTAGGTTTTTGGCCGCCCCAAGCAGTCATGCCCGGGAGGCGCCCCCGAGCCGCGGGAGCAGCGGACCTCCCGCGGGCATGACTGCAGAGGGTCCACTGGTCGCGCGGCTCGGCTGGACCTCCCGCAGCTGCGGGCGGTTCGCCGGTCCGGCGGCTCCGGTTGAGCTGCCGCAGTCATGCCTGCGGGAGGTCCAGCCGAGCCGCGGGACCAGCGAACCGTCCGCAGTCATGCCTGCGGGAGGTCCACTGGAGCCGCCGGCTGAGCGTCCCCTCCGCAGTCATGCCTGCGGCAGGTCCGCTGCTCCCGGGGCTCCGGTGGACCTCCCGCAGGCATGACTGCGGCAGGTCCGCCGGCCCAGCCTGCCGCCCCCCCGGGAAAGGGCCGCCCCAGGCGGGTGCTTGCCCCGCTGGGCTCTGGAGCCGGCCCTGCTAGAAATGAAGTTTATTCAAGTGACTCTGCATTTTTGGTGAATATTAGATACGCAGAATCAAATTAATCTGTGGTGTAACAACTCCACTGAAGTCAACTGGAATTAAACTGATCTATAGTATGTATGTGCATATGTCTTCCCAGTATTCTATGCTGTACAGCAAATATCTGTATTATTTGCTAACAAAGCTTGTGTTGCATGCTTGAGCATACTGAAGCATAACAGCCAGGAGTATTGTCAGCTAATGGAGTTAACTCCTTTAACTCGAGCAATAGAGGTCTGTGGTGTGTATTTGAAGGCCCTGGTTTTAAACACTGATGGTTGTTCAGGCAGGGGGTTGACTCATTATAGTTGCATATGATATAATTCCTTTGTTTTTCAATGTCCTGTCTCCCTGTCCCCTCCAAAGATAATGACGATGTTAAAAGAGTTGTGCTAAGGTTCAAAGCCAAGCACAAAAAAATCAGGAAACACCAATATTTAGGTTGCCTGGAGGCGGCTCTAAATTTGCTGAATCAACCACCAATGAGGGGTGGAAATGCTCAGAAAGCCACCTGTGTCCCTCCCATTCTGCTGGGCTGAGAGCAGCTCAGACACATTGGAGACTCTGGCCCAAACTGTGTAAATATATGGATTGAATTTCTGTACAATAATACTACCTAGAGCTGTCCAGAGGAGGACAATTCCATCTCATAGAAACTTCTGAGGTTTTGAAATTTTTCTCTTGTTCTTTATTCAGAACAGAGGTTTTCATCCCAGATCACTCTGAATTAAGTAGAACAGGGACTTGAACCTGTGGCTTATATGTCACAGGCTAGTGCCCTAAGCACCAGCCTATAAAGTGAGAGGGTTGCTTTCTCTTTCTCTCTCACCTGCTCCCTTCCCTCCCCTTCCATTATACGTGACCAGAGACCCCTGCACCCCAGAAAAGTGACAAAAACTTCATCAAACCCAGGATGTTTCAACAAACCAGTTCTAGTAATATCCTATCAGACTTGGCATCCATACAAATGCAAATGAAGGTATTCTGTCCCCTGCAAGTATGTGACATGTTTTTCCAGTAACAGCAGGAAACTTGAGCTTAGTCATATGGATTGATTTCAGAACACTGTCATCTAGAGAAGGTCCCAACACTCCTGAGCTTGGGGGAGGTTTGGATTTGGATCTGCATCCAGATTTTGTGGCCCGGGTCCTTTTCTCCCATTAACGCTTACCTGCGTCTTTTGCCAAGCCAAGATGGGAGGTTATCTTCAATGGGAATTGTATTATGGGCCGAATCCTAGTCCCACTAAAACCAGGCTTCAGTTCAACCAGGATCTGGCCCTGTATGCACTGCTACCACTTGATTTGAAAGCTCTCGAATACTATGGGAAAGGAAGGGTGAAATGTAAATGTTTACACAGGTGTCAGGTGTGTGACGCAGGTGTGGTGTCTGAATGGATCCTGGAGCAGAAAGGCAAAATGTGCTTTCATCAGAATTACTGAACACATTAAAAAAAAAAAAGAAGGATTTTGATTTAACTCCCCTCCTTTGTTTGATAGGTTGACTAAGGGGAAAATCTAACTTCAAAGGAATCACTTGCACAGCTGATGACATTTAGGAAGAAAAGGAAAAACGTTGCTTTTTTAAGAGACTTACAAATGTCATGTGTTCATGGGTGCAATTTTCCATGAGGAAAAAAAAAATCTCTCTCCCAGATACAACATATGGACCATGCAATGCAGGAGTTACTATGGTAACTAGCCTTTTAAAAATCACTACATATGTATATGCCAACCAAATTAATGTATTCATTTTGGCCTGGGGTCTATATTAATTTATAAGTCCCATCTTTCTAACATTTGTTTGTTTTTTTCTTTTTCTATAAAATATGCTTAATTGATGCTGTAGACACTGGCTGACTGTGCTGCCTTTCGTACGTGCTTTGCAACTGAAAGATAAAAATATCGCAAGTGAAGGTCACTTACACAAGGAGGGAAAGTGAACTTAACTAACTCAGAATAGAGGCATTAAGCATAAAAGTACAATTACAGAATCAAAATGATTTAAGCTCCAAGGTAGGAATGCAGCTGAGGTGACATTTGGTTTCAATAAAATGTTATATATTAAAAATAATATATATATATAGCAGCTTCCAAAGCTGAATAAAGGATGCTGACCTAGAGAAATCTATCTTGAGGAACCCATTAATGAAAGGGAAGCAGCCCCATGATAATGTGCAATGCACATCTCTGGTCAGACTCGAGCCCCGACTCCAAGAATTCTTGCAATGTAAACCACTGTTTCTGAAAAGATTTATACCTGGTTCTTCTCTCACGGATGCCAGTCCTGACTTCTGCCAGTACAGAAGTCTGACCCTGCTCCCATCAAACTCAATGGAAGTTTTACTCATGACTTCAAAGGAAGGAGGATTGCGCTCCAAAAAAGAGGAAAAACGGACTTGTTACTTTTGTTTTGTTTTAATTCATGGTGACCTGAAAAGAAAAAGACATGTGGGTTTGTATTATTTTGTATTTTGGGGGGGATGAAGGGATCCTGAAAAAATGTTGTTTCTCATCCACCATTTTTTCCTCCAACCACTAGAAATAACAGGACTTCCTTGTGGTTTTCTGGAGGTCTCCTTGGAGGGTCACCAAAAGGAGGATCATGAGTCACAGGAAACTGAACGCTCGGCAGTTGAGAGGGGAAATTGGGGGGAGGGATTAATCTGACAGTTTAAAACACTTTGGCTTGTTTGGTTTTGGTAATGCCTACTTCACTCAAACACTGAAACAAACTGGGGAGATGCTCTCTCTGTGAAAAACTGAACTCCACAGCTAGTTCAGAACAGGGCCGAGAAAGCTCCCACACCATTTCTCTAGTCCTCCAATGACCTCAGTGACATGGGATACACTTATTACTATTTATATTATGTTAGTGCCTAGAGGACACAGCAGAATGAGAGCCTCGTTGTGCTTGGTATAGTCCAAACACACAGTAAGAAAAAGTTCCCGTTCCAGGGATCTTACAGTGTAAATAGACAAGACAGACAAAGAGCAGGAGGAAGAAAGTATTACTATTTCCATCTTACAGAGGGGGAACTGAGGTAGAAGAAGATGTAAGTGACTTGCTCAAGGACTCACTAGAACTCGGGTAGAGCCAGGAACTGAGCCCGCATCTCTTAACCAAACACATAGCATGCATGCATCCATAAACCCACACACGTGCCTCTTTTGGCTCCTTCCTCTGGCAGGTACGTAAGAGTTAACTTTCATGCTTAACACACCCATGCTCATGTAGCACTGAAAGGCTTTCCAGCTGATACAAAGTGGGGAACGCTGGAACTGCTCCATTTCCACTGCATTCAGGCATCTCCACTGGCACAGAACAGGGGGACGGGATTTGTCCCATAGAAAACCTTCAGTAGGTATCTACTGACATTGTGAATGGCAACTGTTAGACACAGAGTTAGTGTGGGCAATAGAACCAGAGGAAATACCAAAATTGTCCGTGAGATCTGATGCTTTCAGGTAATTCATCACACAGTGACTCTATTTCATGTCAAGCTCGGAAAAAACATCACAAAATGCCAGAGAAAAGCAATACTGTGTAAGGCATCAAAGGTCAAGATGTGCCCAAACTTAGAACTGCTGAGAGCAAAGTTTGACAATGAGAGTAAAAGCTCTGACTTAACTTGTTATGGAACTCAATGGGAACTGGAACTGTTTGTCCCAATGTCACATGCTCCATATTTCACAGATTTTAAAGAACCATTTTCTGTTTCTGAAGTTCTATTCTTATATTACAAAACAAAACATTGACATTAAAGCCAGACAGTGCTAGTCTGTCGAGCATAAAGGATTTCCATTTGCATGTGTAGGGAAGAATAGACTCTTCGGTGGATGGGTTACTTTGAAACATTCTTGCTTTGCAAATTTTTGCCGGAAATGCCCTCGTTTACAACTTTAGCGTTCTTACACTTGCCTTCAAGTTCACCTCTCTTCTTATTCACGTATAGAGAGGTTACCATTACCTCAGCACCTGCTGTACATTTCTACCCTTTTCTTGCAGTCACATGTTCCAGGAACATTAATATGATATTTTGCATTCATTCCCCTGTTTAATTTTTCAGTATTCCATCTTCTTGACCAGGAATTCCCTTAGTCAGGGTCAAGTAGAATTCCAGTCAAGGACTGTCCTATCCCTACAGTGCCCCCAAAATGTGGGAAGGAAGCAGACTGTTGGCCCACATGCCAGCGCTACAGGAAGTATTTTCCACTTTGTGGCGGGGGTAGCTATGTGCCTGCACCCCTTATACCCAGGGAACTCCAAGAGACATTCTTCTCCCACTAGCCAGAATACCTCCGTGCTCCACCGCTCCGTGCTCTGGGCAAGGTCAGTCTGCATGATCTAGCCCTGTGATAGCTCAGAAAGCAATTCGTGGAATTTTTTCTTTATTTCTAATCATTAATACTCAAAAGCACTTTCTAAAGTAAAGAGTCTGAAAGGAAGGTTACAGATGGAGGGTAAACATCAGTAATTCGAGGTCTGTCCAGTCATGAGTGATGCTCTTTATTCATTTATCATTATTAATTATATTATTATTGCACCTAGATGCTCCAATCATTAGGGTCCCATTTTTAAATGGCTGTTACTAGACCAGGGAAGTTAATGGATCAAGTCAATGATAAATGAAGGTACGACACACGGCGGATCAGCCTTCTGAGAGGACCTGCACTGATCTTCAAATACATTCTTCAACTGAATTTTACATCTGTTTGCCCCAATTTCTCTCTGCGTAGGGCTCCCGTTATTATCAGTGGGAGACATGTTTGTACACACTGGGGCAGAATTTAGCTACCTCTTTGCTCCGAAAAGACTCAGCATCCCTGTTGTATAAACCAAAACCAGACCCCTTCCATTCCATTCCTGGCCAAAGAAATACGTTCACGTTCGCCTTTTCAAAATATATCATTTCAAATGTCAACAGTGTGTCCTCAAGCATCCCTGAGATGTTTTATGATCATTCCCCCTCTCAACTGTTATTTTCTTTCTCGGTGTAATGACAGGCTACAGTACATTCCTTGCAAAAGAAATTTAAATATAGGGCAATAAATTTTTGTGTATGCTGTTTTCATCCGCCTCCTATAACAAGCATCTGCAAAACATTCATTCTTTTACCTTTTCAACTGGAGCGGAGTACTTGGTGAAATGATCTCTGACTTGTGTGAGAGAAAATCATCAAAATATTCCCCAAAACAGTTTTCCTCGTCAATAAAATTGTTTTAAAATAATACACGTTTACATTGCACTGTAAATCTACAGAACATGGATAAAAACACATTCCTAGCCCCCCAGGAACCTTTCTTCTCAATGGGAACCCAAAGTTCTCTGTTCCCAGCTGCTGTGTTGCAGAACTGCTCACAAAGAAGTAGAATGGTTTTTTTCTCTTGTGGGCAAAGGATATATTTGCTCTGTCAGTGGAATTAATTCATCTTTGTGCAGAGCGCCAGCACAAAGCCTAGGAATTATGTAAGTCTCACTTGAGCCAAGGGCCTGAATGGCTATATAGCCCCTGTACTGGCCCTCCATCCAGGAGTAAATTTCACCATTTGTGAGCAAATATGGTTGAATTAATCTTGTTCTAACTAAAAAAGATCACCTTCAAACAGCGGCTAAGTCTGGAAAATCTCCGTCCAAAAGGCGGATGTTTCAAATGGGTAGGAGCAAATGAAAACAGAGGCTTAGAATGGAAACTGTTCTGTACCCTTAACTAATGCACTCCTACTATGTCCAGTTTATATGAATTTGATAAATTATCCTCCACATGCCAAATACAGACCATGGCATTTTTGTTCACTCACGAAGTGGCCTGACAGCATTTCATATCTATTTTTCATAAATCCACTACATTTGCAATGAAGCCAATAGGTAAATGTTCAAAACCACTTGTCGCTATTAGGACACACCTTGGCTTCACAGCCTCCTTCAGTTCTAATTCAAGTTTCCCAGGAGACTTAGATCCAGCACAATGAACTGCAGTGCTGCTATTACTGCTGCAATAATAAAGGGAGGGAGAGAAGGGGCCGGCCCCCATTTCCATTGCAACCACTTATTTCCAGGGGTGTATAATGAGGCTGTAAAAATTTATTTCAGCCTGCACATTGGCACAGAAGATCTCTGCCCAGGAGCAAAAAAAAATTTAATTCCCCCCATTAAAAAACAAGAATGTTTCTGCTAAGTAATAAAGAATGCAAAACCCAGCACAGACATGTACTGGATTTAGCTGATGCTCAGTCAGCGAAGGATGAGGTTTAAAAGGGCTACATCCAGTGTGGTGATCTTAGGCTCGTCTTACGCTTCTTTCTGGCTAGCAGTTCCCTTCTGGAGGGATGAGCCTTTCCATAGTTATGGGGTTTGCATCCCCCTGAGTCTAAACCTCATTCCCCCAACCGCAGCCATGTATTGGAAACTCTCTGAAGTTTTTTACGGCAGGAGGGAGTGGATCCAGCCCACAGGGACTCAGACTGTTTATTGCAACATCTTAGTTCACATTTGACTCTAAATGAAAAAGCTGGGACTCATGAAATCTGAGGCTGAATCCTGCTTTCAGTGACACCACCGGAATGCAAAGAGGAATAACATGGTCCTCTTGGCTCTCCAAAAGCACATGATCAACTGTATGATGCCAAGTTAAGTGCTCTTTAAAACTGCCATATCTTGCTGCTTTTGTTGTTGTTTCCATGTTTGCATAACATGCTTGGAAGCCCATATGCTCCTCCATCTTACTTACCCTTTAAAAAAAAAAGTGATAAATTAAAGGTACTCAACACATCTTTAAGCCTGCAATGAAGTTAAAAATGCAGTGGTGTTTTCACCTTAAAGCAAGAGAAAAACAGCAAGAAGAAGAAGAATGGTCTAATGATTAGCTCACTAGCCTAGGTCTTGGGAGACCTTAACTCAATTCACTGCTCTGCAAAGAGACTTCCCATATGACCTTAGGCAAATCACTTATCCCCATTTTACAGATGGAAATTTGAGGCCCAGAGAGGCTTACAACATTTCCCTACATCTCGGGGGTGTTTGTGGGGATAAATACATTAAATGATTGTGGCATGCTCAGATATCATGGTGAAGGGGGCCCTATAAAGTATCTAAGATAGCTAGACAAGGTGTTAAATGAGACACGGCACTGTCTTCTGAACAGCAGAAGCAAGTTTACTACGTAAACAGCAGCCAAATGTTTCAAACCTGGGTGCCTGAAGTTGGGCTCCTGTATCCATATGTGGAAGGCAGGAAATTGAGTGTCTGTTCTGTATATTCACATCTCTCATGTACTGCTGTATCAGAACTTTCAAAAGTTGAAGGCTCACCCTGCAGTAGGTGTGCAAAGAGGAGAGGGCACAAGGATCCTTCGTCTCCATATGTCCCTACGCAGTCTGTGCACCAACACACACTCTGTCCACTCAGGAATACATTTTCCTGATTCAGGAAAACATCCCGAGTTAGAAATTTACTTCAATCCCATTGAAGTCAGTGGGACCAGGGGTTTTCTTGAATCTGTGTGCACAAGTCGAGTGCAAGAAGATTTCACTGTGTATTCTGTCAAAGGGCGTAGCAATAACTTCTGCAGTGTACTTTCCCCTAGTGCTGCCACTGTTCCTGGGCAAAGGCAATCCAGCAGCATGCTGCCTCTGCCACAATCTAAAAATGGGCCCTTTTGTGGGATGAATTTCCTACCATCATCTCTGAGCTCTTTCCTTGGGTAATGTCCTGGGCCAAGGGATCACTTAGCATTCTAGTGCTTGGCTGGGATTTGTAATGCTTTTAATTACACAGGCTATTTTTATTTTTAGAACTGTTCCAGCACTGAATAGTTTCTTATTATAACGAGGAGTCCTTCTGGCACCTTAGAGACTAACTCATTTATTTGGGCATAAGCTTTCGTGGGCTATAACCCACTTCATCAGATGCATGGAGTGAAAAATACAGTAGGCAGGTATAAATATACAGCACATGAAAAGATGGGAGTTGCCTTACCAAGTGAGGGGGCTCAGTGCTAACGAGGCCAATTCAATCCAGCCACATCCACCCTGATTGAATTGGCCTCGTTAACACTGAGCCCCCTCACTTGGTAAGGCAACTCCCATCTTTTCATGTGCTGCCTACTGTATTTTTCACTCCAAGCTTCTGATGAAGTGGGTTATAGCCCACGAAAGTTTATGCCCAAATAATTTTGTTAGTCTCTAAGGTGCCACAAGGACTCCTCGTTGTTTTTGCTGATACAGATTAAAACAGCTACCCCTCTGAAACCCTTCTTATTACACTTATCCTTATGACACAGAGAATTGGAGTTTCTCAGAGCTAACTGCTAATGCAGATTCCTGTCATGAACACAGAGTGGGTGCCAACACATGGCAGCAAAGAATTGATCTTTAATATTATACAGCTGCTACTAAAATGAAGGAAAGCATCTGGAATGTTAGTGCATACCATTACCACTCCTTCTGTGAATGTATAACGTTGAAATGCAGTTTCCATTTACAGGCTGCTGTCGCCTTTTCAATTGTTCCTAACTTTCACAATCAAATTTCTTTGAGCCTGGAATTTTCCAGGCACAGTCTCCTGAGAGACTATCATCAAAAGCCATTCAGCTCTTTTCAAGTTCTGGACATTTAAAACCAACTGTACTTTCGCCACATGTTTCTATCAGAAATCCTGTGTATGCACCGCTCAATGGCTGTTCAAATGTTATGCATTTCTATAAACACCTCTACATTCATGTGCCAGATTGATATAGCTCCACTGGCATCCACTGGTGCAAATTTGCACCAGCTGAAGATCTGGTCCTTTTATTTCATGGCTCCTCTTTCTTCCTTATACCAATTTCACTGTGAACCTTGAATTATGCATTTTTTGAGCTACGACGACATGCTCGTGTCTCTAGCTGTTTAAATTTGCCCACTCAGTTATGGAGAGCGTTATTAATGGTTTACATCCATCTCTGACATTCCATGATTTAATACACAGGCAACATAGTATTTGTTATTTTGCATTTTATTCTTGAGATTTACAAGGCCTAATTAATTCGAAAGTTTTGTTTAAAAGTAGCTCATAACCATGTCAGAGTTTAGTTCACACTATGATGCTATTAGTCATCCCTTGTCTCAGCGTGAGCTCACCCATTTGGTTGATTGCTTATGTGGGGACAGTTCTATGCTTGGTTTTAAACGGAGTTGTGTATGAATTGTGTATTTTTAAAATCAATGGTTAAGTCCCTAGAGCTTCAGAAGAAGAGTTTCTTTGTATTTGGTAAGTCTAAATATATGATACGTCCAATCAATGAACACCTGGTGTTTAGTTCTTTTCCCCCCCTAGTTTTTATTTTCTTGGTGCTTGTATTGTGTTAACTGTTTTTCAGATTTTATTTTATTGTAGGAGTTTGTGCTTGCATCTTAACGACCAGACAGAAAGTCATGCCTAATGGCATAAGGCTGTGTGCTAATGGTAAGGAAACTGAACACTCTAGCACATGTATTCTATGCTTTGATCTCATTCATCTTGGGTCCCAATGAATCCTTGCTGCTCTTTCATGTGCAGATACAAGCCTCTTGAGATAATAGATGCAAAACCTGGCTGCAGAACAGAAGTTCAGGCAGTAACCACTCAGCAGAAAGAGCGGAAGTTTACTAGTAAATGGGCTCCTGTTGCTGCCAGTGGTTGCCTTATGGGAAAATATTTTGATGGCCATTAATGCACTAAAATTTGGCTACGTTATATAAATGTGGATATTTTTATTTTCCTCTACTGACAGATTCAGAGTTGCCTGTAATATTTTCTGAATATTCTATCTTGATCAGGTTCTTGTGTTGTTAACTGTATGCAGACATTGTGTTAATTCACTAGCAACATTGTCAGGAAATGCACCTCAGGAAGAGAGGAGGTGGGAAATCCTCACATGCCCCTCTCAACAAACACTTTATGGACAATGTTGCAGCCATTTGCTGTGATGCTCTGGCTGGGCTCTCTCCCCCACAGACAGGGCTGTTGCCTCATTTGGACTGTCTCCCCCACAGATGGGCCTTGCTAAACAGGTTTCTCCAGCCCTCAGAGGGGCAGAAAAGTTTAAAGACAGAGACACTCTCTTATTAACAGCATTATATGACAAGTGGGGAGGCCACCCAATCCAGTGTTAAACAGGGCTGCAGGGGTGAAAGTAATTTACAGGACTTACCGGTACTGCCGGAGTCCTGAGGGGGGCGTGGCCTCATCCGGAAGAGGCGTGGCCTCTCAAGATTTAAAGGCCCTGGGGAACCAGCTGTGGCTGGGAGACCCAGAGCCTTTAAATCAACCAGGGGCTCCCAGCTGCAGAGGTGGCTGGGGGCCCTCAGGGGCAAATTAAAGGGCCTGGGGCTCTGGCCACCAGGGGGATCCCCGAGCTTTGCGGGGCTGGGGCAGGGATTTAAAAGGCTCAGAGCTCCTGCCACTGAGGGAAGCTCGGAGCCCTTTAAATCTTGGTCCCAGCCCGGCCGCCAGAGCCGTGGCTGGGATTTAAAGGGCTCTGGGCTGCCCGCAGCTGCGGGGAGCTCTGAGCCCTTTAAATCCCCGCCGTGGAAGCCGGTGCGGCCTAGCACGGCGTACTGGCTCTTGCCGGTACGCCGGACCGGACCGGCTTACTTTCACCTCTGATTGTATGTATGTGTATGAATGTGTCACAAACAATGCAGCTGCAGCCTGCCACCGACCAGCAGCAACCGGCCCCTGTGGGCTGCTGCCTGCAGGGAGCCAGCAGGTGCCGCTGGGCTGGGTCTGCCAAGGAGTAAGTAACCAAGGCAAAAACCACGGCCAGCCAGCCAGGGAGGGAGCCGGGGCCGGGGGGGAGAAGGGGAAGTCAGGGGTGAATGAAGGACAACTGGAATAGTCTCCATGAAATATACAAGATATTTAGAGAAAGTTTTGTCAATTTCATCCTCTGCACTCTGCAGGCAGGACAAAACAAAAAGAGATCTGAGATTGCACCCGATGTCCTAAGGACATTTCAGGTGTTTAAATCAATATATAAAGAGGGTGGATTGGAATGAAAACTACTATTTCTTTCAAAGGAGGCACAATAATTTCCCTGAATATTCAGTTTTCCCCTCCAATCCCTTTGTGGTTTTGTCTATAGGGGCTATTTGCTTTCCCTGTGAATATTTAGTTGCTTTAGCAAAATTGCTTTGCCCCAAATAAACCCTAATCATCATGACACATCTTTCCACCATGTTCTCTGTGTTTTTTGTGTTTTTTTTTTTAAACAGTAACATTTCAAAGAGGATCTGCAAGCAATTTGGACATCACAACCATGATCCTCTGCTGGGGAGGGAATGGGATAGATTTGAACTTGGAAATGGTTCCTGATTTTGATTGTGTTTAGGAGATCCCCTCATCCCGGGGGCAGAAAAGAACTGCCCCTGCCATGGTCACACACACCCAACAACAACTGGGAGTGAAATTAACAAGGATGCCAGAAAGGGCTCCTAACTCTGGGCACTGAACTGCACAGGGAACAGCTGAGTTTAAACTGTTCTTTTGCAGGCAGCAGCAGCAGGCATCTCAGCCAGTCTCCCTACTGCAAGCTAGAGCCTAGAGGACAACCGCTGCTGGTGGGCGGAAGGGGTGGAGGAATGCAGAGCCTTGTCTGCAGCCTGGCTGGAGGAGGGGGAGGGAGGAGCCGAGAAACCAATGTGACAGTGAGTTTTCCCCTTCCACCTGCTTTTATTAGCTCTGGATTTAAGCTGTGCAGCCAAATGCTTGTATTTGTTGTGTATATTAGTATTGGAGAGATCCCCTCATCCCAGGGGCAGAAAAGGACTGCCCCTGCCATGGTCAAACACACCCTCCCCTCGGCCCCCTCCCCCCAGCTACTGTGAGTGAAATTAACAAGGATGCCAGAAACTTAGCCCTGGGGGCTGAACCATCAGGGAACAGCTGAGTTTAAACTATTCTTATGCAGGGAGCAGGCTTCTCTCTCCCTCCCTCAGTCAGTCTCCTTTTCTTACCGGTCCTCCGTACCGGCCCGTACCCGCTTACTTTCACACCTCTGCAGGGCTGTCCTCTTTTTCAGAGGTTAGTTCCCCATCTGGTACTGGGACCAAACCAGATGTGGTTTTGGCCAGTATTGGATGGGGGATACTGCTCTTCCCCCTCCAGGTCTTAAAAAGGGCCCCTCCCCGTGCAGAATGTCTAGTGTTCTGGGAATGTGTGAGTGGCCACCTTAATGTCCGGTTTCAGAGTAGCAGCCGTGTTAGTCTGTATCCGCAAAAAGAACAGGAGTACTTGTGGCACCTTAGAGACTAACAAATTTATTTGAGCATAAGCTTTTTTTTTAAGCCCATGAAAGCTTATGCTCAAATAAATTTGTTAGTCTTTAAGGTGCCACAAGTACTCCTGTTCTTAATGTCAGGGTTTCCTGCAATAGCAGGGAACAGATCTCAATGACCCAGGAGATCCCTTCCAGTCCCATGTGCTAGGGTCCTATGAGGAAGGCAGATGGGACACTGAGGCAGAGACTGTTGGGGAACTCCAAAGGTTGGGGAGGTCTGGGATAAGATAGACATGCACATAGACCACTATTGTTTTAAAAACCCTTTTCTCTCATTATGCTGTGTTCCTACTGCTAACATGAAACTATACTGTGCTTTAAGACGGCCGTTTGGAGTTAATGTATTCACCGCTGGTCACAGATCCCGAAGGCAAGAACCACAGGTACTACAGCCAGTCGGACCTGCTGAGTAATCCCCATTAGTACACAGGGCGCTGTAGCCCTGGGCCTGGTCTGAGGGTGGGGGTATAGTGGGATTCTACCTCAGACTGATGACCAGAAGTGTTTTCAGAGATGCAGGTAGCTCTAAACCATGACAACCACAATAAAGGACCCCAACCTCACAGTTTGCTTCTATTCGCCCCCTCTTATCATACAAGAGCAAGGGGACATTCAAGGACACCGAAAGGCTGCACTTTTAAAAGGAAAGACTATTTTCACACAAGGCAAAATTCTCCAGTGGAACTCTGCCACAAGGTATCATTGAGGCCAAGAACTTAGTGGGGTTCAGAAAAAGCTAGGAGATTTATATGGATGAGGAGAACCTTTGGCGTTACAATAGTGAGAATTTAAAAGCCAAACAAGTTCTGGAGGGGCTACAACCCTTCATACTTCAGGATATAACCGAACCTCTCTAGCTACTGGGGGAACGGGGGAAAGAGAGAAGGAAACTCTCCTTACAGATAGATTATAAGTGCCTGCTGGCGCATTTCTTGCACCTTCCTCTGAAGCCTCTAGCACTAACCACAGAGACAGCTCACTGAGTTATTACAGCAGGATAGCAATTCCAGTGTAACTAAGTCCTTACTCGGGCAAAACTCCCTTTGAAGTCAATGACAGTTTTTCTGAACGAGGTTGGGAGAATCAGGCCCACATGGTTCCTGTTTCCAGCATACTGATTATATCCACAGGTAAGTCCCACATACAGTCCCACACTCTATTCAGGGGTCTTGTCGCACCTGCAGGACTGGGAACCATAAGGAGTCCACGATTCCAATGTGTGACACGCAGGGGAGGACTGCCTAACTGCCAGGTCAGGTGGTAGCATTTGACACCTTCATGGGTGGCCCTTCGAGGCCGCTTTGTGGTTGTCACATGTTGCGATGAGTTTATTTTATCTGTGACACAAGTTAAATCAACTGTATTGGCTTGTGCGCTCCACTTCTAATGCCATCAAGAATTCTCAGTACAGAGAAAAGCTGCAGTTAGGTTACACAATATGTATGCTCCTCCTGCTGGCTGCATAGTATTTCCAACAGTGAATTTTTCCTCCCAGAGAAGACTGGGATGCTAATGAAAACAACATATGACAGGCATCAGGACAGGGTTTCCCAGCGTCCATTTAAGAACACATACCTCTGGTTTGGATCCTAAAGTCAGTACAGATGTGGCAAAAACAATTATCGGAGGAAAACAACATTTTGCTTAAGCAGCAAAGGAAACTTTACATGTGTGCAGTACACCAATAATTCACTGGCTGAGGCCTCCGCCAGTCTGGCTTCCAGCCTTTGCAAAATAAGAAACAGTCTACTGTAAGGGGAATAGGCACTGGATATTGGGATAGCTAGTCGGGAGGACTGAAGAGGAGTGTATCTGCCCTTCCTCTTCCAAAAACATAGGGAGTGCTGCCCCAGCTCTCCCTGGCTCGCCTAAGTAGTACTCTTCCCACAGCTCCCCTCACCCCATCCTGATTGGCTGGTGCAGTCAGAATTCCTTTGTTTCAAATCTACTTTAGCTGCATCACTAACAACAACGGGGACAAAACAGAATGCATCATGGTTGCCACGTGGATTGTGAGCTCATGGGCCCAGAGATTCTCTCTCATTTGGTTGTGCAGTGGAGTGCTAACCCTCGGGTTTTCCAGGCACTAGTGTAATGCAAATTAACGCCTACTACTGTCACAGAAGGATGAATTCTGAGCTCCACAAACTAAATGCCTGAGAAGAAAAGAAAGGAAAGAGGCAAAAACTACAGTCCAGATACTAGAATGCTTCAGTAACCAATCTTTGCACCTCAGGCCCATCTCTAAATGTAACCTGCTATTCCCACGTGTCAATTCTGGGTAACTTCCGTCTGGATGATAGTTGCAGTAAGTAACATCCAGAGCTCAGGAGCCTCTGCATTCTGTTAGCAATATAATCAGCTTCACTTTGTGCAGAGTCATGTACAGCAAGGCAAATAATAAGAAAAAATAGGCCACTGTCTCAGCTGGTACCAGCCCTTAGATCTTTTGTGGCTATGTAAGAATTAAAACCGAATACAATGCTAACAGGTTGCAGAAGCTCCTATTATTCACTTCTGTTCATGTTTCCAGTTACAAGTGCAAGTGAACTGGAAGTTTCTGTGGCACCCAGTAAACTATTGTGTTCAAGAGTTAAAGAGACATAGAAACTGGATCGGACCATCTCAACTGTACCTGAAACTACTTGGCAGGAGCAAATACTGGGACTGTCCCTGCCTTGTCAACATACTCTTGGATGGTTTGTTTTCTTTACCTTTTGGCAATTTACCACTATCTTTGCAAAGTCTGTGTCACTTGGTGGTTATCACTAGTACTGTTTGTTTTGTCCAACGTATCCCGTAGTATATTTCTTACTCTTTGTGTCACTTTGGGAGTTTCGTTATACATCACACTGTAACCAAAATAAACCTTTACTTCATTGTTAAAAAGTGGCACTGGCCACGGTGTATGGGCATGTTGAGGCATCGCTGTTTGGTTCTTTCATTCAGTAGCAGAAATCTCCTTAGATTACACTATGTTATACCATGTAATTCAGATTCCACCATGTTATAACAACCCCATAAGGCTGATCCTCATCTCCTTTGATGGCTGTTTTGTTACTCAGCATTTATACTGGGGTAGCTGAGAGTCCAGCTTAGCCTCATAAATCTTGTCTACACCTGGGGGCATTTGCAAAAATTCTCCACCCTTCCTAAAACCAGGTCAGCCTCACTCATGCAATGTTGGGAGCCATACTGCACAAGGGATGCTGGTGGAAGCAGAACCATGGGTGGCCTTTTCAAAAGCACTCAGAATTGGTCTAACTTGCCTGCCAAGGCTGAAAGCTTGTGACAATCATGCCTCATATCATTTCGACCTTCTCTGAGAAGATATAGATGACAGGAGGCCTGGTTCAACACGGCTTTACTGTGGTTTTACATCCGCGAAACTCACTGGAAATCAGCACATTACACGGGCATAAAACTGGAGTAACCTAGCAGTGAATCACTGCAGTGGTCTTTAAAATAGTGGTGGCAACCAATTGCCTCACCATACTTGCAGTTCTCAAGGTTGTTAAAACTGGTAAAGCTGAACTTGTGTTAGCAATGATGGGAAATTTTTGCAAAATGTCCATAGCGTAGAAAAAGGACACCATTTTTCAAGGGCTCCCATGATTGGCTTAACTCTGGTCCCCACTGAAGTGAAGGGACATTTCACCATTGACTTGAATGGAAGCAGAATTAGAGAAACACTTGCTGAGTGCTTTTGAAAATCCTACCCTTAATTACCAAATCCTTACACATTACCCAGTCAGCACATTTCAAACTTAGTGCAGGAACTGGAGCACTTTAAAGACAAGAGGTTTCGCTGTTGCAGGAACTTATAACTGCTGGTAGCTATGATCAGAGGCTCAAAATATATTGGATTTATTAACAAAATGGCTTCGGTTTCTGTGTGAACAGAGGAGGTGGAGAGCAATCAATTACATTCATCTGTCGGATAGAAACAATAAATACAATAAATCAGTTTACCAACTACATAGCTCTTGGCACTTCTCAGACATCATCCTTTATCAGCTAAATCTTTTTGACAATGGCACTGTCTTGGACAGAAATCTGGGTGTATGTGTTTAATTGGCTCGTGACTAGTCGGAATGACTCATTCCTCTAGCAAAAATCTTCCATTCTTCCTCCTTTCTTCTGCTAACTCATTGCTTACTCAGCAAATATGATGACCACAATGGAACCCTGAGATGTTTGAGCAATTCAGGGTGTGGTTTGGAGCAGAGAGGAAAGTATCAAGGGTTAATTTTACCTGATCTTGGTAGCTAATAGTAATTCTGTAAATGAGTTTAAAGGCCCTTGCGTAGAAAATCGGTGGTCTACAGAAAAGGTCATATCATAAAATATCTAATTTGTTAGTCTCCTGAGTTGAAGTCATTTATGTGAATTAACAGAAAGAGGAGAAGATTCTGTCATACTATTAATGGAAAAAATTCAAAAATTGTTTATTAGTATATTTGATAATGCCAAGAAATTATAATCATATAGAAAAGAAAAGCCTGGAATTAGGAGTAAAATTCATGTATTCTTCCCCATAAACTAATTATCAGTATCATTTAAAGGGTGCATCAGTTTGTTTCAATACATCAAACTCAATTCCCTTTTCTATTAGTCAGCTGTATTGTCTCACCAATATGCAGTTTAAAATATTTGGTATATTTGTGGTCATTAAATTCTTATGAGGAACCATTACTGTCTGTACTTTTAAAAGAAGAAAATAAAACAAATTTAGTAAAATTCTACACCTAATACTGTATTAATTCTAGATCTTCCTACCAAACAAGTTTTTTCCCTCCCCAATCTGTACCCTGCTTAATAAGAGTAGTAACAGGGAGAAAACCATTAAATTAAGCTCCAGGTAGTAGTCAGGAGAGGTGGAGACTATAAAAGTAACTGCTGAAAGCAAAGACTTTTAACTTATATTTTCTTCTGTGGGAGAAATCCTTTAGCTTCTATAGCCGCAACCACAAGCTTATTCTCTAAGGGCTGATCCAAAGCCCGGTGAAGTCCTTGGAAAGACTCCCATGACTTTCTTCTCACTTGCGTGTAAGTCAGGAAAACTCCATTGACATCCACAGAAATACACCAGTGTAAACCGGTGTGAAAGTCCCCAGAAGTACAGTCACACCTCTTTAGTTTTGACCACTTGACTTCAACTTATTCTCCAGCCTCACATCTTTCTGTTGGGTTGTTCTCAAGTATGTAAACTATTGTGTGGTTACAGAGGACCCTTAACATCCCAGATGAAGAGCTCCATCGGTGTTACACAAGTCCCTTACTCGGTGAAAATAGTTACCACATCACATCTCACATGGAATTTCAGGAAGCAGTAAACACACTAAAATTGACACCAAATTGTTTTTTCCACTGCAGAATGTTCTTAAGGGAACTAGGTCTATGATAATAATCAGGCAGTAGCTCCTTCCATGTTGTAAAATTAATTTTAAAGAGAAATTTAAGGAATCTATACAAGCTCCTCTTAGCCCCATATCCAAAATGTTTTGTGTCTTAAGAACATAAGAACGGCCATACTAGGTCAAACCAAAGGTCCATCTAGCCCACTATCCTGTCTTCTGACTTTGAATATCTCCATTTACTGAATATTTAGAGGCAGGGGAAAGTAGACTGAACAGGAGCATTCTATACTCTTCCCTCCACCTCACTGAATCTCTTCTACCCATAAGCTTTAGCTCTGTTTAGCTTTCTTTAACTGCTCTGGTATTTAGGTCTCTCTCTCTCTCTCTCTCTCTTTTCATAGGAAGCATATTCAAATAGCTTTAAAGGAACTTTCATTCTCTTTCTGCCTCATATGCTAATCCAAATCTCCTTTCATAATTAAAGTTTTACTCTGCAAATGTCTCTAACCTCTGTTTCAAACTGACAAAATCAAATCCAGCTCTTTTCAATAACCAATACTCCTCTCCGGTTGAATGGCAGGTTTAATTAACTGTAACATTTTATTTTAATTGCTAGATTACCACCAAGACAGAAGCCTCAAGGATTATTATGATGCACAGGGAAAATGTTGTCTAAAGAGCATGCTGGATAGCATTTTTTTTGCGCAAGAGATTAAAAAAGAAGTAGCTTTATCTGATATAATCAGGAGTGATGTTAATGCAGACATTGAACCCTACTGTAGAACCTACGTTGCAGAACCCTACTGTATATTTCTCCACACGCAGGGCATGATTCAACCGCCCTCCGACTCCATTAGCCCTCACTGTTCTGCATCAGTCACAAGATACATTGATATCACCTACTCTATTCCTGTATCTGCAGTGCACTCCCATCAGTTGTTATTTTAGTGAGGTTGTGAAAAGAGGTAGAGATAAGAGTGCTTGGTTTCAGCAACCAAGCCTTAGCTGAAAACTATATCCTAGGTTATGTACCGCCTATGCTGGGAATGATTACCAAGCATATGATTTTACAAAATGGAGGAGTATGCTTATGCCAAGAATAGAGCAGTATTCAGACCTGTCTGAGTTAGTAGTGAATAAAAGAATAGCTTATCAGCCTAGACAGCAATTATATGAATTAAAAGAAATGTGGGCAGTTTCTTGGTACATGTGGACAAAGAATGCTGAGAGAGCTCAAATTATGCCAGATTCCCATTTTACCTGACCATATTACTTTTTTTATGGTTGTTTCCACCCACAGACATGTTATGTCTGTGTAAGTTTGTCTGCTTTTGTATTGTCTGGTCTTGCAGCTTTGATGAGTTATAAAGTTGCATAATTGTATAGGATATCCTGTGAAATGTGCAGTATAAATGTAGCAAGTCATTTTGTATTTTTTGTTTGTTCCTTTATGAAAAAAAAATCAATAAAAATAATCACAAAATGTATATTGATGAATTTGATCAAATCAGAATCTGTTATTAGCAGTTGAACTTTACTTCATATACATTTCTAGTTATGCTAAAAATTAAAATTAATCTCTCTATGATGGCAAACTGTAACCTGCATTATGAAAAACATCCTCTTAGCATTCCTAGCACTTCTCCCTGTTATGAAATTCCAGAGTTTCACAATACAACATTCATCACATTTTACAAATTGGGTCAGCCTGGTAAACAGTTATTGACCATTTAGGGGTGTCTCTGTGTCAATGCCCATTAGCATTTCAAAACCAATTTCTGCATAAGGAATAGAATGGCCATAATTTGCCCATATCATGTATTCTAAAACTATATACTCTTTAATCCACTGAGGACTTTATTTTTGGTGAATCACTGCTGAGTTGGGCTCTGATCCTGCTAACAGACGTGAGCGTAACTGTGTGTGTGTGTGAGAGAGTGAGAGAGAGAGTGCGAGTGTGTGTGCGAGTGTAAGAGAGAGTGTGAGAGTGTGAGGGAGAGAGAGTGTGTGAGAGTGAAAAGGGGAAAGAGACAGAGAGAGAGATAGAGAGAGCGCGAGTGTGAGAAGGAGAGATACACACCCCATTTTCAGGATCGTATTCTTGGCACTAATTTTAATAAGTTCTATTTAAATCATAAGTCATAACTGAATGCTCTTCATTCCCTACCTGCCTTTCATTTACACTTTACTCTGATAAGTTTAAAACCTATTTGGCCTATTAGGGCCCAGTCCTAACACCATTTCAATGTATTTCTCACACAAAAATATCTCAGAATCAATAGTCCTTGCATACCAGCCCTACTTTAAAAAGCAACAACGAGTCCTGTGGCACCTTATAGACTAACAGAAGTATTGGAACATAAGCTTTCGTGGGTGAATACCCACTTCGTCAGACGCACGCCCTACTTTAGTTCCTTCCCACATCCCCTCCTTTGTTTAATCTGTCCGTTATGAGTCAGACCCACATTTTATATGCAGAATTAACAACAGACAATTGAATTACATGAAAACACATTACATGAGGGGTTCCGGTGACATCATAAACCCCAAGAGCAAAGACAGAGGAACTTGCCTATTGAGACCTTCCACAACCGCCAGGTCTTTAATAAAAATAGCAATGATAGAAGACAAGATCACAGCCTGAGGTGGTATAGGTACTAGGCAACCCTTTCAAGGACTAATTGCTGCATAGGTTCTATCTTGGCATGGAGGTTGTCATGAAGCCAAACTAATCATCATACACACTGTTAACATACTTACGTGGTAGCCTCCATTTCACTTTGTTTATGTAGCTTGGGAAACTGTTTATCATTTCCCATCTTGAAAATTCTAGGAACATTTTCAACCTGAGTTTGCTGGGTTTGGGATTTACTGCATAAGCTCTTTATCTAAACTTTGGCAATCCATGCATACAAGACACATGGGAGGTTTATATTTGACATCCAAGGGTACATTTCCAAAGTGATGTATGGGATTTCAGCTCTGCCGCTCCGATTAAAACTCATATAAAACATGAGATGAAAATTTGGTGGAGATCACTGAAAATTGCAATCTTTGAAATGCTCCAGAGTTTGAAACTCAGCTTTCCATTTAGTGTTATGGTCCCTTATCCCAAAGCTCCATTAGCATGCTGCTGGTTTCATATTTAATATGCACAGTAGACTAAGCCATTAAATATTTTAAAGCATTCCTGTGTATGTCCTATAAATATGGATGATAGCCCTATAACCAAATTCCTCTTCCTATGTCAACTGATTTGATTAGGGCTTTTCCATGTTTTAATGTGTTTTCAAGCAGGCCTTTGATATTTTTAATACCTGTGGAGGAAAAGGTTTTTTTATCATCACTTTTGGAGCCTCATTCTTGTTCACCATTTCCCTTTTATTCATTAGCAGCGTGAAGATTTGCCACACTGGATGGCAGCTGACATGTTAGGTAAAGGGTCCAAGAGAATATATGTTTGCTTAGGTTTTTTTAACTATTTATTTAGGAAGTTTTAACAAGTTGACAAATCCTTGCCATGTAAGTATCAGAAACAAAACCATCATTACAACAGATAGCTTTTGTTTCAAAAGACATTGTACAGGAATATAGTCATCAGATCATTCTATTAAATAGGTTGTTACCATATGGGAGAGTGAGCATCATTACAACAATGTTGTTTCTATTGATTTTATTAAAGTGAGTGAAATCTAATCTAATCTATTTAACAGACCAGCTATGGCTATCAAATGTTAGTATTCAAAAAAATTAAACAAGTGGTGCTGGTTTTTTGCAGATGACTGTACTTTGAGTACAAGGTAACCAAATATCTAAGTATCTGGTTGTCTTCTGTCTACTTGCTGGCTACATAATTGTGGGTTGATTATTCCAAACAAAAATCTACCATGTTGTTTTTAACATTCCTCAATGTCTGGATCTTTCTTTTTCCAGTGACAGGCTTCCAAAAGCAGAGCAGTTAAGAGATTAATGGCTATGGATTGCATCCTGATGCTCTCTAAGGACTCGATATGTCTACCCTATATGCATAAATTCTCCTCTTTCTCCACAATTTCGCCAACATTTATCCCCATTCAATCTATATATCGTTTTTAACCTGACTGATGTGAGGTACCATTGAAACGGTATCTTAGAGAAATTGAGAGTATCTGTTTTTAAAAGAATAGTTTCTCAAACAGTTAATCTGAATCCACTTTACCCTTTGTCCCTCTACAAATCTTTGTGCTACTCTACTAAACAAGAGCAAGGTGTAAATAGCATGAATACTTACAATACACATTCCAATCAAATCTGTGCATGGTAATAGGGTTGGCAAGCTATTTACCTTCACTTGGTTGGAACAAAAATCAATCCCTTGTTAAACAGTGAGACTGGAGATCCTGTAAGAATGATATCTGATATAACTAATTACTTGAAAATTGTTTCCTTCCCAGCATCCTGTTATTTAGACATGGTGATGTACTGATGATTCCTTTCTGATGATGGCTGCAGAGAAGCATGTGGTTGGTGTCTTGTTCGGAGATTTTATTTTTCATTGTCAAATACCTTTTTCATTTAATTCCAGGAAAAACAATTACCTTCCTTTAGTATTTTTAATATCCTTTTTGCAAGTCACTCATTTCTCTATGTACCTCTTCTTGGAATTTTTCCAGATTTGACTGTCTTTGGGATTCATACAAATTCCTAATCGCAGGGATTTCCTTTTGTCTGTCAATCACCTTTAAAAACCTGGCTATCCTTTATTATTCCCTCTTTCATTCTCATTATTTCATCTATAATAAGCAACATTAAATCCAGGGAGCAATTTTTTAAGTCCTGTTCCAATTGCTGTTTGAAAATCTTTCCAGTTGAAAGTTGGATTTTTCTGGAGCCTTCTTCCCTTAGAGAATTTTGTTCTCGCTAATGTCATAACAAGGTGACATGGTGCCGGTTCAGTCTAATTTCACTTGTTTGGGGTCAGGAGAGGGAGATTTTCTAAATGGCTGTAATGTTCATTTAACATTTCTTTCAGAGATTCTGTCCTAAGCAATTTAGTGGAAACTGTATGAGGTTCCATTGTACTATTTCCCTCCTCCCAGGAAAATGAGAAGACTGTGGCTTAGTTCTCAGTCAGCAGTAAAAGAAAAGCTCATATATAGTTCCAAAAGTAGATTCATGGTTAGAAACAATATGCTAAGGTCCTTTTGAAATATGCATCACTGAGCTGCTGCAGCTTTTAGGGGATCTGTTTTTTCCTTCGTTGTCATCCTTTTAACTCCCATTAACATCTGTAGCAGCTCAGTGCATACACTGATAGAAGACCAGACTCCTTGCTGCATACCATTAAGAAGAGAAAAGAAGGGATGAGTTATTCATTCTTCAAGTTAAGTTTGACTTGAGTTTCATTTACTTGACCTTAGGCAGCAGTGTCATGATATCATAGGGCCAATAGAACATTAGAGGACAACGTACCAGGAGATTTCAGCCATTGGTGGCTGCATATCAGTGTAGCAACACCAGGGAAACCACTAACCACCACCAGTGTGGATGGTGTAAACCATTATAACCTGGAAATTTGCACCAGTGTGGTTTACCCTGGCTTGAAACTACTCTAGCGGAGTGTCAGTCTACTACAGCTGGTTGGCCTTTTTTCCATCTAAATGATATTTTGGTGAAAAATGGATTCTCAATCAAAATGAAAATTTGGAGGAAATTTTTCATTTTCATTGATTTTTTTTTTTTTGACAAACTGGGCATGAAAAGTCTTTTGGTAAACGTTTTCAGCATTCGGTAAAACTGTTGGGTTTTAAACACCAAAATGTATTACAGAAAACTTTTTTTAAATCAATTTTTTTTTTACCCCAAGCTGAAAAAAGTCACCAAAAAACAGCTTTCAAAAGCTGTTTTGTGTTTATGTTTTCATGGGAAATTCGGGGAAAAAAATGTCCATGAAAAATAATTGACATTTTCTGACCATCTCCACTGAGTATATTAGGCATTTACATTAGTACAGAAATACAAATGATGGGCCACTGATTGCTGAAATTGGGCCTAATCCCCAGTATCAGTAAGACCTTAGTACAAGAAGAGATATTAACTAATGTCATTTCCTTCAAGCACCATTTTACAGCATCAGAGTGAGGGGCTGGAATTTTTAAGAACACAGGCTAAACTTAAAAAAAACCAAACAAACAAAGCCCATGTCCTCTAATTTTGCACACATGGTTTTATACACACACAGTTCTTTACACACTATATTTTACATGAATGAGTGAGAGAATCTGCATATGCAGTATTAGTGTGGGCAAATCTCCAAATGCCATGTGTAGCATGATTGTAGAATCAAAGATCTTGAATGAAATATATATGGTGCCTTGTGGATATGAATGTATGTATTATGATCTCTCATGGATAGCTTTGTTATTTATTCATATGCACACTTATGCTATAATTCTGTTTTTCAAAACTATTTCTTATGGTAATGATTGTTTAACATTTTCAAAATATAAGAAATAATATAAGGCGAGAGAAAAGGTAGAAAACTAAGGAAGACAAAATAAAGAAAATCCTTCATCTCAGATACCTGGAAACTTAATATACACCATTGGCAACCATCTTCTTTGTGTTTTTGTAGTTATATTATTTGCTTTTTATATTGCAGTAGCACCTAGTGGCCTCAAATAGGTACGAGACCCATAACGATAATCATTGTACAAGCAGGTAGTAAGTTACAGTCCCTGCCCGAAACTAAAGCCCTGACCCATCCTGCCTCAGCGCGGGGGTATGGACTAGATGGCCACTTGAGGTCCTTTCCAGCCCTACATGTCTACATGCTTAATGGGACTACTCGGAGTGTGTCAAGTTAACTACCAGGGTGTATAAAGTTAAGCCTATTCATAACTCTTTGCAAGAGCAGGAGCTAGACGAAAAGATGCAGCAGGTGGGTGACACAAACATCAAGCTGGGTAGAGGAGAATGGAGTGACGTGTTTTAGCAAAGACTAGCTGTGTGCCGCAGTCATAGGTGTATTAAGCCTGTCAAAAGCAGTAGTTGCAATAATCACAGTAAATTGCAACTCCCACCTGCCTACTCATTATCACAGGATAATTGTCTATGGGCGTCACAACTGGAGTGAGTTTTAAGGCAGAATTAGAGGGAGGCTATGGTAGCCACCTTAAGTTTGACTCTAAACCTGAGCATTGCTGGAAAAAATGCAAATTCTTTAGTAAAGACCAAACTTAAAAGGGCTCTTGAAGAATACTGGCCAAGAGCGACTCTGCTGCAGCAGTGGTATCCAGGTGCAAATCAGGGCGGAAACTGGTCTTGTAGCTGTACATTGGTTCAGCAATACCTCTGAAGGAGTAATTGTGCTTTGAAACACAATAGAAAAAGGGAGCTTTTTATCTCAGTTGGATGAAATGATAAGTGTGCTCAGATATTCTAACCAGTAAGCTTCAGATTTAGCCAGATGGCCTGGGAGGGCAAATCTTCAACGGATGAATTATTTATTTTGGGCACACAAACTATCTCCTAAAGGTCATCAAACATTTAACAGAACTGACGATGTCTGCTGCACATGTGAATGCTATTAATCCTCTCGTCGGCGAGAGCCAATATTTCTTTCAAACTTGATATGTGTGGTAGGACAACAAACAAAACAAAAAACTCATTTATGGAAAAATACAGCTGAAGAGCATCTGTTTGTCTTACGTCAGTTGTTCTGCCCAATTACTTGCAAAAACTTAGGGTGGAAACCTTAGACAGAATGGTAGTCTGTCAAGTAAGCATAAATATTTAATATATGCATAATGTTTAATAGGGCTATAGTTAACAATTGACTTAAATGACATTGCTCACATGCTTAAACTTAAGTATGTGTGTAAGCATTTTACAGGATTGGGTCCTACATTTGAAATCCCCTATTTTTAAATTAAATATGGGCCAGAACTGGAATACCATACCTGAATCCATTCAGAGTTTGGACCTGGGTCAAGCTATGAATTCCATGGCTGGGGCCTATTTCTTATTTAATCATTGTTGGGTCAAATTCTAGTTTTGGTTCCATGGGTGTTGTTCCCAATGAGCATGCACCGAGAACATGATTTGCCTCTGTGAACCTGAATTTCTGCCTCCTTGTACAGACATCTACACCTGTGCAAAAACACTGCCATTCTCACTGAGTAGCACTGGGAAGGATGTATCATGCAGAGGCATATTTCTTCTCAAGCTGCCATTTGCTCCAGTGTGGGAAGGGAGGGAAAGTTAAGTAAATTGCTTCAGCCTGTTTTCTTAGTGAAGCTTGCTCCCCACCATGCCTACTCCTGGCGAGCTCCTTTTGCCAGGGAGACAGAAATCCCACTCGCCAAAGACTTGTTCATGTAGGAAAGTACCATGTAGGTAGCCCCAGCTTCCCCTGGATCCGGAGACGATCTGTAGCCCTGATACTTCCTTGGGGCTAAAGAGGGCTGGAGTAGGAAGTTTACTTCCCTCTCCCCCACTGCATAGATGTGTTAGACTTAATCAAAATGTAGCTTTTAAAGTACCTTTTCTTCATGTCTACACACACAGAGCCTCAAAACGCAAACATAAAACATAAGCTGCATACGTGTTACACACTCAACGCATTACAACCCCGTTTAAAAAATAAGGAAGAGATGTGGTGCCAAATACCACTGCCTTTGTGAGCACAGAATGAAGCAATCCCTAGGTTTCATATTTTTGATGCAGGAATCATTATTTTTTTTAAACGGAAGGTTACAGCCAAACTGGAAAGAAAAACCCTTGGAAAAAGAAATGTAATAAAACTCTACATTTGAAAATATATGTGTGTCTATACAAATCATCTCTGGATATTTATTTTATTTCACAACTGGAAAAACCCAATCTGGAGAACATTTATGACTTTTTAATCTGTACCATAAGATTTGCTCATTGCTGTGATGCTTTCCAGCATTTTGTTCGTCCCCCGCATTTTAGCCTTGCCATTCTTCCCTGTCTTTTATACACGTAGTCTCCCCCTTTATTCATTTACATAAATAGACCTTCTCTTTAACAATCCCTACTGGGAGGGGTCAGCCTTGGAGTAGATCACCTGGGGGTGGCTACTCAAAAACCTGAAAACCAGGAGTTGGAACAAAACTGGAATTCAAGTCATTGGAATAAGAACTAAATATTTGTATTATTATTATTATTCTAAAAATGCCTAGATGCCCCAACTGAGATCGAAGGGCCATTTTGCTAGGTGCTGTACAAACACATCATGAGATAGTTTCTGCCCTAAACATCTTAAAATCTTAGTAGACAAGAGATTTGGGGGGGAGGGGGAAGAGTGTGGAGAACAGAGGCCCAGAGAGGTGAAGTAAATTGCTCAAGGTCACAGACGAGGTCAGTAGCAGGGACACAAATAGAACCCAGGTCTCCTGAGTCCCAGTCCAATGCCCTATCCTCTGGATCATGCTGCCTCGCCAATGTACCACCAAGTGCTTATTATTTAGAGGCATGGCCCTTTCTTCCCTCTTGTAATTTCTGTTAATAGATGGATCCCAATCAAGAAGGCTCATATATGCCTATATTTCATACTATATCATATCCTCACTTATCCCATAGCACACACGTTCCTGAGATATTGTCTGTTTATTCCATGAGATCCCCACAGTGTTGTTTTTTTTTTAAATCGAAATCTTGTCATGCTGCCCCTACCTATCCCAACACTATATAGAGAATTCTATTGGTTTATGGATGTTTCTAGCTCTGAAATCAGTTTTATTCCTTGTTGGTGATAACCCAATGATCCCTACACAATCATCTGTTTATTGTCTGTGTCACACATACATGTGGTAAACATGCTAGGACAGAGTACATTACTTAATAATCACAGTTATGGATCAGACTTATAAGTCAGTTGGGAAGTTGGGGACAGGATGTTGTTAACCTAAAAAGGTACAAATAGAGGAGCTGTAGGTGGTCAATATCCACAGGAAACAGGAAATTCTGAGTACATTCTACAGAGATGTCCAGAAATTTCAAAGTTCAGGGATCCAATCTTAACATCTTTTAAGATACTGTGCGATGCACCATGCTGAGAACACCTAATTATGCCTCCTTAATGATAGTTCTGAACTTTCACAAATTGCACAAAATACACAATGTGTATTTCTTTGGAGCTAAACTTAGCTTTGAAACAAATCACACTGAGACATTGGAAAGAAACCAGTCTACCTACCATATAAATATAGTGAGTGGCTACACTATTTAACCACCCCTGCAGACTACTGCTGAAAATGTCAAGTGACTAAATCCCTGCAAGAGAGAGATAAAATGTGCACTGGAAAATAAAGCTGTTTAAACTTGGAGGGGAAATGCAAGACAGAGAGAGGAAAATACCTTTCAGATAACAGAACTAATAGAAACCTAAATAAAAATATTTTACCTATGTATTATGGCATTCTTTACCATAGCATGGGAGCACCTCCCAAGCATTTATGGATTAACCGTCATGTGTTAACAACCATATTTCATACATGGAGAACTGAGGCTGAGTGAGATTAAATATCTTGCTCAAGATCACACAGGAAGTCAGTGGCAGAACCAGGAACTCAACCAAAATCTCCTGAATCCTAAACCGGCCCTTTAGCCACAAGACCATCTGAGTGAAAGTTTCTCATCTGTTCTGTAATAACCATTGTAAATCTGTGGTGGTTACCAGCCAGCATACAAATTAGACATGATGTCTTGTTTGTCCCATCAGTTCATCACTTAATTATGTTCCCAGCTCTAGAAGAGGAACTTTCAATGTACTCTGTAGAGTATTCTTATATGGGTTACCCATTAATGGCAGCAGATGTTGAACATCTGGGTTCTTCTGATAATCTGCTTTAGATGCAGTAGTCTACATTTGTCACAGTTTAGATGTTGACAACTGAATACAGTTATTCATAGAGTCTAAAGCCAGAAGGGACCACTGTAAGCATCTCGTCTGACCTCCTGCATAACACAGGACATAGAACTTCCCCAAAATAATAATTCCTGTTTGAACTAGAGCAGGTTTTAGAAAAAAATATCCAACCTTGATTTAAAATTTGCCAGCACTGGCGAATCCACCCAAACCCTTTGTACGTGGTTCCAGTTGCTGTTGTTAACCTTAACTGCTCAAAATTTACACCTTATCTCCAGTCTGAATTTGTCTAGCTATCATTGGGTCTTACCATTAATACTCTAGCTTTGTCAACGCCTTACAATCTTCAGCTCCAAACCTGAACTAAAATAGTGTATTTGAATGATCCTATAAATGTTAATGAAGCTTGGATTCAGATTTAGATCCAAGCTCTGCAGCACGCCTGTATCTCCACCACAGATTGGACTGTGAGGTTTAGTCAAACACCCATGAAGCTATAGAGAAGCTCAGGTCTGGAGATGATCTTTGCAGTTCAGGCCCTTTCTTAGTCAGGAGAGATGATTTCTAAAGTGAGTTTGCGATTTGTTTGGTTTGACAGCCAGATTTGCTGACCGCTCACCTAACCGAGAGAGGAGAAGAGGTACTTCATAGAATCAGAGAAGATTAGGGTTGGACGGGGCTGCCCGGTTGGGGGGCAAGTGGGGCAATTTGCCCCAGGCCCCTGGCCCCGCAAGAATATAGTATTCTATAATATTGCAACTTTTTTTATGGAAGGGGCCCCTGAAATTGCTTTGCCCCAGGCCCCCTGAATCCTCTGGGCAGCCCTGGGGTTGGAAGAGACCTCAGGAGGTCATCTAGTCCAACCCCCTGCTCAAAGCAGGACCAACACCAACTAAATCATCCCAGCCACGGCTTTGTCAAGCCAGAGCTTAAAAACCTCTAAGGATGGAGATTCCACCACCTCCCTAGGTAACCCATTCCAGTGCTTCACCACCCTCCTAGTTCTTCTGAGCACAGCTCTCCTCCTCTCCTCAAAACAACACCAACTTTCATCTTACACCTAGTGGTGTATCAGTCCCCTATTAACTTCAATGTGGTGCCAATGTATTGCTCACCTCAGCTTTAGCATACTTGTCATTATTTCCCAGCCTGTAGAATAATATTCTATTCGCCAGAAATTTTAGATTGAAATATATCTTTTACAGATTAGCAGCCAAATTCTGTGCTCAGACACTCTGATGCAAATCCAGAGTAATACCATTGACTCTTTTGGGAGTTGCGCCGGATGAATTCCAGTATTTCTGCGAGAAGGAGTTGTTCCCAGTTGTCTATTCTGTGAAATGCCATTGAAAAGAAGACGATAAACACAAACAAGTGCTGTTTCTAAGTGGGTAGCAACCTTTAAAAAGGAAATAATTTAATTACATTCCTAGTTGAGCTGCTAAAGTTTAAATCATTAGCATGAGTTAAATTAGTCATTGTTCTTATGAAGAAGGCAAACATCCTGCAGGTCACAGTGGAACTATTTGAAAGTTTCCTAACAAACCCCTTTGGCGTATATTATTTCTATTGATTTGCCAAAGGCACTAAGCTAACACAGACTCACAATAAAGTGTTGGGGAAGTTCTGAAGGTGTGTAAAAAGTGTCATTAAACCCATATTGTGAGCCCTGAACATTCAAAAATCATTAATCAGACCCTCAAAATCATTAGTTTGACTTAAAAATTATGAGATTTAATATTTATTAAAAATAATAAATGGTGGCCGTATTCTGGTATTTGAAGCTTTAGGGGGTCATGCTTTCAAGCTTTTCTCCATCATTATGAAGGCTAGAAATTTACTTTAAAAAAATAAAAAAGAACTGAGCTCCTTATATCATCACCTGACTCCAGAAGCTGGGGCTTTAAGAAAAACACCAAGCATCATGAGCCTGACAATAAAACTGGAGCTGGAGACTGTAAGATTGGAGAACTAATCTAGAAATATAGTAACAGAAGCTGCTATAAAGTGATGACAGCACCTACTGAAGCCAATGGAGCTAATATACCGCTTTACACTCTACCACAGTTCTGGCCCACTGGGTCTAATTCACTCTATGGTCTCCACCGATTTGGCACAAGGTCTGCCGCCATGGAAAGTCCATCCAGAGGGGTATAGTGCTGGAGCAAGATGCCCACCATAACAAAGGGGCTCACAGCCAGCCAAAGACACCACAAAAGTGGGTGGTGCTGGCCAGGGCAGAAGATTGGACATGGCTACAGAGAGTTCTACTGACTGAGCACAGATGCTCTTGAGCAGCTTCTGCCGCTGGGCCACCGCCCCCTATTGTAACCTCTGTGGAAAAGAAGGTTGAGGGGGGATATGATTGCTCTTTATAAATATATCAGAGGGATTAATATTAGGGAGGGAGAGGAATTATTTAAGCTTAGTAACAATGTGGACACAAGAACAAATGGATATAAACTGGACACTAGGAAGTTTAGACTTGAAATTAGATGAAGGTTTCTAACCATTAGAGGAGTGAAGTTCTGGAACAGCCTTCCAAGGGAAATAGTGGGGGCAAAAGACATATCTGGCTTTAAGACTAAGCTTGATAAATTTATGGAGGGGATGGTATGATGGGATAGCCTAATTTTGGCAATTAATTTGGCAATTGATCTTTGATTATCAGCAGGTAAGTATGCCCAGTGGTCTGTGATGGGATATTAGATGGGTTGGGATCTGAGTTACTACAGAGAATTCTTTCCTGGGTGCTGGTTGATGAGTCTTGCCCACATGCTCAGGGTTTAACTGATCGCCATATTTGGGGTCAGGAAGGAATTTTCCTCCAGGTCAGATTGGCAGAGGCCCTGGAGGTTTTTTGCCTTCCTCTGCAGCGTGGGGCATGGGTCACTTGCTGGAGGATTCTCTGCATCTTGAGGTCTTCAAACCTCAATTTGGGGACTTCGATAACTCAGACATAGGTTAGGGGTTTGTTATAGAAGTGGATGGGTGGGATTCTGTGGCCTGCATTGTGCAGGAGGTCAGACTAGATGATCATAATGGTCCCTTCTGACCTTAAAGTCTATGAGGCTATGAAAGGCAGGGGTGAAATTACTGCCGACCCTCCCCTGGGGGCTGGGTTCATCAGCTCCCCTTGATACACTTGCATATACCTGTGCCAGCTGTGGTGAATGGAGCCAATGAATTGATTTGCCTCTCAGTTTAGTTCTGCATCTTAAAAAAATTAAATCTCTAATAGCATGCAAGTAAGAGGCCATTGGCCTTAGTGATCTAGGCTGAGATTGGCCAAGGCACCTAAGGGAGTTAGGTGCCCAACTCAGCCTTAAAGTTAATGAGTACTGGGATCCTAACTCCTACAGGTGACTTTGAAATTCCCATCCTCAGGCCCCTGCCACATAAAAACTCTTCAAGGGGAACCTTGCTCAGACAACTCTTTGCACTTGGATGAGCTGCTTTTGTGCCATATGTACCTTGCTCCATAGGACCATGGTGGACCATCAGAGCTAGAAATCCTGTCATGGCAAATGGGCAGAGCCTGACGGTCTGCAAGAAAACAGCAGAATACCATGGGTGAAATCCTGGGTTACTGAAGTCCATGGCAATCTCTCATTGATTTGAGTGGGGCCAGGATTGCAGCCCTAGAATCTTGGGACATCCAATATTTATCTCAGGAGGCTTCAGCTTTCTTCGTCTAGCAGTGGGACCAATGCTAATTTCCTTAACGAATTACCAATGTCTGGCCCTGTTCGGGCTTCATACTCTTGTCCCTTCTGACCATGCATAGAAGGCGAAGACGTGGAATTATTGCTGAACCACTACACTGTGTTATGTAATAGAGCAAAGAGCAAACCACGAATAATGCAAACTAAAAAATACCGAGACAGGAAACAACATACCACATATATTTGGGAGTGATTTATTTTAGCAGTTGTGCAAATGTTGAATATATGGTAACAATAGAAGGAATAAAACTTTGGACCAGGGCTCTTTGGAAAGCAAGTATTCTGGTTTACAATTTTTTCCCCCCGAGGTTTTGGAATTTGTTTTCATTCCACATTGAAATGAAACCAAGACCTTTTGAAATTTTTTGTAGAAATAAAAAAAAACAGAGAAAGACCCACCCGAGAATATTCTAAGTGTTAGGGCACTCACGGAGGATTTCAGGACCTAGGTTCAAGTCATTGAGCCAAATCAGACAGAGCAGGGACTTAAACCCAGCTCGCCTACATCACAGGTGAGTTCCCTAACCCCTGTGCTATTGGCTGCTTTAGCAAGGCTCTGTCTTTATCTGATTTTGACCAGAAATTCCATTCTGGACCTGAGGGACCTTCCCAATTGAAATACTGTTCTAGTGAAAAAACATTTTGTTAAAAAATTTCCTTACCAGCTCTACTTCAGGTTCCATTTTCACTGAGCTGACGGCTAAATGTAAAAGCTATAAATAGACTCTAGCTTCTACCATTGCTGAACTACCGTTGGCCTTGTTTAAATAAAATTAAGAACTCCCAGAAGATAATTGCAATCCACAACTCTTCCAAATTAATTGAAACGATTATAAAGAAATAGTTGACCTTATTGCTTTTTACCAGGAGAGTTTTCAGAGGGAAAAAGTCAATCTTCTAGGGAACTTCAGCAGGTTTGCAAAAATATTTGGGCCATCGTGAGTGTCACCTGAAAAAGAAAAGTTGCAGTGTCACCGATAGAAATGGCCACAGAGCCACTAGTGTCAAATCTAGGCATAAATGTCCCCCAAACTGAGGCATGTTCAAGTGGCATTTTGGTTCAGCCCCATCCCTGGTAGTAAGTCCTTGTCCCTTTCACAATACATGAACAGGAAATAAAGAAATGGGATCAAAATCTAAAGCCTTTCCATCCTGTCACAGAAAGCAAGAGAGACAAGTCTGCATCCCGGATGTCTGAGTTAGGCCCATGCTCCAGACCTAATTTTTTACAGTTAACTTTTTTACAGCAAATTGGAATATCAACTGCAAATATCACTGAAGAAATGTGACTTCACCCTTTTCCTTGACATCAAATTCTCCACACAGCTCTGAGATTCTTGATTTCCCTATTTCTACAGCCGTTCCCCCACAGCCTAGAAGCTGGAAGGTGCTGATATAGCTGAAGAACTGCTACTGAATTAGCATGGACTCCTCTCAGCGCTAACGTTTCTCTTATTGTCTTAAAGTCTTTGTGAAAAGGACAGCACAGTACCTTTTAATATTTAGCTCCTGTTGATTTCAGTGCAAGTTGCATCAGCCCTTAAAAGTTTTCTATCAACTTCCTTTTAACACTGGGATGAATCTTGACAATCAGGTCAGAAAAAGTGTCTGGGAATTGGTGCTGGACTCGGCATTGTCTGTGATAGGACCCTGCTAAGAATGAGGGTTTGGTGTTAAATGAGAGCTTGTTTGGCTTCACTGCCACATCCCATTAAAAGAGTCTAATTTTTAAATATGAAGGCTAAAACAATATGCTAGCTGTGAAGGTGACAAGAATGAACCCACAACTGAGATGTCTGCCTTTTGCTTGAGTGTTTCATTTATTTTCTCAGGCACCATGACTAATTATGTTAATAAAAATTATAAAATGTTGCCAGGAGACATTAGAATGTCAATAAACTACCAGGGGAAAACTCAGATGACTTACTAGGAAGAGGAGTAAACAGCTGTGGTTTAACATCTGTAATACAGGCCCTCATGCTGTGTGAAGGAGCAAATGACCAGAATAAAAATTGTCTATGGCTCTTCTCACCAAGCACAGATTACATTCAGAGGTGAGGAAGGATGGTCTTGCAGTTGAGGCAGTGGATTGGGAACCCAGAGTTCAATGGCATCAGCTCCCTTCCCGGCACAGACTGCCTGAGTGACCTTGGGAAAATCATTTAGTTTCTCTGTGCCTTTGTTCCTTATATGTAAATTGGGGATAATAATACTACCCTACCTCACAGGATAAATAACTGGGAGGTGTCAGACACTATGGCGATGGAGGCAATATAAGTACACCGATGAGGAAAAGAAAAGAAGCTGAGTGCAAAATTGCACAAATCCATCAAGTGGGCACCGGACACCACTGCCTTCAAAGCCTGTTAATACAGCTAGTGAGCCTGACTGAGTAAGGCCATTCAAGTAACACAAGATGTTCCTTTCAGCCACAGACAGAGAACATTGCACAACCTTGAGAACTTAAAACCTATTCATGGATCACCCACACAGAACATGTGTTGGCTATTCGACTACCATGCCAGCCTCCAGGGATATGGGATTTTTGCAGGTTTCTGTCTCTTCCCAAAATAAAATTAAGTATAATTTTATTTTTTTAAAAAGCTTCCTTTCACTGTATCTGCAAGATAAGTTACATTTCGGCAGCTGTGCAATAACTTTGTACTTACTGGAGTAAACGGAAAAGGGTCCTGATTTTAAAGCTGGTCAAACCTCTTAAGGATTTGTACGATATTTTTGAACTTGCCATCAAAGCTTTATATTTGGATTCTGATTTGCTTTTGATACAAGAGCCGGCTGGGCCTGCAGCTGTACTCTGAACTTTCCCTGCCTGTGAGGAGAAAAAAATTAAACAGAACAGCTGAGGTTCTAAAGCAACCTGACTTCAGAGGAAGGGTTTTTAACATTTTTATTCTTAAATTACAGAAATTGGTTAATCTTTACATCTGTTTGTCTCCCACGTTTTCCTCGGGTTCATCTCTTCCTCTTCTCCTCTCTGTTTTAGGCTGGCTCTTCTTTCTCAAAGTTATTTCCATTAAACTATATTTTGGCATTTTTGTTGAATACTTCTTGCTTTCAGGAGACTTGAATTAAGGGTTTGATCCGGCTCCCATTGAAATCAATGAGAGTTTTGCAATTGGCTTTAGAGCAATCTGGGAAAAAATAAAAAGCCACTGCCAACTTCAACAACAAGGGGAACCTAGAGAAATGCCAAATGCAGATATGAGGGAGAAAAGGGAAAACTAATACCTGTGTCCTGCATGTGTCCAAAACTAGGAACGTTCTGAAGGATGAATACATCAGAATACTTCTCCAAAAATCCCCTTTTCTACGTACGTATTATTTATTAACCTTCCCACGTCAAATTACTACAGAGTGCAATAATGATCATACTCCACCAAGAGAGAAATGTCCTTTTAACCTAAGATGTCCTTTTCAATAAAACTAGTTCGAATTGTCCTTTAAAAACAACCAAAACCATCAAATGCATCTCAGAATCTGCAGAGAATACTGATGTAACTGAATCCGTACAACAGAATCCATCCCTTGTATGTATTTCTCCAAGGGGATTTATTAGTATTTACATCCATGCAAGGATTTGGTTGAGTATATTTTGGTATAGCAGGTACTCATTCAGTAGAATTAGAGGAACAAATGCTGCAATGCATTTTAATGTTTTATTGGAAAATGGACCACATCCTCATCTGGAGTAAATTGGAGTAGTGCCATTGACTTCAGTGCAACTGTGAATGCAGCTGCTGATGAAAAGAGAGCCAGTTATTATCATCATCTTAACATCTGATCTTGATGCTTTACTATGTGAAGACTAGAAGCAACGTCATGTAATGTGTAATAGGCATGCATGGAGCAAGCACAAAAGCTTGGGAGCTGTTAACACGGGATAGGTTTTGTGACCTATTTGACCTACTCAGGCTCTAGCTGTTTTCTGAATTCTCTCATTAGATGCAGCATCCCCACTCAGCGGAGTTATATTCATGCAATGTCACCAACTGTCCCTCTCTTTTTAGGAAGGCCATCTGGCCAAAGCAAGGGTCAGCAGCAAGGCCTCCATGGGTATTCATGGTCTGAAGGACAGCAAAGAAGAGTGAGTTGGAATGTTTGGTATCTTTCACTTCATTCTGATGCAAATAAACTGGTCTGGGGCCTGCAAGGAGATCGGAATGAATTTATTTTTAAAATGTCAAAAGGACTGAAAGCATAATTAGTCCCTGTACACCTTTTATTTTAATTAATCAAATGTGTAACAACATTCGCCAATTGAGAGAGGCTTAGATTACACTCTTCTGCAAGTAATTAGATTATATCTCAAACATAGTACTAACTACTTTTTAATTAAAAAAATTTTTTAAAAGTCCATCCAAACTGAAAATTTATACCAGACATCAACCTGGAGCAATCTGAAATGACCAGTAAATGGGTCTTTCTAAATATGATGTTTGACTAGAAGATTCAGTTCAACCTTCATTAAAGATTTTCAGCTAAAGACACTGTAATTATGAATACAATATGATCTTTTAAATGCATCTGCAAAGAAAGACCTGGCAACTTAGAAAACTAATTTTGATTTAATCAGTTAGAAAAGATGATAAAGAAAATAGTAAAATTTAGAGTAGAAGATTCAACATTTTGGGTCACCGCCTCGACTGGTGAAAACTGGAATAGCGCCACTGAAGCCAATGGACCTGCACTGATTTACAGAAGCTGAGGTTCTGGCCCATTTTTGCTCAGTACAGGATAAGGATGTATAAAACCTCAATGTGCGTGTGACTCACTAGTGCTGTTGAGTCACATATGTAATATTCAGCATCAAATGTCACATGGGACAACACAGGTTTTGAACCCAACAACATAACATTTTCAAATCATGCTTTCAAGTGAAGGTCGAGGAAAATATACAGTCCTGTACATTTCACTTTGACTCATCTATCCCTACTGACTCATTATAGTTTGTGGCATAATGCAGCTGGCAATTACCCAAAGCCCTAGTGAAACTGACCAAGAAAATCACCATGAATATTTCTGTGCTGGAATGATGAATTTTCGTAACGAATATCTTAAGCTTCTCTGACATTTGCAATACTTGCTCCTAAAGTGGAGAGGAATTTAAAAGACAGGTCTAGGATGCTGAAGATTTCTGACATCATTTGAGCTGTCATACCTAGCAAAACAATTTGATTAAATCAATTTAAAATTAGTGCAAATAGTTACCCTTTGTGGGTTGGGTCTATTAACTTTGGAGTTAATTCAAGTTACTAATTCAGATCATCTATTGCTTCCTGTTCTGCTTGCAATGCTTTTCAAGTTTTATTTCTTTATCTGCTAATTAATTATCACCCTAGGTGCTTGTTGGCTTCCCTTTAGATCAAGGTCTTCTGTCACTATATTTGATTAACTGAGTCAGATTGTTCTTTCCAAAAGCAGCAGATGAGGCATTCTTTGGTTCTGTTGGATTAAATGGCTCCTGTGGGCACCTCAGTTTGGATTTTTTCCCTGTTGTTCTCTTTGGTATTCCAAGAGGAATGAAAGCTGAATTTAAAATACCTAGGAAAATAAGGTTTACCGTACTTGATATCCTGGCTTCAGCAGCAGTCAATAAGTTTATGGTGCAGAAGAAGTGGGGAAAAGATCTACCCAACTGTGTAATGCTGTTACATAAGTGTGGCATATTCCTCCTGGATCCCTGTACTGTTAATATGCTAGTTATCTATCACAAATGGGTGGCATGGAACTGTAGACAATGAATTTTGTAGATTTCTCCTCAATTAGGAAAAGGAATTTCTTCAGCAGCTCTGCATAGGTGTAAATGACTGAGGTGCACGGCCAAGGAAAATCAGGCTCAAGTAAAAGTGGCAAAAGATGCATCAGTCAAAGTGGCTGGCCTCCTATCCCGTTTTCTTGGTAACACTACCATTCACATTCATTTACCTATGGAAGGCCCGATGGATATGTAGGTGTTGGAAGGGCATGGGGGACAGATACGCTATGTGCAGAGGAACCTTGTTTACCGGTGGAGAACTCAACCTGGACAATATTACCTTTTCTGCAGCATCCATGCTTCGGAACACCCCTCATCCCCGCATAAAGATCAGATCTCTTTGACCTCCACAGGGGCCTGTTCCAGAAACTTTACCATATGATATTTCACTTGTTGTAAATATAAGTTAAGGCCAAGACTTTCCAATTGGGAGGTTTAAGGTTGGGTGATTAAATCCATAGATGGATATCTAAATTTTCAGAGGCACTTAGCACCCACAACTCCCATCGGTTTTAACTTTAGACATCCAAATGGGAAAATGTTGGCCTCAGGTTTCACTGCTACATCCCATATTTTCCACTCTCGTCTTACTTGAGAGTGGATGTAATGGAGAAAGGAAGTGTCTATATATTTGTATAATAAAACAATCAGCATAAGTAACTTTCTCTTAACATGTTTACAAAGATAATTCATATCCAGAACGATCTGCACTTTTTCAAATCAATGCAACTGTTTGCCTTAGCTACTAAATAGTAGTGATAATCATAAGTCTAAATGCTGTGCTCTACCCACATAACCCGGAGCTATTATCCTGTTTGTCATAACATATCACTTTAAAATACTGACAGAATCCCTGGGAGTAGGAAAGGTGTTTATGCTTTCTGTGCACTGAGCAAGACCTAAAAAGAAATACCCAGAGATTTTTTTAAATGTATGCCGTGTGAAAAGATATTCATTTCACAGTAGCAGTTATCTAAATGCAAAGAACCTGGCCAATTCAAATCCTATTGGTTGGCGCTAATCTACTGTTACTGCTCTGTAATCTAACACCGCTAAATATTGATTGTTGGGACCATATAAAAAAATTAATACCTCTTAAAATTAATGTGATGGCACTAAGAGGATTTTTTAAAATAAAACAGAACAAAATATTGTGGGTGATTCTCTTTCCATTTTTATTCTCATTCTCTCATAACTCCTTTCTCCTAACACTATATTTCGCACCTGATTCCATTCACAACAGCAGCTGCTTTGATCCTGAAGTTTTATATTCCCCGTTGCTAATGAGCAACTTTGCACTAGGCTACATAGACTTAGAAAGTTTCTAAAGGGTCTTTCCTTTATTATTACTATATTATTTATGGGGTAATTGCTAGGTTGAAAACTTTTCATCAAAATTGTTTTTGATGGAAAATTGGGTGTTCGATATTTGAACAAGTGTCTGCTTTCCACAGAAAGTTTTGAACCAAACACCCAAAAACCAAAATATTTCAGCCCAAACCTGAAATATTTCAATTCAGATATGCTGCCGTGATGCTTCATGCAAACTGTAGTTCAGTTGCCTAATGTCCCTATTTCCCCCTTTGGGCTGAGTTCCCCAGCCAAACTTCATCTTTTTTGATGTAGTGCAGCCATGGAATTCCCATGATGCACCACCTCCCTCACCAAGAGGGGAGACACTAGTGCATCATGGGAGATATAGATGAGAATGGACGCATGAGGCATCCAAACTATAACTTCTAGGAGGCATTGCAGCAGCATCTCTGAAATTACATATTTTGGGTTTTAATTTATCAAAATGTCCAAATTTTCTGCAGAACCCTGCTCCTCCCCACTGCACATACACACACACACACACGTTCCAACCAGCTCTAGTAACTGATCTGATGATCTTCCTCCTACTTTATAGCACTGCATGAATTACATATGTGTAGTGTCACAGTCAAGAGTCTGCACACCGCCAGAGCTGAATCATCTCTCCCTGACCCGTCACTTCAGGGGTAGGCCTACACAGTTATTTCCTAGCGTTTTGTCCAGTCAGGGTTTAAACATCCAAAAAGCTGGGGCTGCAACCACTTCCTTCCTTTAGGAGACTGTTATGCAGCTAAATACATCAGATACAAAAGAATTTACCATTGATGGTTGGTCCCTCTTCATTCCAACCCTCTCCTGTCACTGCAACTTCTCAGCTGCCCAATCTCACTCCATAATTTTTCCTCTTTCATTATCTTCTCTGTCCCCTGTCTCCTTTATATTTCCTTCCTCTTCAGATTCCCTTTAGCCACCATCCTTCAACCCTGAAATCCCAATCCCAAAAAAGTAACCCTAGAACTACCTTTTTATAATATAAGTAAACCCAAGCTATGTATAAAGAGAGGTTTTTAAAAGATCTGAAGCTAAGAAGCCATGTGCTGCCCCAACCACTTTGCTTGGACGCTGTATCCCTTTTCCCCACCCTCCATCAGTTTCTTGCCTTAAACTAGACTGAAAGATCTCCTGGGAAGAGAATGTGTCTACGTGTTTATGCGGCATCTAGTACAATGTGACCCTGATCCTCACTGGAGTCTTAGGATAATACTGTGACTGGTTCTCCAACTGTTGTCAAGGATCTCTCTTTGGTCACTGAGCAAACAGCAAAAACAAACGCATCAAAATGGCAAATCATACATCATGCATTACTCCTCCTCTCAGTTGAGGTTAATTTCTTCGGTCATGAAACTCTCATTGCTGTAGCGGTTGCTTATAAGACGCCATAGGAATTTGGCTCTTGTGCTAATGTACTAAAGAAGCCAAGCCAATCTGAACAAGTCCAAACAAGTTATGGAAAGCTGTGGAAATTTGTTTCCTTTCTCAGCATAATTTATTACCTGTTGCATTCGGCTCGTGACAGGACTGTGTCTGTGTGCTCTCAAGCTAAAAGAAGGAACAAGGATGTGCCAAACGGTGCAAAATAACTCAAGTATCACCGTACAGAGGAGAGTGTTCTGAGGATGAAAGCAACGTGAATAGCCTGCAAGATAAAATTCTTGTAATTTTGGTCTGATAGTGGATATATTGGGTGGGAATAAAATCATAGGCCCAACTCTGTTCCTCTGGAATTGGGTGCAGGTTTTGCTTTTGACATTAATGGGAGCAGGTTCATGTTTTGCATTATAACATAAACAGCCATTTTATGTCATCTTCCGATTGTGATATCAAATCATATTATTTGACCTACAGTGGGCAAGGCATTTCTCAGAAATGAAAGGTTAAAAGCTAAAAGCAGAGCATTTCCCTGAGAAGTTCTTGGATTCAAATTCCTAGTTTAAAAAACTAGTAATTAATTCTATGAATTGTGATTATTATGCTCTCAAATACCAAAAGAGGGTTAACAATGAAATAAATCTAAAGCTGTAGTTTTTCTGCTTAGAAAAAAATGGAATGTTATGTTTGCTGCCTGCACTTCTGCTCAGCTTTCTCTCTTGAGCCCAGAGGGATTCTAACTGGCAGTAATGACATATAGCATAACAAGAGAGCCCAAATACAGAACCACTTGCAGTTTGAACATAGTGCATCTGAATCCAATTGTAAATAAAAGGCCTGGATGAGAAGGGATCTGCTTGTGGTTTGCCCTCCTCAATCTCTCCCAGTGGGTCTTGCCCAGAATGGGTATGTTTTCCTGTTTTCAAAGTTTGAAAATCTGCTTCAGATGAAAATAATTCCAACAATTCACTCCTTAGAAAAATCAAAGTACAACTTCATATCTTTGCTAATGAATAGATTTCAGAATCATGGAATATCAACTTTAAATTGTTCAAAATTCAATTGTAATTTTCTTTCATGGGAAACATGGAATTTTCTGACCTTTCTGCTCTTGCAATATCTTTCTAATGGAACATAACTTAGAAAGTGCAATGATGGCTGCTTGGCTTTGTCATTACAAAAAATTATAGGTAAAATCCAGCTTCACTGAAACCAATGGCAAAACTCCCAAGGACTTCGATGAGGCCAGGATTTCAACATGGAGGCCCACCCTCAAACACTGCTCAGTGCCATTGACTGTGTCTGACTCCAAAGCCTCTGAAGTGATTCTCTTAATGACTCCCAGAGCACAGACATACGATCGTACATTTTATCCCATTCTGTAGGGTCATGCACAGAATGCCTAGGATCAAACCCATAGGAACAAGCTATTCTCCAGCTAATGAGAGCTTTGTATGTGTGCACATGTCTAGGAGTGCTGTCTGTATGGGTGGGCTTTTCACGGTGTGCGGAAGGGAAGAGACACTATAATAGCATCAAAATCCTTGGTGACTCAGTTCATATAAAGATCAAAGTTTATATGAAGCTCTTTGGTCTAGATAACGGGCAGGAAACCTTGTGACATAAGGTTGCCTTATAAGATTTTTCCAAGGATAATTACTAGTTCTTCATAGGACAGTGTTACAAAGGAAACACATGGACATGTTCCTTGATCAAAATGGTTTATAATTTAAATGGCCAAACCCTGCAAAGATTGACACGAGTTAACTCTATTCACATGAGTGGTCCCACAGATTAAGGGGGAGATTTCCAAAGGCACAAATGGAAGTTAGGTCTCTAATTCCTACGGAGAGTGCTCTATGTTCCTTTGAAAACTTCCCCTTTTGTCTTTGCAGAGTGAGACCCCTAGAGAGTCAGGCAGAGGGTACCAGTGTATTTTGCATTTTTCATTCTTGATTGTTTTTATGACGGATAAAAGCCAACACATTTCTGCACACTCTCGTTTAGTAGCATCTGAAACAAACTTTTAAAATCTGCAGGAAGGAGTGTGTATATATTTCTCTGTCTCCACCAGCGGGACTAGCCCCAAGATTATCTGAAATTATTCCCAGCATTATTTTTGCATGAACTGTATCCGCTCTCAGGAATCTTTGTCAAAATTACCTCTCATTATCATCCATTTTGGAACTAGCTAAACATGAAGCTGTTCAAAATTTTCTTTTTTCTAGAAACATTTCAGACAGTTGACCTTAGTCCAAAAACTTCCAGCAGTAGAAAGCCATCATGGATTAAAAACACATGCAGATCTATGGTCAATTATGTCTAGAAATGCTGAGAATAACAAACTTTGACATTTAACCAGTAGCCACCAACCCTGCTATAAATATTTATGTATGAAGATAGACACAGAACCCTTGTTTATTGTAAACTAGAACACTCAGAATGAAAAAGACTATGTTAATCCGATGCATGTTTATGCAATGTTCATTAGCTTCAGATCTATATTTGGAATTTGAAGAGCCACGTTACATGATTAGTTACACAGTTATCAATCAGCTCGACTCATGTCATTGCAGTCACTGTAATCTGGTGGTGTAGCTACAAATGGAAATTTGCATGGGCCCCAACTTATGATGGACGGGCAATGTCCACTACCTGAGATCCCACCGTCAGAGTGCATGGTTAAAAAAAAAAGGCTGTTAATAAATGTACTTAAGCTTGGCATACACACAGGCTCAGATTTAGATGGGCCTGGGTGATAATTGGATGGGGCCATGACCCACCCAAGCCCACGCCTCTGCTGTAGTCTGCCACATGTGCAATTGAGACCCACAGACTTATTTCCAGAGGAAATTAAAGTGTCATCAAGCTGTAGCATGTGTCAATTACTAGGTCACCACAGGAGCTTGTTACTGTAACCCTTGTCCATCTCCATCCTCTGCCTTAGCTGTCTGTCACATTCTTATTGCACTGTGGCTAAGATGAGATGAAGATCTTCATGACATGAACCTTATCCTTTTAACCTGCCTCTGTGGGGCACTTAGCACAACTTTGGGGGCTGTATAAATATTCCATACACTAAATAATAGTTATTAAATACTGACAGAAAATACCCACTGAGGATGCCAAGGGAATACATAGAATCAGCAGGTTACCCTGGCTGCTTCCCTTTGCTGGTCTGCAGTGTCCTCTCTTGGGGTTGTACCAGCTGGCTGTGGGATACCCAACAGATGTCAGATTGACCTAGGTCTGAAAGGGGATTGGCTTCAATGGACTTTGGATCAGGCCCTAAAGATACATCAGTCCTTTTGGCTGACCCGCCTCCCTCCCCCCATGGGGGACAATAGGCCTCTTTTCCCTACTCTCTCTCTCATGCAAGGAGCTCCAGACCTGCAGAGGGCTCTCCAGCTGAACAGTGCCACTCAGGGCTCTTGACCCATCTGTCTGTGGGATGGAGGATCTCTCATACAGATGGTCCCCTCCACTGTATAATCAAACCAAATGGTTTGCACCTCCACACCCCATGACACCAGTTCAGTAAATTATCTTAACATCAAATTCTTTGTAATAGTGTAAACAGGTATGTTGTCAGATTTGCAGTTCCTAGAATAGACGCATACTGATGTACATGGGCTTTGTTATTTGCTCTCCCGTCTTATCTAGAAGTTGACAGGATGTACAAAATTCAGAAGTACACAAGGAGAGATAAGGCTGGGAGGCAGCAATGAACAGCTTATCAGTTAACCAAGTAAGCATCTAGACAGAATGAGGTTTAGAGATCAACTCTGCTGCTGTTTAATTGCTTCCAGCAACACATTTTCCCTTTTATCTCTAGGATCTTTTCTACAGAGAGATGGTATTGTGCTTTCCCAGATGTATTTTCCCATTAGGTATATATGGGTACATGGCAAAGTGAGTGGATTTGGATAATAGTACGTACTGACAGTATCTTCTTGATGATAACTTGATAGGAAACTTTCCTAATGTGGAGAATAAAGGGATGTCAGAGTCCTAATAAAACTAGCAAAGAGTCCTGTGGCACCTTATAGACTAACAGACGTATTGGAGCATGAGCTTTCGTGGGTGAATACCCACTTCGTCGGATGCATGTGACGACATGCATCCGACGAAGTGGGTATTCACCCACGAAAGCTCATGCTCCAATACATCTGTTAGTCTATAAGGTGCCACAGGACTCTCTGCTGCTTTTACAGATCCAGACTAACACGGCTACCCCTCTGATACCTAATAAAACTATTCATACTATCAGCCATTTTCATCAAGTTTGCAGAAGGTACAAGATTTGGGATTTTACCTGTAACAGTTTGCTGTTCTGTGCAATGAGACAGTTTTTACAAGTAAAAAACTGCAAAAACCAAAAATAAAAAAACCCTCATTCTTTCTTTTAAAAGGCAAAGAAATTGAATTTCCTTGGGAAAAAATAGCAAGGCAGCATTTCTAATCACTTCCCCATTTCCCTCCAGATTTTTTCTATAGAGCCAGTCACTCATCCTTGCCCCAGAAACCATCAGACACAGACAACAGCAGCAGTGACAGCTCCATTTGCTCTGCCACCACTAATGGGCTTTAGTTCTGACCTCAAGTAACCACATCTAAGGGTGAGGGGGAAGTTCAGACACTGTGGACACTCAATCCATGGTCTCTTTGATGGGAGTCCCGTTGTTGGGGTAGGAGGAAAGACCAGTCCTGGCCATCTGTGGCAATTGGTTTTGTGTTGTAGACTCCTCTCCAATGTGACATGAATTGAGACCACCAACTTATTTCACAGGAGCCACTGAGCCACCATCCAATAATGACAGTTTTGTAACCTGACGTGAAAATGCACAAAAATTTCAGTTCTTGCAGGCAGAGGCCAGAGGAATCAAACCAGTTTCAAACAGCACCAAGCAACGGACTATATTTATGGTGAGTATTTTAAACATTAGTTTCTCAAATTAAGAAGCAGAAGACCAAACCTGAAATGTTTCAAATACAGTATTAGTAGACTTAATTTGATAAAGGATTTAACCTTTTCTCAGTACCCTACTCCTATTCAACTCATTTTTATATGTGAGATTAGGGTTTCATCATCCTCACTAATTTACATTTCAGATAAGAAGTTATGGTCACGCAGATAAAACATAAAACACATGAAAGGAATTTTGCCATGCACTGCCTAATAACCTGAGGAATTTGAGTTACTAGTTGATTCTTTTCTACTTTTATTATTTCAGTGGCACATGTAATTCTGTAGAGAGAAAACACCTTTCAAATCTTTTTAAAGTCACATTAACTTAATAAGAGTTGGCATTATTCATTGCTTCGTTAAAATAAAATCTCTAAGGACTCTAACTCAGTGGTTTGTAACAATGATACCAGGATCAGTTTCCACAGTTCTTGTATGGTGGTGATTGACATTTTAACTCTTGTTCCTAATGACAGAGACCTCATTTTTCACCAGATACCGTATCCCTGGTTAGCAAAACAATGAATTTGCTACTGGGCGCATAAAGTGGCAAGCCACAATTTCACTACAGCTGTTCTATATATAAACGCTGTATGTGGAGACACTACTCTGAGGTGGTGAAGCAAAGAGTTAAAAATCAGGATGGGCTGTTGCTGAATATCTTTTAAAAATTTGTTCTTCCTCACTGACTTTCAGTCTAATAGCTTGAGACTGTACGATATACCAATACAACCACACCAAAAATTCTTTTGGTTAGGGCTTGTTTTTAAAACTTCCGACATAATAATCTGCCTGATTCAACTACTCCAGGCATGCAGATGTTTTTCAGAAGGGGACTAAGGACTGAAAATATGAATTTCTCCTTTATGCCTAAATCCAAGCCCAGGAGAAGTAAGTTAATCATATTGAAAGAGCCAAGGGGCCTCACGTGTGCTTCAGGCTTGACCTTAGTTTCATTGTTTCCCCCCATGTGCTATTCATTACTATATTGATGCACAAGTATTGTCATAAATCTGTGTGCTCTTATTAAATAATTCTATTAGTTAAAGCGTTGCATGCATTGCCCATGGGATGGAGGCCCTGTCTACACTGGGCTTTTAGCAGTTTTAGCCGGAACTATCTATCTTTCAGCTGTATTCAAGCTAACATGGTTTCCAATACACTTTGGCCAGCCAGTGGGTTTAGAGCCAAGCTGTGATGGAATTGTAACACTGTTTAGAAATGCTGTTTTAACTCCTGCATTGCAGAGTTGCACTGAAGTCTGTGCTAGCGCATCCCAGGGTAAGATAGGGGCCTGTCTCTTGCCACGCTGAATGGCAAACACATACTATTAACAATTTCATAGCTGGAACCACTTTCAAATACACTTCCAGTGATAAGATTCCAACTAAGTCAGGTAACAAGCCAGAAAAGAGTGAGCCAGAGTGTGGTTTAGTGGTTAGGCTGAGAATCAGAATCCTGATTTCTGCTCCTATCTTACCACTGAAGTCCTTTGACATCTTGAGGCAATTTATCTATCTGTAAAACAGGGATCATTTCCTTACTGAGGCGTGACTAGCCTCCACTAGTAAATGTTTTGTAAAGCTCTTTGAGTTAAAATGTGTCATAAATGACAATTTTTATTAGCTACAGAACCCACATATCCATTTCTTATGTTAATGGGCAGCCATGGCTAGAGAGCTTGTGGTTTAAAATTTTTCTGATTTAATATCATGAAAAAACTTGATAGGGCTCCAATGACCAGTATTCTGAATAGTTTGTTCATCAACATGGTAGCTCTGAGTCATCAACTCCAAAGGGCAGTGAAAGGGGAAAAAGAACAGAAAGTCAGGAATAAAATTTTAAAGGTTTTTTTTTTAATATGCTATCCCATAGGAAACATGTTTAATTTAAATTACAAAATCCTAGCATCATAAGAAAGAGACCTCCTTTTCAAAACTCTCCTCTTAAGGGTAAAGAGTCCTCTAAGAGAAGTGCTCAGGCCTGGAGTATGCTCCTACAGCTAGAGTGAGCCCCGGATCTATTTGTACATTGCCTAGCCCAATGAAGCTGCCATTCTTGGCTCTCCCTCAGGCACGACTATCATAAATATGATTCACAACCATAACTAAACTCCCAGCCTGGAGCTAAGCTTCAGAGATAAATCAATGTTCTAAGGCAGAGTGAGCATCTAAACTATTCCACGCTCCCCAGCTGAAGTGAGCTCCTGAGTTACATTAAACTTCCACCCAAAAATGAACTCCTCAAGTCTGAAAGAGGCTTGTTACTGCCCTAGCTAAAGTGAATACCCCTCAGCTAGAGACCAGCTTTGTAGTCCTTAACTCAACCCCAGATAGGTTCTGACCAATCATCCCTCTCCAGATGACCCAAAATGAAGCTTCACAGCCAACACCAAACACCTGTGGCCTCTTTCAAAACTCCATCACCACATTTCCCTAAAATAGAAACACCTGAAGCTCTGTTCCATCAAACAAGCCTCATCCTGCTCATCACCTGTCCTGTTTGCCCTGGCAAGGCATCAAGTCCCAAAATGCACAGGTGTTCTGAGTCTTCATGCAACACTAAACAGCTTGGGAATGGCAGCTCATTGGAAAGGCATTATTTTACATTGTGATTTAAGCAGCCAAGCCACAACACAAACCCAAATCCAGGACAGCCCAACATTACTTTTTGTTAGATCATACCTGGATTTTCAAAGGTGCTGAGCACCTTTAGCTCCCATTAACATCAATTGGGGGTGCTCAGCAATTCTGAAATTAGGGCCTTTAGTGATTAGTCTGAGTTTGCAAAAGCTTTCTTCCTCTGCTCAGCCGTCTCTTTTTCTTTACTACGCTCTGCATTGTGGTTTACAGATCTAGTGGTTCTTGTGGGTAAGAGAAGAAATAAACTGAACTTATATCAATTCTGTCTCTATCCCCAAAACTTGATTAGCAGTAACAGAATTTGAGTGAAGGGACAATGTTCACTGACTTCTTCAAAACACAATTATAATTACTGAGTAATTCAGTCACTCCTGGCCTAATCCATGAAAAATGAGACCTGGTATAGTACAGCAGAAGCCATGCTCTATGGTGGCATCAGGATGGTAATGAATTATATCAACAATTCCAGGGCTGTCTGCTTTATTTATACTAAAATCTGGTGATAGACACAATTATGGTAGATTAACCTTGACATCACTCCACTATGAAAACAATATACCAGGGCCAAATTTTGTTCTAAATATAACATATCTGTTACTGTTCCTGGGTTTATATTTATTATGCTTGGAGTGATAAACTGTAATTAATTCGCAGAACATAATAATTACAGTATAACATGCCAACTAGGTTTCTCAAGATTATGTTCTCACTTAGAGAGAGAGTAACTTGAAATATGAAACTTAACTTTCTTTGATCTAAAGAGGCTTGGTTTTGTTTTGATTTGATTCTTTGTATTTGAGGCAATTAGTGCAGCTGTGAAGCTGTAAGTCCATGTCTATGTTTAGCACCCTTCAGTCTCCTTTTCAGCATTGTTTGTACTTGTGTGTGCTTCCTTAATTCCAGCTTGCTCAAATGTGTGTTGATTTTCAACAGTGGAATCTTCTTGGACCATACAATATTGCTGACCTGCACATTTTCAATTGAATTACGAATTGCAGAAAATGTCTTGCTCACAGAGTCAAAATTGCTCTGGCATATTGGCATGCAGAGAAATACTTAGCAGCCCCAGAAAGACCCAGGCAGAAAGCCTGGTCCCACAGAACTCAAAGGGAGTTTTGTCATCAAGTTCAACAGGGCCCTAATATTCACCCCTAATATTGGGAACAACCTAAGAGCATCACAAAGGTGCAACACAACTAACATAAGATGAGACTAACCCTGTGCAGGGATCAGCAGAAACAGTCAAGACTCACTTAGGTCTACACAGAGTTTTTGTACCTGTATAACTATTTGGGTTAGGGGCATGATTCTTTTACCAAATTAGTTATACCCCTACAGCCCCTTGTGTGGCTGGAGTTATACTGGTCTAAAGGCACCGTATGCTGGTGTAGCCCAGGCCCATGTAGTGTGGGTTAAACACTCCCCCAAAACAGGGAAGCTTGTCCTGCTCTCCAGAGGCTTACCCAGCTCTCCAGAGGCTTACCCAGCTCACTTCTACCACATAGTCACGATGTGGTCTAGCCACTCCGAGAGGGGACAGAGTGCCTAGGGTGACCAGATGCTAAGGGGAAAATATTGGGAATGCCGTGGGGGGGGGCATATTTTTTTTTTTTTACACTCACCTGTCCAGGAGTTTTGAGGCATTTCGGCAGAGAGGCCTTCAGTCGCGGAGGGTCTTCAGCGGTATTTCAGCAGGGGGTAATAAACCTTGCCGCCAAAGACAGAAGCATCCGCCGCTGAAATACCACCTAAGACTGTCCGCGACTGAAGGACTCTCTGCCGAATTGCCGCCGAAGACCAGGAAACAAAATATCGGGACAAATGGCGTCCCAACCATACTCTGGTCGGGCCACTGGACAAACTCTTCAAAATCGGGACAGTCCCGATTTTATCGGGACGTCTGGTCACCCTAAGAATGCCACACTAACCTGGCGTACGTTACACTAGTATAGCTCAATCCCCTTCCCATGCAGATATATGTTAAACCAGCATAAGCATATGTGTCCCTCAAACTGCACCCCCACTGGGGGGTTACCAGTTAGTTACAGTGGATACATGCTGTGTGCGCAGAGGCCTGGTCTACACTAGTTTTGCCAGCATAGCTATGTCAGCTAGGAGTCTGAAAAATCACACACACGTCCCCAGGGGCACAACTAGGCCGGGAGAACCCCCATTGAAACACAACTATACTGACAGACAAGGGCTTCTCTCAGCATAGCTAGTGTTGTTTGAGGAGGTGGGAAGGAGTTCTTCTGTCAGCTTATGGTGCATCTATGCTAGGGAGCTCTGCCGCATAGTTATTCCGCTACAGCTATGCTTGCTAAGGCTCTGTAATGTAGACATGGCTTCTGTCTCTCAAAACAGAGCCTAAGTGAGACTTAACAGATCCATTAGTCTCAAGCTGGCCCTTCTGCACAGAGCACTTGACATCCACAGTCAACACAACTCATGGTGTTGTCATACTATAAGCTGGTCTTCAGACCCTTCTCAGACATTGAAACAGAGAGACTGACAAGGGCCTGTCATTCTGAAAGAGGAACCTAAAGGAAAATAGAGCAGTCCAGAATGACTGGAGAGTGACAGCCCAGTGATCTAAACTCTTACAGAACTCAGGAAATGTATAACTCTGTTGTACATTACTCTGAACAACGGTGAAGTGAAAGCCTCTGTTTGGACGTCAAAGACTCATTGCATCAGCGCAACAAAAATGCATGTCAGGAGTTAAGCATCCGTTTACGGTGTTGCTGCGGACTTGTAACGAGGTTGTAAATCATCACTAATGATTACCTATGCAGCAGAGCATGTGTAGTGAGAGGAAAGCTAGCCTGGCAAATGCACTTGGTAGCTATTCTAGAAACACTTCAAAACTCTGTGTACACAAATGGTTCTTTCACACGTCTTAACAGATGTTAGTCATTTTCTCTTCATCTGCATTTAATATTCTGCTACATATTTCTTCTCTGCTCACAAAGTGCAGCAGTCATTCCAAAAACCTGGCTTTGCTTGTTCATATTAATACCTTTGGTTCTTTTGTAAATTGGCAGATGTACATCGGCACTCATTCAAAGTATGTTTTCTGATCGCTAATTTTAAATGACTTATTAATTTTAAATGACTTATTTTCACTGAGATACACTCTGTACATTGGTGCAATTCCACTGCTCTATCAGAGAGTATTTTAATTCATTGATCGGCTAAAATAAAAGGCACCTAATCCTTTCTGCACCTTTTAAATATTTCAGAATATTAGCAAAGACTTGGCTCAGGGGTTGGTATTAGCAAACAGGGCACTGATGTTCAGTGGAAAGATGAAGGGTGCCCTACTGCTGCACAATACTGGAGGTTCGAACCTGAACCGTGAGGATAGTAAAAAGCAACTACTGGAGGCAATGTAGTTCAATCCTGGATTAAATGGGAATTCACCATGGCTTTCAATTCAATCCATCATTTTCACAGACATTACCTACCCATACGTTTCCTTGGCTTGGCTTAGTAGGTGTCCTTCTCACTAAGGGTACGTTTGCCCAGCAGCCAGGAGCTGTATTTCCCAGTCCGGGGAGCATACACACACTAGCCCGGCTTGAGCTAGCATGCTAAAAATAGCAGTGTGGCCACAGCAGCACAGGCAGCGGTCAGGATAGCAGCCCAGGTACGTTCCTGTCCAATCCCCCGGCTGCACACTGTGGTGGCTGGTCCAAACTGCCACCTGTGTCACTGTGGCCACACTGCTATTTTTAAGGGCTAGCTTGAGCAGGACTAACACACTTCCAGCCACTATGTAGATGCTCCCATAGAGCCTGATCCAAATCCCAGTGACGTCAAATTAAAGACTTCCAGTGATGTCAGTGGGCTCTGGATCAGGGTCCTAACCAAAGAAACTGATGGACCTTAAACAAAATCACAGTTTAAATTGTAGCAAAGAGTCTTGTGGCACCTTATAGACTAACAGACGTTTTGGAGCATGAGCTTTCGTGGGTGAATACCCACTTTGTCGGATGCACGTAGTGGAAATTTCCAGGGGCAGGTATATATAAGCAAGCAAGAAGCAGGCTAGAGATAGCGAGGTTAGTTCAATCAGGGAGGATGAGGCCCTCTTCTAGCAGCTGAGGTGTGAAAACCAAGAGAGGAGAAACTGGTTCTGTAGTTGGCAAGCCATTCACAGTCTTTGTTTAATCCTGAGCTGATGGTGTCAAATTTGCAGATGAACTGAAGCTCAGCAGTTTCTCTTTGATGTCTGGTCCTGAAGTTTTTTTGCTGCAGGATGGCCACCTTAAGATCTGCTGTTGTGTGGCCAGGGAGGTTGAAGTGTTCTCCTACAGGTTTTTGTATATTGCCATTCCTGATATCTGATTTGTGTCCATTTATCCAGCAATGCCCCTCTGCTATGTACATCGGCCAAACTGGACAGTCTCTACGGAAAAGGATAAATGGACACAAATCAGATATTAGGAATGGCAATATACAAAAACCTGTAGGAGAACACTTCAACCTCCCTGGCCACACAATAGCAGATCTTAAGGTGGCCATCCTGCAGCAAAAAAACTTCAGGACCAGACTTCAAAGAGAAACTGCTGAGCTTCAGCTCATCTGCAAATTTGACACCATCAGCTCAGGATTAAACATCTGACGAAGTGGGTATTCACCCACGAAAGCTCATGCTCCAAAACTTATGTTAGTCTATAAGATGCCACAAGACTCTTTGCTGCTTTTACAGATCCAGACTAACATGGCTACCCCTCTGAAGTTTAAATTGTTTTGACTCATAAGCATCCACTTAAGTAGCTCTGAAGGTGACTAATTTAACTCAGAGAAGATGGGTTTCATGAAATAATGGATTGCTTCACTTTTTAAAGAAGAGCCAGAAAACCCCCTTCTTTCTACTATACTTCTTCAGCTTGCTTTCTGGAATGGACAGAAGTCCAGCGTCAACCACGCTGCTGCCAGGTCAATTTGCTGTGGCTCTGGAGATCTCTGTAAGCTGTAAGAGACCTGCTGAAGCAAAAATGATGTCATAAATTGTCCCCCGCCACTGAAGGAGACATCAGGCAGAAGTGAAAGACTCCTACATAGCCCACTGTGTATTAAATACACCCAAGACAATATCACAAAAGAGTTCTTAGTCAGTATCAATCTAAATGGCTTTTATTTTATTAGAATTTTATTTCATTATTCGAATACACATATTCTTAGAAAGATATTGCAGGTATTTAAAAACCACAGTCTGGGAGAACTGTTCAAGCATTAATCTTTTCTGTTCCAAGCTTATCTTTATGTGTAAAGAACACAAAGTCTCAGAAGTGAACATATCTTTCAGTTTTGCCTCAGCAAGCGAGGAAATATTGAAATTTAAGTAAATTAAGCATGCAGACAATATTTGCAGTGTTGTGTCCTGATCATTTTTATCTACCTCTTTCCTTTAGTTTTGTAGTTTAGATTGTTTTTAATCTCTTTCATTGTACACAAAATGTTGGTGCCGTCTGTGAACTTCAATCATAAATTAAACTAAAGATTGGGCAGATCATTGCAGAAGGGAATCCTGAATTAAGGACTCAAATCTGACTCCCACTGGAATGAACTGACGTTTTGCCATATTTTCCCCATACTAGGAGCAGAAGCAGACTCCAGGAGAGAAAATGTATTAACTTTTATAGACCAAATAATATCACTCACAGATGCAATAATATTTTGGGTATTTTCTGTCTTTATTTTTAAGATACCAAGAGGTAGATTATGCATTATGCTAGCCCAAGAGGTAAGTCCCTGCAAAATGTTGGTTTTAAAATATCAACTACATTTGATCCGCTGTGACCAGATATTGGTCTGAAACTAGAATTCAATAAATGTTTCATTCACCTCTAATTTGAAAACAGCCAAATAGCCGCCTTTTTCTTTACACATTATAAAAATAAATGCCCATTGAGCAGAGACCTCGTCTTTCAAGTTTGAAGCTGAAGAGAATACCAAGAAATACAAATTTATAATGGAAACAATTACTAGACTTTTACTGGGATGTTGCTAAAGGCAACAATATAACAAACTCTGTGCATGTAATGGATTTTAATTTAATGGATTCAGAACAGTGGAGAGTTGGCAGTACAGTCCCAGCTCAGATCTGACTCGCACAAATCCCTGCACTTCAGGAATTTTACCCTGGCCTAGGGCATCTGATGGCAGAAAGAACTACTGCTGCTCAAAACTTCTGGTTACATATTTAAACAACTATCTATGGCCAGCAGTTCTGAGAATTAGCCCAAGACTTTTCAGGTTGGGCACCCAAGAGTTGAGGCACCCAAAATCATGGGCTCCTGTTAACAGTTTTGGTCTTTGTGTTTCCAACTCTGGCCCAGATTCTTAAAGATATGTAGATGCCTAACACTTAAGGGAGTTAGGCACCTAACTACCTTTGAGGATATGGGCTTCTGGCAGAAGTCCTGCTTCATTCCCCTGCAACTCCTTGGTTGTTTTGTTAAAATGTTGTAAATACAGTCAAAATTAAAGCTGTGGGCTGGGAAAACTTTCTGACCCGCCAATGGTCATTCTAAGCAACTTAGCCTCTAACTTCTCAGCTGTTCATGTAGCTTAGATTGTTTAAGGGATCCTCTCAGTCACGTCACATTTCTAAATCTGTAAACTCAACAGGGTGTTACTATATTACAGTGCTCAAAATACATTCTGTGTTTGAACTGTGCCTAGCACAACAGAGTCCTTGTCCAGGACTGAGGGTCCTACCTGCTAACACAATACAAATACAAATAATAATAATCACAACACTCAATAGGAACCAAATATTACTTTGGGACTTTGTGAGTCAAAACTCAAGGGAGATTATTCTTAGACATTTAGGACCCACTCCATTAGATTCAATGGGAGCTGAGAATGACAGAACAGGAAGTCCTCATCAACTTACATATTGAAAAAATGAGGATTGTAGAAAAATGCAACAGATTGCAATAAATGATGTACATAGGTCATAGTTTTCTCCCAAGGGTGTGGGAACAGCTTAAAATCGTTTAGGTGGGTGTGCCTGTGTATATAACCACTAACATTTTAAAGTGTGAAGCATACATCAGCATGTTTTCAGGAGGACACCTGCTTGACTAACAGGCCTCCGGGCTTCTAGGAGTATTGAAAAACCTGTTTTTAAAGGGTAGTATACTAGTAGACAGCACCTGCTTCTGTTCACAGTTCTGTCTATTGCTTATTATTATCCCAGTGCTGTATGAAAATCAAGCGTCTTCTGTACATTTCTAGCTAGATTTGAGTTGTGCTCTTTTTACCGAAAGTTCATTCACACATATATAAGCATGTGGTGCACATGATTATTTCATATAAAGTATCTTGTGTTCTAATTTATTCTAGCCTGTAGCCACCCATTTTAGCAATCCCACTATTATTCTGACTACAGAAGAAAATGACGAAGAGCCTCATTAAATGCCCTTTTTGCAGTACCAATACTTTGAGCTATGGTACAGACTGTAGGGGCAAAAATAAGACCAGATCCTAAGAACCAAACTATAAACAGAATCCATTTAAGTCGCACTCAAATCTATGTGCCAGTGCTATGTCACAAGGCACAAAAGTAAACAACAGCAACAGATCAATAGAAATGAAATAACATTCCCTTTACAATCCTGTTTATTACATTAAGCTTACAAGTCATGATTTTGGGTGCCTCAACTCTTGGGTGCCCAACCTGAAAAGTCTTGGGCTAATTCTCAGAACTGCTGGTCATAGGTAGTTGTTTAAATATGTAACCAGAAATTGTGAGCAGCAGCAGCCATGTACTGAAAGGAATAAAAGGAAAGTAACTCATCAAAAGCAGCTACAAAGGATCAGGGGTCGTCATTCATGAATTCAGATCAGGTAAAAAGGCACAATCCTGCTGAATTTAAGAGAAAGCACATCTGTTTATACTAGGTTAGACTTTGAGCCCGGGACTCACCCACATGCTCATAGCAAGCAAGATAAAAAAGCATTTGCATGCCCATAGAAATCAAATCCCAGACTGCCCATTGAAAACCTACCCTAGGCTTCACACCTGGTTCAGGTGCCACCCACTATTTATAATTTCCACAGAAAAGTAACTAAATCATGAGCTTGAACTTCAATACACTGGTGAGATCTCAAACTCTCTTTTGAGACTGAAAGAATCTAATGATCGCTATTCTCTTATAGCCGTATATTACTCCATAAACAGGAGAGTCTGTGTGCAGTGGTTCACTGGATTGACGCTCAGGAGACCTGAATTTGACTCCCAGCTCTGCCCTATGTGAATTGGCTATGTGAATTTGAGCAAATCACTTTGCCTATTGGCTATGTGAATTTGAGCAAATCACTTTGCCTCTCTGTGCTTCTTTTTCTGCTCCCGCCCTTTGTTTTGTCTATTTACATTGTAAGCACCTCAGGGCAGGGACTGTCTCTCACTATTAGAGCTGGCAAGGAATTTTTTGACAGAACATGCTGATTTGTGAAAACCAAAACTTTTTCACGGGAAAGAGTCGGTTTCAACAACGTTTTGGTTGAGAAGGTTTCTCAGGTCCCAGATGAACTTTCTGGTCAAAACCAGATAGGGAACGGAAGAGTGACCCTGGAATACCCAAGTGCTTCGGGCACTCACTGGGGAGGTGGGAGACCTGGGTTCGAGTTCCTTTGCTAAATCAGGCAAATCGGAAATTTGAAGACAGGTCTCCTATGTCCCAGGTGAGTGCCCGAAGCTCTTGGCTAGTCTAGGGGGCTTGTGACAGGGTGCTAAGCAGAAAACTGCTTAGCCAACCCTCTCTCACTCCAGCTCCAATTAAGGGAGGTGAATTGGCGCTGGGTAGACCACCTGGCTCTGATTGGGGAAGCTTGAACAGCTGCTGCCTCATCAGGCTGGTGCTGGATAAGAGCCCCAGGAGAAGGAAGCCAGGGAGGAGCTGGAAAGCTGCACTAGAGGAAAGGCAGTGAGGGGAAGCAGAAAGAGATCGCTTGCCCCCTCTCTCCTGCCGGTGGACTGCAAAAGGGGGACTACTTGTGTGGTGGAAAGGTGGTGGGAGCACAACCTGTAAATAAAAGCATCAGGTGGGCACTGCACCTAAAGGTCTTTGTGTGACTTTCTCAGCCCAGCAGGGGCAGGAGCCAGGAGGGCCCTGCAGGGACGCTGCTACACGGCTCTTGCTCCTTTTCTCATTATTTTTTTTTCAAAAAAAATTAGAAAATTCTCCATTTCATCCTGATGCAGAATGGGAAAATCTTTTGAAATCCTGAAAAATGTTGTAGGACAAAAATACCATTCTCTGCCCGCTCCCTCCCCCCACCCCATCTCTACTCGCTGTGTGTTTGTGCAGCGCTGAGCACAATGGGAGGCCAACTTTGGTTTGGGCTTCAAAGCACTGTTGTAATACAAATACAATTATGAACCAGACTTGACCACTCCTACTCATGTTGAGCAGCCCCTTGCTCGGCTATGGACTGACTCCCTGTGTGACCTTGAACAAAGGCTAAAATAATTTCCAAACTTCGCTGCCTAAAGTTAGGCACTGACATAAACAGCCTCATTTTCGGAGGTTCTATCAAGAGTGTTTTCCATCCACAGAGGACCCGCCCCAGGTTAAACGGAAACCCACATGTGCAGATTTACATGAATAAACCCTAAGATGAAATTCTGCCTCTGTCTCTGAGTCAATTTAATTAAAATGGTAAAGTAACTGAATTTCTACATTACACTGCAACTTGCTATGTGTGTAGTAAGGAAGGCACAGAACCTAATTCCCATTGAAATCAACTGGAACTAGGTGCCTAAATATCTTTGAGGATCAGGCTGATGTACTCAACCTCGGAAAGGTGGCATAAAGTGGCCCTATAGCTTCTTGATGTGGTTAAGACCGTGAAACTCCCACCCACTGTCACAATGGTGCAGGGGAGACAAGTCCTACCTGCAATTTGTTTTTCTCTTTTAAGAGGCTTTGTGATGATCTATAACACCCACAAACAAAAGCAGCGGGGAATCAGACGCTTACGTGTGAGCCGTGCCATATTTCAGCATTGAAAACATTAAGTAATATATTGCAGTAATCCATTACAGAAAACCATTACATATTGTGCAACAGATGTAGCAATTTTTCAAGCAGCCAGCACATTGTTCGTCACATCACTTAATGTGCCAGTGGAAAGTGCTCAGATATTATGGTGATGAGGGGGTGGTATGAGAACCTGTCTAGAACAGAAGAGATATACAGAAGTCCCGGTTTATAAAATTACCTTACATTAATATTGTGTTTATTATTTGTATTTCAATAGCACCTAAGAGCCCCAGTCGTGAACCAGGACCCCGTTATGCTGGGTGTGGTACAAACACAGAACAAATAGTGAGTTTACAGTCTAAGGGTTTGTCTAATGGTGCTTTAGTCCACACCAGAGGGGTGTAAATTTCTCCCACACTGGCATGTCATGCACTAACAAGCCTGTGTGGACCCTGTCGCACAGAAAAAGCTCCCCAGTGCATGTTAATATAGTTCGGTTTCACACAGCACGACACTGATGTGCACTAGGGAACTTTCTGTGCACTCCAGCAGGGGCCAGTGTGCAACATGCTGAAGTGGACTAAAAGTTACACCCCTGTAGAGTGGACTAAGCACCTTGTAGACAAGCCCTAAATCTTACCAGGTTGTGTTGGACTCTGTATTGGGATTTTTTTCAGTTGTGGCTTCACATGAGACATGGCTTGGTAATGTCAGGTCTATGGAGTCCAATCTGTAAGCAATTCAATTTGCCAATTTTACACACACACACACACACACACACACACACACAGTCTGCAAGAAATTCTGGTCACTGAACACCAGCCGTTGCCAAGACATCTGCAGCCAGAAAGCTAGAGGAAACACTGTTGGCAGAATGGGCCTCCAAACGAAATGAATGGAAACTGAATGATTTCCCCAAATGGAGGTTGGATAGACCCATCAGAAACAAATTAAAATCAAAACAACATTCTGCAAGAAACAATGGAACAGATGTAATAATATTTATTATTGGAACCAGTGAAACATGCCAATTAATTTTAAAGAGACTTAAAGGGATCAAACCATTTTTAACTGCAAAGTATCGTAACAATACCTTCAGCCATGTATATGCCTTTCCCTGAAGGTCAGTGTATAAATACATTTTTAAAAACTCCTAAATGTCCAGAGGTTGGCAACAGCCAGTCTTTATTGGATTCATTGTATTAATGCCAGAATTGCTATCCCTAAAATGCTCCACTATTATAGCATTGAGAATGCTGACGTCAGTTGCACAGTGCAACATCACCTAGCATCCTCATAGTACCCTGAGATGATTGAAAATTAGCCCTGAAGCAGAGAGAGCAAAACTACCACCAACACCGGCAGCCGCTTGTTGAATTTGTTTGACTAACATAGCAGAAATATGATCACAGCCTAACGACTTATTTAGCAGAGCCTTATCTCTTGCATCAATTATTTCTCTGTTAAAGTCCATGAGTACTAGAAAATAAAATGTATTTTCCATCATTCTCTCTCTCTCTGGGCCTAAATTCAATCCCTTCTCTCTAAATTAGGCAGCACACCAATTTGAACTTGAGTCTCCAACATCCCGTGGGAGGGCTCTAGACTCTGTTGGTTAGTTGGTTGGTTAGTGCGCGCACTCGTGCTCTCTCTCTCTCTCTCTCTCTCTCTCTCTCTCTCTCTCTCTCTCTCTCTCACACACACACACACACACACACACACACACACACACACACACACACACACACACACACGAAATTCCATCCTAGACCTAATTTTGATGAATCAGAATTTGCAACAACAAAAAATTGTTGAAACATTCCCAACCAGCTCTACTTATTATTGATCCTTTGATCCTCCCTCCCCTTTTCCTCCTCTCAGTTGTCACAGTTAGTGTTATATCTTTTCTGAAATTAGATTGCAATTTTCCTTCTATAACAGGGCCCTGGCTTCCTATGTTTTTCTGCAGTGCCTAGCACACTGGGGTCCTCCTGATCCTGACTGGAGTCTTTGGGTGTTATCACAAGAATAATATTAATAAATTTCTATTTTTCCAAAAAGCTTGGAAGTAGGAGAGGAGGAGAATAAAAGATGAAGGGGTGCAGAATCCACAGGATTCCGCTCATTTACATATGGAAGATAAATCCTGGACATATATCCAGTTAAACGGTAAGCAGTGGAGGAATACTGATAAAGACAAAGCTAAATGTAAAATCCAAAGGCACAATTTGAATTACAAACTCAGGAAGCAGAAGAAAATGTAAATAAAACCAATTCAAATTTAATGTGTAATTTAGCAGAGACTTGTTGTTGATTTTGGAATTAGTCACCTCAAAAGATAAATTGCTACATGATTGCATGCCTTTGCTTTGTATGTTTTATGCCATTGTTGTGATCTCAGCAAGAAAGATTCATTTTATTTCCTTCCTAGTGGCTTACGATCAGCAAAATGTATTTAGTTTGGCGGATTCATAGTGATTGTGAAAATGTTTTTGTCTGTGAATCTGGTATGTTTTCCTAACCAGAAAATTACTACTAAGTCCAGCCCTTACTCATGCTGATAAGTACCTTACCCTTTGAGTGACTTGTAAGAGAGTTTTAAATTTGCAAGGAATGCAAGATCAAACCCTTAGTACAAGGGTATAAGTGTTTCAACACATGGGTGAATACTAAGAAGGTTAAATAGAATGGTAGGCTAGAAGCAGAAAGAGTTTTAACATTAACCGAGCTTGATTCTCCACTGCCTTGCACGTTGGGTAGTCATTCACATTATGGCCTGGCATTGGGTGATAAAGCTTTCTCTTTGCATTGAGCTCACAATGTTTGTTTTATTCTGCTGTTTCGGACCCCACCAGCACAGGGAACACAACAAACCAATCGTATTGCTTGAGCAGACTTCATGGGTAACACAAATTTGCCAATAAAGAGGTAAAACAAGGAAAAGCCAAACTGGACTGTGTTTTATAGAGGACAAATCAATGTTTGACCAATAAAAAAACTAATAAGTAAACTGGGGTTATATTTAAGCTTCCAAACAATGGAGCATACCATTTTTTTAAAGCAATTGTTCACAGTATCCTCTAACTTACTCCCGGTTGTATGCCGTGCCAGATAAATGGTACAAAATGCTTGCACCATGCTGCCTCTGCTATTTGGTACAGTTCAATGAACATCTCAAAGGTTGCCATCATGCAAGGGTTCCTACAACAGTCATCATGGAAAGGGTTAAAAAAAACAAATAATGAGAAGCAAATTGTCCAAGGGTATTTTAGCTGCTAAAGTGCAGGTGTCAGCTACGGACCCCTCGGAAAATACAATATTTTCCCTACCATCAGCACAAAGCCCACAAGGAATTAATTTCACACTTACAGCCAGATGCTGCAATCACTTGCTGTTGGGAGAAAAAGGACTCACCACAGTTCATGTACTGGTTTTCCTAAGGTGTAAGACATATCCAGCCAAACTGTGCTCTCAGTGACTGGTGTGAAACTGGAGTGACTCCATTACAGGCAATGACGTTCTTCTGGATTTTTATCAATGAAGCCGAGATTAGAATTTGGCCCATTGTCCCTTGTTTCTAGCCATTTAGCTCTTATTTATGGGTTTCTCAGGAGAAGACAGCTCTCTAGGAGCCAAGCCCTTCAGTTGTATTCTCCCTTGCTTATTAAATACTTGATTATTAATTCCAAATTCCACAAATGTGAGGACATCTTTTAAAAAAGTACAGCTCAGAAACAGAAAATATGTGTCATTGCACAGTGTAGCAGTCAACAGGGTGGGTTGCTTGATGTCCCTGAGTGATTCCTTCCTTTCCTCCGCTCTGCTGCATGTGACGTATGGACTCTCTAATATGCAACAAAAGTGGTTGATGTAACAAGTAGCTTTAAAAAATAATAATAGGTATCGTCTGCCATTGTATTATTCTAGTTTAACACTGGTGCAACTGTGCTGATTTCAACAGAGCTCGGGTGTTACAGTGTTGACTCAAACCCTACATCCATAATTATACTCTTTGTAGTTTCCCATAAACCAAGAGCGAACCGTATTTCTCAGCCTGGATGGTTTCCAAAGGATGAATGTCACATCTTAATAAGAAACAAGGCAGAGTGTGTCTGTGATTCTGTAAGATCTTCCATCTTGAATCCCCTAATTCACTGCTCCCAGCAGCCTGAGTCTCCATTCACTTCTGCCAATGTAAATCTGGAGTCACTCCATGGACATCCATGGCCTTGATTTTCCACTATGTCCTAGCTGCATTCAGGTGTAGTGGACTGTGGTAGTCACTAGCAGTTGGTCGTGGCACCTGATTCAGCACGGTCTAGCCCCGGTATAAGCTGCAGCAAGAAGGCTCCTGTTCTAACTAGCACTGCTGGCCTAAGTCCCTGTCACAGGCTGGCTGGGGCCAGTAAATGAAGTAGGTCCAGCTCCCCTGTGCCAGAGCAGGCGCTCCCATTTGGGCAATTAAGAGGATGGGGCAGCATGTGTGGGTTATAATGGACCAGAGGGGAGCCAGTCAGAGAGATAGACTCAGTGAATCAGAACCAGTGAGGAAAGGCCAGGTGAGAGCTGCCAGAGGCTGTACATTTGTGACCTGGGAGAAGGCTGAAGGCCTGGGAACAGCAAGAGGGGTTTGCTGGCTGGGGTCTCCAAGCCAGAGAGTCAGAGCCAGAGGGCTGAAGGCAGAAAGAACAGCAGTGGAAAGAGTTCTCTGCTTGTTCTAAGCTGGGCAACCAGAACCAAGTGCTGGAGAGGGCCAAAGGTAGGGGGCTGCAGAGGAGCTTAACCACCAACATCTCCAGGGCTGGAGAGTTGGACCAGAGGAACCATGAGAGGACCAGGGAAGCGAGGGATGCTCTTCTGGCAGGAAGGCTCCCCAGCAGAGAGGCAGTGAGGGTTCCCCCAGGAAGACCGGGGTTGCATTCCAGTTGGAATGCCTGAGGCAGCTGCCCTGATACCAGGACAGAAGAGAACGGACAGAGACCGGGAATGAGCGAAGGCGCCAGTGGGTGATATGTGAGGCACCCACGGGACAAGATGTCGGGTGATCTTAATGACTTTACACTGGGGGTGAGAAACGGATTTATAGGTCTGACAGATTGTTTTGAAATACTGTATGTTTTGTTACTGGGTACTCTGAAAGGGATGTCATGGTGCAGCCTGCCACCAGAGGGTGCTCCAGGTGGGACGGCCCTACCACCAGTAGAGGAACAGGCATAGGTTACCTCTTAACACTGCAGCCAGGGATGTGATTTGCATCTTGCGTTGATGTACCTGTGCTAACTGTAATCTAGTCAGCTTGCTAAAAATAGCAATGAGGATGCAGTGACACAGACTTGACAACCTACTCGTTCATGCAGCCCACACTGAAACCTGTGCCCCTGCACCTTCATTGCTAGTTTTGATGAGCTCAGCTCTGACGTGCCTTGTCCCACCCTTCCTTCCCCTTACATCAGGTGGGGGCAGCTGGCTACACTACCTCTGCCAGCTCTGTGAAAATGGAGATTCCCCCAGTACAGAGTGAATTCTTTGCTGGAAATCTCAGGTTGGTTTAAAGCCACTTTGCACCATGTGGCCTCAGCAAACCACAGACTCCTGCCCTACATCTGTAATTCAGAAACAAACCCTTCCGCCTCTTATGTCTGTGGTGTATCACATATGCATGTACTTAAAGTATTTGAGCACTGTCCTTTGTTATTCAGACCCATAAAGTGGAAAGTTTTAAACTGACATTGCTACGGAAGTGATAATGCCTGAACTATTCCTAGTGCACACTGCTTATGCTAAATCCATAGCTCAGAGTATACATGGAACAAATGGGAAACAATGTGAAATTCATCAGGTTGCGGACCAGTAATTGCTGGAGATGTTATGCTTAAACAAACTAACAATCTGCTTTAAACTGTTTGCCTTCAACCTCTTGAAAACTAATCCAACAAAGCCCCAAAATAGCAAAAATCTGTGTGGGTTGGAGCCTGAAAAAAGATTAGGGAATATTTATTTAGCTCCCAGTATTTTCTGAGTGTACTCAAATCTCTCTTCATAAGAATCTGAGTGCAGAAGGATGAGCAGAGGGAATAAATAGCACAGCAGGCGACAAATTCATTTACAACTGTGAGAGATCTCTCTTTGTCTTTGTAATTTAGTACATGACATCTCTGGACAGCCTCCCTATTAAACCTGCCTAGTCACATTATTTTGTGATACAGCCTGGCATGATATCATAAAGCCATATATCTGATTTATCAGGCTTTCTAATGAAAAAGGCAGTAGGAAGCAAATTGTAGAAGGAAGGCAGGGAGAAGGGAGGTGAGAAGCAGCATTGGTGCCCAAAGGGTGGCGGTAAATGGTGTGCCCCAATAAAGGAAATAGGACTGAATCCTGTCTCTTTAGAAGCTCATGGGAGTTTTGTCATTGATTCCAATAGCACTGGGATACCACACAATACCTCCAGGAGTGTTTGGGAAGTGGACTAAGCAGCACAATCTTGCAATACCTGTAAAGAGCTGTAGTGTTGCTCTCCTGGTTAGAAAAGACTCCAGGTAGCCTCAGTTCAGTGCACTGTATGGGAAGGCAGCCATAAATTGGCCTTTGAAATTAAGCTTTTCCCTCATTAATTTCTCACTGCAGTATATATTTTCCAGTGGCAAATCCGAAATATTAAAAACAAGAAATCAAGTCTCTCAAAATTCTGGAAATGTAACAAAATTAAGACTGAATGTTCTCAGTCCTAGTTGTCCTCCTTGTATATAGACCTTTTAGGTAAAACCTTTAACTACTTCTTCTCTCTGTGGGCTGAATCTTCAAATTCTTTCTCAAGCAAAACTCCCACTGAAGTCAATTGGACTTTTATCTATGTTAGGCCTTCAAGATTTATCATGATATCATTGCATGTTACCTATCAAATAGTATAATATTTAATGCAATACAAGCTGGAATGTCTTATGCAAATAAAATTGGTTCATTGTTGTACAGGGAACTACTGAAAGAGAAAAGACGAAGTAGGAAGTTGTAATAATGGAGACAGCAAGGGTTGGTATTTAGACAGTTTGTTTGCTTTAAACATCTTTCAGAAAAGCGTAACCGTGAACAGCACCTAATTTGAATATGTTAAGATTTATTGGCTGATAAGACAATAATCATTAGATTGCAGCCTATAAAGAAGCACAGTGCCGACCAGGAAAAGACTTCTGTGATTAAGGGGGGGTAAAACACTAAAATGATTTGCATAGTGTTTGGCAGGAGGACAAAATGCAAATACAGGTTGAGCTTGTGCTATAAACATGAAAACAGAGGCACAGGGCCAGAGTAACTCACCCTGGTGTAAATTATTCCCTTCTGTCCCAGGCAGGCCCCTGGATCAGTATATCTCCTGATTACCTTGGTCATACCCCCTCAATGGCTAGCACCACCCACTTTTCTAGCCACTTCTATGGGACCCTGGTAGATAAGAGGCTGCAGCATCTTTGTCTGACTAGCTACTCCCCCATAGCAGACTTTCCACCACTGGTGGCCTCTACCACCATGGACTCTGGAATGAATTTAATTCTAGCACTATCTAAAGAATTTATAAAGCCTTGCTTAGGGACATAGACTCATCATTGCAGGAGTAGTGGGGATGTGCATTACTGATATGTCTCCACTTGGAGCGGGGGGAGGGAGGGTGATTCCCAGTTGGAGGAGACATACCCAGGCTAGGTCTGATTGAGCTAGTACACTAAAAATAGCATGTAGCCAGGGCAGCAGGAGAAGCTAGAAGGGAAAGGCACATACTTGAGGCAGCTAGCTCTCATGCCATTTGTGCTGCCCTGGATACAGTCTATTTTTAGTGCGCTAGCTCAATCAGATCTAGCGCGAGAATGTCGCCACGAGCTGGGAATCATGCCCCCACCTCAAAGTGTTGACATACCCTATACCTTACTAGGGTCAGCGTGTTATCTATGCAGATTTCCCCATACTCAAATGAAATTTTACCCTTAATCATATAAAGTGGGATTTTCAAAAGCAAAGTCCATTGAGAGTCACTGCAACTTGTGCTACTAAGTCACTAAATTAGATACTCTGAAAATCATGCCCACGGTGACCAACTCTACTGAAGTTCTCTTATTCATGGAAGGAGACTGATGAGCTTGAAAAGGTCAATTACAATCTCATTATCAGCCCACTGCTGACTGAAAGGGCTCCCTCACTCTCCTTACTCCTTTGAGACAAAACCTCACGAAACATACTGAAATGTATTTTACTTTCAATGATGCACGCTGAAAATATGTGCTTCTACCAGTCCACTCTAGTCATTGAGCAAAACATTAGAACACAGCATCAAAGGTGCAAGAAAAATAGCGCCACAATGCAATATTAAACAAATGGGTAGGGGGAAGCTACATTACTGGAGTTTCACAGATGCATAGTGAACGAGGTGCATAATAGTGAAAGCAGCATTTTAACTCTGCATGCAAGAGACTAAAAAGAAATCGCTAATTTTAATAGGATGAGGTGCTCATTCGTTTAGAGCCTGATCCGAAGTCAACTTAAGTCGATGGAAAGGCTCCTATTAACTTTGGCTTTGGATCAGGTCTATGATTGCCATAAAAGTGTATTGAATACAAGCCAGATCCTCAGCGGGTGCAAAGTAGCATAGTTCCACTGAAATCAACGGAGCTACATTTTTGATGCTGCAGTGTTGATTTACATCAGCTGGCGGCCCCATATATTTAAAATGAGAGTTTGTTGTGAATTATTTTCCTTCACAGAACAAGTGAGAAAGTAGTATAAGAAATTTAACTTCGGACATGTGATAGTAATACATAGCACTTATATAGCTTTACAACTTGGTATAATCATTAATTGATTAACCTTCACCCACTGCTTTTGAGGCAGGTAAATATTCCTACTCATTTTACAGATGAGGAACATGAGTCAAAGGGAGATTAAATGACTTCCCCTCTGAGTTACATTAGAAGTCAGGATTAAGACTCAGGAGCTAAACGGCTCTCAATCCTAAACAGAGCTGACTAACGATGCTTGTTCTCATTCCCACATTGTACTACAGTCTGAAGCTCCAGCCACACAATATCTTTTTACTCTTCCCCTAAGTGATGGAACATTGTTTAGCACCTTCAAAGATGAACCTACTATGCACAAAAATTTCAGAATCTCTTATAATCTATGACTGAATAAGAAGAAAAGTAAGGAGAAGATGATTATGGACTCCATGTAGGTTATGACAGAGCACAAGAGCAATACAACGCTGATTTCTGTGGAGGAACAGGGAGCTGTGCATGAAAAGAGGAGAAAAGGGTCTGAAAACATACCCATAGTCCTTTGCACAGACAGTTGCTGCAGAGGGAATGTGACAGAGCTGTCCAGAATGTTCTCCTAACAACTCAGCAAGGGAAAATACTTGGTGTGAACATGAAACCACGGCATAAAAACTGCTCCGTGGTCAGAAACTGAACCACATAACTTGTAACCAGTTACGCTGCACATACTCCCAACTGACTACAAGTCATACAATTCCAGCTGTAGCTACTGAATTCCAAACTACAGGTCAAGTAAATACCAATTTGTACAAGGTGCACAAAGAATAGAGAAGAAGCTGGGTGAGTTATCAAGGATGGATTTTTTTTTCTGTATTTACACCATCAAGCTACACTGTTTGGCTCGTGGACTCTCTTCAGAAGTCTGGTAGGTGTAACATTTGCTGGAGTTCCAGCAGAAGAAAAAGGCTACAGCTACAAAATTACCCAGAAACTGGCCAGTCAGATGATTGCATTATGGTCAAGGATTCTCCTCCTCAACATCAAGGCAACTGATCTATACGCCTAATGAACAGAACAACACAAGTGAGAAAGCTAAAGAGACAGCATAGGACTGGTAGATTTCCCATAAAGCAATCCAACTACTATGAAAAGCACAGCATACAAACATAACTAAAACCATTTGCATTATCAGATTACTGTAACATTTCTTTGATGCATGATGCCTTCAAAATACCTCAAATAACTGAATGTTTGATCTGTTCAAGAGATACATAATTTATGGAAGCATCTGTCTTACCATTTTATTACACATTTTTAATAAATCAAATAACTCCACCCAAAAACACAAGCCTTAACGTGAGTAACTAAACAATCCAGAACAGGCATCCCTGAGGACTCAAACTAAACACATATTAAGCCCTAGAGGTCTGGGTGAGATGATAGCCAGAACTACTGGCAATTCATCTGTTGTCATAAGTAATGTTTTTATAAGAGTCAATAGCAAAAGAAACATAATTACTTTATCAAGCTAGTTTCCATTCTGCACTGCCTTACACTCTGTGAAGCCCTACTGAACTGAATGGAGTTGCATATGGTGGAAGTCAGCATGAAATTTGGCCTACAGAACTCAATAAAGTCACACACTTAAAAAAACCAGACAAATATGGGCCAGATCCTCAGCTGATGAAGCTAAGCTGATTTATACCAGCTCAGGATCTGGCACTCTGCCTAAAGGTGTCTCAGGAATCTAGAATATATGCACAATTATCTCAACAATGTACATGTTGCATGATCTCAAGTAAATCCCATAGTATAAAAGATCAAATTGGTTGAATTAAAATGGATTTTGCTATGGCTCTGTTCCTACCTCATTTCCACCAACATTATAGCAAACAGTTTCACTAACAGGAATATTCATGGTATAGTGGACAATAGCCAGAAAGTAAAGTTTGAATTAACGAATGCTTGCATATACACCGTTAAACTGATTCTTATCCAATCTAGGAAAAGAAACAATACCATGTGATCTAGATACCCAATTACAACTATCCAGCCTGGCTGGAATTTTGAGTATTGAGTTCTGGTCATGAACAAGTCACAGATCAAGAATTGGTGATTCAACATATTTGGCAAATAATTCTGAACAACAAATACATTTGAGAATATCTTAAACGTCTCGCAAAAGAGAAGTGGAGGTTAGAGTCCTCACATAAATGATACAGTATGAATTGTCCACCTACACCTACATGCAATTAAAAGAGAATTGTTACCCTTCTGTGAGTGGATATATATTGTTATATATATATATATTGTTTCCATCTGTCTTCTGGTCCCAGCTGTCATTCTGGTCCTCCTTCCATTGAAGTGGGACCTCTCTCACCATACGTCTGTATTGAAGAATGGCTACAAATTATTTACCGCTGAGTAATGTTACAAATAACGTAGAATATTTAATGGATGCTTATTTGCATTTTTGTAGCCAACACAAACATATTCCTAAAACATCTGCTGTTCCCCCTCTTATGAGACTGAAGGGACACTGCAGTAAGTACCACTATGGACAGGTTAGCAGAAGGCTGGTGCAAACCCTTACAAATATTTTGTTCTGTTTTCTCACTAAAACAGCCAGCAACAGTGAATCTCAGAAACGCAGCCCTTAGAATTTGACCCCTGAAATCTACATTGATTGCATTAGGGAAGGGAGAACTACGTGCAAATAATTGCTGCCTCACCCTCAAAATTGTCTCCTAGCAGCAGAAAATAGAACATAAAGAATGTTAAAGATCTACTTGTCTTATCTTGCTTCAGTTCCTGATGGGTTTGTGCAGACAGGGGCATAAATTATAACTGAAAGTAATGACATTTGAGAAAACAGATTAAGGCATCTCTTTTCCCATCTGCTCTGTAGGGGCCACATTCCTGTCTCTGGGACACCTGTGTTAATGCTTAAGTGACACATAAGCACCAACATAGGAGAATGCATTCTTCTGTATCTAAGAGTCCCTTTTCATGAGCTGGGGAAGGAAGGCAGAAGGAAGATCCCTCAATTATGCCCCATATTTCTGCCCTGACTGATGGCAGCCTTCATTGTGGAATACTGGAGGCAGTTCCCACTGAAATCCCTCAGTGCTGTTTCTTCAGACAGCTAGAGAGAGTCACAACTGGTTGAGGAGAGATGGTCCACTACCCACTGAGACTGAAGGCACATTCTCTATGGTAATCCCAGCTCCCACTTGACTGTGGAATTCAGGTTGAAATCAGGACCTGAAGCTGGATCTTTCATGCAGTAACAGGTTTTGCTGCCTCTAGAGGTCTCTGCCAGTCCATAGTATTTTTCCAGTCTGTATGGCGGTTATTCAAACTTCGTCTAGTAAAGAATACAGCACACCAAGTATGCTCATACCATGATCCCAATTCTCAGCGATTCGGCAGTCCCTATAGCCGTCGGAGTCAATGGATCGTGACCCCAGTCAGATGATGGGCTATGAAACTCTGGACCATGTTAGGGGCAGGAATCAAAGACAATGACTTACCCACATTCCTGTGTGCCACTCCTAGGGTAATATCATTTGGTCTGCTGAAAAAATTCAAGACAGAATTCTGGAATTAAATTCTGATCCTTTTGAAGTCAATGACAAAACTTCCATTGTCTTCCATGGGGCCAATAGTTCACCCTAGGCATCTAAATGCGTAGTAAAAAGAAAAGTCAGAAGACATAATGAACAATCCTCTGTCTGTCAGAAATAGCTGTTTATAGTTTGTTTGATCAGTGTTAGATGATGTTAAGCATGCTAATCTGTATTCCTGAGAAGCTATCAGGAGGCTTGTTGATACCAGGATGTCTGTGACTTAGTGAAATTATCTACACTTTATTTCTTCCTCTTTTGGGCATGATCCAAAGCCCATTTAAGTCTTCACGAATTTGCGTGTCATCCTTGCGCAGGGGCCATGCTAATCTTCTCTGTATCGTTCCAATTTTAGTATATGTGCTGCCGAATGGAAAGGCTCCCCTTGACTTCAGTGGGCTTGGAATTAGGCTCTTCAGCCAGGGACTCTTAGGCATTGCAATGCTGAGTGTTGCTGCACCTAATTTTTAAATGCCTTCAAAATCACTAGACTCCACAAACCCTTGGCAAGACACCAAGCTGTCCGTACAATGCACAGGGAGAAATAGGTGCCTAAAAATGCAACCAACAGAAGCCAGCATACTAGACAGGGAGCCATCTAGGCTAACCAATAGCAAATGCTGAGGAGAGTGTAGGCCTGGACATAAGGAATTTGCCTTATTTTTTAGTATGCATGATTGGGAAGATAAATGGATCAGACAGGATGGCTGTACTAGCTAGGGTAAGGGGATTCTAGGACTAGAAGGGACCTCGAGAGGTCATCAAGTCCAGTCCCCTGCCCTCATGGCAGGACCAAATACTGTCTAGACCATCCCTGATAGACATTTATCTAACCTAGTCTTAAATATTTTCAGAGATGGAGATTTCACAACCTCCCTAGGCAATTTATTCCAGTGTTTAACCACCCTGACAGTTAGGAACTTTTTCCTAATGTCCAACCTAAACCTCCCTTGCTGCAGTTTAAGCCCATTGCTTCTTGTTCTATCCTTAGAGGCTAAGGTGAACAAGTTTTCTCCCTCCTCCTTATGACACCCTTTTAGATACCTGAAAACTGCTATTATGTCTCCTCTCAGTCTTCTCTTTTCCAAATTAAACAAACCCAATTCTTTCAGCCTTCCTTGATAGGTCATGTTCTTCGCACCTTTAATCATTCTTGTTGCTCTTCTCTGGACCTTCTCCAATTTCTCCACATCTTTCTTGAAATGCAGTGCCCAGAACTGGACACAATACTCCAGTTGGGGCCTAACCTGAGCAGAGTAGAGCGGAAGAATGACTTCTCGTGTTTTGCTCACAACATACCTGTTAATGCATCCCAGAATCATGTTTGCTTTTTTTGCAACAGCATCACATTGTTGACTCTTATTTAGCTTTTGGTCCACTATAACCCCTAGATCCCTTTCTGCCATACTCCTTCCTATACAGTCTCTTCTCATTCTGTATTTGTGAAACTGATTGTTCCTTCCTAAGTGGAGCACTTTGAATTTGTCTTTATTAAACTTCATCCTTTGGTTCCTACAAATCAACCACGCCAATCTGGAAGTGTATAATGCAATGTGTAGTTAAGAATGCATGAGTTATTAGTGTTGATCTAAATGTATTTAAGGAAAAAAGTTTTGCTGTGTAACTCTGGATGTGAGGTATATCCTATGCTGATCCCTACCCTTGAATCTGAACAACTCAGCATAGCTTTGCTATATGCTAGATAAAGGAACTTGAGTGAAGAGACTGAAATCAAACTGAGTTCTTAGGGAACCAAGTGGAACAGGTCTTGTGCTGGGACCTGGTGGAGTAGGGTGGGACCCCAGATCCTCTACCCTTGCTGCTGCCAACCCACCCCAGGGTGGCAGTGTACCCACCTGAGACCAGACGGCCTGTGTTTGTTTGCCATCTGCCCCAACCAGAGGGTTGGGCCATAGACTGCTGTTGCTCTTCCCTGCCCAGAGTGCTTGAGCCTGATGGTGGTGGTTGTAGGTCCCAGTCACGGCTGACAGGGCCATAGACTCTTTATTGATTTACCATGCTAATCCCATGTTGATCAGCTGTCGGCCACTAAGTGGCACAGCGAGGCGGAGTGGCCTCCCTCTGATGCTGACAGCGAGGATCCACTCCAAGCCACCAGAGTCAGTAACGTATGTAATTCTTTAACATACTCAGCCCTCGTACACAAACAACAGAAAGAAGCTGGATGGTTCTTCATGATCTGCCAAAATGATATTTGAAAAATGCTAATTAAACATGTAAAGAAGCAAAGGGTCAGAATGAGGTTGTTCTTTTGTGCCAGTTGGATCGTAGTCTAGTATACGAAGACTGGTATATGAAGTAATTAATAAAAGAGGTCTTAGGAGCAACGCTAATGCATCAGATCAATAGCAATCTGCTTCCATAGTGTCAAGAGTTCCGAAAAGAAACAAGGGGAAAAGAAACAACGTGTCTGAGAAATGAAACACAATTGACAGTATAATTAAGGACAATCATAGAAAAACTGTTGCTTGTATTAAGTCTGCCTATTTTAAGAGCTTCCTCAGCAAATTGTCTGATTGGGCGTCTATATTGGTGCACAAGGATCATTTTCTCTCACCTATAAGATGAGCCAAATCAGTAACTGTGACCTTGTCTCCTAAGGCTCTTTAGACTAGATAGTAGAGAACGTGGATGTAAAGCTAGGACTTTGTCCTGACAAAGGGAGATATAGTATCTTATTTTTCCTACAGCACCCAGTGTTCCAGATAGTTTTCATTTCCCACCACTTACGTAAAAGGGAAATTGTTTTGTGGGTAAGTGTATGTCTCAGGGCACTGTGGGCTGTGTTATTTTACTCAGTTTGGAATTGTGTCTTGAAATAAAATATTTCAGAAGTCAATTTTGACATCTGTTCTAGACTTCTTTGGTGATTTTCTTTTTGTTGACCTGCTACAGTGACTGCACATCAAGAATCGCTACAGACCTTTGAAGAACTAGCCAATGATTTCAGTGTCTCTTTGGCAAAACCAGATGATCCCAGTGGATTATAACATTAAGCTGTTTAGGACTGGCATTGCCAACTTACCTGCAAGGGTACAGGCTAAGGCAGATCAGCATTCTAAATCATTCAAAGCTTGCCAGATCTCTAGCAGGAAAATACAATTATGTGAGAACAGTCATTTTTTAAGCAGAAAGAAAGAACAAATATAGAAACAAAGAGTTACTTGGAGTTGGAGCAGCCTGTCTCTAACAGCGTCCAACTACCGATGCTTGACAAAGAATAGGCAAAATTAATAATGTAATGCACTTACCTACAGTGTATTTGTGGGGAACTGGAGAAGGGTGGATTCTTTTTGAACACTTTCAGGTGTCAGGGTTGGCCCTTCCAGTATGAGTTTTATCTTAGCTTGTTTTAATACAAATATTCCTAGTGATCATGAAATTATCCAGCCCTTTTAACAATGCAGGAACCGATTTCAGACTAACTATATCAGTGCATTGCAGAAAGAAGTATTTTCTTTTATTCGTCACTAACTTTTTTATGTTAACTCCAGGAGTTCATCTGATCCCATGCTGTGGGACAAGGTAAAAAAATAAACTAATCTGTTTTCCTCTGCCCTTTTTAATTCTGAACACCTCCCTCTTAGAATCCTCACTGATTCTCTTGCTCCCCAGGAACACTAATCTTAGTGAGTGTCCATAAAACTTTTGCAAAACTAAACTTTATTGAAATTGGCACTCTCCCAACCCGAATAAGCCTGGAGGCTACTGAGAACAGAAGTGTTCTTGGATATGGTGACAGACACTCAGCAAAGGATACTATCCCGATATCCGGAGCTGTGCTATCTGCTGGGCTTTCCTGATCCACTTTGTACATTTTGTCCTGTTAATTTTATGGAAAGACGATATGTCATTTAACTGAATTATAGTTGCTGTGGGAGTAAAGGGGAGGGTTGTTATGCTCTACATTGCACAGAGAAGGTGTGGGAACGAGACACTGCTGCTAATTCTGTGTTCTACCTAGTGCATTCTGAAAAAAACACACAGTGACGTATCCAGCTGCTATGGGACTTAGCATATGCTCCTGAGACCTTACAGACTTTTCTTCCAGAGCGAGAGGATTAGTAAAAACACACAGTCCCATTTGTACCAGTGACACCAGAACCAAAACTTCTCCCAAAGCCTTTGGAATATGGAGCACTGCTTTTGTTTCCAATTTGTTATAGCAACTACTGCCCTCCTCTTCAGAAAGGAACCATTTACTGGGAAAGGTCACCAAAGATCTTTGGAATGAATCAGAAGCTAAAGAAAGATGGGGAGTAAAATGAGTCGGAGAGCACTGAAGTTTGGGAGATCCAACTAGGGAGCTTGCAGTGCATGGAAGATTCAGCCAGAACTCTCAGCACAATCTTTGCAAATGTCAATCCCCGCTGCTGACACAAAGGACCCAGTATATGTGCCTTTTATAGTATTAGTCTATTTGCAATATATTTATTTGTGCAGCCTTTTTCTGTAGCTATTTTCTGTTTCCCTACCCCCTGGTTAGTACCCACAAATCATTCAGTGGGATCTGCCCATCTCCTATACATTTACTATCTGATTTTGTGCGTTTATTAGATGATTTAAAAAAACAACACTCTGTTTCTCCTCTGCAACCTAATTGCATTCAGCTGATGCCCTCAGTAACACTTGTGCAAACCCACTGAAAGCAAATGGGGTGCTCAGGTTTAACCCAGGGCATATAAAGGTCTGCAGATTGTTATCACTGGTGATGATATTGTGATCCAAGAATGTCTTAATGCCAAGTGGCAAGGGGGTGCAGGGGAGTTACAGGAATCTCCTGATTCTGGTATGTACATTATGATTCACCGGAGAAAATCATGTGAGGTCTCAAATGAAAGCTGATGTCACACTGGTCCTCAATATTATCGTGAAACGTATGTACAGCTATTATGTAAGGAATTATGTATATACTGAAAACATGTTCTTAAAGTCTGGGTGTGGCAGCTGGTCACCAGCAAAAGTGACAAACAGGTTTTCTGTCAGACAAGATATGTGTTTTCATCCGTCTGTTTACATGTAAACTGAGAATTGTCTCATTCACAATGGGTCACCTATCACCAGTCTGAACTGAAAGCAAATGAAGGATTGTGAGGACTTCAGAGAAAAAAAATCTAACTGGAAGAGAAAAACAGCTGCAGGGAGGAGAGGCAAGAGGGAAGGATCCTATCTGGAGGTATACATCAAAGGTTTGTTCCACTATATTTGGGATACAAGGGGGATGCTCCAGCACCCTTCACGGATGGAATAAACGGCCTGCACTTTTGCTTCATGAAAAAGGGATCTCAACCAGGCTGGGCTGAAAGTGCTGAAGAGAACTTTGGGTGAGAGAAACTTTAGACAAGAGAGTAACTTCTTAATGAAGTTTAGTCTCTAGAAAGTGTGTTCTGACTTTGTTTTATATGTAACCATTTATTTCCAGTCATCTTACGCGCTATCACTTGAGTCTCTAATCTTCAATAGTAAACTTACTCTAGTTTTCACTATAGATATGTCTAAGTGCTGTGGTGTTAAGCAAAGTGCTGGATCTGAGTTGAATCTTACAGGCTGGTGGGCACTGTTCCTTTGGGAAAAGCAGACCTGGTCATTCTATGAGAGTTCCATGGAGAAGGGGCTGGATGCTACAGGGAATGGTCTGAAAACTTGGGGATTGGTGCCTATTGTTACCTGTATGGAGACAGCAAGGCCTGTGGAGGCCTAGAGAAGATACTGCTTGTGCTGCCAGATGCTGTTGGTTTCACGGAGCTGATCCATAGCAGGCAGAAACAAGACTGATTCACACTTATGGGCAGATGGTGATGAGATGATTCTCAACCCTGGGTACCCCGTGGGGCTGTCAGAGATATGAAAGATGGAAACCGCCCACTCAGACTGTCAAAGCCCAGAGTGAATTTGCAGGGCTGGCTGTTGTGTTTTACTTGCACACTGAGCCAATTTGATATGGAAACGGGGAGGCACATGAATATGGAACCTCCATAATGCCATTTTTTTAACAAAGTCATTATTCAGGGTATAACCACATTTTACAATTGCTGGCTTCAAATTACGACCTACTTCTCTTTCATCCATAGTCACTGTCTGTGTCATTGGTTAGAATGCTTTATTTTTTAAAAAAGGCTTAAATATGCTTTTCTTTCTAAGGAAAAAATAATGAGTGCATGAAACTCAGCATTCATTAATAACTAATACTGCAATAACAGAACAGCAGGTCTGTGGAGCACCAATGAAGTCAAGGGGAAGGAGAATTTAGTTAACAAACTTCCAAAGGTTTGTTACAAATAACCAAAGTGGCGGGGGGAACAGGGAAATAGTGTTTTATAAATAACGGAAAATTCCATCTGTATCCTTTAAACCAAAGTGGCGGGGGGAACAGGGAAATAGTGTTTTATAAATAACGGAAAATTCCATCTGTATCCTTTAAAGCTCTACCAATGTTGTTCACAAACTGTGGAATTCACGCCTGTGCAGAGGGCTAGCACACAAGCTTGGGCTAAATGGGACTTAAATGGCCCTTGCACTGGCTGTCTGCATAGCAATGAATTTCATCCTGTGTGTGTGTGTGTGTGTGTGTGCACGTACACACTCATATGTTGAGCACACTTGATCTAAAAATTTATCATGAATGCTTTTGCTCCTTTCAGCTGCCTAACATCACATGAGATGAAGTGAAGTGATTTATCTCTGTACTTAACCACTCTAAATTATAGTAATTGTACCTAATTGCTTTAATACTTTCTTCTGTGGGTGTTTCATTGCCATGGTTACTAGTCATGTGTAAACAGTTATCAATTATCTCTCAAAGAGAATACGCTTTAAAAAACCCTTCAAAGGCTATAAAGGAGGGACCCAGATGTACATTGCGTTTACACACAAAAAAATCGTATTTTTGTAATGTGAGACCATAGATCTAAAAAAGCCAGCAGAACCAACTGGTGAGAGTGTGTATATAAAAATATATGCACTGGGACCAATTCTGCCACTCTTCCTCACATTGAATAGTGCCTTTCTCTTCTTGGAATCAATGGGACTAGTTCTGAAGTAAGGTACTACAGCATGTGTGTCAGGGTGGTAGAACTGGACCCGGGAATAGTATAGCAGGTTCAAGTAAGGAGTCAGATTTTCAGGTAAATTCACATGAAAGTACTGGGAGTGCATGCATAGTCCTGAAACCTGCATGTGCAAACAACCAGCTAACACTCCAGCTGAGAACATTCATCAACAAATGTTTTCTAGGCCCTAATTCATCCAGCAAATATGTGCTCCTGGCTTGAATCATTTTAGCTGCTTCCTGGAGCTGATCAATAGCAGCAAATGGCAAATACGGACTATAAGGAAGCCTACAAGAGCCTCCTCAGAGTTTTGTTTCAAGTTTTGATTTTGCTATTTGGGAATAAATTTATAGAGTAAATAACGGGAATGTATTTTATAGGGAATCTGAAATATAGAGAGGAGGTTTAGCATCCTAGATTAACTCTTCAATACCAATCCAACTTGTTTCAGTGTGAAATATGAAATAAAACTTTATGGCAATTTCCAAAACTAAATTTTTATTTCTAGGAACATCCTGTGAGCGACAGATTACACACCCAGGTGCAAATGCAAGACAAAATTAGAGAATGCAAATAAGTTAGTCAATAGAAAGTTAGGCACAACTGAAAACACATATTTTTTCCAGTTCATCAGCTGTTGGCAGAACTTACTTGTAATCCTGAGATGTATATCCCGAGATGTTTCTCAGATCAATTGTAGAGTGTCAACACACTGCTCTTCCATGTTATTACCAGTCTTATTTAATCATTCATGAGGAACAGTTTCAAAGAGAAGAAATAGATACCTTGCAATGCTCTGATTTGGGAGCTACTCGTTCGGAGTGTAACAGAAAATCCTGGCTGCTGAATAATTTAGGGCTATAAGGAGAATTGTCTTAAACTGACCCAAGGGAAGAGAACAATGTCTAGAATTTAAACTCATAAAGGAAAAAAATAAAAATCAGGAGAAAGCAGTGACTGCAAAAACAATAGAACTATGTATTGCAGAATTCATCCATTGTTTAACATTTACTGAGGGGAACGCAGACGTTTTCGCTCAAATGTTTCTTCTTTCCAGAGTCAGAGAGTTGAGATCCAAAGCTCAGACCTCCAACCTCCAATAGTCAAACACCAGAAACAACCATTCAGAACTGTAAAAACAAAGTCATTCCAGGTTAAAGCTGAAAAGGTGGACTTGACACTGTCTTGACACACCCGACCATCACACACAACACACACATCTCTGTTTGCAACTTCCTCTACTGATCTAATACAATTCCTTAAACATGCAGCGTACAGAAAGGAGTTTCATACAGTTTGTTTTATCTGACACACACAGCCTGTACTTTCAGTCCAATGGTTTTTATACAGGAAAACAACAAAACACGAAAGAATACAAGTAAAGTCTCTGTGAGAGAGCACATTGCATGTCTCCTTTGCCACAGGTTGCATCTGCAGCGAATGCAAAATGGCCACTGCCTCCAGCAGACAGCAAACTTGGAGGAATTTAAAGTGCAATATCCCGGGGGGAATTAACAGTGCTTCTGAATTTCCTACTGTTTGTGTAAGTCTGACTCCTCTCTGAAATTTCTGACATAATACACAGGAATTTAATCATGTGACTTCCAATGACTAATTTACTCCTTAGTACAATGATCTGGGCATACTTAAGCATTAAACAAGGATTAGCTGTTCCCAATATTTTTCTCCCATGGCTGCGAATACGCTCCTGTTTCATGCCATTTTTTATAAACATTACTCCCATATCGACTAGCACCTGATATGCATTCCATTCATCGTACCTTTCTCTCAGCTAACTGCATATTAAATCTAAAAGGGTGGTTAGCCTTAACCCAAATACTGTCTTAGTCTATCAACAAAATAAACCACATGGATGAAGCCAGTGAGACTTCAATAATATATTTTCTAACCATTGGGATACAAGAAAATGTTTAAGCACTACTAGCTCTGAGTCCATACCATGCCAAAAGCCCACATATTCGTGCTTTAAAAAAAAAAGGTAATAATTGGAGATACACCAATCTCCTAGAACTGGAAGGGACCTTAAAAGGTCATCTAGTCCAGCCCCCTGCCTTCACTAGCAGGACCAATTTTTTCCCCAGATCCCTAAGTGGCCTCCTCTAGGATTGAACTCACAATCCTGGGTTTATCAGGCCAATGCTCAAACCACTGAGCTATCCCTTCCCCCATTTAGTTTCTGGTGGATTCAGAATCAGAAGACCTAGGTTCCATTCCCGGCACTGACCTGCTTTGTGATCTTAGTTATGTCATTTCCTCTCTGTTTTCCCTTCCACCCCTTTGCCTGTTTCACCTGTAAGTTCTCAGAGCTAGGAACTATTTGTGTGTGTGTGTGTGTGTGTTTGTGTGCGCGCGCGCGCCTTGCATAAGGAGCCCAGATTTAAGTTGGGGCCTCTAGGCACTACTGAAAAATAAATATTTAATAATAAATAATAATGCTCTAATTTACATGATGTCACCAATGTCCCTTAGAAGTCCAGCACCTAAGAGAACCACATTTCTCCTCCAGTTCTGCAGCAGCTTCTAAAGGGTCATGCCAAAAACAAAAGAAACTCTGTACTGATCTTCTTGAATATTTGTTAAATTTATGTCAAGTCCCAGTCTCTTACAAAGTCCTAATGCCTCCAGGTGTGACCCTCTTCCCCTCGTCTCCAGCACGGATCCACCTCTGCAGAGAAAGAACTGAGCCCTAAGCACTTAGGGAATGATCCTGAAACAACTCACGCGAGTAAACTATGTTCAGTACTCCCACTGCGGTCTATGGGACTCATCATGTAAGTAAGGGCCACTCACATGAATAAGCTTCGCAGAACAGGCCTCTTAAATAAAAATAGATTAAATTTTCACCTAGGGTCAAATCCTGCTCAGAGGTACAGCTAACCTGAGCCACTTAGCAAAGCGATTAAGTACCCCACCAAGCACGTAAGTGGTCTATTCACATGCAGTTCTGCCAGTGCTACCCAGCCAGTTCCAGAGTACATATCCAGACCTCATGTCTGCTATCCCCTCTCCAAGTTTCTACCAAGTGGGTAGTTAGGGAAAGGGGCACATTACAGGTGGAGAAGGGGAACGGGGTGGGCTTTGTCCAGTTAGATCCTTCTTGCTAAGTTATGGTGAGCAGCAATCACGCGGGCAAAAAAACATACCCATGCCTCAATTGTAAAGTCAATGGACTACGTCAGAGGTAGACTCCTCTGGAATCCATTGTCCTCTTGTATCTTTAAATGCATGTGCGTGTGTGACTGTGAAGCCAGACTAGCAGGTGCAAAGTGTTGCATGCAGTATTAGTATCTTTAAACCAATGTCACTAAACGGAGTAATTTGCAGATTTATGGAGAAGGGAAATATTCTCAGCCACTGGGATAGATTCTGCTCTCAGTTATACTGATGAAAGCCCTAGATCAACTAGAGGGTTGCACACTTCATTGCTTATGTGAGACAAACTGTACACACAGCTGGGCCCCTCATCCCCACTCCAGCCTGCCTGTCTGAGGGGACCTGGGCAGGCAAGGAACCCAGATAGGAGGGATAGAGAAGCTTGGCCAAAGTGGGGTGAGGGGTCGGTCCACTAACCCTCTTCCTAACCCTAAACCCAAACCCTACCCCAAGGTCACTGCCACACCCCTGCATCCAGAGTGACTCAGCTCCCCTGCTCCAGGTCACTGCCTCACTGCGTACACTGCAATTAGACACCCACAGCTGACCTGTGCCAAGTGACTGGGCTCCCGAGGCTTGGGCTGCAGGGATGTTTAATTGCAGTGTAGGCTTCTGGGCTCAGGCAGGAGCCCGAGCTCTGACACCTTCCCACCCCGCCAGGGTCCTACCTCCTGGGCACCAGCCCCAGCCTGGAAGTCCACACGGTAATGAAGTAGTCCTGCAGCCCAAGCCCCGCAAACCCGACTCAGCTGGCCTGGCACGGGCCAGTCGCGGGTTTTCAATTGCAGCGTAGACCTACCCTCAGCGACCCAATAGTGATTTCAGTGTCAATCAGGTTTTCCTGTTTTTCACCAAAATCGATAGGGTTCTGCCTACTGGTGCCTAGAACATTCCCTGAAATTTTGGAATTGATCAGTCACAGTTTTCAAAAGTTATCGTGTTTATAGACAGACAGAGAGAGAAATGCCATCAAGCTGAGTGTAGGGCCTGGCTTCGCTCCACCAGCTACACTAACTTAAATGAATTTAGCTTCAACGACCTGAGCAAAATTTGGCCCAGTGTGCAGGTATTTGCATAGGGTATTAGCAGTGGGGAAGACTAAAGTCCTGATAAGAGGGATGAGTAGTGTTTTCTCTCCTGAGGATTTCCTTTAAATAGCTGCTTTGATGCCAGCTGGTTTACTCCACTAATTGTTGGGTGCTCTCATCTCTGAAAGCCCCATTAGCCTGCTAGCTGCTTCTAAAGCAGCTTCTGTGCATTCCTAGTGAGGGCATCAATGCACCCGCTTCGGGAGTGGGGGCAAAGCAGCCATCCCACCAGTCTGAGGATCCAGCCTACTGGGCAATTGCTGCTGCGAGCGCCTTGATGCAATTCACCAGGCCTCTGTTGGCAAGCTGTGGCTGGCCTGTTCAGTGGCTCTATTTTCACCAGCAGGCACTAAGCCAGGCCCTCTCTGCAGTTTGCCAGGGAGCTTTATGCTGGGCTAGGGCACTGGAAAGAATGATTGAAAAGAATAGTTAATTAGATTAAATGTCGGACCTGTCATCAGTGACAATGTCCTTCTAATTAGCTGATCGGAGACTGTAATATGCTACCCGTAAAGAGATTGCTGCGCTCCCTTGGGGACATGTGCTGCTGTCTAAACATGTCTCACAGATGTTAATGTCAGTCACATATGTGGAATTGAGGGCACTAGATAGCCCTTGTTAATTATGATGTGAGTTATTAGGTGATATTCCTCACTTAGGGTGCTAAAAAAACCCATCTGTACTTGATCAGCTGTTTTGTGATGGCCTGGGGTGTCGAAAGGAATGCTTTGAGCCCTCCTCAGCCTCTGGGGAGCAGAAATCAGGGAAGAAGGTACTCAAGATGGCAGGATAATTCTCTGCAGGTTTTTAGTGATGGGAAGCGCACTAGCTGTTTGTGCTCTGAACTGAGGGCTAGTCTACACTTACCGTCCGGGTTGACGCGGTGAGTTCGACTTCTCGGAGTTCGAACTATCGCGTCTGATCTAGACGCGATAGTTCGAACTCCGGAAGCGCCGCGGTCGACTCCGGTACTCCACCACTGCAAAAGGCGGTGGCGGAGTCGACCTTGGAGCCGCGGACTTCGATCCCGCGGCGTCTGGACGGGTAAGTAGTTCGAACTAGGGTACTTCGAGTTCAGCTACGCTATTCACGTAGCTGAACTTGCGTACCCTAGTTCGACCCCCGCCCTTAGTGTAGACCTGCCCTCAGACTTCTCTCCTGCGGACAGTCACTCTCCCTGATTCTCCATATGGAGGCTACCAAAAAATTCTAGGAAACACATCTTGCTCCAGGGCCAAGGAACCACTGTAGCAACAAGCGACTGGTTCTGGTTCCCACAGGACAGTGCCCTTTCCTTATGGAGTGGTGGAAGACTTCTCCCCTGGTTCTCTAAGAGGCACCATAACAGCCTATATAACAAAGTGTTTGTCACCATCTGTGCATTAAAATGTATATATTCACTGAGTCTCACTAGCTCTTTCAGAGACACACACTGCAGATAGATTAAAACTCAATCAACACGTTTTCATAATCAGTTTGGTATTTGCTTGCACAGAGCAACCAAATCTAAAGGAATATTCTGGAGCTCTTTACCCCACTTTATTAGGATGCAGAGCATGGCAGGTCACCACCCACACAACACCACACACATTGAGTCTTTTCAAAAATAGCTCCTAAGAGGTGACTTATTCCTCTTTTTTCCCCCTTTGGCAAAGCCCAATAAAGAATGAGTTGTCCTTCCCATGGTACTTGTCCTCAGGCTCACTGAGGTCACAGACTTCCCCCAGATGGTCACTGTTGAAGTCCAATAAAAGGGGAATAAAAAGGTTCTCCCCTTCTCATGGTGCTAATTCTCAAGGGTCTCTGTGATCACACATTCTCCCCAGAGATCTGTGACAAGTCTCTAGGGAACCCCGGTTCTCCGTTTCCCCTGGAGAAATTCTTTTCCTCCCAATCTCTTCCTGGTATAAGAAGAGGAAGCTGTGGAAGCCTACACTTCCCAGATGACAAGCATCTCCTCTCCAGCATTGAGAAGAGAGGGGATCTTTGGTCCACCTTGCACTTTGAAGTTCTGATTTTAGGCTCTGAAGAAAGGCAACAGTTCAGATTTGCTTCCCAACTTCCTTGTCAAGACATCTTTCTCCTCAGTGGCTGCCTTTATCATGAACGTCCAGAACAGAGAGGTTCTGGCCTCGTGCCTTCCCTCGCCAGTTGAAAAGGGCCAGCCCACTCTGTTATACAAGGCAAGAGGCTCCTTAGAACTACCTCAGATAGACAGATATTAGCAAACCTGGCCTTACGCACATTGATAAGGCACTGCTTGGCTTGTGGCAATCCCCTCAACAATAAGAAGCCCAATTTCTCCCCAGGAAGCAGGACCAGAGCAGGGAGGTACTTTACTTGATGGGAACCGACAGCTGTCTCAACAACAACCCCACCAGAAGTCATACAAGATCCCCTAATTTGTGGGGGCTCAAGAATGTCCCTCAAATTTTATCACTGTCCTGCAGAAGCTTCCTTGTTTGGGGCTTTTCAAAGCCCTGTTTATTAAAGCTGCAGCAAAGAATTTACTAGTTGTGTGAGCTGTAGCAAACAAGCCCGCCAAAACTTGTGTGCTTCATCTGGCAAGTTCATTGCCATGCTTCTCAGCTTGTGCTCTCTCTCTCTCTCTCTCTCTCTCTCTCTCTAACACACACACATACACACACACCCGTTGTCCATTGTACACGAGCAGCACGTCTCTCAGAAAGGAAATATTAACACATATTTGCATTAGCAAGCCTGCAGGAGACTCAGAATGTTCCAGGCATGTCAGCACATCTCACATGAAAGGCAACATGCAGAACAAAACAACTGCATCATGAGTTTGTGCTCAACGTGCTGTGTGTGTGTGGTATGCATGTACTCCTCAACCTGCCAACGCCCGAGCATGAAACACAGGGCAGGATGGAGGCTCAGAACGAGGGACACAAGAATAACAATGCTGTAGAAAACTTAATATGGAATGGGAACGCATCAGATTTAGGAATATGTGGGTTTGAAATCGGGGTTGTTATTCACAAGTGATTGGCGGATAAGGATTTCAGCTGGTTTGGACTGGTGTTAGTAATAATGGTTATGGTTAAAGCCTATAATTAATATTAACATTTTGGCTTTTGTTGTACAGCACTCAGTTACCTTATGATAGGTGTCCTAAAAACAGGTGAATAAACATATATAAAACAAGGAGGGAAAGGTGTGTGTGTGGCTTGTGCATAGTCACAGGAAGTCTGCGGTGACAGGAATAAGAGAAGCATTCACTACAACTCCTAGTACTACTTATTTAAAATATAGTACTAACAGAGAGACTGCGGGCCTGACTCTGATCTTATGACATCTCATTTACACGGGCAGAAATCTAGAGTTATCCTGTTCATTTTAAAGGAGTTATTCCAGATTCAGAGAGGTGGAACTGAGATCAGAAACTGATCTGGAAACAGAAATATGGAGGAGAGACAGAACAAATTGCTCAAATACACCTTAAAAGCAATAAATTGATCCTTTAATAAACACTCTCTGTGCTAACCCCCGCAGGGACAATTTTGTCCATTTAATTCACAGAAGCTCACTTAAATTTGGAAGCCTGGCAAAGTTGAAGAACTTTAAATAAAAAAAAAACCAGCAAGATTTCTCACCAGGTGAAATTTCCCAGAATCGTTTTATTCTTCACTTTATTTTCATTGCCAATGGGAATTTCCCAGGAAAGCTGTCATTTCTCTAGCTCCTTCATTGCTTAGAAACAATCTCAAAATATAGCTCAGACCGACGCAACTCCCTTCAGACAATTGCATCCACCACATACTGAATGGAGCCAACATTACAATTCTTTGAGAACCCCGCACAAGTTTCCTCCTGCCACCTGCAAAAGAGTCAAAAATACCTGGCAAATGTATAAAGAACCTGATTTCCACATCTTCCTCCCTCTTTCTGTAGATTTAATGAATGATTTTCCCCCTTTCCTTTTCTCTTCCCTAGACTAAACCCATCCGATCTCCTAGCTAGGATCACTTCCATCCCCACCCTCCCTTGTGTTGAGAAATTGCAGTGAGTTGAGTCGCTCTGCATATTAATGAGTTTGCAGGAAGGGCAGCAGGAGCTGTTTTAAAAGAGGACAAGAGGAGGAAAGAGGCAGAGGCAGCTCAGACAGAGAGCTGAAACTGACAAGGCAGCAGCAGCAGCAGCAGCAGCAAGAGAAAGGAATCCGGAGGTTCTCCAAGTTCCCTCCCTGGCAACATCAAGCCAGTGAATCTGCTCGAAGACCAGAAGCAAGAAGAGCAATCCGATTATATAAGTGAGCTCTCTGACACATCTATTTAGATCCCTGAGGTCTTACCATGAAGCCCCTGACAGCAGCTTTACTTCTGCTGTTCATTGTAATGTGCTTAGCCACTGCAGAAGGTAAGTTAGTTTCTTGTACCTGTTCTCCATTTAAACTTCTTTCCAGTGATTTTTTCCCCCCTCAGTATCCTGTGTTTGCTCCTTGGAATACTATAATGAGATTTATTGTTGTCCTCAGTCTGTATGGGGAAGAATTAATATGATGAATCTAATAGTAGTGGAAGGTAGTTCCAGGCTGTTGTTTTTTAAGGTGTAAGTAGTGGCAAAACGCAGGGGACAAAGTTGTGTCCTTGGTTATAATTTTACAGCCCGTTTATTCTGGTATGCAGTATATCTGGGGTAAATGCTCTGAAATCAGTGAAGTTACTCCAGTTTTGTGCAGTTGAAAGTGTGCAGAATTTAGCTTGATGCAGTATAATGGATTGAACTGAGGGTGAAATTCCGACAGAGACGTTTTCTAGTTTTCCACGAAAATGACAGTTACAAAACTCGGATTTTGTCAGGCTTGGGAAAGACCTTTAGAATTTGTGCGAGTAAGAAATTCAGAAGCACAATTTAGAGTCCCCTCTCCCCAGTTCTACTTGCGAAAGTAGAGTGGAGGCAAAAACCGAGAGCCCTGTAAGCTTGTTCATCTTTACGACAGATTTTAGCTCTTTCCTTTTGCATTTGTTAAAGCTTAGTTTAATCACAGCAGGTGCACTTTAAAAAATCAACACTGGCCACACTGCAGTACTGTGTATATTTACCACAACAGTTCCAGTACTTTAACATGTCTTTCTCAGGGAGTTACTAAAACTTTCTGTGGTAAATCAGGAGGAAAATATTGCCCTTTCAGCTCAACAACCCCCCAATGTGTACATTTTTATAGGTTTTTAAAACATGACTAGTCTGTATATTTACATAAGCTAATGACGAGGAGGGGAATTAACTGCAATTGGTACACAATTACTTTGTACACAAATGGTAAATACTTTCTCTTGTAGGATCAAAGTGCAAATGCTCAAGAAAGGGTCCTAAGATAAGATTTGCTGCTGTTCAGAAGCTGGAAATGAAACCAAAGTATCCACATTGTAAGGAAAAAATGATCATGTAAGTGTCCCTGCATGCGTTCTGCTGTGTACCAAGTGAAGTGCATCTCCCTGTAGTGCAACCTCCTCCTTTGTTTTTTAGAATTTCCTGATATACTAATTTCCAACGTTAGCCATAATAAAATATGTAGCTACATGAACCAATCCTATTTGTAGTATGTCAGTACAGTAGAATCTGCTTAATACTATAAATATCTAAAGAATATTGCTTATAAGAGTAATTATTAGTTGAACAAATGATGAGGGTCAAATTCTACTTTCAGCTGCCCAGATGTAAATCCAGAATGCTAAACTCAGGCTACTGTGGATTTACATGGGAGTAACAAATGAGAACAGAATTTGGGCCACGAAAGTTTCATGTAATGAAGAATCATCCAAATTCATTGGGGCAAATTTTTGTCTCAGTTACGCTCATACAAGTCCCTTGATTTCAGAAGGGTTGCGTGGATTGTAACTGAAAGTAGAATTTTGTAAGAAAAATGCCACTATCTGTATTAGCAAATAACCATGCATTGACCAATGCTGAAATGAAACCTCAGTAGAAACAATTGATAAGCTAAAGTCAAAGGGAGCTCTAAAGACTAGATCAGTGGGGTATATTACAGTTTAAAACAATGGCACGGGAGCGGGGTGTTAATGTATCCTGTCTTGTATATTGTCAAAGTTTTTGAAAGGCTTTGCACAAAACACAAAACAGGCTATGTGCCTGCATAAGAACCATAGGGTCAGGATAGCTGAAAATACTTATTCTGTTGTTGACCCCATTGCTCTGCAAGGACAGAAGAATGTCCTCCTATACCCAGATGTACAGACACTCTTTTCTCAACCTAGGTATTATACAATTTTTTAACATTAGCTTTAATTAAAAACTGTTATCTGTTCTTATTAGCTGCTTGTCAGATCTTCACCCAAAAGGCTAAGCATTGAATATCTTGTAGCATTTGTTCCTTACCAGTTAATGTTACCAAATCTACTGAAACGTAGAAAGATGATTTAATATATCACGGTGCAATAGATTTATATCTCTTCAAAACACAGACTTCTCTCGGTTGCACCAATGTAAACTCTGGGTCAAATTATTTTTTTAGTTACTCTGGTTGGGCCCAATCCTGCCTGCTTTGAAGTGAATGGCCAAACTCCCCATTCAATAAGGGAAGAATTGAACCCACTGATTTCAAAGCAGCTACCCCAGATTTACAAGCAGTGTAGCCGAAAGCAGTACTTGGAAGTTGCACTCATCTATCTAAGGCAGGATTTAGCTAACGCAGCCCAGGACATATCATTTATATTTAGATGATCAATGCTTGAGCAAAGTCAACTCTCAGGCTCCAAATGAGTCATTTGAAATGAACATGTCGAGTAAACGTTTTGAATCAATAACCCTTTGAACTTTCGCAGGGGCTTAAATAAACACCACTTCGAATTGTCAGAGAGAAAGGCATCTTTGGCAAAGTGGTAATACTATTTAGACTCCAGAAGTCCTCCGCTCAGGAGCGGGGCCCTCGTTCCCAGCCAGCGGGTGCAAACAGTCATTTCTATTTTATGTCAATCACCTGGGGCTAACAAAAGGAGCTGAAACATGCAGCAGCACAGAAGCAATTGGAGAATTTGCTACAACGCTCTGTGCTGCTAGAGACTTCAGTCTGTGCCTGGGAGTTTGCCTGGCTGCTGGAAAGGCAAGCGGCAATTTGCTCTCCCCAAGCAAGATGCCAGCAGAAGCTGGATGGTGAAGCGCTGTCAAGAAAACAATAACAAGCTTTGCTGGGATAAGTCTGGGAGAGACGACTGCTCCAAAGCACTGGAAGCAGGGCCAGACTTGGCAGCCAAGGGGAGAAGGGGAAATTGTGAGCATGAAATGAACCTCATTACCGCAACGTCTCCCTTTCCATAAGAATGTCAGGAAAATATATAAAATCCTTTAGCTTTCGCTAAAATGCCTTGGCAAAAGAATTAGCTTTCAAACGAGGCTCTGATCTTGAGTATAGCTGTGCAAATTTGGAGAACCGCAATTACCTTGCCTTCCTCTGGTTTTGCACCCAAGTACTGCAACAAGCTGGCCATTCCTAGTCTGTGGAGAGAGAATTTAAGACTTCAGTGGAATTACTCCTGATTTACACCAGTGTAAGAGGAGGAAAAGGCAGAGATGTTGTCATGAGTGCTTTTGCAGGCAGTGACTCTTATCGACTTCAGTGTCACTTGAAATCAGTACTAGAGAGAAGTGGGGGATTTTGGAACTGGAGGGAGCTGTGACCAGAAGCGATTGATACCATAGTTTCAGTACAAGACGCAGAAAACCCAGGTTCCTGTAACGGATTTTTGTGGCTGTTGTTGAGGAAATAAAATCAGTGAATGATCTTGATTCTCCTCCAACCTGCCCCATAAGCCTGACCGTTCTCTGGTCTATTTACATGGAAGAAGTGTGTAAACTGTAGGGTGATTGGCAGACCGGAGGATACTGGAATATATTGTTTGGAAGAGATTCATCTAATGACATAAAATACGTAGGTAGAACTGGAAAAGTTTGTGAAAGACAGCAAATCCCTGACCCCTTGGTGTTGTCTAGACCTGCTCTGCGCAGGGTTAGCCAGCATGGTGGCCGATACCCAAGCAGCTGGTCTACACTGCCAGCTTTACCTTTGCTACCTCCAATGGAGTTGAAGTGGTGAAAGTGCAGAGAGCCTGAAAGTGAACTCAGCTGAATATTTGTGAGAAGAGGGTTTAATTCACTGACAGAATGACAAAACTCTCCTTTAATTCCATGGCAGCCAGATCACCCTATTACTAAAAACCTAATGAACAAAATTCTACACTGATTTATATTCCATCCAGTTCCTATCACTCACAAACATTTGTGTACATATATACAGAGAGAGAGAGAGAATATGCCATATATTGTTCAAAGTCTTAAGAACTCTTATTGGTGTTAATGGAAACTGCCAACAGAGATTAAGAGTTTCTTTATTCTATTTAAAAAGCAGATGGAAACAGGGCAACCTCTTGGAACACATCTTGTCTTTGTGTAATGGAAGTTGTATGGTTGCATATAGGAGAAGAGATGGACCAACCTACCCCAAAGCTACTTGATACAATATGCAGATGATTTTAGGCAAAAACTGTACACGCTAGCCCTGATTCTAAAATGTGTTGCCCAGCTCAGCCACATGGCTATGTGGTGGCTTGGCCTCCTTCTCTTGTCCCCAATTTGTAGTTGGGCAAAGCAGCCAGGAACCTGGTAGATCCAGCCAGCTGAGATTTCCCCTTGACTAAGGAGTTGAGTTATCATAGCAGCACTATGCCACCTGGTTACTTTCCCCAACATAGAGAGAATGGCCAGGGGAAAGGAATGGAGCTTTAACTATTTTTAGCTGTCAAATGGCCCCTTAAAGCCATAATCAGATGAGCATAAATTAGGGGAGTGGACCAATCCCCATCCAGCCTCATGATCCTAGGGGCCAGCAATGATACTATATAGCTACCTTTGGTCCCCCGGGGTACACCCCTAATCCCAGAGTGACACAAATATGCAGGAAACCACTCAGCATCAGACTTGTTGCAAAACTGTCTTTGAAGCAGATGCTGTAAAATATGCAGAATGACTTCCAGCTGGTATTAACCAAGCTCTCGGTGTACAGGTTTTCCCACAGAGTAACTCTCATTTGGCTCACCTGGGGGAGCTGCAGCCTTCGCAACACCAGTGTTAACTCATCTGGGGCAATGTGCAGGAATCATATGCACACAGAGAACAAGGGCAGCCACAGGATGAGGAATTCTGTTAAATGGCAAAACCCACTCTAGTGGCTGGCAGTCAGAGGAGGTGCTAACTGGGTTACCCATGATCCATATACTATACAAAACCCCAATGGCAAAAGAGTGCATCAGTCATTAAAGTATGATTTAACTGTATGGATTTATCCAAAAATCTATTAGGAATTTGGAATAGCCCTTCAGAAGCCATTCAGGATTGGTTTTCCCCCAGCACAGAGTTAACATGGTATCACTCCAAATGATAAGATGAACGTCTGCTATAAAACAATGCATCTCAGTCTTAAAACTCCTTTATTAACCCAGCTAGTCAGATAATCATGCCATGAATGTTATCATAAGTTGGTAATAAACTTTAGTGCAAATAAAGTTGCCCTTGATTACTTTTCTGAAGCAGAGTTATGCATCGTTATTCTGCAGAGGCACTGCACCTCTTCTCCTGGGGTTTAGTTTGTCATTTTCTGAAAATATTCTGTTCACTCCTTGAGTAAAACAGCACAGACTGAGTTCTGATTTCATATCTCTCTCACACACACACACACACACACACACACACACACCACCGCCAAGGCAATAACCACTGGATGCAAATCTATTCCTCAAGCTTGATTCCATTAAAACTCACTGCCCACAGGTCTAAGTTCTCCCATTCAGTTCAATGAGAAAATGTTTTCTATGGATTGAACCACACAGGAATAAGAGCATAGGGTCTGTATGTTGTAGCATTAATTCCCTTCCCTCAACACACACACAGACCCTTAACACCTTTTCCCGCTCCTATTGTTCATGCTTCCAATATAAGTGATTTGATGTCTTGTGCTTTTGCAGCATTCATTTGCCTCTTAACTGAGGACAAGACCAGGCAAAGCCAGAATTCAGCCCCCATTCTGTGTCTTGTTAGTGAAAGACATACTGAGACCCTGGGCCAGCCCTGTGGGGCTCCAACCAAGAATTCGGTCCAGTATCCAGAGCTGAAGAAAAGGACGTTTCAACCTGCTCTCTCTGTCCTTTGTCTGAATTTTGCATTGTGGTATCCCTTGCTGATTTGTAGAGCGGGTAAAAAAAAATGTACAAAAAAAGGTATTTTCATCCAAAAATTGGCCCCTTTTTCAAAAATGAAACTTTTGTGAAAAATTCTCAACATTCTCAGAATTTTCCATTTTCCTGAATTTTTTTTTAACGGAAATTTTTACTAACTTAATTTTCTGAAATGTTTTAGTTTAACCAAAAATTGTGGTTCCATACTAAAAACCAGATTTCTAGAAAATGAACATTTTGGATAAAAAATGTGGTTAAAAACATAACAGAAAAAGTTGTCAAAAGTGGAAAATTGAACCATTTTGAACTCTTAGAACTAAAAGCAACTTTGAAATTTAAAATGTTTTACTAACTTATTTTCCCATTTCTAGACCGGCTCTGCTGATTTGTCAGTGAAATCATGACATCATCTGGATTATGGTAGACCATTAATTAACCAGCATTAAATGGTTGGCACTCAAACAAAGGACAGAATAAGAGAAAACCAGAAAGGCCAGGAAGTAAATCGGCCATGTGTTACCTCCTTGCCTGGTCTTATTTCCAGGACTGCCATCAGTCCTGTGTGGTTCCTCTCCAGTGCAGCTATGGGCAAGTTTAAATGGATCGGCCCGCACACTGATAAAGCTAGAGATGGTCCCAGGTGGCTGCTGTCTTCCTTGCACCACAGACTAGCCTTTTGGGGTCTCCAGAAGCTTGCAAAGCACACATGTACTGCTAATGAAAGCATTACTGCATACAAAATCAGTGATCCAGGCCTAATCCTTACTCTCCCAAGTAGCATTGTCCAATGGGACTTTTTCCACGTGCTTGAATTATTTGTCTGAGTAAAGGTTTGCAGGACAGGGCCCTAATTGACCATTTTATTTAAATCAGTTATTAAACCCCAAAATAAATGTTTGCTAGAGGGTGGAATAAAACTATTGATTAAAAATTATGGGCAGCTCAGCTGGTGTAAATCGGCCTAACTCCATTGGTGACCATGGAGCTACACCAGCGGAGCACCTGGCCCAATTTTATAATTGCAAACTCAAATTTTATCATGGAACATAGTGGCTTGTTATCCTCTCAGTGCACATGTGCAACTCTCATTAACGTGAATGAAATACCTGGAGCAAGAGAGAGCCCGTTGGTTTTTATGAAATGTTCACGGTGACCAATGTGAGTTATTCATGACCTTTCTGTAGTGATCGTTCCTTTTCCATTTCAGTGTAACTATGCAGTCACGGTTCAGAGGAGGACAGCAGTACTGCTTGCATCCCAAACTCCAAAGCACAAAGAGATTAGTTAAGTGGTACACAATATGGAAGGAGAAACGCAGGTGAGTATTAATTTCACTCAGCAAAAGATACTCCTGTTTTCTGTGGGATAAAGTGATGTCATTATAGGTAACCAAATTTGTTCCTTTTGGCAAATAACCTATCTTTCTTGCTTGAATGCTTGAGACATGGCAGCACAGAACAGTTAGGTGTAATAGTCCAAATGGCTCTCTCTGAAATATGGCACAAATACTAATTAGACTGAAATGGCTAAAACCCTTCTAAATAAAATGCTACAGATAGCACATTAGTTTAACTGCTTCTGGGTCTATTTTTTTTTAAGCATCGTGAAGGTGAATAATGTGGTGCAAGGTTAGATACTATTAATAGAGTCTTGAGATTACTATCTAAATGCATACAGTAAAATTCTCATACTCTAAAAAATCAATTCAATGTGATCGATTTATTTGATAAAGCCTACAAATTACATCTGTAAATAGTCAAATAATATAAATGGCTCTGAATGCAGTTTATTCCTAGTTTTGGGATAGGCTTCTCTGAGACTAAATAGTAATACTTTGCACTTGCACAATACTTTTTATCTGATGTTTTCAAAGTTTGTTACACCTTATCGCCTCCAAATCAGAGATGAGGAAGCCAAGGCAAGTAAAGGCTAAGTTACTTGCCTAGGATCCAACACAAAGTCAGTGGCAGAGTTGGGAACAGAAACCAGGTCTCCTGAATTCAGGTCCCGTGCTCTAAGCACTAGGAAACACTACCACCCTATATTTGATTATCCAGATTTTAGCACATTTTCACCCAGCTGTAATTTCATGCTATAGCTCTCTATGGCTTGATTGCTGGATGCAGTGCTACCTTTCCCCTTCCATCCTGGCCTTTGCACAAGCTAAGCCATCAGTGATAAACAGAAAAGAAACACAGACATAAATAAACACCAGATTTAAAATGGGTTATGTTGTCTGTAAATAATTAAGAGGAAGTCTAAAGGAACAAAGGGGAGTTAGCTCCCCACTGCCCCCATTGGCTTTGAAATGGAGTTGGGCGCTCTGTAATAATCTTCCCCTTGGTAAGGATGTCCAGCAATTTCTTAGAGCTCATTATTAGCTGAGGAGCTGAGGCAGGGGAGTGTAAGAAAGCTTCATTTCCTCTCACGCCCTGTAGCTAGTCTCCCCATTTCTTTTGGCAGGAAAAGGGTAGCAGAGGGAGGACTTACCATACACAGAACTTAAAGGATATCCTTGGGAGGAGTTAAATATCTTACCACCAGCTCCAGTAACCATACCCTTGAGCACAAATATTACTCACACTGGTTTAAATTCACTCATTGGTAGAATATCGCTTTACCCATGCAGCACCCCAGAATGTGGGATGTGCAGATGTGGGCAGCTCTCTGTGGGCTGGGGGAAGTTGGATCTGCCTGAGCTCTGAATATGCTGGCATGGAATAGAGAACTGTAGAAGAACCCACCAGATGCAGGCTTACATTGGATCCAGTGCCTGGCCTGGGCTATGGAGCAACAGTGGCCACTCTTACCTCCCCTAGGAATGGGCCTGACCCTGGGTGTGGATTAGATCCCATCTCTCCAATCACCACTTAATTCCTTGCACAAATCCCATTTACGCAAGTGGTGTGAATGGGGGACTCAAGCTGCGTCCATTTACAGCACTCACCTTTGAGATCTACAGCTGTTATTGTGATGGTGCAATAGAATGTCAAGCACTCCTCCTTCACAAATATATACTGCCATATCTCACTTGCTGGATCCACTGCAAGTTTGCAGCTCTGAGGATATCTAAGTGGTACTTGGTTTTCAAGGAATAGGGTTGAAGGACATTGCAGAGGAATAGACAAGTAACTTGCCCCTGATTTTTCTCATAAATCTAGATGGGACTCTTCTCTCATTTCTACCTTTAAGATTCAGGTCCCAAAATACAAATCATAAGCTCCATGAACCACCAGGAGGAGCCTCAGTTACCAGTGCAACATTCTCTTTCACATTCTGGAAATGCTCAGCAGTCTTTTTAGAAAAGGGTATCATCAAGGATATAATAAAATCAGCATGGGAGAATTCTGAATCAGAATGTAAAACTAAACAGCGTGTAAAGGTTTTAGGAGCTGTGGAATGTTTACATAAGTGTTAACTGCGAAAAGCACGTAGCATAATCTCTAGCGAAAGACCAACTCTGGAGCCTGAATGAAAGAACTGGACTGGGGCCATCAGATGGAATGTACAGTAGCTGAATTAATTAGCTGTGTAGTAAAGGGTGTGAAATGGAAAACTCTCATTGACTTCAATGTGCTTTGGGTCAGGCATGTATGTTAAGAGATGAAGGATTTCTAAAGTAGCAGTAATATAGAGCCAAATCTTTTTTTCCATTTTAATCAGTGAGAACTTTCTTGTTAACTTCAGTATTGAGCTCAGAATGTGATCACCCAAACCCTACCCTAAAAATCCGGTCGACTGAGCCAAGGGCAAATGCAAATTCTTTTGTGGAAACGTCTTGTTCCTGGATGACAAGTTTGCCACTGTGCAGGGCAGATAGCCAGGCTGATGAAAGCTCATGGCATTAATGTATGTAAGGGACACCACTCCATGCTGATATTTTTGCCTGTCTGCAAGCTCTGTATAAGCTGTTTGTGGGCTGGTAAGTAAATAGAATGCATTGTGAAATGTCAACTATTATGTAACGCCGTATTTCCTTACTGTTTGTAAAAGCTACCATTAAAACAACAAAGGAAATGAAACCACAGACTCTTACTGTGACACTATGCCCCATATCCTTCACAGAGATATTGTTATGATATGAATATGCCCTAACTAAGGTGTGTTTTGGCCAAAATAAGTCACGTGAGATACCTTTGGAAAGGTTATGATTTGCTAAACATCATGTGGCACCCCAGAGGTGGGGGTAACCTGTCACACTTCCGTTCAAGTAACGTTACCAATCTGCCTTAAGCTGATAAAAACAAGACGCATAAGATTTAAGCTTGCCATGGCAAAGGCCCTGGTATCACGTGGCCTCACTCGTGCTGTGATGCCTGGGTATAAAGGCACTGCCTGGGGTCTTAGCCAAATCTTTGAATTTCCTTGTGTGGGTTTGTCAGACTTTTAATGCCCACTTTGATATTCTTGTGCC